>NC_142566.1:16240000-16865000 GCF_041283825.1 Pyrus communis
AAGGACCAACCCGTTTGCTAGGTCTAGACATTAGACATGATAATTTCTTGTATGTTAATCCGACACGACCTATTAATGAGTCGAATCGTTATTGGGTCGTCTGTTAAGAACCAGTTAAGATAACGGGTTTGACACGATACGATCCATTAAAATAACGGGTATGACATGATCACGATCCATTTGCCAAGTCTAATCTAAAGTGAAGATCCAACAGTAGATCAATTGTCTCTTTTCCTGTGTCTCCTTGGTGTCATCTTTCTATGATTTTGGCACATATCCTATGAGTTGATTGAGAACTAGCTCTGTTTTAGCACTAAAAAATATTTATAAAAAAAAAGAAAATCCAAAATACCAGGAAATACGTTCGTGCATTGGTAATTAGGGCCGTCGCTTTTTCCCATCTCATCTCTCAAACTCTAAGCAAAATCCAGCCATAAGAGCACTCCTCTTTTCTCCTTTGTTATTCGTTCACAAGGTGAGCTGCGAAGCTCTACCTCACTCTTTATTTTCTTTGATGAACTAGACGGCGTGGAGAATATCAAAAGAGAAAAGATCACTCTTTTTAATTTTTTTTTTTTCATCAAATGTAACTTTATTACCAACGAAACAATTTTACAAGAGGCCCAATTACATCAAATACACAACATAGATATGAACTTTCAAAATATAACAAAAAGGGCCCAAAAGAAAGTTATGAGCCCAGAACAAAATAAAAACTGAAAAATGAAAAACCCTAACAACTTGTGACCACCGCCGCCTTGGAAGGATACCTACCAACTAGCCTGAACTAGCACCACCAACAATCACTTGAAATCAAGCCAAACAGAGCCCCAAAGTAGATAAAAGAAAAAGGAAAACTAATGAAAAGGGCTTGAAAACTTTGAGTTTTAATGATGAGGACAAAATAAAGGGTAAAATGAATAGTAGTAAGATTGACTTTTTAATGTAAAAATGTGGTTTTTCGTTAAAGTGACCAGTACCGTGGGCTTTTCGTTAAAACTTCCAAAGAAAAAGACTCTGACACCCTCCAAAGAGAACCACATAAATCGGCACCACAATTCAAAAGAAGCTCGCATGAAACAAGCTGCGACCAACAGTGCCAACAAGGGCAAACAGAGGAAGGAGGTGATGTTAACACCATGAGAAAACTCGAAGCTCTACGCACCTTCCTAGGAGCAAAAAACGGCGGTGTTGATTAGTAGGTGCAGATTCAGATTGTGGGTTACGTGAAAGATTGAGCCAATTGGAAAGGATAGGGAATAGAGCGTTGGAAATCATTGAGGTGGAGGCAATGGTAGGTCAGAATGGGGGCCTGGGTTGTGAAATCAGAGGCAATATAGAGGATGGTGGATAGGCTCGATCGGGCAAATGGGCAGAGGAAAAAGCAAGATGCAAGAGAATGAAAGGAATTTAAGGTAAGGAAAAGAGAGAGAGAGAGAGGAGGAGTAAGGGACTGGCACCAACACTAGCCATAGCTAGTATCAGTGGCTGCAAGGAGGAGGACGGAAGCTGATATACACTCACACACCGATGAGAAAACCCTCAAGAAGAGAGTCTCTCATGAAACGGGAGAGAACTTAACACAGAGTAGAGTGTGTATTTTTGTCTCCCACTTTTTTTCTTTTTAATCAACCCTCTGCTCCACTGTTTTTTTATCTACGGCTATTTGATATTAACAGTTTTGGTTTCGATTTTAATGTGAAATGTTGATATTGAGAAAGCACAAGAGGACTAGTTGGTTATTGAATTTCTTAAATGCCGGTTAATTTTTGAAAGATAAAAAATTATGTGAAATATGCAATGCATTGAATCCTTTTATTGGCTCGCCTCGGGCCCCTGGAATCTCAAGGCCAGCTCTTATGAAAACAGGGAGCAAAATGCATGAAATCTTAAAACCAATACTATGATGGCACAATACACAAAATCACTCTTCCTCCCTAAAAGTTAATGAGCCTTGAGGATGAACAGAAGAAATGTCTCCAACTAGGTTAGTTTCAGGACAATGAGCCAACTCGATAGAATTATTGTCTGAGGATGCAAGAGGTTCCGCTAGAAGCTCATCCATTTGCTTTTTTTATCTTCTTTTTTACATCGACAAGGGTTTCCTTGACCTTGCGTAACTCCTCGAGGTTGAGGCTATCCATTGGTGCTTTTAACCAATCAGGCCCCGAATGCTCCTTTATTTTCCTGTTCAGTTGCTTTCCCCTTTTCTGCTCAAATTTCACTTGTTCAAGTAAATGAGAGAAGCTGTCGTTAAGACCTTGCATAACTGGTTCTTTTGTAGCCTCGCTTTGACTGGTACTGGCATCAGGGTTTTGAAACTGATGAAACCTGTTAAGTACCGAATGAACGGAAGGGTAGCCAAAAGAAAAGGGCTTCCTTCCAAGTGAGAAGATAACCAGTAAAACCTGAACAGCACACATGGTGCAAAGCTCACTAGCCTTTTTGAAGAGGCTGGATCTGCGTTTGGAGAAAGAGACTTGCCGTGCATGTTGACTCTCAATCAACTCCATTTGAATCTTTTTGCGGCCCCTCATTCTTTCTCTACAAGCAAATGAAAAGGAGGCAAGGAAAATCTTGTTCGTATTGAATGGGAATGAAAAAACTTTCAGGAGAAACATGTTAATTTATAAGGACATTCTCTTCAACCAATTTGTAAATACATGCATGTTGCCTTAGTCATATGACAATAATGACATAACCTTTATCGTTTTTGACCACATAAAATGAAATTATCAAATATCGTAATTCTTCGTGAGCATACCAAAATACGTAATTTTGATATAATTGGGCCTTAAATTCCAAAACAAACTACCAAAGATATCTACAACGTGAAATGTGTGTGTGTGTCTATATATAAAGTAATTATTATGGTTGACTCGTTCTGTAACTTAAAACAATTTATCACGCCTTAATAATAAATATATCATTGTATTACAAATTTAATTATATAAACTAATGTAATGTAATATGTTAAAACGCAAATTCATAACGAAAGTGTTTGAAGTGGCTGGATAGCTATATTAAAAAACGAAATAATTTTTTTTATGGTTACATTTAAACCATATTATTGCTATCTCATTGTGAGGTTAAGTTCACTCCCTTCTCTTAGTGTAGATAATATCTTTTGTTTTAGAAAGAAAAAAAAAAAAAAAGTGTAATGCGGACCCACGTTCATAGGTCTACTGCCTTTTTTTATGTTTGGTTGGTCCAAATGCTGGATGGGAATATGGGTAATGCTAGGGTGACTAAATTAGTAAAATAAAATTTCAAACTAAATGATGTGTCACCAATAAAAATGAGCACGTTTATTAACGATCAGGTAATAATTCAATCATTAACTTTTATGTTATTTAGTTTACAATATTAAATTTACAAATTTAATCTCCGCATTACCCTGGGAATATAGATTGTACTCCTTTTCATAATATTTTTTAATGGTATGGTTTTGTGGATTCATTCCAACGTTTGAAAAAAACATTGGACTCGAGAAAATAATCATTCACGTGAACCAAAAATCATTGGATATTGAGGACTTGATACGTGAACACAAAGAGCCCAGTTTTACGGAAATACCCCTCTAGTATTCGCATAAATCCAAGCCCAAACTAATTGTTCGTCTTGGAAGATTTCGTAATTGACCCAGGTTCCTCTACCAAGAAACCTAGAGCTTTCATATTCATTCCATCTAATAAGTCTAACTTAGGGATAGCATGAGCTCTTGGGTCACACCACGTTGGTGTGGGTTGGAAGGTCATCTCCAACCAAATGAGGGTTAGATGACTCGTTTTAGACATCTGATCCTCCAAGAAATTAATATTTTAATGAACAGTGCAGGGACATATTTCTTAATTACCATCTCCAACCGAAAGCCAAAGAGCCATATGGCCAAACATAACTCTATCACAAAAAACCATCTCCAACTGATGGCCAAAGGGTCATAAGGCCAAACATAATTTATTATTTAAATTTAAAAACTACAACTTGAATTTATAATAAAAAAATGAGATTTTTTTAATATTTACATGAGGCGCTATAAGATAATATGTTCGCGTGCCACAAACAAATATCTACAACAAGATTTTGTTGCACATCTTTGGGCCAAAAGAAGCATGGAGTAGGCGTTTAATTTTTATGTTGTTAAATGTTTTTTTTTTTTTGTATAATTTTTATGTTGTTTAATGTTATTTAATGTTATTTAATATTATTTATGACACACCCTGACCTCAATCGAGACATGATGGTTGTCACATGAGGGTGACGTAACTATGTGCGCTGTGCGGAAGTGGTAATGATATGAAAATACGAATAAATAAAAACCGCTAGTTATCTTACCTTAGACTAACCTATAAGTACGAGTGAAAGTGATTAGAGTAAAGATACACACAATCAGAGCAGAGGTATCGAAGTGCAGTCCAGAAGACTAAGTAATAATTATACACAACATAAAGAAACCCTACATTGATGGATATCTGGCAGAAAATGTGAGTGGGCAAAAACAAAGCTTTTCAAAACCATTTATCTTCCCAAAAGTAATGACCCCTCACCGTAAAACTCGTATAAGTTTCCCAGGAAATAATGTTGTATACATATATAAAAATTATGCTCGAGAATAACAAACCATGTGTATGCCATGTCAATCATCTCAACCATGAATAAGTGAGCCAGGTGAATTGTACTAATATAAAGTGACATATCAGCTGAAGTCACCTAATGTGACCTGTACGGCTAGATCTATAACTCAACAATCAAATCAAATCCTGCACACGAGTCGGAACCACCAACGTGGTCTGTACGACAGGCTAGGTGTAAATAAATACGCTTAAGTGCTACGATCACATGAAGACTATGTGAAGTATCGCAAGTTACCTACGAGTCGGAAGCACCTAATGTGGTCTGTACGATAGGTTGGCACCTGCCTTGGATCCAAAGTGAGCATGTGTTGCGGGAGGTGAACAATTACATGAAAGCTAGGCCCTGACCTGGGGCGGAGCACTAACACCGGGGTGCATGATATAAATCACTAAATGCAATCTAACATAATCATACACAACATCATCACTACCATTAAAATATACTCACCTGAGGCTTTCCTGAGCGTCAAGCAGTAATATAAGGCGCATATATATATATAACCAAAAGCCCACTCACTGATATGTAGCTGGGTCGTAACCCCCAAGTCTCGCCTGGCTGCGCTCGTCCTCTGGAAACGTTTCACCTATATGTGAAACAACTATTTTAACGTTACTTTTAAGCACATAACCAACACTTTGTAATAACTTCTCATACGTTGCTCAATTAGGGTGTTTGAATATACCATCGTGGCCTGCTCAACACCACGAGCATCCCTATATTTTTAGAAAAAAATTTCAACATCCCACGTGCCCTTAAGCGTCGGTCAAGGCACGACCACACGCACTAACACGTGCTTGGCACACTGATGGATTTCCTAACAGCGTTAGGGAATATTTTGTTAAGTAACAGCATGTACTGTTAACTTTACCTGAAGCCGTTAGTATATTCCGTCAACTTTGATGGAATATTCCCCTTTCTTCTTCGGTGGTCTGCCGGATTCCGGTGCTGGTCGCCATTGCACTCGACGAAATACTAACCTTACACTCACAAATCGAGTGTAAGGTTAGTATTATCGTGTTTCCCTCAACCTCATGAGTCGAGCCATACCCTTGGTTTGAGGAAAGGACCACGGAAACTCGAAGAAGAAAGGGGAATATTCCATCAAGATTCGAAGGAAACACGATAATACTAACCTTACACTCGATTTGTGAGTGTGTGACAAGATTCGAAGGTCAGAGGTTTTGGTTGTACGGACTTAAAGAGGATTCGAGAAAGGAAGAGAGAAATGGAAAGAAGGTTGCACGTGTGTGTGTCCTACGGGATTGAGCATCTTAAATTGTCCTAAATCGTAATTGGGCTGCATGACTAAACTCATGCAATTTGGGTTCAACCTAATTTCCTCTCTTCCTTTGTAATTCTTCCACTATAATCCCGACTCAACCCTGAATTATGTCGACATTCTCATGATGTTGGGAATAATTTAATTATATCAACGGGAAAAATAATTTAAAATTTTCTATGTACCACCATGTCACAAGGCCCACGAGGGCAAAATAGACATTTCCACGCATTCGAGGATAAAATATATATTAATTTGGGACGGGTCGTCATAGTTTAATGTTGTTTCATGTTATTTAATGTTGTTTAATGGCTTAGGAAGTTACAGGAAAAAAATATTTTGTAAAAAAAAAAAAAAATCAAAAATCAAAAATAACGGCTAGTTGACGTGAGCTAGTTACCTTTGGCCCTTTTTGTCCAGTGGGGCCTATGAGTCCTTTGGCCTAGCCCTCGGTTGGAGACGATTTTCAGACTATTTTCGACCTTGTAGCCTTCTGGACCATTGAATTGGAGATGGCCTAAGGCACCAGAGTAATTCTATGCTTGTATCGAATTCGTTGCCTAAAACTCTTTTCCTAGTGTATTATACATCCCTAAAATGAATAGGAATGTAAAATAAAATTTCAATAGTACCCTTTACATTGTAAAATTGCATACTTTTAGTGTTTAAATAAAAAAATTGTTACTTGCCAATGTGTATAGAGTCAAATTAAATACGGTAAATACCAAAACTATACATGACAATATTTGGTAATTTCTTATATATTCATTAATCTCCAAAGTGGAGTATATATAGGAGTTACAATTAGTACTACATATGCACTTCGTCAATGTGGAACAACAGACTACTATTTACACTTTAACTATTATATAACTTGCAACACTCATCCTTAAGTTGGAGCAAAGATGTCACGCATGCCCAACTTGTCAAGTGAGTTGGAAAACACACTATTAGACATAGCCGTAGTAAGCACATCAGCGTGTTGATCTTCAGATCCTACAAATGGAAACATAATAATTCCAACATCAAATTTTTCCTTGATGAAATTCGATCAATCTCCACATGTTTTGTTCGATCATGTTGCAGTAGATTATGAGCAATCTCAATAGTAGCCTTGTTATCACAATGAAATTTCATAACACCCTCGGGTTTAAATCCAAGTTCTCTCAACAATTTTTTCAATCACAACAACTCACATACACTATGAGACATACCACGAAACTCAGCTTCAACACTTGACCTAGCCACCACTTTTTGTTTCTTGCTTCTCCAAGTAACTAGATTACCACCCACTAACGTAAAGTATTCAGATGTAGATCGCCGGTTAGTGATAGAACCTGCCCATCTGCATTTGTACACCTTTTGGCATTCAAATGACCAGTCTTGGAGAAAACCAAGCCTTTGCCAGGACATCTTCAAGTACCTCAAAATATGGATTACTGCATAAGCAACGTCAGGGCGAGTGTGAGACAAATAAATTAATCACCCCAAAAGCCTCTGATACTGTACTTTATGAGTAGGAACTTGATTCGGAAATAAGCCTAGGCGATGTGTAACATCCCACATCGCCCAGGGGAGTGGATCATGTAAGCCTTATATGTATATTCCCATCTCTACCTAGCACGAGGCTTTCTAGGAACTCACATGAGAACTTCCCAGTAGGTCACCCATCTTGGGAATGCTCTCGTGCGAACTCACTTAACTTCATAGTTCCGATGAACTCCGAAGCGAATGAGCATTGTAACATCCCACATCGCCCAAGGGAGTGGATCCTGTAAGCTTTATATGTATATTCCCATCTCTACCTAGCACGAGGCTTTTTGGTAGCTCACTAGCTTCGAAGTTCATCGGAACTCTGAAGTTAAGCGAGTTCGCACAAGAGCAATCCCAGGATGGGTGACCTACTAGGAAATTCTAGTGTGAGTTCCCAGAAACAAAACTGTGAGGGTGTGGTCGAGGCTCAAAGTGGACAATATCGTGCTACGGTGAAGTCGAGCCCGGGATGTGGTGGGGGCCTGGGCCAGGATGTGACACGATGATTCTTCTCAATCGGAGTATCAACAGGTTTGCAATCTAACATACTTGTTTCAGCTAACAAATCAAGAACATACTTCTATTGAGACAGAAAAATACCATACTTGAATCGTGCAACCTCGATTCCAAGAAAATACTTAATTCACCTAATTCTTTCATCTTAAATTCAGTAGCTAGGTATTTTGAAGGTGTTGTACATATTTCCTTCTTATCATCACCAGTCACTATCATGTCATCAACATAAATAATCAATGCAATTAGTTTACCATTTTGTTGCTTTAGAAACAAAGTATGATCTGAATGACTTTAGAAATATCTAAATTTCTTTATTGAACTTGTAAACCTCCCAAACCACGCTTTAGGAGATTGTTTTAAACCATACAAAGCCTTTCGTAATTTGCACACAACAAATTTTTCAAGAGATATTCTGATACCGGGTGGGAAATCCATATAAACTTCCTCCTTGAGATCATCATGAAGGAAAACATTCTTAACATCAAACTGCAATAAGGGCCAATCCTAGTTTGCTGCTAAGGATAAAGAACACACATAGTATTAAGTTTGGCAATAGGAGCAAAAGTCTCCTGATAGGACACCTATAGGTTTGAGTATAACCCTTAGCAACTAATCTGGCTTTGTACCGGTCAGTAGAACCATCTGCTTTATGCTTAATAGTGAACACCCATCAACATCCAACGAGAATTCCTTTCTAAAGTTTCCATCTCAACATTCATGGCATTAACCCACTTAGGATTAGACAAAGCATCCTGCAGTTTTGTTGGAACTAACACACTAGATAGCTGACATATATAAGGTGCATATAGTTTGAACAAACAATGAGTGGACATATAATTGTTGATAGGATACTTGGCTTTAGCATGCATATCAGGCTCATATTGTACTTTAGGTTTTCCACGATTAGCTTGTGGAGGCAACTGATAAGTAGAAGAATTATCAAAATTTACCACAAGTGTGTCACCATCTTGTACCAAACCGTTAGAAGAATCATCACTTGACAAACAATCATCAAGCAACTCGTTAGACATACCAACAATAGGCAACTGGTCATCAGAAGGTAATTCGTCAGACACACTAACAACATGCAACTCGTTGGGCACATCCGACCAGTCGTCGGTAGAAATAGTCTCGGGAATGACAGTTTAACGATCACTACCTATAGTTGACTGGTCAGTTTTACGCAACATAACAGGTTTTGTCCCCAACTCTTCCTGTAGCTCATCATTCATACTATCTCTTCGAATCTGTACTTTACTCATCCTCTTTCCCTGAAATGGAGAGTCGAAAGAGGGCTTCACAAAATACGGAACTTCCTCATGGAAGGTGACATCCATGGTAATATAAGTTTTTTGACTTGGAGGATGATAACACTTATAGCCTTTCTGATTGTTAGCATACCCAATAAATACACATCGGAGAGTATATGCATTAAGTTTACTCCGCTGATTAGAGTAGACATGCACATATGCCATAAACCCAAACACCTTTGGAGGAAGTTTAGATACAGAAACAGGAGAAACATGTTTTTGTAGCACATCAAGCAGTGTCTGAAAATCAAAAACCCTACTTGAAACACGATTTATCAAATATATAGCAGCCATGACTACATGACCCCACAAATGATTAGGAACACATTTATCCAACATCAAGGAGCGATCAACCTCCATTATTTAATGATTCTTCCGTTCGGACACACCATTTTGTTGGGGTGTAAACAGAGTAGTCATTTGGTGAATAATACCGTGATCATGAAAAAAGCATGCCAAAGTGACTCACATATTCTCCTCCATTATTAGACTTGAAAAACTTAACTTTGGTCAGAAACTAAGTAGACACCATTGCACAAAATTCTTGAAGAAGCAAAGGGACACCACTCTTATTCTTCATCAAGAAGACCCAAGTTAATCGAGTACAATCATCAATAAAAGTAACAAACCAACAAAATCCATTAGAAGTAACCTTCATCAGACCCCACACATCATAATGTTTCAAATCAAATGACAAAGTAGATTCAGAATCACCCAATTATCTTTCGAGTTTGAATGTCTTGAAATAACAATACATGGTAGTTTTCTTATCAACAAAAGATTGCACTTAACATCACGACTAAGTAAAGCATGGACCGGTGATAAGGTCGGAGTAAAGGAAAAATGCCTTCACCCTTCATAAAGGAATGTGCTCCATTTGCACTAGTAATATACAGATCACAAACATAATCATGTAACTCATCAAACACTCTGGGATCACCAATTACATGATCAGTGGCCCTAATATCAATTATCCATATATTGTGCCACCAAGATGCATAACAACGCTATGATTATATTGAGCCATTTAGCTAAACCACGAACAATAAAGGCACAAAAGATACACAGCAGAATTAAGACAATTTACCAGAACAATGTAGCAGAATCACTATTCACGGCACTATAGTAGATCACTGTTCACACACTGCAGCAACAAGTAAAATTAAATATGGTAAATACAAAAATTATATATGACAATATTTAAGAATTTCTTGTATATTCATTAATCTCCAAAGTGGAGTATATATTAGAGTTACAATTGGTATTACCTATGCACTTCATCAATGTAAAACAACAAACTACTATTTACATTTTAACTAATATATAACTTGCAACATATACAACGTTAGAAATAGAACCATTTGTCAAAAGCACTAGATAAAATTTTATTTGCACATAATAATATTGTTAATTTGGTAATGTGAAAACATCATGATCTAAAACTTATTTCAAGTTCAAAGAAAATATCATTCTAAAACCAAAATGAACATTAATTTAAAATAAAACCATTTAAAGTTTTAAACATGATCAATTGGAACAATTGTTCCACCCTCTATTTCTTGAGATCTTTAGGGAGACTGAGGAGAAGGTTCACCATTTGTGGTAATTTAGCATCGTTGCCTTTTTGCATTTCATCTCTCAAACTCAAACGAAATCCAGTCATACCCTTTCTCTTTAATATGTTCTCTTGTAAATCCAAATAACTGTTATAGAGGTGAAATAAGTTTACATATTCTTGATAAGCCTAAGAATTCTAACCCAAGGTCGACTGGCCAAAGGTAATCAATATCCCTCTACATGCAGACATGTCCAAGAAAGTCGCCAACATACATGTTACTATTCAATTACATATCCGATTGGCTGTAAATTAATAATGCAACAAAGAATGAAGTCAAAGAAGATTTACTTACAAGATTCCTTAGCAGGTAATGAAATTAATTTAATTTCACAAGTCATGAGTGACACTTGGAAACATATCATGGCTACCTAGATTAGATAGAGGTATACACAATATAATCATGATACTCTTTTAGACCTTGATTGTATTACAATGCCATTTGGTTCTTTTATCAACCCTATATCGATCAAGTGATTTGAAAAAAAATGCCAAATCACATGTGAATATTTTGTATCACCATGATGCATTTCATGTTGAAGTGGTTTTGAAAAACGATAGCAATAATTACTTTGGCTAAATATTTTCGAGATGAATTTTCAAGTGGCTTCTAGAAATATCTCTTTTTATTGAACAATTACCACAAAGATGATACCTTGTTTGCACATTCATATATCTCAATATCTGCTCTCCATGTTGATTCTCTATTGAATGCTTCTCTATCCTGCTTTCCAATTGCACATTCTGCACACACTCCAACTTCTATCAATTCTGGAAGTCCATATACCATTTCCTTCTGTTTTAATAATTGCATATTGGAGTTCAAATGCCCCAACCTTCTATGCCAATTCCAAGCATCATCTTGAATTCTAGCCTTCCTTGCAAGTGGGTTTACATGAGTAATGGAAAACGCCTACTACCACTTATTGGAACTATTGCCACTAAGTACACCAGTTGTTTGTTCAAAAGTGCCAACCATATCATCACCAAAAAAAAAAGAAAATATACATGTTGAATCATATGTCCTACGCTATACTCAACAAATTTTCTTCTAAACCTGGTACTAGCCATACTTCCTTGAAGTATGTAGTCCCAATGTTGGTTTCAATCACCAAGTTTCCTTTACTACTAGCTTGCACTAGTTCACCATTTCTCATTTTTCACCGTGAATGTTACAGACTCATCAACATTGATCAAAAGTGTCTTTTGAGTTGTCCTGTGGTTAGTACGCCCACTTTCAATATACTAGACACTAGGCTTGTTTTTCACCACTTTTGCAAAATTGCATGCATAGAACATTGAAGCTTCCTCCTTTATATTTTTAGCATGATTTTCAAGTTGATTCATCTAGTTATTAGCTAGGGGACCAAACTTGTCATACCTACGGCACTTAGATTTGCCATATTGAACCAACAAGTACCATAATACAACTTGTCACAATACTTACAAGCTTCTTTTGAATTTTCCTTGTTCACATTGTGTTACACCACTACATCAATTTTATCACCAGATTTAAAACTACCTTTCTTATCTTTGTTCCAAGTTTTCTTCTTCTTAGAGCTATTAGCTTGTGAGATATCTCTAGGATGAATGTATAATACAGTTTTTCTCCAGAATTGGTGTCATCCAGCCCGTGTGCTACCTTGGACCTTTTTGTGAAGGTTGTGGCTCAGTCTATTCCCATGTGCCTTAGGAGTTGTATTCTCCTTCCGAAACACTTTTGTGACGATTTGAACCGATTGGTGGCTAATTTCTGGTGGAACGGATCTGAGGGAGAACGCAAAATCCATTGGCTGGCGTGGGATAAACTTTGCGCTCCTAAGTCTGATGGAGGACTTGGTTTAAGGAATTTGTATGCCTTCAACTTAGCATTGCTGTCTAAGCAGGCGTGGCGAATTATTAATGAACCAGACTTATTAGTAGCCCGGGTACTAAAGGCCAAATATTTCCCCTCCTCTTCATTCACAGAAACTCTAGTAAAACCCAATTGTTCTAACTGGTGGCGAAGTATATGTGTTGCAAGGGATGTTATCAAGCGTGGTGCCAGATGAAGGAAAAGAAATGGTAGCTCAATCAAAATTTGGGGAGACCCCTGGATATCTTTCCCTAACTCGTTTAGGATCTTCTCTCCTAAGCCTTCGGGGTGCCATGCGGAGTATGTCTATGAGCTCATGGATCCTGATTGCAAATCGTGGAATCTGCAAACTCGAGTCTCTCTCTTCTCTCACACTGAGATTGATTTGATTCGGTCTATTCCCCTTAGTTTTCGGGATGTGGATGATCGGTTTATTTGGCATTTTGAGCCAAGGGGTGTTTTTTCCATTAAGACGGCATACCATATTGCTAAGGGCTGTCTTTTTCCACCCATGAAAGGTGCTTCCACTTCAGCTATCGTGAATTCCTCTTCGGCACTGTGATTCAGGATTTGGAATGCAAAAATACCCCCAAAGTACGTTTGTTTGCTTGGCGGTTGTGCAGGGACCTCATCCCTACAAGTCTAAATCTCTCCCAAAAAAAAAAGGATCCGCTGGATATATCGGGTGTTTTGTGTAACTCAAACATGGAATCTAGCCTCCACCTCTTTCGAGACTGTTATTTTGCAGGATGCTCTTGGATCTCCTCCTTATTGGGAGCTTTACCACGTTTTCTTGAGCCTTCATCCATGATTGATTGGCTCTCAAATCTTGCTGATAATCTTTCAACAACTAATTTTGGGATGGTTCTCATGATTGCTTGGGCTATTTGGAATTGCAGAAATTCCAAGCTTTGGAATGATACCTGCGACTCTCCAAGCTTGTGTGTTGCAAAGACTATCACTTGGTGACAGGAGTACACCAGAATTAACTCCACACCTGGGTGTCCTCGATGTCTGCTATCGGCTCCACCAAATGGTCCCTGCCTCCTACTGGATGTCTAAATATGAACTTTGATGGGACATGGAATGAGGCTGAAAAGATTAGTGGTGCTGGTGTTGTTATCAGAGATGATACAGGGAACTTTGTTGCGGGTTTTTGCAAAAATTTCAGGGACATTTTTTCACCCATTCAGGTGGAGACGTTAGCTCTCAGAGACGGTGTTGTTTGGGCAGCGACAAGGGGTTTTCATAAGATTGTTGTTGAAGGTGATTCTCTTCAGATTGTTGGGGCTCTCACCGATGCTTCTCCAAATTTGTCTACCATTGGACAAATTATGGATGATGTAAAGCATTGGCTTCCCACAATCACTGAAGAAGTTTGTACCCATATTCGTCGCCAAGCAAACACCGTAGCTCATCGCCTTGCCCGTTTTAGTTTGAGTGTTGCAAATCAGTGTGACTGGTTTGACAGTCCGCTTTTCGTTGCTGCCCTCCTTCTCAACGATCTTTTGTACGTAATTCGGTTTTTCATTGGACTGTCTCATCTTGTTAGCTTATTAGGTTGAAGGCATTTTGGCTTTGCTCCCTTTTCGATGAAATAGCTGATGTTGCATTAAAAAAATAAATAATAAATAAAAGACACCCACCATTTGTTAGATTACAAGTTTTAGAATATTAACATAAAAACCTAAAATGATTATTTAAAACTAAAACTAAAAATAAAAAAAATGAAACACAAACCCTACTTTTTTGTTATCAAATATACAGAGAATTACGTGCATCAAGATTACCGATTTAGTACGTTTGATATTGGTATGATTTCTAAGGTTTTTTAACAGGTTTTTATAGGTTTTAATGAGTCGAAGATATATATTTCTGGGTATGTGGGTTTTGATTTATGAAAATCATGGGGATCGGTTGGTGAGGACTAAAAGGAGAGGGATGAGGTCCACTTGAGAAAGTCATTTTGCTTTTGTTTTTCGATTTTAAGTAACTAATTAATTATGCTGTAATTTTTTATTTTTTATTTTTTATTTTTTATTTTAAAACTAAATTTAGTAAGGAGAGAAATAAATTTAACTATAATTGGTGGCTTTTGTCACTTACTACAACAGTCTAGTGGTATTTCTCTTCACTTGTAAGTGAGAGTCTTAAGTTCGATTCTTGCCAAAGGCGAATTTGAATCACATTATTGTTAACCCATTGTGAGACTTAGCCAACTCTCATACCTCCTGATTGTAGATAACATCGTTTATTAAAAAAAATAAAAAATAAATAAGGAGAGTCTTCCATTAGTTTGGCTTAATAGATGGCAAGTTTTGAACGGGTAATAGTGCCACTCAACATGATCTAGTGGCAAATCAAGCCCTACACCAGTTTTTCTCGTCCTTATGACGTTGTTGTTGTTTTTTTTGTCCTACATTTCTTCTTTTTTATTTAGTACACTATGGTATTTAAAATTGGATGTGGCGATATATGAGTATTATTGTGGTTTCCACATCATGCCACATCAACAAACTAATAGAAAATTTAACAAAATTAGACGGCAAAGACCAAATTGACGTGTAAAGTCAATTTTAAAGAGGAAAATGGTCAATTTTCAAATTAAGAGACCAAAATGATGAATTAGATCAATTTTAAAGACCATTTGTAATGAAAACACTAATAATAATAAGAGTAAACTGTCAACTTCTTTCTGAACTTTCATTTAGCTTTTGATTTCCTCCTAAATTTTTTAATTGGAAAATTAAGGGCTTAAAATAGTTTTTTAGCCGATTTCCCCATACTATTAGTTTCTCATAGATTCCATCTAAATTAATGTTAACTCTGATCACTTGCACACCACGTGACATTCCTTTGAGGATAAAGTGTCATTTCGCCGATCCCGAAATTTTGATACGGGATTCAGGATTGTCTCCTCAATATTTCAGGAATCCCATACCGAACCGAAAATGTATATTATTAATTTATTATATATATTATTTTTTTTAATTGTAGTTAGAGTTAATTTCAGCCATTGGATTGTTTCAAATTGATCTTTGATGTCTTCATTGTTAGGGTTCTCCAGCCTACTCTCCCTCCATCATTCTTTCATAACTTTCTTTTCAATCGAAGCCAACCTCCCTCCCTTAGCCATCGAGCCCTCTCCTTTTTGTCTCGAATTCGAAGCTCAACTCCGGCCAGTCACCGGTCCACCACCACACCATACTATTACTACTATCACTGACTGTCGAGCCTTCCTTCACCACACAAAGCCACCGCTCTCTATCTCTCACGATTTCCTCTACTTAGGATTCTCTCTATTATAACCTGTTAATTTCTTAAAATTTCTGATTCTTTACGTTCTAAGTTTTATAGATTTGACTTGTCTCGAAATTATGTCTTCTAACTCTTTTTATGAATTATGATGCTCTTTTTTTACATTTCAGTCACTTGTGATGTTGGAGAGAAACTATGATTGCATATTTAACAGTGTGTGAATGCCATAGGGATCTTTATGTTCTTCATCGACTTAATATTGTTTTGTTACTGTTTGACGGTCTTGAAGTGATAACAACATCCATATGCGATAATTTTTAATGTTTATCTATATAGAGATTTTATAAAAGGTTTTGTTTCTGAATTCTTGATCATTCATATACATTTGTCTACATGCATTTTACATGAGTGGGGACGCATGGAAGGAAGGAGGACTTGATGCAACTGTAAGCACAATATCAGCATTTCTAGCCGGTTTGCATTTCTTGTCAGAATCAAAATTTAGTCCCGATTTGTCCAAAAATACCGAAAACATTTCGAAATTCTTGAAATTTGGGAATACTGAAATTTTGGTTTGGAATTGGTCTTCAAATTTCCGTGAATCACATAGATTTGTACATGTCGACATTTTATAAAATCTTGGATTTTCAATTATTTTAAATAATGAAGCTGCCGAACTACCTTTACATGTTGTGCATATATTTCTTTTTAACAAAAATTTGGATGAAATGAATGAAAACTAACAACAGAGGGAAAATTAGCCAAAAAAAATAGTTGAGTACTTAATTTTTCAATTAAAATGTTTAAGGAGGAAATAAAAAATTAAGTAAAAATTCAGGAAGAAAATTATACTCTGATAATACCAACAGCAACGATGATAGCAAATGGATGAATGCAGATATGCCGGCAAATACACGTCGTCAGTTCGGCAGACATTGACCTAATCATAGCAAGCCGAAGGCCCGGATACCACCATTTCAGCCATGCAATTCTCAGTCCAGAGGTGTCAAAAATTACACTATGAGGACGACCAGAAAATTCAAAAATTGATCTTAGCTATCTGCCTTATTGCATCTGACACCACACACCTCTTGCCTGCCGGCCCAATTCATCGGTCAAACATGCTAAAGCAGTCCATAAAGTACACACGATCCATCATTGTCTGCATACAAGTCAAATGGGTCACCACCCTGCGCTTACAGTTGGACTGCTTGACTAGAGAGTCCAAGTAATCTTTTTTTTTTTTTTTTTTTTTTTTTACATTTTTTTTTTTTAATCCGGCACAGGCATGAGCTAGAGTTAAGACCTAAACAACAAACTTACCAAATTTTATTAAAAAGGAAAAGATAGGAGTACAAACAAGGAGGACATATAGGCAAAACCTTGGGGAAAAAAAAAATGTTACATTAAAAGAGTCCATATACAAGGACGAAATTAAATATTTTTTTCAGTGAAAGTGATTTTAACCTCCAGTTATATTTGAGAAAAAAAAAATTCTGATAGTAAAATTTCTTTTATAATTTTATGTTTTTCTTTTTCTTCTCAAATTTTGTTCAACCAACTTGTATACATTTTTTCAAAATTGTTATGAATATTATTTAAGAATTTTAATTAATCGTGTAAAGTATTTGAATATTATAAATTTAAGTTTTACAAGCATCATGATTTTTTTTTTTTCACAAAATTTCAGTGAGGACAACTGCCCCAGGCGGGGCCTTAGCTGCCTTCCTAAGGGTCCACGTAATATTTATTTGTAGCAGCAATAATAAATATGATAATTTACATTATGATGGATGCAATTAAAATATGATTAGCTGAAGCTATAACGTGATTTGGAAATTTGGACCCTAACAGTGAAATCGATAAGACCCAAGTGGGTGTGCTAGCTCAACTACCTTCCCTTGCCTTTGTCAACGGGAATCAGTTCCCCCACCGCTAGGCGCTTGAGAGTGATGGCTCATGTATAACCATAAATACAATATAATTATATAGACCACCAACAATATTGGTCCACCTATATATATGTTCGTTAGGAAATAATATATCTGGGAAGACATTTTTAACCTGTATATATTCACGAACTTAGCTAGAATACATGCATTTATTTAATATATTCGTTGTTTAACAGTTATATGCAATTATTAATTAAATTCACATCTTAAGAATATAAATAGTTTGACAAAAAAATATTATTCTACATTCATGTATGTTCAACTAAATTCTATTTAGTAACATACCAGAATAATGAAAGTCTTTTTTATTGAATTCTACAAAATAACCAACCAATCGATATAATTTAATTAGCAGTTTTTTTTTTATTTTTTATATATATATATATAACGATATTCTATACTAAAGAAGAAGATTTGACTTAAGTTACATAGTGAATCAACATAACATATTAGTAACGAATTCGTCATTCAACAAAATCGACTATAAAACAACTCACTTACCGAAGAAGATAAATGTATTGTAGTACTAATTATATGTGCTCCCTGAATAGAATTGAGCAGACATTAAAGTCACGAAGGACTCAGGAAACAGGTTAGGCTTCACTTGTTGGAGAGATTTTTTAAGGTGTTCAAAACATGAGTCAGTACACTGCGTTTGTGGATATTCTCTCTCTAACTATATCATGATATGTTGGCTACCGACTTGTGCTTCAGGTACAGGAAAAAAAATCTCTCCACCCATTGAGTTGAGACACAACTTGAGTCGAGGTATGTCAATGAAATTCCAATCCTTGGAACTTCTAGAAAATGTAAATGTTATGTAAATGGATGTAAATGTAATTTGCAAATTTTAAGTTTGCATTTCTCAATAAAATAGCCTAAAGAGAATTTTTCTAGTTAACAAGAGATATATATGTGTAACACATTTTGATAATACATTTGACAACAAATATAACTCGGGCATTAAATATTTTAGAAACAACCATTTTTAATAACTCCTACAATACAAATATCATAAATGATTTGTCGGTTTAATTTTATATTTTACCACACTATTAGCGGAGTTTCGTTCTCTTTGTCACCTAGTGATTGAAGATTTTTTGTCACTCACAACTTTGAATTTGATAACGAGAATTGAGATTAAAACACTAAAAACACATCCAATTATTCTCTATTCTCGATATTAAATTTAATGATAAGTGATCATGAGCTCCTTAGTCAACTAGTGACCATAAGAACATTTCTCATTGTAATAGGGTTCGTTTGGAACTTCTTTTAAAATGAATGAAAGTGTTTTTTGTGAAAACGTTTTTGGAATCAATTTTTAATAAAAATACAAGTAAACCTGAAAGGCACTGAAAGTGTTTCCTATAAGAAGCACATAGCAAATGCCTCTTGCACGAAGTACTTTAAGTGAGTTTAGAACTCAAAAGAATTTCTCTAAAAGCACTTTTAGTTATTAACATACTACTCATAGTCTCATATAAACGAGCTTCATACTTTGATGTTGTAACTATTTGTTGTGTTTTTCTTAGTAGGAATTAATTACTGCAACTACCACCATAATTCAAGTGTGCTACCTTTAGACACAGCCACTTGTTTTTCGAATTCAGTCAACGAAGCTCACTACTGTCATCCAACGAAAGGTTATTCTCACTAGTAAAAATAACGCCTTGCGCAACGAAATTTTGCGCGAAGAAACACACATTGTGATTTTGCGCGACGAAATCAAAAGATTTCATTACCTAAACCCAATTTATTTATTTTTATTTAATTTATATTTTAAATTGTAAAATAAATTATTTTCTTAGTTTTTATTATTTTTTAAAAAAAACTTTGCACGACGAATTTTAATATTTCGTCGCCTAAAACCTATTTATTTTATTTTTATTTAAATTTGTATTTTATATTTTAACCGAAATGATTTTCTTTATTTTTATTATTTTCTTTGCGTGTCAACATTTCGCCACCTAAACCCTATTTATTTTATTTTATTTATATTTTAAATTATAAATAAAATTTTTATTTATTTATTTTTTTTTAAACTTTGCGCGACGAATACTTATATTTCGTCATATAAACCCTGTTTATTTTATTTTATATTTTAAATTGTCTAATAAAATTTATTTATGTAAATTTTGTGTGACGAACCAATATTTCGTTGTGCAAAATTGTTAAATTTGAGCGGGTGCCGAAAATGGGATGTGGGAAATTTAAGTTTTAAATTATTTTAAAACTTTGAACGATCAATATTTCGTTCCGCAAAGTTTTGCCCGACAAACAAATGTTCCATCACGCAATACCCTAAAAATTTGGGAGGACGCCAAAAATGGGGAGCGAGAATTTTTTTTTAAAATTTTTTTTAAGACTTTGCATGACCAATCTTTCGTCGTGCAAAATTGGATCATTCGTTGCGTAAAGTGATACGATTTTTAATACCAAAATAACTCCTCCACAATTTTCTCAATGTATCTCTAGTTCTTTTACCTCTCCTTTCTTTCCCTCTCCCCAAATCCAACCCCATCTCTTACACTCAATCTCTCTTCTCTCTCTCTCTCTCTCTCTCTCTCTCTCTCTCTCTCTCTCACTCACTCTGTCACTATCTCTTCTCACTCTCTCACACTCTCTCCTCTTTCCCTATCTCTCACTTACTCCTATTTCTCTATCTCTCACTCGCTCTCAATCTTGCCAAAAGGTATTTTGTCTCTAAATTTAAATTTATTTTTCATTAATATGTGTTTTTGGAGTTAATTTTGGGTTGGGTGGGGTTTAGGGTCAGGTATAGGGTAAGGGGTAGAGTTTGGGATCGGATTTGGGGTATGCCTATTTTGGGGAGGTTATGCCCATTTTTTGGTATTATTTTATGTTGTTTTTTTTTTTTTTGTTATTTGACCATGTTTGTTTTTTGTTTTTGTAAGGAATCGTCGGGACTTTGACAGTGAAAGCTGAGGAGTTAAGGATTATGATGCTATCAAACCATATCCCCCGCCACCACCACCACAGTAGACTTGTATTAGGATTTTATTATTGTAATTTGTTCATTTATATGTACATTTTTAATAAAATGTATATTATGGATAATTTGATCTCTATTTTTCATATGTAATTTTATTTTGAATATGTCAATTTAAATTAAAGTAATGAAAAAATAAAGCCATACAATTAAATTAAATTTAAAAAGTAAAAATTTTCAAAAAATCTTGCGCAACCAAATATTTCGTCATGCAAACAATTATTATAATTAAATTAAATAATATAAATAATAAAATAGAAAGTCAATTTAATTAAATATAAAATAAAAACCAAAAACTTTTACCAAATATTTCGTCGCGCAAAATATTAAATTAATTTAATTAAATAATAAAATAAAAAACTTTGCACAACGAAATATTTCGTCGTGCAAAGTATCGTCGTGCAAACCCTATCTTCACGAGCTTTGTACGACAAACCATGCACGACAAAAATTTCATCGCATAAGGTTTTGAGCGATGAAATCTTACTTTGTGCAACAAATCTTATTTCATCACGCAAAGTGTTTTTTGTAGTAGTGTCTTCTCAAAAGATCATCCGTTATTCCTCCTCCATCTATATAAGTGTTCACATTGACAAATTATGCACTACTTTATCATCAGATTAATTCATACGGGAAGCACATTTGCTCTAGTTAATGTGGATGCTCCTACTTTTACTTTTTCTTTTTCTTTTTCTTTTGATACATCAATAAGGTTGGTGACCTCTTAGTGGTCCAATGGATTTGCGTTCGATTTCCACGTCAGGTTTGCTCTCCATTCTTGAGTTTCAGGCACGAAACTGACAAAAACATAAGTGATTCTCTGGTCGAAAGATTTGAAATGACGTATGTCATTTGACTGTCATCAAAAGTGGGCTAAAATGCCTTTACCTTCGGCAAATAAACTTTTATTTACAGGTCGATTGCCCACTGCATGAATGGCCATGGGCTTGTCTGCGGGTGAAGCTCGTTGACAGGTAGTGCGAGTACATGCTTGAAGCGTTGGCAGCTGTCGCACTTTTGAACAAATTCCTTAGCGTCTTAATGTATGGTGGGCCAGTAACAGCCGATGTTGAAGACCTTCTGTGCTAAGGATCGGGGTCCTGAGTGGTTTCCATAAACTATTTCGTGGATAGAGCTCAGAACTTTTAAGTCAACAGGAGACGCTTAGTAGCGAAGATGTGGGCCTAAAAATAACCTTCGGACGAGAATGTTGTTCCACATGTAGTATCGTGCTGCCTTTATTTGGAGCTTCAAATCTTTCTGCAATGAGTGTCCCATTGACTAAGTTGTTGATGATGGGATTTTGCCAGCTTATGGTTGTATTGACTTGTAACACCTTGACTACCGGTTCTTCTTCTATACTTGGCTTTCGATTGGTAGTCCAAAGTGGAGCCTAAGACTGCTAAGGCGTCTGCATGAACGTTGTCTACCCATGGCACATGTGTGAGAGTGTAAGTCTAAAATGCCTCAAGCTGTTTTCATACCTTCTCGAGGTATAGTGATATCCTAGGATGCTTTGCTGCATACTTCTCGGTAGTCTAGCTAGTGATAAGTTGAGAATCAAAATATATTGCGAGCTTCTTGACTGCCAGATCTAGTGCCATTCGGAGGCCTACCAATAAGACCTTGTATTCTGCTTCGTTGTTTGATGCCTTGAATCCTATAGTGATTACTTGCTCAGGCATCGAGCCGTCTTGGGTGACGAGAACCAAGCCTGCTCTAGAATCCTTGTAATTGGATAAACCATCGATGTGCAGACACCAAAAGTCTTTGTCAGAAAGGGTTGGTGCAGCCAGGGCGTGCTCGGCTGCTTCGGGGGTGCCTTTGGGCTAAGTTGTTGTGTTTTCTAGGCCGGAAGTGAACTCTAGCATGAAGTCTGCCAAGGCTTGAGCTTTTATCATCTTGCAGGGTCATTAAACCAAGCCGTATTAGCCGAGTTCCAACGCCCACTTCCTTATTCGTTGAGAAGCGTCTAGACCATATAACATAGATCGTAGGGGAAACTGAGTCATAACAACAACCATATACAGCTGAAAGTATTGTTTGAGCTTTTGAGTTGCAACAATTAGCGCCAAATTAGCTTTTTCAATCCTTGGGTATCTTTTTTTCGCATCAATGAGAGCTTTAAAAGTTAGAATAATGATAGTTGAGCCCCCAGCTCTTCTCGTATGAGGGCAAAGCTTACTGCTATGTTTGAGACTACCAAGTAGATGTATTATTCCTCGGCTGTTTCCCGCTTAGATAGTAGCGAAAGGGATGTCAAATATCTCTTATAGTCTTGAAATGCTTTCTCATACTCGTTTAGTAGTTTTTACGGGGGTGAAGAACTTCTTCTTTGACTCATTCAGCATTTGCACCATGCATCGTCAGGATGCGGCCTGGTCAGACTTGATCTCTCGAACTCATCCTCTTGGGATACGAAATTAGATTTTTTGGTACTCAACGAATGTTACGGCGCCCAGTTTCACTAGCCAGGGCCTTCCCAGAATCTTGTTATAGGCAGATAGGTCGTTGACTATAATAAACATCTACTTTGAGACTACTGGTGGTGTTCTCACATCGAGTGTTATGTTACCAATAGCAGTTGAGGTATATCCGTTGAATCCGATGAGTACCTCTGCTCTGTGTATTATTGTGTTTTCCAGGCCCATCTTCTGAATGACGGATAGCTAAAGTAGATTTATTGTGCTGCTGTTGTCCACCATTACTCTATCGACTATAACGTGTGCTAGTTGAACGGACACTACTAGAGCATCATCGTGTGGGAAGTCAACTCCTTTAGCATCCTACTTAATGAAACCAACTATGGGTCTAGGTTTGGCATCAGCTGCCTGAACCTAGAAAATCGCTAGCCTGCTAGATCTTCTTCTTCTTGGAGTTGTTTGTGGCCCCCAAGTATTCGAACCCGGCGATGATGCCGTTGATTCTGATGGTCTTGGAAAACAACTCATCATTTGCGCTTGCGTTCCTTCTAAACTGTGCAGCTGGCTTGTCCAGGTATATATCACATTTACCCTCTTTCACCATCTTCTCTAGGTAGTCCCTCTAGGTATAGCAAGTGTCGGTCGTGTGACTAGGATATCGGTGAAATGCACAATACTTGGTGTGATCCAGCTTGGAGGTGTCTCTTTTGGATTCTTCTTGATGTTGAAGAGATGATCAGACTTCTTCTTGACTATAGAGGCAGGGTATGGAACCAATCATATAGCTCGTTCTACAAAGTAGTGGTGAATATCTTTCACATTAAGGCGTTGTTGGCCTTATAGAGGATCATCGCGCTGCGTTAGTGCTTCAATACATTTTCGGGTCTCCATTTCCCTTAAACAGGGTGAAGTATGGCGTATTAAACTTAAGCGAGGGCTCCGTCTACTCGATCTCGTCGGTGAAAGGTAATTTTCCCATGTGAATCACGTCACTGCGAAGGGCTTCTTTTGTGGTCTCGATGCGCTGGAATTCACGCAATCGCTCAATTAGAAGCTTTTTTACTTCTTCTTGAATTTGCTTCTGTCAAGGCAGCGGGGCTTCCGGCTGTCTCCGATCATGACCTGCTAGTCTTGGTTATTCTTCTATATGCTCGGCTCACCTATATTACGGTTGCTGTGCATGTAGTATGTTCTTAGCAGGTGAGTGGATTACTTGTAGGTTACCAGTTGAACTTGAGCTGAATTATGTGACTGCTTCTCCGGTCCGCCGTGCTGCCTACTCCGATGTAAGGTGAATGATGCTTCTAATGGGCCTAGCAGCCTATGAACACTTTGCCTGAAAGGTTGTCCATGTTGATTATTAGAGTGCAGCCCCAACCATGAATAAATGCTTGTCCGGGGGCATAATTGAGAGTGTACGCTCCTTCGCGCGCTAAGACAAGAGTTTACATTATCTTGGGGGCCCAAACGGGAATGTATACTGCCAGAATGCTTGATTCGTCACTAGTCGATAGGCTGCTTGCCGGGATGCGTTAGAGAGAAATGTTATCACCTGCCCTTGTCCTGCTTCGGGACACCTCGTCTGGGACATGCTGCATCTTGGTACGCTGCAAGAACTAATTCGCCAAGGTAGTCTACTATGCAAGGGCGCTTGTCAGTTCGGCGACCTATCGGGATATATGTTGTTCATCATTTGGAGTGGAAGAGTTAGGATGGTAGACATCTAGTTAAGTTATGGAAGTGTAATAGACTTCGGGTGCAAAGCTTAAGCCATGATGGGTTAGATCTACAGTAAGGTGGGGTGAAAATACTTTTGGTTCAACTGTCGGCCTTGGAATCTGAATCTGGGCTGGTTGAACTGGTCTAGGACCATGCTGGACTGTTTGGAGAGCTGCGGGAGCAGGTTGGGCGCATAGACGTTGGCCTACTTCAGTTGGCGTGGCTTAGGCTGCCTCGGTCTGGGCAGTTTGCGTCCAAGTGAAGGTGGCATGTGCCAAGGGCTACTGTTAAGGGTGAATATCTGCGTGGGTCTGCACCTACTGGCTGCTTGCGCCACAGGCTTCCTGCCTTCGGGTTTCCTCACGTCAAGTGGAGGCTACCCCGTAAGCCACTACAATTGCGGTTGTCACTGCTAGGATGGCCATAGTACGTCGTGGTGGCAAAGGTGCAGTTTTTGCCGTGGTAAATTGTTCCCATTGTGTTATACCACTACACCAAAAATTGTAGTTCACTCCAGTGCACACAAGAGCTCGAAGATCAGCTCAAGATCCAGCCATCTCGCAACTTTGAATCGCTTGAGTTCTTCGTTGAAAACCCATAAACCAAATTTCCAGTTTACGCCTTGATTCAAATCGAACCAAGCTTTGAGGACCTGTTATTGTTTTGATTAATTTTGTTTTTGATTTTATGATTTGAATGCAAAATGAAATCGAAGAGAAGATTGATTCAAATGCAAACAAGAAGAAGAAGACGGAGAAAAAAGGACGACGACGTTGTTTCCATTGGATTGAATTCCATTACATAATGCTGAAATTTAGAGAGATATGGTCGTTGCAACCTCAGACAACTAGCATGACTAGATCACGTGCACAACACATGGATCACCTAAGTGAATCAGCTGCTATGACAGCTGGCACACATCTGACCATCCAAATGTTCTAATCCTAGCCATAGGTTACAATATTTCGAAACAAAATTTGAGGAAGAAAGAACAACACTTGATTTAGCTCGGATTGATCTGCAGCCAGCTTATATGTAAACAGGCTTCAATGGCTTAGTGTTGCGTCCTTCTGAAAGAAAAAAAAAATTGTAAAGAGCTCAACTTGCCATTAAATCATGCTGAGTGTCATTACCATTCATACAAAACTTACCATTTGTTAGATTAAAAGTTTTAGAATATTAACATAAAAATCTACAAAGATTATTTGAAACTAAAACTAAAAATAAAAATAGAAAAAATGAAACACAAACCCCACCTCCATCGCAATTGCACTTCCAAACCTCTCCCTTTCCATTGGAATCACTACCTCGGCAACGTTTGCCGCTTTGACTAATTTTAAGGTTTTGTGAGATGTGATTGAAAAAGAAAAATATGAAAAGATTGTTTGATTGTTAGATTTGTTTGATATAATATTTGTTACTGGGTACGATTAACTGGAAAAAAATTTCATCAAATATACAGAGACTTACGTGCATCAAGATTAGGGATTTAATATGTTTACTTTGGGGTATGATTTCTAAGGTTTTTTAACAGGTTTTTATAGGTTTAATGAATCGAAGATATATATTTCTGGGTATGTGGGTATTGATTGATGTAAATCATGGCGGTAGGTTGGTGAGGACGAGAAGGATAGGGATGCGGTGCACTTGAGAAAGGCTTTTTACTTTTGTTTTTCGATTTTAATTAACTAATCAATTATGTTGTAACTTTTATTATTTTTTTTTAATTTTAAAACTAAATTTAGTAAGGAGAGAGTCCTCCATCAGTTTGGTTTAACAGATGGGCAAATTTTGAATAAGCAATAGTGCCACTCAACAAAATCTAGTGGCAAGTCAAGTCCTACAATAGTTTTTCTCGTCCTTTTGACGTTGTTGAATTTTGTTTGTCTTACCTTTCTTCTTTTTTTATTTAGTAAACTATGGTATTTAAAATTGGATAAAAAAATGATTTTCTTAGTTTAATCCATGTGGTAGTATGAGTTTTATTGTGGTTCTCACATCATGCCACATTAACAAAGTAACAGAAAATTTAACGAAATTAGACATCAGAGATCAAATTGACGTGTTAAGTCAATTTTAGAGACGAAAATTATCGATTTTCAAATTAAGAGACCAAAATGATGAATTAGATAGTCACTCAGTACTACAGTCTGGTGATTTTCCTCTTTGCTTAGAAGTGAGAGTTCTTAGGTTTGAATCTCGTGAATAGCGAATTCGATACCAAATTAGGCTACCTATTGTGTGGCTTAGCCGAACTTCCCCTCCCCTGAGTGTAAAAATATCAATGTACTAAAAGAAATGATGAATGAGATCAATTTTAAAGATCATTTGTAATAAAAACTCTAATAATAATAAGAGTAAACTACTAATTTTCCCCTGAACTTTCACTTAGCTTTCAATTTCCCTCCTAAACTTTTGGATTCGAAAACTAAGGACTTAAACTAATTTTTTGGCCCATTTCCCTCTACCTTTAGGTTTTCATAGATTTCATCTAAATTAACGTTCACTCTTATCACACGTACAACACGTGACACTCCTTTAAGGACAAAAGCATCATTTTACTAGACATTCAGACACAAAAGCTATAGAATCACACAGATTTGCACAAGTTGGCATCTTAAAAATCTAGGGTGTTCAATTATTTTAAAGAATGAAGCGACCGAACTACCCTCCTATATTATAAACCTGCTTTCTATTTAACAGAAATTTGGATGAAATGAATGAAAAGCTAACAGATGGGAAAATCGGCTAAAAAATATTTAATTCAAGTACTTAATTTTTCAATTAAAATGTTTAAAGATAAATTGAAAGTTAAATAAAAATTCAAAAAAAAATCGGCAGTTTACTTTAACAACAATTATATGGATGAATGCAGATGTGCCGGTAAATACGTCTTCAGTTCGGCAGCATTGACCTCATCACGGCTAGCCAAAGGCCCAGATGCCACCATTTCAGCCATACAATTCTCAGTCCAGAAGTATAAAAAATTACTCTATGAGGAGGACCACAAAATACAAAAATTGATATTAATTAAGGTAAATTAATGAAAAAAATGTTTGAAAACTTTAAGTTTTATAAAGATAAAATAAAAGGAAAAGTAAATAGTATCAAGATTAATTTTTTAATATAAAAATATAATTTTTCGTTAAAATAAACAATATCAAAGTTTAAAATTTCCTATTAATTATCTACCTTATTGCATGACACCACACACCTCTTGTCTGCTGCCCGCCCAATTCATCAGTCAAATATGCTAAAGCAGTCCATAAAGTAGACACGATTGATCATTTTCTGCATACAAGTCAAATGGGTCACCACCCTACGCTTACAGTTGGACTGCCTGACTAGAGAGTCCAAGTAATCCTTTTTTTTTTTTTTAAGAAAATTAATGTCAAGGGTTTAAAATTT
The DNA here is from genome assembly GCF_041283825.1 of Pyrus communis. Lineage (NCBI taxonomy): Eukaryota > Viridiplantae > Streptophyta > Magnoliopsida > Rosales > Rosaceae > Pyrus > Pyrus communis. The sequence goes on from NC_142566.1 coordinate 16,268,517, forward strand.
TTAAGTTTTAATGATAAGGACAAAATAAAAAGAAAAATGAATAATACCAGAATTGACTTTTTAATGTAAAAATATAGTTTTTCGTTAAAGTAAATAGTATTGTGGGATTTTCATTAAAACTCTGTCTTTTTTTTTTCACTTTTTATTTTTTTTTAATCCGGCATAGGCATGAACTAGAGGTAAGACCTAAACAACAAACTTACCAAAATTTATTAAAAAGGAAAAAAGAGGAGTACAAACAAGGACATGGATCCTCTCCGGATCCATGCATTCTAATCCTAAGAATCTATCAATTCGGATCATTGAAATTTGATCTAACAGTTAAAGTTATTATAACTTTTAAAAATGGAACCCTGTTTGTAATCGTTGAATCAAAATTTAATGGCCTGAATTGGTGAATCCTTAGGATTAGGATGCATGGATCCGAAGAGGATCCATGTCCTGCAAACAAGGAGGACATATAGGCAAAACCTAGGAAAAAAAAATATTGCAATAAAAAGAGTACACATACAAGGACAGAGCTAAAAACTTCTTATAGTGGAAGCGACTTTAGCCTTCAGTTATATTTGAGAGAACAAAATTCATAATAGTAGAATTTCTTCTATAATTTTATTGTTTTTCCTTTTCTTCTCAAATTTCGTTCAGCCAACTTGTAAAGATCTTTTCAAGCTTAATATGCATATTATTTAAAAATTTCAGTTAATCGGTTAAAGTACTTAAATATCATAAATTTAAGTTCTATAAGCATTGCGATTTTTTTTCTCTACACAAAACTTCAATGGGGGCTCCAGGTGGGCCTTATCTGCTCCCGTCATTGTCCACGTAATATTTGTTTGTAGCAGCAATAGTAATATAATAATTTACATTATGATATATGTAATTAAAATAAGGAAAACTAACGAAAAGTTCAAATTTTTTTTTTTTAATAAATTTTTTTTTTAAAAGTACAGTGAATAATATCAAGAAAAGATATATATGTGATTTTTTTTTTTAAATGAACAGTATCAGGAATGTTTTGTTAAATTTTCTATTAAAATATGATTAGCTGAAGCTATAATGTGATTTGAAAACTTAGACCGTAACAGTGAAATGGATAAGACCCAAATGGGTGTGCTAGCTCAACTACCCTGGCTTTGTCAACAGGAATCAGTCCCCACTGCTAGGCACTCGAAAGTGATGGCTCATTTATAACCATAATTATATAGATCACCAACAAAATTGGTCCGCCTATATATATGTTCGTTAGGAAATAATATATTTGGGGAGACATTTTTAACCTGTATGTATTCATGAACCTAGCTAGAATGCATACATTTATTTAATTTACTAATTGTTTAACGGTTATATATGCAACTAGTAATTAAATTCACATCCTAAGAATATAATTAATTTGACAAAAAAAAAATTACTCTACATTCATGTATGTTCAACTAAATTATATTTAGTAACATAACAGAATAAAGAAAGTCTTTTTTATTGAATTCTACATAATAACCAACCGATCGATATAATTTAATTAGCAGTTTTTTTATTATATATAATGATATTCTATACTAAAAGAGAAAGAAATTTGACCTAAGTTACACAATGAATCAACATAATAGATTAGTAACGGATTCATCATTTATTAACATCGACTATAAAACATCTCACTTACTGAAGAAGATAAATGTATTGTAGTACAAATGACAATCTAATTAGCGGCTTACATAAGCTTCCAATTTCAATACAATTGGGTCCTCAGTTTGGTTTCTAGTCGCATCAATCATTTGAAGTTGTTTTTATTAAAATATTATACGGGTAATATGAGCCTTAAGATGAGCTGCATCAACCCTAATTCGTGTGTGTAAATTTGAGGAATGCTGCAGATAATCCTTCAGATTCACTCAGGTCACTCTGAAGGGACGCATAATTTGCACAACTCTAGGCAAATTCTAGGTTTTGATTTCTTACATAAAATAATTCAACGTGGGGGTGACTTTGGGAAACATAAAGTTTCGACAGCTTCGAACCCAAACAACTCAGTCTTCACGGCGACAGTATAGATCCTGTTTCACTGCATGGCTGCTAGTATCTGCAACTTCCCATGCATCAACCATGTCTAATTTATTCAACAAATATGTACGTACATTCAGACAGAGTGGTGTTAGAGAGATATCTTAGACCATATTTGTAGGTCATATCATGCAACGGTTAACAAAATATATACTTAAATCAACCATCATCCGTCGCATTATTTTATTTACAAAATATAGTCTAAAAAGATAATTTCTCTAACATTTTTCATCCAAATATAACCTCATTCCGCTATATATATATATACATATATATATATGCCCTTTGACCGAAAAATGCTATATGTGCTCCCTGAAATGTAAATAGTTGGAACCACAAAATTTTGTTAATTATAATTAGGTCCATGCACAATGTGCATGCTTTATGGGATCCCCATCCATTAGGTTTTGAGAATTGAGCAAACATTAAAGTCACGAAGGACTCGGGACACAGGTTCCTAGTTGTTTAGGCTTCACTTGTTGGAGAGATATTTCAAGGTATTCAAGACACGAGTCGATCGGTATATTGTTTATGTATTATAATACAAGTGAAAGGACGTTGAAAAATATATTCTTTCTCTGATTATATCATGATATGTTGGCTACCAACTTGTGCTTTAGGTACAGAAAAGAATCTCTCCACCCATTAAGTTGAGATACAACTTGAGTCGAGGCATGTCCAGGAAATTCCTAATTGTTTAGGCTTCACTTGTTGGAGAGATTTTTCAAGGTATTCAAAATATGAATCGATCGGTACACTGCGTATGTGTTATAATACAAGTGAAAGGACGTTGAAAAATATATTCTTTCTCCGATTATATCATGATATGTTGGCTACAGACTTGTGCTTCGGGTATAGAAAAGAATCTCTCCACCCATTGAGTTGAGACACAACTTGAGTCGAGGTATGTCTAGGAAATTCCAATCCTTGGAACTTCTAGAAAATGTAAATGTTATGAAAATGGATGTAAATATAATTTTAACATTTCAAAATTGCATCTTTTCATTGGATATGCTTTAAAGGAAATGGATGTAAATATAATTTTTACATTTTAAATTTTCATTTCTTAATAAAATTGCCTAAGAGAGTTTTCTAGTTAACAAGAGATGTATATGTGTAACACATTTTGATAATACATTTCTAAATGATAATGTGACAACAAATTTAACTAGCGCGTTAAATATTTTAGAAACAACCATTTTTAATAACTCCTACAATACAAATATCATAAATAATTTGTCGGTTTAATTTTATATTTTACCACACTAATAGAGGAGTTTCGTTCTCTTTGTCACCTAGTAACTGATGGCTTTTTGTCACTCATCTTCGAACTTGATATCAAATGTTGAGATTAAAGCATTAAAAACACATCCAATTATTATCTATTCTTGATATTAAATTTAATGATAAGTGATAATGAGTTCCTTAGTCAGCTAGTGACCATAGAAACATTTCTAATTGTTATAGACCTCGTTTGGAACTGCTTTTAAAATGAATGAAAGTGTTTTTTGTAAAAACGTTTTTGGAACCAATTTTTAATAAAAATGCAAGTAAACCATATAAACATTTATAATTATTATAGGCTCGTTTGGAATTGTTTTTAAAATGAAGGAAAGTGTTTTTTGTGAAAACATTATTAGAACTAATCTTTAGTAAAAATACAAGTAAACCTGAAAAAACACTTGAACTGTTTCATATAAGAAACACACAGCAGACACCTCTTGCATGAAGTACTTTAAGTAATTTTGAAACTAAAAAATATTCTTTAAAAACGTTTTTAATTATTAACATACTACTCATAGTCTCGTATATGCCAGCTTATGTTGTAACTATTTGTTGTCGTGTTTTTCTTAGTAGCAATTAATTACTGCAACCACTACCATAATTCCAGTGTGCTACCCTTGGACACAACCACTTGTTTTTGGAATTCAGTCAAAGAAACTCACTACTGTCATCCAACTATAGGTTATTCTTCCAAGAAGATCCTCCATTATTCCTCCTCCATCAATATTAGTGTTCGCATTGACAGATTAAGCACTACCTAATCATCAGATTAATTCATACGGGAAGCACATTTGCTCTAGTTAATGTGACTACACCCACTTTTACATTTTTTTTTCTTTTTCTTTTGATATGTCAATAAGGTTGGCAACCTCTTAGTGGTCCAGTGGAATTGCATTTGAATTCTAAGTCAGGTTTGCTCTTTGTTCTTGAGTTTGAAGGACGAAATTAACAAAAACACTGGTGATTCTCTAGTTGAAAGATTTGAGAAGACGTATGTTATTTGACTGTGATCAATAATGGACCGCAATACCTTTAGCCTTTCTAGACCCTGCTAAAGATTAGTCATACCCTCTAGGGTGTGAAATACATTGGACTTCGACAAATGAACATTTTATTTACCGTAATACTAAGTAGCACCCACAAGTAATGTTGATTCTATTAGTGACTTCAACCAAAACTTTTTGCCATGCTTGCTGCTGAAGCTGGCTTTATCCTTCACAAACATCACACATTGTTCGTCTCAAATTCCAATTAGTAATCCTTGATGCTTAACGAATTCCAAACAGTAGTCCTTGATGCTTAATTGGCTTTACCAAAAAGCATCAATTCCCATCCTCCACAAACATCACACTGTTTTCCGAGCCAGGAAAATGTGGAAAATTCTCCCTATTCGATTCCCATTCCTAATTTCCGTTCCTCCTCTGTTCCAAATCCAATGTCCCTCTCCCAATACAAAATTAAGAAATCACATAAATAAAACCAAACTAGCCAATAAATCTCTCCATCTTCTAGAAAAAATACAATGGCCCCATCAATCGCCTATCAATCTTGGTCTTCCACTTTTAAATACACTTTGCCAAGTTCCAACTTAATACTAAATGTTGTCACTCTCTCCTAAAAAAGCCAAATCGAATCACGTTTCATTTACTCCACTTAGCGATAATATCCTCCCAAATAATATCTTCGATACATTGAAAAATCAAAATCTCACGCTCACAGTTTCGATTCACCAATCAAAAGCCTTCTCTCTCACAATATCCCAAAAGATGATGAAATGAAGCACCTTCCATGTGAAGCCCTTTGAAAATTAAATCTCCCGCTCAATCTCTCAAACCGTTACCCGTGCTTACAACATAAATTTCATTTCCACACTCTTCAATCCTTAATTTCTGTATCCAAAAATTTATTAGGATGACGCAATTAGCAGCTGTAAAGCCCGTTTTAGTATTATTTTCCGCACTGTTATGCGTTTTAACAGTCGCTGCCTCTTTGGCCGGCGATACTCAGCACTTGATTCAGGTCAAGGCCCAACTGTCCGACCCGGACGGAAATCTCGACGACTGGGTCCCGAGCACGGATCCCAATCCATGCAACTGGACGGGAATTACATGCGACCTGAAGAACCACTCTGTTCTTGCTGTAAACTTATCCGGGTTTAACGTTTCCGGCAGGTTTCCGTTCGGGTTTTGTAGCATTCGGACCCTCCAGAACCTCTCTCTGTCCGTCAACTCCATCAGCGGCTCTCTCCAAACCCACACCCTCTCTCTCTGCTCCCACCTCCATGTTCTCGAGCTCGACAACAACCTCTTCGTCGGATCATTGCCGGAGTTTCAGCCGGAGTTCACCGACTTGCGAATCCTGAACTTTATGGACAACAACTTCACCGGCGACATTCCGGCGAGTTTCGGCCGGTTTCCCGCTTTGCAAGTCCTGATGCTTTCCGGGAACTTACTCACCGGCACAATCCCCAAGTTCTTGGGCAATCTCAGTGAGTTGACTCACTTGGAACTCGCTATCAATCCATTGATGTCCGGCGAGCTACCTTCCGAAATCGGAAACTTGACGAAGCTCCAGAACCTCTTCGCCCCCCAATGCAACCTCAGAGGCCGTATACCGGACTCCATCGGAAACCTGGCGTCCCTTACGAACCTCGATTTGTCCACGAATTCGCTATCCGGTCCGATTCCGGCGAGCATCGGCGGATTGGCAAGCGTGACGCAGATCGAGCTATTCGCAAACCAGATGTTCGGCGAACTGCCCGAGAGCATCGGAAACCTGACTTTTCTCCAGAACTTAGATCTCTCTATGAACGGCTTCACCGGAAAAGTCCCTGAAAAAATTGCACGATTGCATTTGGAGTCTCTGAATCTCAACGACAATTTCTTCTCCGGCGAGCTTCCTCCGATCTTGGCTTCCAATCCCAACTTGCACCAGTTCAAAATCTTCAACAACAGCTTTTCCGGCTCCCTCCCGGAAAATCTCGGCCGATATTCCGATTTGGCAGACCTCGACGTCTCGACGAACAAGTTTTCCGGCGAGCTGCCGAAGTTCCTCTGTTACCGGAAAAAGCTCTGGAATTTGATAGTTATGGAGAACCAGTTCTCCGGAAATTTACCCGATACGTTAAACGAGTGTCATTCTCTTGAATACGTTCGAATCGAATTCAATGAGCTCGACGGCGTCGTTTCGGGCAAGTTTTGGGGTCTGCCTGGGCTATATTTCCTGACAATGAATAACAACAAATTCAACGGCAACGTCTCTCCGTCCATTTCGGCGGCTACGAGATTCTCGACGCTTACGATCTCCAGCAATGAATTTTCCGGCGCGCTTCCGTCGGCGATTTGTAAGCTTACGAACCTCTCGACCCTCGACGTGAGCAACAACCAATTCTCCGGTGACTTGCCGTCGTGCATGACGGAGCTGAATATTTTACAGAAGCTAAAAATGGAGGAGAACATGTTCTCCGGTCAGATTCCGAGTTCAGTGAGTTCGTGGACCCAGTTGACGGAGCTGAACCTATCTCACAATCGCTTATCGGGTCGGATCCCACCGCAACTCGGCTACTTGCCGGTATTGAATTACTTGGATCTCTCGGAAAATTTACTCACCGGTGAGATTCCGGCGGAGTTGACCAAGCTCAGGCTCAATCAGTTCAACGTCTCGAATAATAAACTGTACGGAAAAATACCTACCGGTTTCGATTACAGTCCCTTCAGCTCGGGTCTACTGGGTAACCCGAACTTGTGCAGTCCGGATCTGGATCACTTCCCAACCTGCTCCAAACCCAAATCTCCTACCCCAATTCTGATGGTCATTTTATCCGTGTGCGTTGTGCTGGTCGTCGGGTCGGTTCTTTCGTTTTTGAAATATCGATCCAAAGCACTTGGCGGTAAAACGAAGCGGCTCTACAGGCTCACCACATTCCAACGGGTCGGGTTTAACGAAAAGGAGGTGATGCGATCATTAACGGAGGAGAATCTGATTGCAACGGGTGGGTCGGGTCATGTGTATAAAGTGCAACTGAAAACGGGGCAGACCGTGGCGGTTAAGAAGCTATGGGGCGGGGCAAGAAAACCCGAAACTGAATCCGTTTTTAGCTCCGAGGTGGAGACGTTGGGTCGAATCCGACATGGCAATATTGTAAAATTGGTGTTTTGTTGTAGTGGTGAGGAAAGTAGAATTTTGGGTTATGAGTACATGGGGAATGGAAGCTTGGGTGATTGTTTGCATGGAGAAAAGGTTGGGTCTTTGGAGGATTGGGCCAAAAGATTCAACATCGCCGTCGGGTCGGCCTACGGCTTGGCCTACCTCCACCACGACTGTGCTCCGGCCATCGTTCACCGGGACGTGAAGAGTAATAACATACTGTTGGACGAGGACTGGACCCCACGGGTGGCGGATTTCGGACTCGCCAAGACATTGCAGCGTGACATGGCGGCCGGATGTGGTACCATGTCACAGATTGCTGGGTCCTACGGTTATATCGCTCCGGGTGAGTTTTTTCAAAAAAAAAAAAAAATATTTATATATATATATATGGTTGGCTTCTAAATTTTGCTTTTTGGGTGTCTTGATAGATTCTTGGGGTGTCTCACTATCCGAGATGGCGACGCAAATAGATTTTTAGGTTAAAATTGAACTTAGAAAAAGTATGGTTAGATTGGCTGAATTTGAATGTCACACTCCAAGTTCCTGTGGCCGTCGTCTTCGTTAGTGTATAGTCTTGCTTGTGCATATATTCGAGTGGCTAAATTGCTAGGGGGAGCCAACAAGCACTATCTTCCAACGTGGATATACAGCTTTGGTTGGTGACTGCCCTTTGCTGACTTATAGTCAACTATAATATATTTCTAAACCACTGTGGTAGTTTTCACGCTATGTGTTATGGCACTGGATTTGGGATCTCGGGAGTACGGTTGAATGCTTTTAATCAACTGAGTTACGGTTAATTGCTTCTCAACTAGCATGATCATGACATGGTTTTTGTTTTTTCGACAAAAAAAATGTTTTTACTTTGCATTTATTCTTACTATATGATTTCATATGAATTGTTGACGTGGACAATTGTTAACTGTTGATGTATTTTAGTTTGTTCCGTTTAGTTCACGATCACATATATTGGGACTAATTGTAATTAGATTGTTTTGGTTTAAAGGAACATTATATGAACATGTATACTAAATCACATTGTGTTTGGTTTGCAGAGTACGCGTACACTCTTAAAGTCACTGAGAAGAGTGATGTCTACAGCTTCGGTGTGGTGCTGTTGGAACTGATAACCGGCAAGAGTCCGAATGACGCGTCCTTTGGTGAGAACACAGACATTGTCAAGTGGGTTAGAGAGGCTGCCATGTCTACTCCTGAAGGAGAAGAAGAAGGCAGCAATGACGGCGGTTTCTGCGGCGCCAATCTCTGCCAGATAATCGATCCAAGGATTGATCCGTCGACATGCAATTACGAAGAGATTGAGAAGGTTTTGAAGGTGGCTCTTCTTTGTACCTCTGCATTCCCAATCAACAGGCCCTCCATGAGAAGGGTGGTTGAATTGCTTAGAGATCAGAAACCATCTCGACCGTCCAAAATGATAAGCCTTTGATTCGTTGTTGCATAGCTCAGTAACTCAGTCTATGTGGAAATTTTCAGCAATCATTGTGACAAGTGTAGTACCGGATTGGTGGATCAAAAATTATTCACCCTGGTTTAGATTATGGGTCGTTTTCAGCAGTTAATTAGTCTTGCTCGCCATTCTAGAAAAACATGAATTTAGTCAAATTAGATATAACAATGTCATTACTTTAGTAACAATAAATACGAGTTTAGTCGAGTTGGCTATAAAACCTACTCTTTTGTGTTATGTATGTTTCTTTTCTTTCTCCTTTTAGATGTGGGAGAAAATTAAAGAACACTCAAAGAAGCTTAAGTAGGCTCCACAAATACAATCAGATGGAATTTTTCTCAGTGAAGTTTGTAAGGTTTGAGTTTAGTCCTCCATATGCTCATATTGAAAGGTAAAGGTGGTTCGGTATGAGATCCAAAATCGAAAATGGGATCTTGAATCTCAAATTGAAAATTTTCGGGACGGAAATTTGAAGACCAATGCCAAACTAAAATTTTAGTATTCCCAATTTTCAGTATTCCCGAAATATTTTCGATATTTTGGGATGGTTTGGCATTCCCAAATTTCATACAAATTGAAATAGTAATTATTCATACCAAGTTAAATTAACATGCAATCAAAATAAAATATGTAACAAACCTAATATGTTTGACAATTAACAATATAATTTTTTTTGATTTCGTGTTGAAGAAATAGACACATTTGTGAGAGGTTTATACCGGCAGAAGTGACGATAAAGGGCTATGATTACTATTTGTACACCACACCAATTATATTGCTACTAGTACTTAGCAACAATTCAAATGTATAATATATATATATATAATTATTTATTTTCGGTTCGATATGAGATCACCGAAAGATTGAGTAGACAATATTGAATCCTGTACCGAAATTTCAGGATTAGATTGGTATTTCATCCCAAAAATTTCAAGAATTTTGATTTGAAACTTTTTTGGTTTGAAATCGGAATTTTTTTTGTTTGGGTCGAGATTTTCGAGAATTTTTTCCAACCCTTTTCAAAGTTACATTTTCCAACTTCCAACAAACTTTGTGTCCGTATATTTATCTTTTAATAGTGATTTTGGATGTGGTTGGTTGTCCCACTTTCTTTCCATCACATCTGTTAGCAAGTCCACTGTGGGCAATAGACCTGGGGATTGGCAACAATTGCAAGCCGAATGCCCCCTAAAGTCACGCCAGCCCAGTCGGGTAATTGGGCTGAAGGGAGCCCGTGGGAGAGGTCAAGCAGAAGTCTAAGGCTCGAGCGTCTGAGAGGGGAGTTATTAAAGAAGGTTATTATTTACTTGAAGGAATTGAATTGCCTATTACCAAGGGGGTCTTACACACTGAAGTGCTCTAAAGAATTTGTATGCAAAATCTCATTGTCTGTATATTTAAGTGTGCAAGTCAGAATGGTGTTTCTGATTCCGACATTAAACTTTCTTAATGTTAACCTGAAAATTTATGAATCGGAATTTTTCTAAAAAGGTGGAATGAAAATTAGAATTTAGAATTCCTAAATTTTTGAATTTCTGATTCAAAATTTTCTGAACTTATTTCGATAAAAAAAATTATTTTTTAAAGTTATTTGCTAAATATACTGTATTTTATAATTAGCTTTTGTATTTTATTGTTAGTTTTAGATACATTTTGTTTATTGTTTTTACATTATCTGATTATATATATATATATAAATATATTGTTATATTCATTCATTACGAGTGTGTCCACGATATTGTTGGGTTAAGCTACCTAATCATGGAGGCATATGAGTGTACAACAAGGGATCTTTAACAATTAAATAGTTGACGGAGAATACTCTATGATATAAGTAAGAATCTCTCGCCAAAATATATGAATATGATTTAGGAAATACGTTCCAAATCACATTCAAAGTAATCATATTGACAAGAGAATCACATTGGATTACAAATATGAATAAACTATCAACTAAACAATGTGATCAAGAGTAATGATATACAAAAAAACCCAATTGCATTGCTGTCCCAAACTATATAAGGTTCTCCACTTCTTCTGCTTAAACAAGAGTAATGATATACAAAAGAACCCTATTGCATTGCAATCCCAAACTATATAAAGTTCTCCACTTCTTCTGCTTAAATTTGGGCTCCTATTGTCTTGTTAATTGAGAATTAAGTTTATATAAGAACCCCTAAGGTAGCTACTTAGTTGGTAGTTTTGTTAAACGTGTTAAAATGGTCAAAATATGAGTTAAAATGTCATGAGACTCTTATGGGTTTTCTTATGAGTGTTCTTCATGTTCATCATGTTCTTTATGAGTTAGAGAAAGTGTTTGGATTTGATTCACAAAAGTAGTAGTCAACTTGATAGTGTAAGTTTTTGTGGATCATACTACACTATATCACTATACTTTTGAAATATTGAAAGTTTGAATTTTGAGATTTGAAATTCACCAAAATTTTCAGGTTCTTTAACCCTCTGTTTGGATGAAAATATTTAAGATTATTAAGGAATTGTAAAATGACAGAATTTTAATTTCTAAAATTTGTGAATTTTCTTATTTGGTTAACTTGAAAAGCAATGGAATTTGAATACGAAATTTGATATTTTTGAACTCTCACCCATAAAAATTTGGAAATGACACTTATTTCCATATAATTTAAACTTGAAAATTGGTGGTCCCATATTCCAAGTTTTATTTTATGAGGAAATTGTAAATTTCTATTTCTATGAATCCAAATAAGGAAATTGGTGCATGTTAATTTATAAATTCTGACTTTTGTCAAAATTTCAAATTTATTTTTCTCATCTAAATATAGTGTAAGGGTTTAGATTCGTGTAAAACTTCATCAAGTTGTTGAAATACATAATTTAGGTAAATAGGTGTCTCTTTGAGGTGCTGCTGCAAACTAATTTTAGAGCATCTCCACTAATTGGTGGCAAACAAAAGCAAAGGCAACAATGTTGCCGTCTAACCCAAAAAACCCTTTTTAGTAGTCCAATAAACCAAAGGTAAGTGGTGGGCCAGCCACTTTTAGCCCAAGTGTCCAGCCTTCTTAAGCCTAGCCTATTGCCTTTGGGCAAGTTGACATCAATGCACTTTTTAATTTTTATTTATATATATATTTTTTCAGTCAGGTGTGTAGCACACACATCCAGAAAGGAGAGTGGGAGACAAACAGTGCAGCGGTGGGCCACGTTGTAGCAGATAAAATAGAACCCTCCAATGGCTCACTGAAATGGCGAATTGTAAACCATTGGTTTTTTAACGGCAAAAATTTAAAATTATTAACATTGCGCCACGTGGCCCAATATGGTGCGTCTGATTCCAAATCAATTTGATAATCAACGGCTATAATTAATCCAACATTAAAAAATTATAAAAAATAGAAGGGAAAAAAATCAGGAAAATAGAAAAAAATTATAAAAAATTGTAATCTTTTTAATATTTTTGTTCTAGGTTGAATGCTATTAAGAATAAGACTGTTTCGATTTCATAGTTTGGTATATGATTAAGAGAGTTTTTCGTCTTTTTCAAACATAATTATGTTTGTTGTAATACTATGCTTTTACGTACCTTAAAATAATTGATTACGGAAATAATTAATTATTTGTTCCCTTTGGTGTTTGAGTTATTTCTGGATAAAGTCCTTGATTTTCATAGCCTTCTAATTGATTAATGTAGGACTGTATTGGTAATAGCAACAATGACGCGCGATGGTATTAAGTTCAGAACATATCGGTTTCTGGGCCACTTTATGGAGTTATTGTTTAGGGACAAAGTAAAATCCTTTACAGTCGTCAAACCAGAGATAATACGGAAAACCAAATACCTATAAGTTACAAATATTGGTTTGAATTAGAAATTCATATTAGAATTAGTTAAATATGTATTTCATTTCATTATAGTATTCTGGGACGGCGTTTGCAAAAGTGAATGGATATGGACATGCGTACATGATTGGTACCACATGTGGCCAACTTATACGCCTAAGATTAGAGCATGAAAATGGAACGTGAGTAGAAAAAAAAAAAAATTGTTGTGTCGTGGATCTTGTTTGATGCTTTGATCATCTCAAAGATTCACTTTCGTATGATGTAGTGGACTCCATACTGAGCCTTTGGGGGAGATATCTGCTGCATCTTCAATTTCATGCCTAGACAGTGGACTTGTCTATGTGGGATCAAGTTCTGGGGACTCACAGGTATTACATTCATACTTGTATGTTATTATTTCCATTATTTATGAGGTTTTAACTGAATTAAGCACATTGATTCTAATTTTTTTTATTTTTTTGGTATTAAAAGTTAATTTGCAGTACTAGATGTTAACGTCCCATTGTTATGCAAGCACAGCTTGTAGAGCTACATCAAGGGACGGATGCAATTGCTGTATATATAACAATTGTAAAAACCTATGCCAATCTGTGTCGTTATGTTGGGATGGAAGGTCGATGTCGGGTTGTAACTTGCTTGGAGCCCAAAAGGATAGTTCTCTACGCCTAGTTCGAGATCAGATTGAAGTAAAAGAACTGGTTTGTCTTATTTTAGCATTTAATTTCTTTTGGACATCTGCGTTTTGTTCCCACACTGATACAAATTACTTGTTCTTGTCATATGCCTCTGGCTAGGCTTTGTATCGTGGGTTGGGAGACATTGTAGGGATGTGGTCTTATGTCACAATCGATCTGTATGAGTCATACGGTATGACACAGTCCACGTTGTAAGCTGCTACATAGGACAGGCACAAGTTTTTGAAATAGATTCTCAAGGTAACTTAGAAGAATATAAGATAAGAGCTTGGGTTCTGAAGAGATTTCCTTGGCCATAATGCTTTGAAATACCCATTAGGGACGAAATCTCACTCATATTCTCGTAGTAGCTGAGATCAAGGAACTATTTAAGTAGATTGTCGTCTACGAAGTTCTTGGTATTAAGGGTACAAGTCAGTAATACAGTTAGAAATATAGTTAGTAAGTTTTTTAGTATTTGGTGAGAGTAGTTAGGATTTCTCATATAAAAATAGTGTGTGTAATGTTCATTTAGTCAGTCAATACAAATCCTATTTCTCTCTCTAAACTCTCTCTCTCTCTAATATCTCTGTGTTCATCCTTTTGTTCATTATTTCTTCTTAATTTTCCCTTCAATTCCCAAATATTGCAATATAGTTAACATGGTTCAGAGCCACCAGGCTCACGCCATGGATTCTGGTGGTTCCACTTTCCATTATTTTACATCTGTTTTTAGCTTAGTTTCTTTCCAAATTTTCATTAGATGCTAGGATAAGTTTATGGGTGCTTCCGCGATCGTTCTGGGTTGATTTCTTTTCGATCAAATTCATAAGTCTCCCCGTTCCCGATCAAAAGCAAGAGATCGAAAGTTGGAGAAAATTTCAAAACAAAATGGCGGCAGAGCAAATGCAGAGAGTCGCATCTCCACCACCGCAATCGGTTGAGGTGCCGAAGAAGAACAGAATTCACGTCTCCAACACCAAGAAACCGCTCTTCTACGTCAATCTTGCTAAGAGGTTGTTTAGGCCCAAAATAATATTATTGGGCCGAGCTTAGGTTTATGCTTGGCCCAATGCTTTTCGAGAAGTATTATGGGCCATCTAGTTGTCATTAGCCGTCCAATCAGGTCGGTTGAGTCCTATTGTGAGAAGGATTGATTTGGATAAGGGCGAAGAAATTGAATCCTGGTACAACAAGGGGTTTCGGTGTTGGAGGTGTTGAGAACACGAAAATGAATCTGATTCATTATATAGATTGGTTCAGAAACCTATTGAGATTAGGATTGGCCGAATCCTAATCAGATTAGATTAGGGAGTTTTTGTCTGGATACATCTCTGGTTCGGTTAGGCGCAGGTTCGCTGCTATAAATAAAGAGTCGCAAGCAATAGTTAAGGCCTCTCTAATTCAACACACAAACTGCCCTGTGCAAACTCTCGTTCTACGTGAAACCTCTCAACAACCTTGAGATTTTTATTTTCTTTTTTTCGCCAACACATCTTCGGTTTGGATAAACAGCACTGTGAAGGCAATAGGTGAACATCTTCAGTTTGGATAAATAGCACTGTTGCCGTAAAATCAGTCGATTGCGAAGCACCTTTAGTTTGGATAAACAGCACTGCGTCGAGGCCGACTGATTACCTATCCAAGAAGGATTTTCGAGTCCTTATTGACAGAGGTCATCTCATTAGCCTCTCGGCGAAGTGAGGTGTTACAGATTATTAGGCTCAGCATATTGAACGCCGAGTTGTTTTATGATTGGATATTCATAAATAAGTTTTAGAGTTTGGTATTCTGACGGCCGAACCATATTCACCATCAAGACATACATCTCTTTTGAGTACTTTTGTTTGTATAGTCTGGTACCAGTTCGGCATGCTTATACTCTTCCGAATATAATCACTGTGACCAAACCTGGCGTTGGCGATTCGTGAACTTTGCAAGACTAGAAGCCTTGTCTTTAGGCTCTAGAACCCGAAGGCCAAGACGTGTTCTTTCCTTGGCCATAGTCGTGAGGTCATGAAGTCAGTAGCGCGCCCAACGCGACATCAGCACATTTTACTCCCCAACCGAACTTGGCCAACGAGTTGGCACGCCCCACACACAACCAAAGGATGTAGTTAGCTTATTAATTACTCGACCTACATGCCACGTAGGCTTGGTAGTTTTTAGGGTAAACAAAGGTACATAAAACAGTACAATGAGGTTGAGCTCTCTTCACTGGGGATGGCAATCACCACGGTTATCACTATTAATGAAGATTTACTTAAAGATATGAATCTCTCTCTCTTTTTGGCATGATTTTCTATGACTCTTGGAATGTTTGGAGAAATGGAAATTGGAGGAAGTTCTTGCCCATTCCGAGGATTTGGAATCAAGTTTTTCATCACGTACGGATAGCGAGGCCATTCGCAGACCACCATTGGCTGAAATCGGGAAAAACTCAGACAAAATCGAATCCAGAGAAACAAACAGAGGAGGAAGAAACCGTGAGTTAGTGTTTGTTTGTTCAAGA
This sequence comes from Pyrus communis, assembly GCF_041283825.1. Taxonomy (NCBI): domain Eukaryota; kingdom Viridiplantae; phylum Streptophyta; class Magnoliopsida; order Rosales; family Rosaceae; genus Pyrus; species Pyrus communis. The sequence continues at coordinate 16,284,481 of NC_142566.1, forward strand.
TTGCAAATCTTGGGAGCTCTTCAGGTTATGATTATGTGCACTCCAACTGTTTGAAGGAATGGGTCGGTGAATTCTTTGATCTCTACTCTATTCTCTAGTATGGAAGAAAGATCAGACATGGGTGCAGTCCAAGTGTATGTTGAAATGCCCAACTCAAAAGTTTCATGTGAAGGTTATGTTTTCAGTCATTTTTCTCCAAATTCTTGAACAATTAGAATGAATCTTTTTTGGGTTTTTGGTGGTTGTTAAAGGTTTCGACTAATTGCTCCAAACAAGATAGTTCTTTATTCTCTCTAGGTTCTGCATCTTTGATGTTTTGCTACTCGTTTTCTCTCTTGGTTCATGTTTTGAGATTTCATTACCATGCATTTTTCTCGGCAAAATGGTGTCATATTTCTTGCTTATGTCAATTAGAGTATTGGGCACAAAGTTGTTCTGGTTCAAGAAGGACGTTACACCATTATCAAACTAGTTATGGAAGCAATACAGTTTTTTTTGTTTTTTTTTATTTTTTATTTTTTTATTTTTTATTTTTTTTAACTTGGAGTCTAGCTGCAATTTTCTTATTCGGTAGCTCTGCCTGGCTTAGAGTTGTACACAAAGCAGCAAACATACTTTCTTTTGGCTTGGAGCCATCTTTCTTTTGCCTTGAAGCAGCCTGCATTTGAAGATTTATAGAGAGCGTTGGTCACATTATGAAATGGACACATTGCATTGTTGGGCTGAAGATTGACTTGCAGAAATGAATCCCTCTCTCTTTAATGGGTTTGTTTCTTTTTTTTTTTTTTTTTTTTTTTTTTTTCTACGAAATGGTTATTCAGATTATGGTTTGTGCCAAAATGAGAAGTGTAATGTCTGAGAAGATTGTTCAGGTGCTTATTAAGGAGCTTGTGCAATATGTTTTCTTATCTCAGCCTATAATTTTAGAGTCTAACCAACTCATTTGTTATCATGAATCTACAGTAAGTCCGGTTATACGATGAAGTTTGAAGAAGTTGTAAACGGTAAATCCCACGAAGGGTAATTCCGTGATGTGAATAGGTAAATCCAACAAATGGTAGAAGAAGTTGTTAACGGTAAATCCCACGAAAGGTAATCCCATGTTTTGAGTAGGTAAATCCCACGAAGGGTAATCCTACATAGATGTTGATTTTCAATTGTTGAAATTTTGAAGGCCGATGCCATTGTTCAAAGAAGTTGTTTTTTGTAAAATGCATGAAGGGCAATCCCGTGGTGCTATAGTTAAGGCTGATGCCACACTATAGTTTGTTAATTTTCTGTTTTATGTAAATATTAAAGGCCGAAGCCAAGTTGAATGAGATTGTTGACGGTGAATCCCATGAAGGGTAAACCCATAAGAAGTTGTTATCCGGAATGAGGGTGTGCTACGACTACCTTATAGAAGGTTGTCCCTTGAGAAACTCCTATTAGATGTAGAGGACGGGTGTCAATTACAGCTACTGTTATTCTTCCTACAAGGTGACGAGTCCCACAGACATGGAAGAAGATGACAAGTCTCTTCAAAAGCTTACTGGAGGTCATGAGTGCAACCCCACATATATAGATTTAGATGAACATTTCAATGCAGAGTCGGATAATGATTCAGAAAAGCATATCATTTACACAAAGAATTTTAATACTGCAGGTACTCCAGTAAACGAGGCAGAACAATTATGTGCTAGTGGAGATGTCTGGAAGGCAGTTAATGTGCCACATTCTTACTATGATTCAAGGAATGATGCTCAAAAGTGCATAGAAATGATGAATGGGAGATGGTTTGGCGGTAGCAAATACATACAAGTGAGGATGATGGTTTAATTAACCATGCTTCTATCCGGAATCTGGATGAGGATGTTGCACGATCAGGGCAGTTTGGCGCCGAACTTGAAGCTGAATGAGTTTTATATAAACACCCAATAGTTATATTAGTCATATGCAAAATTTGATTGATGTTGATATTGATGAAGCTATTGTGACATGCAATGAGAGGTGGATGAATTCAATCATCTAGAAGGATTCCAAGATTGCAGTTGTTTCAAGTCTGTTATGTTTTTATGGGTTTCATAGTAGTGATTGTAGATGTTCTTCCAATCTCAAACTGGGTTTCCGCAGTTGAGATTGAGGGAGAGTATTAAGGGTACAAGTTAGTAATATAGTTAGCAATATAGTTAGTAAGTTTGTTAGTATTTGGTGAGAGTAGTTAGGATTTCTCTTATAAAAATAGTGTGTGTAATCTTCATTTAGTCAGTCAATACAAATCCTATTTCTCTCTCTAAACTCACTCTCTCTTTTTCTCTCATATCTCTATGTTCATCCTTCTATTCATCCTTTCTTCTTAATTTTCCCTTCAATTCCCAAATATTGCAATTTAGTTAACACTTGGAATCCAAACTCCTCTTGCCATGGTATAATGAACGCCACTCTTCATGGTTAAACCCTTTCCCAATCACCCTTCCAAGTTCGACTGCAGTTTCTAAAAAAATATGTATTTTTCTTCAGGAAGAGAAGTAATGATTCCGATGCAACCATTTTCAGTGATAAAGATGAGCGTCAGGACTTGTTCTTCAACCAAGTCTAGTTTGCACAAGAGCACCATGCCAAAAATGATTAATTATTCGTCAAAAGAAATGGGTCCATTGACTTCAAAATCAGTTGCAGAACTACCATTTTTTCCAAATAGTGAAGACAGCATAGCAACCTTCAGCATAAAGGTAAATGCCTCTGCCAATGGTCGTGAAATCTAATAACCATTTTTCGATGAAATCTCCATCAGTCTGTAGATTAAGGGGAAGTATGATGTTAGGGTGTTCTCGCTCGTACTACTTTACAGGGCCATCATCCCCAAGTTTCCAATTGTATAGTAACATGGAGGTACTCTAGTCAGCACTGCTTACGGTTGCTAGCAGTTGACCCTTGTAGGCATTCAAAGAACAAACCGCACCTTTGGTTTGCTTATTACAAATCAGATCTCTCTTCTCAGAATGAGAGAAGGCCCGAGGTAAATTCCCTTGCCAATGAACACAGAATCTGATACCCAATCTAGCTCAGGTCTTCCCTTGTTCTGAGAAAAGAGAAGACATGATTTGTAATGAGGAAACCAAGTGTGCAGTTTATTTAGTGAATGCACGCAATGGCCAACTGCTAGCAACCCGTGAGCAGTGCCAACTAGAGTACCTCCACGTTGTTATCTAATTTTCGAAACTTGGGGATGATGTCGCTGTAAGGTTGGAGTCTAAATGGGAACGCTGTGACACCGTACTTCCCCGTGATCTACAGACTAATGGAGATTTCATCACTAAGGCAAAATGCTTATCAGATTCCATGTCCATTGGCGGGGCATATACCTTGATTCTGAAGGTTGTTATGCTGTCTTTACTGTTCAGAGAAATGATAGCTTTGCAACTGAAGTCTGTGCATCCATTTACCTTGATGAAATAATTAGTCGTGTTCGGCATGGTTCTCTTGTCAAACTAGACTCGGTTGAGTAACAAGTTCCGACGCTCATATCTTTATCACTGAAAATGGTTCCATGGGAATCATTACTTCTCCTTTAGATACATATTTTGAGAAGCTGCAGTCAAACTTGAGAAGGGTGATTGAGAGAGGGTTAACCATGAAGGGTGGTGTTCGTTGTAATATGGCAAGAGGAGTTTGGATGCCAAAAACTTCGTAGACGGCAACCTATTAAATCGTTACTTGATCTTAGCTACTAGAAGATGGGTAAGATTTTGTCGCCATTGGGTGTTTCAGAGGACGAGCGGCACAATAGAGTGGTCCAGTTAGACGACCCTTCAATCAACAAATTGGGATATAACCTTCCCAAATATTTAGACTTTTGAGTTTTTGACCAAAGAAAAACAATTTTTGTGTTACATATGATCGCATTGCATTGACTTTTATGTATTTAGTCTTTTAACCTTTCATTGAGTTTTATTTATTACGGCTTTAACCTTTCAAATTCTTTTTTCCAACTCCTTAGCACCATTGGATGGCAGTTGATTTGATTATTTAAACGGCTCTTATGGTTTACCAAAAATTTTCTTGAATTAGAGCGAACTGCAGAGAAAAGAGGGAATTCTGGCCTTTTGCAAAATCTGAGATGAGATGGACTCTCTCTTTAAGAGAGGGGACATAGTTTTGGAGAAATTTTTCTATGTACCCAAGTCATAAAACAAGTGAAGGGAAACTGTAAATTATATTTCTTCCTCCACTTGTATTATGACATGTGGTGTACCGACTCAATTAGGCCGTAATTATGTCATCCTGGATAACACATATTTAGACAAGTTTGAATGAAGAACAGGAAAGGTGTACATTTTACCTGAATGTGAGTACAAGAAAGCCATTAGTTGCAATTGCAGAAAAGCAGCTTCTGTATTGCCATATATCTGCCATCCTCTACAAGGTTTGTAGCCGGTTATGAATTTAGTTGTGTAAGTTAATTGTTTCTCCCACTATCTATTGAATTTAATTAAATATTGTTTGTTTTCTATACATGTAGGGGTTCGCAGTGCTGATGAAAGGAAATTGTATTGAGGACCTGCAAAGGATGTAGTCTTTTCACAAGAGTGAATGCCTTTGAATCACCAGTACAAGCTCTTAGCTCATACACCCAGAGGGTGGTGAAGAGAATTATCATGGGTGAAGATGAATAAATGGTTGCCTCACTCGTCGTGAGATTGAAGTTTTTTGTTGACAACATATGGAAAGAAAGCTTTGTCAAGAATTTGGATACGGGCGAAAACCATTGAGAATCTGCAGGCCAAACTACTGGAAGAGGGGACTGTTTCTGATGGGCTAATGTTGGTGCAGGAAGGAGGGGGTGAAAAGCCTGGACCAGTGCGCATGGAGCCATGGCTGGTGGTGGTGGTGGTCTTAGTGAGTGGCGCTCAGAAGAATTGTTACCTGACATTTAACTAGTATTATGTCAAACCCACATCATACAAGTTTTTTTTTTCCATGAATGATCTAGTTTGTTTAAATGCACGTAAATGCACGGATGATGAATGTAGAGATTGAATCCTGGTCAAAACTACTAGATGTTATCTCATTAAGTAGTGCAGTGGCTAAACCGTGGTTTAACCAATTTCATTTAGCACTTCATTTAATCTAAAGCAAATTTACATGTGCTAAGATCACATTAGCCTTACTTTCATTTGAAGACACTTGATGAACCTTGTAGAAAATCACTCTCTAATTTTTCGAGAGATAGATGTGCCCTTCCTTATTGGTATCGTGACTATTCAAATCTTCGGAAAGAGACACTAATTCGTATGAATCTATTAATACCATGTAGAGTTTGTGATTCTATGGCTACACCTGACTGATCACCAAACACGATCAATCGATCACTTAAGACAGAAACTTGATGTTTTATTTTCTGAGCATAATTGATCGGTGATCAAACATGGTCTATCAATCATCACATACCAAGTCTTTCTAACTTGATTCCGAGACAAATTGAACTCAACCATCTATTTTTTAGGTTTTTCCTCAAAGATTGTCTCTTCTGAAAATCACTCAAATCCAAAACTGTTTGATAATTGGATTTAATGCTAGTTATTTTAGTGTTTACGTCCGTTATCTTCTCTGCTTGTCTTAATGGTTTTGAATTTGTTTATTTTTTATTTTTTGCAAGAATGATCTATGAATAAAGAAGTGAAATATAACCAATTTAGATTAGGGAGTTTTAACGAAACACTCCCGGTACTGTTTACTTTTAACGAAAAACCACATTTTTACCTTTTCCTGATACTATTAACTACACATTTATATGTCCTTTTTCATTAAAACAAAAAAAAATTGAACTTTTCGTTAATTTTCCTTTTAGATTATCGAGTGGACACTAAGCAAGTGTGTCAAAATGTGGCCCCTGATCCTAACTATTTATGTGAGACCTTAGGAATTTATTATATAAAGGAGTTAGAATTCTTGGAAAAGTATGTTTAGATTATTTATGGAAAAGGTGTTTATACGAAGGTAGTGGATATCATTCATATAGGCCTTATATTGAGTATTTGTTAGAGGACTACACGATTTAAAAGTTAGTTAATTTTTGGCAGAGTTGATCTCTACATGGTACCTTATAAACAGATAATCCAAGTTATCATATAACAAGAAGAGTTGATAAAATAGAACGAGAAGGTCCAAACAAGACGGTAATAACAACAGGACAAGTACGCATGCAGAACAGGAAGCAAAAAAGCCTGTGAAAAATTCCTCCATCCACCATATTCTGTTTGGGGTTGAAAGACATTCAGCACTTTTTTTTTTCTGCTCCTAAAAATCCTCCTTGTCTTTCTTGCATTATGTTGTTATTATTATTATTATATAGCATTATATCTATTGTATCAACCTTCCTCTCGTCCTGCTCTGCAGTTCTGCTGCCCGCTTGATATAATAGTAAGCGTCCTCTAAATGCTAACATTAAATAAATAAGGACTGTTCTTTGAATGCCATGGAGAAGACAAACCAGAAAGCTACTTCCGGCAACACTCAACATCTAGACACAAATGATATCCTAGTAAGCAAAGAAGCCGTCTTCCTTGTTCTCATTTCTTATTTTTCGCATACGATGATGTGTATTTTTCTGCTCGTAAAGCTCCTCTTGTCTTTCTTAATTAAACAAAGGATAGATTGAATTGAATAATTTATTACGATTAAAATTAACAATAAAAAAGAAAATAAAATAAACTCTTAACAAAAAGAATTTAAGAAACGATGGGAGCCTAAGATTATGAAGCCACCAACAACAATCATATTTACTTTTTCTAGAGCCAACTACTATCAAATTATCATGTCAATGTTAAAAGTTGTTCTTTCTAATGTATAAATTAATCCGTGGTCATGCATCAACTCTTGTATCTGTACATGATAATTATCCAACTGGTTAGGCATACAATTAAATACATAAAGACCCATTAAGCGTAGAAGAGTCATGTCAACCAAGCAGGGCTAGCTTGATATTGGTCATGCTCACTAGTTTATCTACTCATCTTAATCTTAGTTCCAATAAATGTAATTGACTGGTCATCCTCTTAGATTTATGTAAATATCTAGATGCAAAATGCCTAAGGGTAATCAGACATTAGAAATCCGAACCTGGAATAAAACAAGCACAAAGATTAAGAATATAACATGAGACATAATTGAATAATAATTAACAAAGTACTTCGCAAATATTCATGTCATGACTTCATGATCAACCTTAGAAAATAACTTAGTTACACATAAAAATAAAAATAAAAGAAAAATACAATCCATGGCAAGGCACGCCCCTAAGCTCTTCTTCACAAATTGCGTAGATGGTGAATGCTAGTATGGTGTGGCAGTGATGTGGGTTGGGGGGGGGGGGAGGAGGGATTATGTAAAGAGAGCTTAGGATGCCTTATTTGTACTAGAAAAACCTTACAAAGTCTGGAACAACACTCTCTTAAACAAAACAAACTCCTAAACAATTAATGACGCAAACTAGGAAAGAACCCTTCTTGGCTTGGGAAACATGTCATATGTCTTGCACGCCAGTTTTGAGGTCAATTTATCTTCTAAAAAATTCTGTAAAATATGAGAAACATAGCTTTATGTCTTATCTTTCCAAGCATACATCACACACCACCAGGCAAAATCAAGAAAGGCTCCATTCATTGTTAGATAAATTAGAATACAGAGACAAATTATCAATGTGTGTGGTATGAATGAATTAGAATAGCTTCACAAGATTGAGACAACTTTAATGGAACATAGATTATTGTTCCTAACAAGATTTGCTTGATTGGCCTACCAAGTACTAACCTCAACGTTTAAGTATTTGTTGAAATTTTTGGTAAATAGAAAGGTGATGGTGAGGCACCCGAAGAAAGTCCACGACATTGAGCGAAGATCTTCACTGTACTCGGAGTTACATGGATACATCGAGCGAACAACTTGATTACTTGAAGTAGCGGATAGCTAGTTCAAGTGTCTTTTCAACGGTTTCATACAAAGAATAAAAATGTGTGGAGAGAAAGAGCAAAAACTTATAAGTTTTTCAAAGAGTAAATTGTAGCAATGCTCCATCAACTAAAAATCCATTACTATTGGTCACTCAACTCATCAAAACATACAGCTATAGTCCCTCAACTAAAAATCCATTACTATTAGTCCCTCAACTTTAATCCAACTGGAGAAATGATCCCTCAACTTTAACCCAATTGGAGCAATGGTCCCTCAACTTTAACCTAATTGTAGCAATGGTCATTCCAACATAACTCATTTTGACAAAATTCTGACGAAATTGACGAAAATGACCATAGCTACACATTTTGATAAGTTGAGGGATCTTAATTGTAGTAATGGTCCTTCCAACATAACTTATTTTGACAAAATTCTGACGAAGTTGACGAAAAGACCACATCTACACATTTTGGTGAGTTGAGAGACCAATGGTAATGAATTTTTAGTTGAGGACCATTGCTCTAATTTGATTAAAGTTGAGGGATCATTGCTACAATTTACTCTTTTTCAAAAGAGGCAAAAGTCTTTATACTCGTTTTAGGGGCAATTTCCAAAGTTTCCCACCCAAATCATGCTGTAAAGATTCCTTTAACCAACTTATAAAAATATAAGGGTTAATTTGAATTTACAACCATGAAGTTTCTTGGTTTTCAACATTTCATATATCAAGCTTTTTTTTTCCAAGTTTGGTACCAAAATTCATAATTCTAGGACACTTTCATACATCTGTTAAGTTTTCTGTTAAAATGGCCGTTAACTTGTGACGTGGCTCTTACGTGACCAATGATAGGGTGCCATGTGTCAATCTGGCCCTACATGAACATTAAAAAATTAAAAATTAAAAATAAAATTACAATCTGGCCCCACATGAGACCCCCAAGGTTTGAATCCTGGATATGATGTACACTGGTCACATAAGTACATTTCTTCAGTAACCAATTCATTGATCTGGAGATAATTTAAGCAAATAAGCATAAAGAATAATCACGAAAATGGCTATCACAAATGGTTACCACAAATAGCACCAATACAGATTTATTAAAAAAACATAGACGAAACTAGGTCTGGCAAATAGGTCGTGTCTGTCGTGTTCGTGTAACACTTATTGTTTTAAATGGGTCGTGTCGTGTCACACCCGTTATCTTAACGGGTCCTTAGCTGGTCAGGTCACTTTACCCAACGGGTAAAGTGACCCAACCCGTTATGACCCGCTATGACCAGTTAAGAAAAATGTATTTTTTTTTCTTAAATTTGCTGGGTAAAGTGACCCAACCCGTTATGACCCGCTATGACCAGTTAAGAAAAATGTATTTTTTTTTCTTAAATTTGCACATACCACACATTGCCACATAAATATTACTTCAAAACATTAAAAGACATTTGTCGTTTAAGTACTACATCTACACTTGAAAATAAGAGCCTAATAAACAAATATCCATACACTACTAGTCTATTACAAAATATTAAATGTGCAAGGATATGCAAAATGAAAGAGTTTTTGTTTTCAAGGTTGTGAAGCCTTCCTCAAAAGTTTAAACCTTGCCAATGGAACTCAAAGCTTGCATGTTATTCCTTTTACAAAATCCTCAATTTTCATCGATCATCATGACATAAGACTTTGTGGTATCCACTAGTGTAAATATTTTAAACTGAAGATCGAATTCATTCATTGTATTCATATAGGGTCAAGAAGTGTAGCAGTAAAAAATCATCAAAATCAAAGTTAAAATAACCGTTAAATCGTGATTTTTCGTTGATAACCGTTGAAAAGTTTTGTCTCGTTACTTGATCTCTGAATGTTTGTTTTTTGTGATTTTTGGTGTATCCGATCTTGAAGCATATACAAACAAGTTTGACGGTTGGATCGTTGAAATTATTTTCATAGAATCCGTATCCCATCAAAACGATAGATTCACTAACACTTGGACTTTATTTATACTTTCATTAAGTATAACATAAGATTTTGTGGTATCCATTAGGGTAAATATTTTAAATTGAAGATCAAATTCATTCACTGTATTTATATAGGGTCAAGGAGTGTAGCCGTAAAAAAACATCAAAATCGGAGTTAAAATAACCGTTAAATCGTGATTTTTCATTGATACCGTCAAAAAGTTTTGTCCCATTACTTGATCTCTGGATGTTTTCTTTTTGGCAATTTTTGGCGTATACGATTTCGAAGTATATACAAACAAGTTTGACGGTTGAATCGTTGAAACCAGTTTCGTAGACTGCGTATCCCATCAAAATAATAGATTTACTAACACTTAAGAGTTATTTATACTTTCATTAAGTATAACATAAGATTTTGTGGTATTCACTAATGTAAATATTTTAAATGGAAGATCGAGTTCATTCATTGTATTCGTATAGGGTCAAGGAGTGTAGCGGTAAAAAATCATCAAAATCGGAGTTAAAATAATCGTTAAATCTTGATTTTTCATTGATAACTGTCGAAAAGTTTTGTCCCGTTACTTGATCTTTGAATGTTTTTTTTTGCGAATTTTTGCTGATGCGATCTAGATGCATATACAAACAAGTTTGACGGTTGGATTGTTCAAATTAGTTTTGTAGAATTTGTATCCCATCAAGTTCAATGTTGTGTGTGTGTCTATATATATATATATATTTATTTATTTATTAAGTAGATTTAAATTTATTTATTTTGTACGTATAACACTTAAGAAATTGAATGGTATGTATATTTCAGCTGATCTAGTGGTCACCAATTTTTAATATTTAATTAAATATATATATATGTAATTATTATAGTTTTTAGGGGTATAAAATTGTTAAATTAATATATATAATTATTATAATATTTTTTTTAGGGTTATAAAATTATAAAATTAATATTTTGCTTATCATGTATCGGGTTACCTACGTGTATACCCGAACTAACCCATTATCTTAACAGGTGCTTATTAGGTTACCTGATAACGACCCGATTCGTTATCGTGTCGACCCGAACACTTGTTAATTTCGTATCGTGTCGTGTTCGATTATCGGATCGTGTCAAGAATTTCCAGGTCTAGACGCAACCAACCTATATACAAGGACACACGCTGTATCATCGCTAACAAGTTAGACTATGCTTATAAGTGAGGCCACAAATTCAGTAGCATTGGTCCCATCTTGTAAGTTGCTTTCTTAATTTGGTTGAATGAAAATTATATTTATTACTGTTCCATACGCAATATGGACCCCCAATTTCATAAAACATTGTGTGCCAAACAAACGCGTGTATGCCATTTTGTGTGTGTATTGTTTTTTTGTCACAGAGATCGTATGAAAACAGCCGGGATTCAATATATCCGTGCCCGACAAACGCAAATTGTCAACAGTCTAGAAGGTGCACGAATATGCATGCAATTATTTGGATATAAGTTCGTTTTTTACAAACTTAATGCCTTCATATCGTTTTCAACACTTTATGCCAAGGTAGAATGTGTGTCACGTTATCACGAAACCATGTGCGATCTAGCTTTTGTGAAAGGATGTGATTTGTAACTTGACTAGTTAGATTAATTAATCACTTGGATTTTTATACATTTCTTTCTTATAATACATCCAGAAGGATCATGGTATCTAGTAGAGGTAATATTTCTTAGTTGCTTCAGTTATAAGCCTGTTGTACATTTTATATGCTTTGGATAACAATATGGTGTATTTTTGTTTCTTGGGTGATAGTTACCACTATTTAAGCTTGATTATATATGAACAACATGCTAACATTTATAGTTGTATTAGAATTAAAGGAAAAATGTTTTATTTTTAGCTATCCTTCCTCTTGGAAGTCCATTTTAATCTCATTTTGCCCTCTGTAACTTAAAAGTGATCACTTTACTCTCTGAAGCTCAAAATTTGTTCTACTTTGACTTGTGGACACTCTTTTCTCCATGAAATTTATAGGTCACCTCCTAAAATATATGTGGACCTTAGAATAAATTCGATTATAAATCTCCATTATGCGTAAACAATTAACAATCAGAGAATATTAAGTTTAAAAGAAATTGAAGAGATGACAAAAATAAAAAAGATTAATTAGTATGGCGCCCCAAAATCAATCTCACACAAGAAATTAACAGATCTAAGGCAATGTGGAGTGAATTTTAAGTTTTATAAAGACGACTTTCAAGTTTCCGGGGGCAAAATGGGATCACAATTGAGTTTCATGGGGCAAGGTGAAGTGAACTTTGAGTTTCAGGGAGTAAAGTAAGAGCTTTTGAGTTATAGAGAACAAAGTGAGATTAAAATCAATTTCTAGGGTGCGTAGATAAAAAATATTGACAAATGATCGGATAATTACTCTTAATTCATTTAGATTACGGAAATGGGGTGATAAAAATTTGGGTGTAGAGGAGAGTACAATGCTCTAACTGACTTAACTAAAATTCAAAAGATTGTGTTTAGTTATGTTTTTTGACATATAAAGGCGTATTATTTATTTTACAAAAAAAGAAAAAGAAAAAAAAAAACTCGATAATCTTGTTCTAGCTAGGGTGGGTAACAAACAATTTGGCGGAAGGCCAACTCTACACAAATTGATTTTCTTACATATGCAAGTTAGAGATGCAAGCAAGTGGATTTCAAAAGACTCTTTGTATTTAGTCATTTCAATGGAAAAACATCTCGTAATGTATTTAACCAGAAAATAAATTATGCTTCTGCGAAAGTATTTACTTGTTACAGAATCTTAGATATCACTGTATCTAGTTACCTAAAATTAATTTTAAACACAATGTATTCCCATTGCTTTTATGGTTTATTTTTCCTTGACTAATATATCCCTATTGCCAAATTAATCCAAACTATTTCCTTTCAAGCCAAATTAATCCCTATTGCGATTAATATACAGTTTTAAATGTCTACGAGACAAAAGAGGCATGAAATGCAACGCATACATACGTATATGTAATAAGATGCCAACGAAACCAGGAGGTGAGGCCTCATGTTCCATGATATATACACACAAGCATGCACTCAAACTCCCCCCTTCTACAACGAAACCAGGACGCGGGAGTCTTCCCGATTAAGCAAATCCAACGCGGGAGTTTTCCGATTAAGCAAAATCCAACTCACGCATATATTTTGATATACACTGCTTCTGCCACCTAAATCTAGAAGTCGACGTTAAAACGTACGCTTCCTTCGACGACTCTTCCGCCCAAACAGTTCATCAAAAAAAAAAAAAAAAAAGGAAAAAAGCATCATCTTCCCCTCTTCTCGTCCTGCTCCTCCACCAAATCATCCAGTCAAAAGATTCAAAACTAAATAAAATTAATTGATAAAAAAAAAAAACTCCATTTCACATCTTCATCATCTCCACCGAATGGCACCGTCAGCACCAACCAACCACCACACGATCATCAACAAGCTGCCACCAAAACCCAACTCTAAATCCACGACTGCCGCAGCCAAACAGCCGCTAGTCTGCTTCTCCGTCGCAGCCTACGCCAAATCCGTCGTAAAACACCTCCACTCCTCACCCCACAACATCCCAATCGAGCAAGGCCTCACCGATCAAGAGCTCGCCTCCCTCGAAGCCGCCTTTGACTTCACCTTCCCACCTGACCTCCGCACCATCCTCCAGGAAGGCCTCCCCGTGGGCCCCGCGTTCCCCAACTGGCGCTCTTCCTCCCACCAACAACTCCGGATCCTCCTCAGCCTCCCATCCCGAAGCCTCCTCAGGCAAGTCTCCAACGGAACCCTCTGGTGCAAGTCGTGGGGTCCGAAGCGTTGTGATGCTGACGTGGCAAACCAGCTGGTGATGAAAGCGCCGGTTCTCGTTCCGATTTACCGGAACTGTTACGTGCCTTCGAGGCCGAACGTGGCGGGGAATCCAGTTTTCTACATTGACGCGGAGAGGGTCAGGGTTCTGAGCTGTGACATCACCCGGTTTTTTTGCCAAGAGTTTGGGTTCGTGCACGTGCCCGCATGGGCCCCAAAGGCAGCGCGGAGGATCAAGTTTTGGAGCGAGGTGGTGGGGCGTGAGGAGACGCGCGGGTGGTGGAGTGGGGAGGACTTGGCGGAATGTTTGGAGGAGGTGTTTTGGAGGCTGAGGGAGGGCGGGTGGAAGGAGGAGGAGGTTAAGGAGATGATGATGATGGACGGCTGTGGTGAGAAGGTGAGAAGTGGGCCCCACATGACGGGAGATAGTTATGACGAGGTGGGCGTGGGGTGGCGCGTGAAGGGACTGTCTATGGTTTTGTTGCGTGGGGGTTGGACCAAAGAGGATGCGATGGACTCCCTTGGTCTCGAGGGAACGGGATGAGTACCATGCTATGCGCTTCTTCTAGAGGAAAAATATTGGATTCGGGTTTATAATTAGATCTATAATCCGAGTTATGTTATCAATTATTCAAATCATAATTGGATCATCCCATTTAGATTCAGTTGATATTAGATTAGATTTTATTTATATTCTAATATAGAAGGTATCTCACCAGATGTGATTGCATTTAATTAGTTAGGATGGAAATATTTTGATATTATTTGGAAAGCTATACATGATAAATTAAGTTGTTCGATAATGATTTCTTTTCAGATTTTAGCTTTTAGTTTTTTTTTTTTTCTTGCTTGTTAAGAGTCTTCTTTAAACAGGACTCTTAATTGATGTCCCTCGTCATGCCTCTATATATTAGTTAAACATTGTTAGCTAAATGAACGGCATAACTTGGTGTACAAACAATCACATAAAAAGCGTCACACGTGCCTTATTATGAATCAACTTCAAGTGCATACTTGCCGCTATATCATTGCATGCAAACATCCATGGAAAGGTAATTGTTCATTAGAGCCATAAAACCTAGAGCTTACATAGTTACATATTCATTTCTCCAATCAAAGTCCAGCTTATGCATTAACAAGGATTTCGTTGGACTAGAATATAGAATGAAGTAACATCAGCCTGTAATGCAGCGAAAGTAATTTCTTAGTCGGCAAATGAAAGATAATTGTTCAGTTGCGTCTTTAATTTGAAGCCACAACTTTTTGCGTGTTTTGTTTCGTATCATTGTTATTTACCATCGTAGTTAAGTATATGAAACATCAACTTTCCTTGTTAATTGGCTCAAATATGACAGTGGCTCTTGAATCTTGTCGTTGTTCTTGTTCCTTGTTCTTTTTTTTTCTTTTTTTTCTTTTGCCTATCTGTTTTATGACAAAACAAATCTGAGTCTGCGAGTCTAATTGTTTGGTTGTTGGAGTGGAAAGCTGCAGATTACTAGAACAAGATAACCACATTTAGCCGTTAAAAACTAGTTGCTAAATGAATTATATTTTTATTGATTAATGCTACGTTATCAAATTTTTTATATAACATTTTACTATCTCTCTAGTAGAGGTATAGCGCACAAACATGTGTGTGTTCTATTTACTAGAGAGATAATACAAATGTGGTACGATTTGCATTTTGCTAGAGTTTTCTTTTTTTTTTCTTTTTTTTTCTTTTTTTTTTTTTTTTTTTGGACAAGCATATATTGCCAAAATTACTAAAAACTAAGGATTACATTTTGATAGACCCAATTTTGAAGCTATATTTTTAAGAAATGAAACCTTAGAAGACCTAATACTTGACATACCTAAAATACTCAATGAATAAAATAAATCTAAAACACTAATATCTTCCAACACTTTTGGCCCTCGGGTTAAATAGTATGTCAAGCCAAAGTCGGTAGCCCTAAAATGCATTTGATAGATTTAAAATTCAAGTTGGGATTCATAACATTTGCTTACTTTTCACTAAACTAACTCGAGTTTGTACTCTCACGATTTGCCAAATAAATTTAATTTGTATCTAAAAACGTCAAATCTTTTGTCCAATAATGCATGAATACGTTAGTTTTCAAATCGTATGTCGGTAGTCTACTCGAGAATGTCTCCACACTGAATATCAACTAGGTTAAATCTATATTGAAATTTCATTTATGAACCACATGTTTACTAAACTTCATCTTTGGCTACCCAATAACTCCCGTATTTCACATTTTTTGGTTTTTTTTTTTTTTAGAATTTAAATCTAGAAAATGCTAGTGATATTATATTTTGTAAACTATATGACGTGGCGGTTGATGATTGGATTTCTTATTTAGTGATTTAAAAAAAAAAATCAACTATCAATCACCACAACTTGTGGTTCATATTTATGCAGTCTACAAACGATAATTCTAGTAGATGATCTCTGTAGCTTCATTCTTTAAATCCTAGTTGTGTTTAAATTATGTAGTCAAATGAAGGGCAAAGGACTGTACTGCCCCTACCCCAAACAACGTACTCTACTTTTAAGAAGCTTGACCATTAGTAGAATCCAGATGTCGGCACTAAACAAAGTGAGGATAAATAATCAAGAGATTAACAAAGATTACTATGATCTCGAGAACAGCATAGGGAAGGACCTCCAGTAAATATTTGATAGAACAGAGCAAACAAGAGGATCTTAACAAAGAGTGTTATCATCTTCTCAAGAGGCAAGAATTTGAGAATAAAGATTGTTTTTCTACTTTCTTGCACACTCCTGTTTAATTATATCCGTTATTTTTATTTAATTTAATCAAGGGTACTTTGATTTAGGTCTAAAAATTTGACCTCTAGTTGGATTTACTCAAATTTTCTTATTTTTCAATTTTAATTAGATTTCTTAATTTATACATCTTCATAATTTTTTAATTTTTTAATTTGAATATGAAAATCACCACTTTTTATTTATTTTTTATTTTATATAGAAAATAGTTAAACTAAAATTTATATGTCATCATATATGATACCTATACCATAGATTGATAAAATATATTTAACCAGTTATACAAGTATGTATGAAAATAAATGAAAATTAATCTACCTATCATTAATGAAAATGATATATATAGTACCTACAACATAAATTAGTTAACACAATTAACGTGTGATGGAGATAGAGTAAAAATTTGAGATACGAATTAGGAAAGGAAAAAAGGAGAAACAATATTTAATTCTTATATTTAATCCTAAAATTAAGTAAAAGATAAACATATACGTAAGAGATTATATTTATCACAATTTAACAAAAATATAATGAAAAAAAACTGAGGTGGATAATCAGTGAATTGACCTAATTCAACAAAGTGGACCAAATTCAATGGACACTTTTAAGATGCGTGCTGGGACTTTCAAATATATGGTTAAAGGTTGGAATAAAACAACTTTTGGTAATTTAAAGGAGCGTAAGAAAAAAATCATTGGGGACCTTGCTGAGGTGCAAGAAACCATCGTGAAAAACCAAAATGTTGATTCAGAGATTGATTTAGACATAAAGCTTAGTGAGGAACTTAATTCAATACTAAGACAAGAAGAAGTCATGTGGGCACAGAAAGCTAAATTCAATTGGCTGCAATTAGGTGATAAGAACACAAGGTATTTCCAAACGGTGGCAATTGTTCGAAATAAGAGAAATGAAATTAGAAAGATAAAGGATAGTTGTGGGTTTTGGTGGAATGAGGGTGAGGGTCTAGAACAGGTTTTTGTGCAGGACTTTAAACTGCAATTTTCTTGTGATAGTCCCCGTGCTCTCATGGATATCTCTTCTATTGCAGATATTATTGATCCTTGTATTGACCACCATCACAATGAACTTTTACTCAAGCCTGTTGAAAATATAGAAATATGGGATGCAATTAAAAGAAGGGTTCTTTAGATATAGACCCTTACAACTATTATTTCCTAAATAAAAACCCACCTAGTTACAAACATCAAAATAAAACCCAAATTTGAAAATGACTGCCAAGTAGAGAAGTAATTAACCTATTATTACAAAATATTTACAACTTGTACCACAATATTCAAAATAAATCAATAAATGTAATTACTCACCTTAATTACAATGAACAAATAGTTATTGCACATATTATTACCCCTAATGTAACATCCCACATCGCCCAGGGGAGTGATCCTTATATGTATATTCCCATCTCTGCCTAGCACGAGGCCTTTTGGGAGCGCACTGGCTTCAAGTTCCGTTGGAACTCCGAAGTTAAGCGAGAAAGGGGCTAGAGCAATCCCATGATGGGTGACCTACTGGGAAGTTGCTTGTGAGTTCCCAAAAACAAAACCATGAGGGAGTGGTAAGCCCAAAGCGGACAATATCGTGCTACGGTGGTGGAGCGGGCTCGGGAAGTGATTCGCCCCGGGCCGGGATGTGACAAATTGGTATCAGAGCCTTACCCTAGTCGCGTGTGTGCCAACGAGGACGTTGGGCCCCTAAGGGGGGTGGATTGTAACATCCCACATCGCCTAGGGGAGTGATCCTTGTATGTTTATTCCCATCTCTACCTAGCACGAGGCCTTTTGGGAGCTCACTGGCTTCGGGTTCCGTTGGAACTCCGAAGTTAAGCGAGAAAGAGGCTAGAGCAATCCCATGATGGGTGACCCACTGGGAAGTTGCTCGTGAGTTCCCAAAAACAAAACCGTGAGGGAATGGTAAGCCTAAAGCGGACAATATCGTGCTATGGTGGTGGAGCGGGCTCGGGAAGTGATCCGCTCCGGGCCGGGATGTGACACCTAACATATATCTATATATATATATATATATATAGTACTACTATATGTTCAAACATATTAACTAATTAATCTACCTATATGTAAATTTATGATCAGCAATAATGCATATTTTGTAGGTAAATTAATATTGAAACAAATAACATTCTTTTATTTTGTAGGTAATATATTTTCCATGTATTATTACATATATTTGGCACATTTTTATTATTATAAGATATATGTACAAATAATAGGTAAACTCATATTCAATAAAATAATATTATTTTGTATGTAGGTACATTATTTTCCATGTATTTTGGGATTTACTTTATTTTGTAGGTAAATTATCTTGCATGTACTTTATATTTATTGGGTAAATTATTTTACTTTTTTAAGCAATCTAACACTTAAAATTTTGAAATCTAACATCTTTTTCGACTAAAAAAAAAAAAACATTTTAAAAGTTGAATGGTAGGTGCACTGAATCAAATAACATTTTTTTATAGGTAAATTATTTTGTTTGAATTTTTACATATAGAATGCATATATTTTTTTTTTTTGGTTATATATGTGTGTGTGTGTGTGAAATAATTTACCTACATTTATATATAAAATATAATATAATTGACTAAACTAAGCATGTGTTATTACATATATTAGGCAAGTTTTATTGTTATTATATATATTAGGCAATGAATTTATTATTTTTTTTATTTTTGTAAAATCATTCACTCTCCTTTACAATCCGTATGGAATTAATTGTGTACATCAAATATAACATCCAAATCGCCCATAGGAGTGGATCCTGTAAGCCTTATATGTATATTCCCATCTCTACCTAGTACGAGGCCTTTTGGGAGCTCACTGGCTTCGGATTCTATCGGAACTCCGAAGTTAAGCGAGTTCGCACAAGAGCAATCCCAGGATGGGTGACCCACTGGGAAGTTCTCGTGTGAGTTCCCAGAAACAAAATAGTGAGGGCGTGGTAGAGGCTTAAAGCGGACAATATCGTGCTACGGTGGAGTCGAGCCCGGGATGTGGTGGAGGTCTGGGCGGGGATGTGACATCAAACATTCAAATAGGGGTATTTTAGGCCTCAAAATTTTTTAAATGTGTAAAGTCAAACATAATTAATGAATTTACTGATGTGGAATCTTATTAATGAGTTTTATTCGAGTAAAAAACTTATGTTGGGTTTTATGTGGAAAAAATTAAGTTTATTATGTTGGGTTTTATGTGGAAAAAATTAAGTTTTAGGGGTTAAAGTCATATTTTTAGTTAAAAGAATTGGTGCGTTGAAAGCACCAGGTCCGGATGGAATTGGTGCAAGTTTTTATCGTGAATGCTGGGATACAATCAAAGATTTGGTGAGTGCTATGGTTAAGGATTTCTTTGAAAATAGTACTATCTTGAGGCTTATTAATCATACCAACATTGCCCTCATCCCAAAAGTGGAAAATCCTGAGGTGGTAAGTAATTATAGACCAATTAGTCTTTGTAATGTGAGCTAGCTATAAAATAATCACGAAAATCATCATTAAAAGGTTAAAGCCACTTCTCGACCATTTCATATTTGGAAACCAAAGGGCCTTTGCTCTGGGATGTTCTATTTATGATAATATTTTGATTGCGCATGAAATGTTTTCTAGTTTTAAAGGTAAGAAATGAAGGACTGGACCAATAGGAATAAAGTTGGATTTAGAAAAAGCATATGATTATCTTAATTGGGAGTATATTAGATATGTGCTTCTTAGATTTGGTTTTGCGGAAAGATGGGCGAGCTTAATTATGGAATGCATTACTTCAACTTCCTTCTCGGTTTTGATTAATGGTTCTACTCATGGTTACTTTTACCCTAAGAAAGGAATAAGGCAAAAGGATCCCTTATCACCTTATAATTTCATTCTTTGCATGGAACCGTTGATTAAACACTTTAACGAAATGGCCACTACCCCTAAATCGCATGTTGGTATTCTGTCATCTCCTGGTGGATTTAGAATATCAAATCTAGTTTTTGCAGACGATTGTTTGTTATTTGCTAGGGCAACTACAAAAGGTGCTAGGAATGTACTTCATGTTCTTAATATGTTTGCCAAAGCTTGGGGTCAAAAGGTAAATTTCCACAAATCCTCACTTTATTTTTCAAAAAATACTGATGCTCAAACTAGAAATGCTATTGTTAATATTTTACATATTCAACATAAAACTACTATCGGCAAATATCTGGGCATTTATAATATTGTTTTTTTGGAAATATCCAATGAATGAATGTGAATTAATCAAAAGAATTAAGCAAAAGCTTGTTGGGTGGAAGACTAATACTCTCCCTAAGGCAAGAAGACTAACCCTCATTAAGTCCAACTTATTTGGTATGCTGAGCCATATTATGTCTTGCTTTAAATGTCTTACTTGAGTAACTAAGAACTTAAACAAGTGTAGGGACTTCTTTTGGGGGAGAGATAGGAAGTTAAAACCTATGGCTTGGAAAAAAGTGTGTACTTCTAAGGATAAGGGGGGGTTGGGCGTAAGAAGAGTGGGTCATTTCAATAATGCATGTTTGACTAAGTTAGTATGTTTGACTAAGTTAGTATGGAAAGTTTTAAAGGATGAAAACAATTGGTGGGTGCAAATTGTTAAAAGAAAACACTTAAGGAAAGATGATTTTTTTAGTTGCAAAGTCAAGCAAAACCACTCTTTGGCCTGGAAAGAGATTTTGAATAGTAAATATGTTATTCACATGGGAATTAGATGGGTTGTGGGTAATGGTGAAGATATCCTTTTTTTAGACCCATCGTTGGGTTTTTCTTTATCCATTGTTCTAGCTAATTCCTGAAAATCAACGGCAGAACATAAATTGGGACACTAAAGTGAGTGAGTTTATTGATAATAAAAGTTGGGATAGAGTTCGTCTCTCCCAAGTGTTGGACCTGAATGTTGTGAGGAAAATTTGTTTGATGCCTATTTCCCTTCAAAATAAAAGTGACAATTTTGTGTGGGAACACTCCTCTATTGGTGAGTTCTCAATCAAGTCAGCAACTTGGATTCATAGTAATAATAATCAAGAAGTTAAAAGGCAGAAGCTCCTTAAGAAGATTATGTAAGTTAATGATACCTCCAAAGGTAAAAATTTTTGCATGGCTTTTTACTCATGAAAAACTTCATACTAGGATGAAATTGAGTAAATTTATTCAAAATATTGACAAATTGTGCCCTATGTGTGGCAATGAGGATGAGACTCAAAATCACTTTTTTCTTAATTGCAAGCATGCTAAAGAAATGTGGAACATCTCTCCGGTAAGTCCTTGGAAGAATAATTTGACTTAGTTTAATAATGTGTTAGATTGGATGAAACTAATTGACAATGTTGAATGCAATGATTTGAGTGATCGTAGTAAAGCTATTTTGAATTGTTGGCAAATATGGAATGATAGAAATAATAATTTTTTTAGAAGTATGATTCCTAATCCGACTAGGAGTATCTCCATTGCCGTAAGTGTAAGCTTATCTTTTTTTAAGGATAATTGTAAGAAGATCTCTAGGGGGTGATCCTTGCCACCAACGACCCATTTGCTGGCGTCCTCCTCCCCATGGCTATGTGAAATTAAACTTTGATAGGTCGGTTAGTTTTGGATCGTTCTGCAATTGCTTTTGTTTTAAGAAATGCGGAAGGGCAACCTGTTGGTGTTGGGGCTTTGAACTTTGATGGCGCCAACATTTCGGTTGTAGAGGCTGTTGCTTTAAAGGAAGGAATTTTGTTCGTTAGGCGCAAAGGTGTGAAAAAGCTGATGGTGGAAGGGGATTCTAAGCTTATCATCCAGGTGGAGAAAGATGTTTGGACGCCCCCTTGGCATCTTAAACCTATCACAAAGGACATTAGATGGCTGGCTTCTGAATTCCAGCATATCAGTTGGAAGCATATTCATAGGGAAGCTAATTTCGTGGCGGACGCATTATCTCATATGGGCCTCACTTGCCAACCCACAATTTTGGGATTTTTGTCTTCCGATTTCGGCTATGGAGGCTTTTAATTTTGATTGTATGGGAAACAATTGTATTAGAGGTTTTAAGCTTTAATAAATTTCTTCTTCATAAAAAATAAATGTTAGGTGGACAAAATTTGTAGACGAAATTTATAAATTAAATGATACATCATCAATAAGAAATAAGCACGTTAATCAATACGTAATTAATAATTCAATCATCAACTTTCATATTATTTAGTTTACAAAATTTAGTATATGTCATATTTAGTCTCGCTAGTATTATCCTTGCTGACAAACATGCATTTGCAATAGGCAACCTTGGGCCTGTAACTTGTTGGGTGTAAACAGAAACTAGAGTTAGATAAATGGGCCTTTTTATCTTTTTAATTCCTGACTTCCTCTACTACGCATTTTCCGCAACGAAATTGTCAAAAAAGGGTTTCGCATTTTCACTCGCCATAAATTCTCTGCACAAAACAACATCAAAAGGTGAAAGATAAGAGTCTTGCTAAGAAATGGCGACGGCGATGTTCCGATCTGCTGGGCTTCGAACCGCCCTGCGTGGCGGCTCTCGATCCGCTGCTCCCCCAAGGCGCTCATTCTCCTCCTCTGCTGGACACGACGATGCTCGTAATTTCTTATCTCTCTATCTGTCTCCGTCGCGTGCGCACACACCCACGTGAATATATGCGACTCGATTATTTAATTGTTGATCTTTGATGGATAATTATTATTTCTTAGTTTTAATTCGAGATTTATTAATCTGAGAAAATTCAATTAGCATTTGCGGGTACATGTTAGGTTTTGACCTTAGTTTCTTAGGTTTGTGATAATTTTCCCTTTTTGTTCAATGATTCTATAGATATGTGTATATTGTAGTGGAAATTAGCAAAATGTGCCATAATAGATGAATTTGATTTCGGATTTCGGTGGAGTGGAAACCCTTTCCGGTTAGTTTGAATAATTTTGAATGCCATGGTGACAGCTTAAGGATTCAGATCCATCTGGGTTTGGAGCAGAAAATTCATTGTTTTAATACGTTGGCATCGCCGATTATTTTAGTGGTTTTACATTGTATTTGATCTGTTTTTCTCTTTCATTTATTCAGGTGAGACGGCCAAGTGGGAGAAGATAACTTACCTGGGCATCGCTTCCTGCACTATTTTAGCTTTTGTTAACCTGTCAAAGCCGCATCCTCACTACGATGCTCCTCCCGTGAGCTTTCTTCTCAAGCATTGTGCTTTTTTTCACTTTGTTTTCCTTGATATTATATATAGCTTTACCTTATGCATTTGATAGTGATTCCTCGTTATCTGCTGTCTATGTTTGCAGGCTTACCCATACCTGCACATCCGCAATAAGGAATTCCCATGGGGTATGATTCTGAACATCATTATGGCCTGAATTTATAATAATCTTCTATGACTCGAATATTTTTTGTTCTTTCTTTACTTTAATATTTCTGCAAAGTTCTACATCGTGCAGCGCATTCTATTTGATTGTATTCACGGTACCTATTACTTATCGTTGTGGGTTTTGTTATAGTTGATCAGTGTGTCTAGTGAAAAACGTCATTCTTTGGTTGTTCAGTTAGTGGAAGGAGCATGTTTGAATTGTTTTAATGACCTTAGATGCATTTTTATAACCCTAAAAAGGATAAAGGGAGACCAATGTTGTACCATATATGTGTGATGTGGCCCCAAGTTGATAGTTATTCTACCACTGGCTTTTAGAAATATATGAAGTTTTTTGGTAGCAAGGAAAGATATGATCTTCCTGTCTTGAAATTTCTTCTCCCACACATTGGTCAAACGAATAAGTAAGATTTTTGTATTTAACCTCAAACTGTTGATAATAATGGTTTGGCCCTGTCTTGAGTGGGGGCTAATAAGCTAAATGATCGTTAATAGTATGGCTCACTATTTACTGCAGTAGTGCTGACATGTTTTAATAATGTAGGCACCTATTTCTGTAGTGTCTTACAGTGTATCGAGTTCGGACTGCCATATTTGATGCCTGAATATTTTTAACTTGAGGATGTGCAAAACTTTGAAGTCATTGTTATAGCTGGTACATTGTTGTTGTTTGCGGATATAGTACGAGCCTTTGTCCTTTTCAGATATTCTAGATAGTTGTCCTTTAAAGATATTGGGTAGACATGTTGTATGCTTATTGGTAAAATGGTACTTTCAATAACCTGTTTTTGACTTTCTTAATTAACTTACAAGAACAGAAATTTCAATTGCTTTTGTGCACTGTACTGCTGTCTAATCCACCAATTTGAGATGTTGAAGCGTTATTGTTTTCTGGATCTGTGTTCGTTAGGTTTCACCTTTTTATTCTCTTTCGTAATAAACATTGATCAAATATCGGAGCGTTTATATTTTTGTTGTTCAGGTCCAGATGGCCTTTTTGAAGCAAAGCATGAGCACTAGACTGTCATTTGGGACATTCGAAGGAGGCACCATTTGGAATAACTCTGTTTCACGTTCATGTCAGATGGATTCATTTGTCTTTGAATTTCTTTCGATATGAATACTTGCACTTATTTTTCAACATGAATTCGGGATCAAGACCTTGTGGCAAGTTCAATTTTTTGTTATGTTTGT
This sequence comes from Pyrus communis, assembly GCF_041283825.1. Lineage (NCBI taxonomy): Eukaryota > Viridiplantae > Streptophyta > Magnoliopsida > Rosales > Rosaceae > Pyrus > Pyrus communis. The sequence goes on from NC_142566.1 coordinate 16,309,577, forward strand.
CTGTAACCATTGACACAGATAAATAAGATGATAACATGTTGGTTTGTTTCCCTTTCCGGCGTCCTGTTCTTCAATATATGCCTATCTTCTTCCGAATATGGAGATTTTTCGGTCTCCTCATTATGTCCGACACTGCTTTTTCGGAGAAATTTATTGACTGATTGATTAGAATGAAAATTCGGGATGCAAATGAAAACTCAAAACCACAAATGAGGTTTGTGGTGAACAAGTGCCTGATAACAAATACGGAGTATAGACTTGGTGCATGTCATTCGGCAATAGCACTCGAAGTAAAGATATTATGTCCTACCGAAACAATAATCTCAAGTGACCAAGTCCTTTCTCCGGAGAAATTTAAAGGTCAAACTACTGGACCACCTAATTCGTAAGGGCCTAGACACAAAATACCTTCCCCTATCCCACGTCCAACTACCCCCACACCCCTTGAATTGTCATGCTAACCTTGGCCAATTGAGGTTCCACCCTCCTCTCACACCGCCTTCAATCCGGGTGCCGTACCCAAGAAGCTCTCCTTTCCTTGACTTAACATTTGGCGAAAGACAGGTAAAACAAGAAAGAGAGATTCTTGTTTCCCTTGGCAAAAACAAGTAAGATTTTCTTCCCTCTTATTTAAACGGTTACGATTAAGTCACGTCAACATCTTATATTAATTCTTTTTTTTTATAAAGAGTGCCAATAAAGGAAATGTGAGAGCAGGGGATTAGGAGGAAAGAGAATCCTACTCCTGGCAAAAGACAGGTAAAACAAAAAAGATTCATGTTTCCCTATGCTTGTATAGGGGTACTATACATAAGGGGCAGGTTGGAACAAAATACAAGGGTTAAGGATTGTGTTTCCGGAGAGAGTCATATGGTCTGGATGTCCGAACCTAAAGAATTTCTCTAGAAGAGTAAGAGGAAATACATCATCAGAGTGGATGATATGAAGTTATAAACTATGCAATTTCAAAAAAATTCCTGTCAAAATATTGCCCTCAAGAGTCAAGATTGATATAATAACTTTCGCACTATAATCACAACAAGGTACAGCCATCAATGAAGGTTACAGTTATGCAGAATCACCTCACAAGAAAAAAAAAAAAAAAATCAAAATGACATAAATGGTTGCGGAAATGAATGGTGAACTTATTGAAATGTTTTACTCAGCGGCCGTATGATCACTGTTATTAGTTGCAGTTTTGTCCTGGGATGCTGAAGAATATGACGATTCTTCTTTGTCCTGGGATGCAGTTTTGTCCTCAACATTAGCATTGGCGTTTGACGATTCTTCTTTGTCCTGGGATGCTGAAGAATTTGACGAGTCAACTGATTCTTCCTTATGGCCTGCACCTGTATCAGCGTTTTCGTTTGTGTTGTTTGGAACACCACTGCCATTTTCGTTCTGGCTCGCATCCAATTTGTTATCTGGGTTTGAGGGGGCATCTTTCTCTTGTTGAAAGGAAGAAGAATCACCACCTTGCTTTTGGCCAGCATCTTCATTCTCGTTTGTTTTTTGAGAGAGTATATTTTCCTGTGTTCCTTCTACCTCGGTGTTACTGCTGAGCTTTTGAGTCTGAACAATGCTCATGGTTGAAGGTGCAGAACTTTTATCTGTTTCCGTAGGTGTACTGGAGTTGACAGTCTGACTATCCGAGACACCAGATTCAGAATTACTAGAAGTATCTGGGGTTACTCCATTTGTAGCATCACCATTCTCAGTTATAGTGGAAGCTGTTGTGCTAGAGTCTTGTTGCTCACTGTTGGCAGCTACATCAGATCTCTCGGTTTGCTCTAATACAACGTTTTGCTGTGTAGAGTCATCGGACTTAGTCTCCACTTGCTGCTGATCTGTAGAACTTTGCGGTGTAGAGTCATCCATCTTTGTGTCCATTTGCAGCTGATCGGTTGAATTTTTCGGTGTAGAGTCATCTGTCTTGGTGTCCACTTGTTTCTGTTCCGTTGGATTAGGCGTCGAACCATTGTCTGGTTCCAAGTGATTACTCTCACCACTGCCCACTTCAGTTTCCTTGGCCTTTTCATTACCATTCAGTTCAATCTTTTCAGTCACTTCCACATTTGAGACAGACTTGTTTTGATCAACATCAACCACTTCAGTGCTATTTGTATTAATCTCTTTGTCTCCAAACTGCTTTTCTTCATTAGAATTTTCTGAACTGCCGTGTTCATTATCTTGTGTCGCATTCTGAGTTTTGTGGGCCATAGCACTGGAAGCATCATCAGCCTTGTAAGGCTCTTCTCTTGCCCCCTCATCAGTTTCACCTCCATCTCGAACCCGATCATCAGTTAAAAGCAGCTTCTCAATCTTATCACCTTCCTTCTCCTCGGCCTCCTTTTCTTTATCATCTGTATCATTGCGTTCCTCTCCCTCTTTATTATCCACCCTTTGAGTCTCCTCTGATGTTCCTTTCTCTTCAGTTTTGTCCTCTTTGATCTCTTCATTCTCCTTCTGTTCAGTTTCTTTCTCTTTGGTTTCGTAGTTCTCCTTCTGCTCGCTTTCTTTCTCTTTGGTCTCGTAGTTCTCCTTCTGCTCACTTTCTTGCTCTTTGTTCTCTACATTCTCCTTCGGTTCACTTTCTGTCTCTTTGGACTCTCCATTCTCCTTCTGTTCACTTTCTTTCTCTGTAGTCTCTACATTCTCCTTCTGTTCACTTTCCATCTCCTTGGTATCTCCGTTCTCCTTCTGCTCACTTTCTTGCTCTTTGTTCTCTACATTCTCCTTTGGTTCACTTTCTGTCTCTTTGGACTCTCCGTTCTCCTTCTGTTCACTTTCTTTCTCTGTAGTCTCTACATTCTCCTTCTGTTCACTTTCCATCTCCTTGGTCTCTCTGTTCTCTTTCTCTACAGTCTCTACAGTCTCCTTTTCTTCACTTTCTTTCTCTTTGGCCCCTTCGGTCTCCCTCTCATTGCTTTCCTCACTCTGCTTGGCTTTGTCGTCTTCATCCTTCCTGTTTCCATTTTCGTTCTCTTTACTCTCTTCATTTTCATTCACATTGCTCTCTTCACTAGTAACCACCTTGTTCGTTTCACTTTCTTTCTCACCTTCTACCGAATCACCTTGATCTTTTGTCCTCTCATCAATTTTGTTCTCACCATTTTCATTCACCTCATCATCTCCAGTGCCTCTTCCAACATTATCAATCTCTTCAGGCTTGTTTTGTTCTTCTTCTTCCTCCTCCTTCTGCCCTGCATTCCTATCGACAATTTCCTCCACGACAGGCTTGAGATCCTTTCTTCCTAACTTGAGGATCTGATCCCCACCATCCTTTATTTTTTCCCTGAACTCCGCTTTTTTGCCATGAGACTGCTTGACTTGGTAAGCCAGCCAGACGCACACACCCAGCAAAAGAAACAGCTGCAGTGCATGCTTGACCTTCAGCCCCCTAGATCTCGAGCTCCTGCGAGGAGATAGCTTGAACATCCTCAATCTCTTTCAGGCTCCAACCAATACGTCCTTTAAACAAAACCTGAGTAACAGTTAAACTTTTCTTAATTCTTCGATTCGCATCCAAACACGGGTAAACAAAATAGAAATCTTCCCAGAGTCATAAAAACAAAATTTAGTACAAAAAGAACATGTTCACTTAAACCGATCTACTTATAACTGCAAAAATGTGTTTGCGTAGCAGTAATTATGTGAATGATGAATCAAACTCTTACAGATGTAACCGAAATCAGCAATCCTGAATTCAACTGGACAAGAACCAGAGAAATCCATTTCCACATGAAAAGCTATCAACATTGGTCAGTTTTGCAATCACTAACGAGAATTTTCAAATTCCAGAGAAATCCCACTTGGGTTTGATCACTATCTAACCAAATCAGTAATCTTTTTCACATTCCAATCCAAGACATTAACAGAATTACCATCAGATCTAATCATGTTCCTGGTTTCTAAATCAGAACACCGAGTCAGAATGCCAATCAAGAGAGAGAGAGAGAGAGAGATAAATACCAGAGGGAGTTGCAGGCGGCTGGATTCTGCCAAAGGATGAAAAGTAGAAAACTTTTCCTTTTAGGACTAGTAGTAGGTATGCTCCTTTTAGAAATGCAGACACTTGGAACTCTACGAGCACTAAAATGCTACCTTTTCTTCTGCTTATTCCCACCCACCTTGGATTTGGATCTGGAATCTGGTAGTAGTGCAAATTTGGGAGTTGCAACCTCGATAAAACGACAATTTAACCATCAAATTCTAGTGAGAGAAGGAGAGAGGGGAGAAGGGGGGGGGGGGGGTGTTTCATAAAATCACCGGGCTTGCTGTCATAAATTTTTAAGGCAAGTGGGGACGTGGCCCAAATCCAAACCCTTTGCTTTACATTATCGGTTGCCTTATTTCCTCCAAATACGACGGCGTTGCATTTGGCACGTACCAGATTCGGGGTTCACGACCCGCCACGTGTCCATCTCGAGATCGAGGAAGTCGGTTAGCTTAGTTCCAACTCAAAATGGTACTTTGCCCTTTGCGACTTCATCACAACACCGCCAAAACGACGCAAACGACGACCCGCAAAAAAAAAAAAAAAAAATGGCAGCGAAGCTTCTCGCTTCCGCTCTCCGCCGCCAAACCCTAACCCCAAAACCTGCCTCCGCTGCCTCCCATCTCGTCCGCACCGTCTCCACCGCGGCTGCCGTCGCCGAACCCTTCGACGACGCAGATGGAGTTTCAATGAAAGGGGTGAAAATTTACGGCCGGCCTCTGTACCTGGACATGCAGGCCACGTCGCCGGTGGACCCCAGGGTCGTCGACGCCATGCTTCCTTACTACCTCACCCGGTACGGAAATCCCCACTCCCGGACCCACATGTACGGCTGGGAGTCCGACTCCGCCGTTGAGACGGCCCGCGCCCAGGTCGCCGACTTAATCGGCGCCTCCCCCAAAGAAATCGTCTTCACCTCCGGCGCCACCGAGTGCAACAACATCTCCGTCAAGGGCGTCATGCACTTCTACAAGGACAAGAAGCGCCATGTCATCACCACCCAGACGGAGCACAAGTGCGTTCTGGATTCGTGCCGTCATCTGCAGCAAGAGGGCTACGATGTGACCTACCTTCCGGTGAAGTCCGACGGGCTTATCGACCTCGATGGGCTACGGGCCGCCATTCGGCCCGATACAGGGCTCGTATCGGTCATGGCGGTGAACAACGAGATTGGGGTTATTCAGCCCATGGAGGAAATTGGGGAAATTTGCAAGGAGTTCAAAATTCCATTCCATACCGACGCCGCTCAGGCGCTTGGGAAGATCCCAATTGATGTGGACAAATGGAATGTGAGCTTGATGTCGCTTTCGGGGCACAAGGTTTACGGGCCGAAGGGGGTCGGGGCTTTGTACATGAGGAGGAGGCCGAGAATTCGGGTGGAGCCCCAAATGAATGGAGGTGGGCAGGAGAGAGGAATTCGAAGCGGAACAGTTCCTACGCCGTTGGTGGTAGGATTTGGTGCGGCCTGCGAAATTGCGAAGAAGGAAATGGAGTACGATGAGAAGAGGATAAGAGAGTTGCAGGATCGGATGTTGAAGGGGATTAGGGAGAAGCTTGATATGGTTGTGGTGAATGGTAGCGAGGAGAGACGTTATCCCGGGAATTTGAATCTGTCGTTTGGTTATGTGGAAGGGGAGAGCTTGTTGATGGGGTTGAAGGAGGTGGCGGTGTCGAGTGGGAGTGCGTGCACCAGTGCGAGTTTGGAGCCGTCGTATGTGTTGAGGGCATTGGGGGTGGATGAGGACATGGCTCATACTTCAATTCGGTTTGGGATTGGGCGGTTCACCACGGAGGAGGAGATTGACAGGGCGGTTCAGCTGACAGTGCAGCAGGTGAAGAAGTTGAGGGAGTTGAGCCCGCTGTATGAGATGGTGAAGGAAGGGATCGATATCAAGAGTATTCAGTGGTCACAGCATTGAGGAGTTTGTAAGAGGGACTGGGTGAAGCAGCGAGTATAAAGATGCACGAGTGAGAGCTGATCGAGTAGATGGAGAATTTGAGGTTCATTTTGCGATCCTTGTTGTAAATGCTTTTGACTACTCTCCATAATTACTCCATAACTAAGTTTTACAAACATGTAGTTGTTTTCGATAGTTTCCCCGTGCTGTTGTGCATTCTTGGCATGTGATATGGGCAACGATACGTTTGTTGAATAATTAATTATGTTTCACTACAGAAATGTTTCTATATGATATATGAAGATTGTGGTGAATGTTTGAAAAATGGTGGGAAAGGTTACTTCTTTTTCTTGAATAATATGCATATGTGTGTGAGCATGGATAACGCACAAGATTGCCCCATTGATGAACTGATCATACAATACAAGAACACAATAACATAGGAAACGGTTGCCCCCGTGCATTTTAGTATCTCTTCTCGAGCTCTTCATTTTCGCATTAGACACAAGTCATTAATAATTTAAATTATGTTGTAGCATATTAGGTTTTATGGACATGGAGCATCTGTGCGAATCTCAATGGAAGAGTATCTCATGGAACACTTGAGGATAAAATTCTAGGTCATTTGATTTTTCGGCATTTGTATTGAGTTGTTTGTTTAAGTGTGGTTTATATGTTATTCGTGCACGTATATAGTTCATTACTTGATTCAAGGGGAAGTTGTGCAATACATGTAGAAAACATGAACCTCGTTGCTTAATGCATATTTAGAAGTGTACGCTGTTGGTAATGGTGCTTTGCTTTAGACTGTTAGCCAGGGAATTTGGATACGTTAAGAGAGTATATAATTTCTCTCATTTCTTCGTGTAGGGTAACCCCCAAGTTCAGGATATGCATCTGTTAATTAAGGAGTGATGTATTTCTGCTTTTTCATTGACATTTAATTCCCTTGTGTTTCTGGTAATGATATATTGGCAATGTTTTTGACAGATTAAATATGGCTTAGAGTCTATGAACCTAGGAACTCTGTGAAGCTGTTGGGATTAGAAGTAAGCTGGGGCTTAACTAATAAATTCGACCATTGCTTCCAGTTGGAAGCGGTTTTCTCGTGCCATATTTACATTGGGGATGCTCTGCATGAATGAATTGATAAGGCACACTTAGGATGGGGTTTGTTTGTAACTTATCAAGTGTTTTGAGTAGTTCATTGGTAGTGCATTTTTAACAATCATGTCTAAAGTTCCTTGCTACCTTGACATGTAAGAGATATCTCAAGCTGTGTTGCAATTAACTTTTGTCTGCCCTCGCTCGAGCATTTCTCATTGGTTTTGTGGTGCACATTTTATACCTCCAATTTGTACTTGGAAATTATTGCAAATTGTAACGGACCGAAACCACGGCTTGATTAGCAGGTAGTTTCGGTAACTTGGAGTTTCATGATAAGACAAGCAAAGACGCCATCACTTGTACAAATGAAAGATGAAACGAGTAAAGACTGTTTTTCAAGTAAGTAGCATCAGATTATGCGGGATCGGAGCCATCCCCGGATCTTTATTTGGCGCTTGGTCGGTAGAGCAAAAACTCTGAACCTTGCGATGACAACGTAACAGGCTATGCAGCATGCTAGAATGATCAGAATACCAAGTGGACTGTATTTGGGTAGCACTACAAGCATACCTGAAGAAAATGCTACCATCATTCCTCCAATGGAATACTGAATGAGAATTGTAGAGGTATGTGGTGTCGCTTGGGTTAGTGAGAGAGTTACCAACATAAAATGGTTGAACACCACAAAAGTTGATAGAAAGAAGGAGATGACGTCGGATACCACAAACACTTGGAAAAATGCCCTTTTGTACAAGACGGGCATTCCGTTGCTTTTGAATCCTCCAGGCAAGGTGAAAGCTGCTGCAAACGTGACGGTTGCAATAAGCATTGCTACCACTAGATTGGTGTCGAACTTGCTCGAGTCATCCCAATGGGCTTCTTGTGCTCTCTTCTCTGCAATGATCAACGTGCTTTTTGGTGTATCGTTCTTCTCCGGTGATTCCAGTTTCATAAAATCACGGCGGATTTGTTGTTGGAAGATTGGCACACCAACATGGCGGCCCAGACGCTTCAAATCCGCACGTCCACCGGTGGCGCCCTAGAGTGTATAACGCTTTGTTAGGCTAACCGGGTCTAAACACAAATACAGAAGGAATGATGTTTTCTTGCCAAACAAGTGTTTATGTTGCCAAACTATGAATCTAAACAAAAGACGAGAGGCTATAATTACTCAAAATGAAATAGCTATCGCAGCTATATTTCTTACAAATTCAATATCGTCCCCAAGGTAAACGTCGGCAGCCTTCAAGAGTTGATTATTGATTGCAGTCTTATCCACTCTAGGATTCCATGCCAAAGGTCTTAGGACATTAGTATTACGTTGAATAGCAGCAAGATGCAAAGGCGTGTTTCCGTCGTTGTCTGCTTCATTTATAAGTCCTGCAAACTTAGGCGTCCTCAAAATGTATTTGACAGTAAAAGAATTGCCACCCAAAACTGCTGCATGCAGAACCGTTTGGCCTTTGTGATTGACCAATTCACAAGTATCAGGCCGGAATTGTGTCAGCACTTCCAGCACTTTCTTGCGGCCTGCGTACGCCGCAACATGAAGAGCTGACATTCCAGATTTGTCCAAGATGTAAGAAATAGAACTATCCTGCTGCATCAATAATCGAGTTGCTTTAACGTTCCCTCTCAACGCTGCATAGTGTAACAGAGTCCATCCGTTGGCGTCAGTTTCTTTGATTATTTCAGGATGGCTGGACACCATCATCTCCACGATGCCTAAATTGTATGGAAACATAAAGGCCGGTAGGAAGTGAGACGTATTAGTTAATTGAAGTATGTTTTTCAAGAGAAGTGATTTCCACAGCAATTTTTTTTCTAGCCTTTGAATTTTTGTGAGCCACTCATCTCAAAAGTCCAATGATATTCCATTCCTTTCATTTCCATACCAAATTTACACCTAAAATCACTTGTAAGTAATCGATATTATCCGCTGATTTTAGGATTTGTGATAAGTTTTGACTATCTGAGGTTTAAAAAATAAAAAATTCGCGTAATAATAGAATAACTGTTGGAATCAAATTACTAAACAAATCTATATAATAGTTCTTTGTATTCCTTCCTTTTCTTCTTGTTATATAAAACCCTTAGTTAGGATTGAATATTTACCTTGCTAGTCGTCTTCTTTTTTGTTTCGTTTTGTGTGTTTTTTCTGCCTCACGATATCATTTTTCACTTTCTTCTTCTCATGCTTCCACTAAATTTGAAATTTGATTATGTTTGATCGGAGAATGGAGGTTGATTGGCTTTTTTCAACAAATTGCTTGTTCTGTTCAAATTAGTTTTATGGTCAAAGTTGGATCATCATTTGAGTTGTATTTCCACCCAAATTAATTGGTTTCATGGCCGATATTAATCCACCTGTATCACAGGATTTTCTTTGTGACCTACTCTATCGTAGACGTAGTGTATTTTTTCCATGTTTATTATCTATCTTTATCACAAATCACTTCTATTTTTTTTCACATGGTAATTTGTCTTGCTTATAAGTACATAAATTATGTATTTGTACCAATCATTTGGCCTATCCACCAATTGATTAGACAGTTTGTTTTTTCATAATTTGTTTGATATCTTGCTTATAGGTATATTGTAGTGTTTGTGCATTTAGTTAGGTTGTATAATTTTGCAAGTTGATCTATGGTAAAAATAATTTATTCTATTACAAATTAACGAATTAAATGGTTTTCTAGATAGTTAGTAGATTGGAAATGTTTAAACCTTCAAAATTTGAAAACATAGGCGAAAGTAGTTTTTAAAAAAGATAAGTGGACCTAAATCAGAAATTTTAAAAAATTGGATTTAAGCCAATAGTACATGAATTGTTTGGACTTATATATTAATGAAAATGCCCCTTTAATTTAATTTATAAAATGAAAATTTAGGAACCAAAATTACAAGAGTATGCAGAAATCATTTACCTTTGCATTTGATTTTGTGAGTTACTGCGGCGTGCAAAGCTGTGACACCATTAGTTCCCTGGAAAGAAGTAAATGTTGGATACTTGTCTAACATATAGCGAGCAATGTTCGGAAAGCCCTTGCTAATAGCTAAGAACAATGAGGATTCGTTGGCACTGTTAGTAAAACTACACAATTCAGGATCAGCTTCAACCAACAGAATCACCACTTTGAGGTGACCGTACTTGACGGCAACATGTAATCCTGTATCCTCAATCAAATTTTTGATCCGGAGTAACTCTTTATACGCTTTGCCACCGGCCAATGCACTTTCCTCATCTGCTCCTTCAGTGTGTAGCATCCTTGCATGATTAATGAGCAATCGTACTACTTCATCACAGCCTGCTTTGGCAGCTACGTGCATGGGAGTGTCGCCTTTGTTGTTGGTGTCCCAAAATAGTGGAGATTGATTGTCGATCGGGACGCCTTTGAAAAAATCGATTTGTTTGAACTCAGCTGCAAGGTGAAGAATATTGTTATTTTTAGGTGTTTTCTGCAGAAGAAGATTAATCGACAGATCACCTTCTCCAATTTTTTTAAGGAAACCAAGATCACCCGATCTTGCTGCCTCGTACACAGAAGGATCCATGACTTCAAATATCATCTTTCAACTTTGTAGCGAAATATATAGTAGAAGGGGCACTAGTGTGAACATTGCACTGTACATATCTGACAAATTTAGTTTATTGCAAATTGCCCATCAACGGGCATAAGATTAGTCTTTTTTTATTATTATTTTTATTTTTTTAGAGGTGTAAGTAATATGGGAATATGATCCTAGTTGGAGGGTGTAAGTAATATGGGAATATGATCCTAGTTGGATCCTCTTTGTAGGGATCCAACTGTTCAATCAATTGTGTTCGTTTATCGTAAATTATACGATCAGAAATTATTTAAAATTTTTTATTTTAAATTAAATATAAACAATACTTAATAAAAACTGACCGCACAATATACGATGAACAGATATAATGAATTAATCATTCAAATTCTCACAAAGAGCATTCGAAGAAGATCCTCATCCAATAATATGAGTCACTGATTTTATTATATGCATATTTGTGCAATGAAATTGAAAAAGTGTACGAAGTAATAACGGTGCTTATTTTTAATACGCCGAGGTCGTCAGCATTTACGTACATGTCTGAGATCACTTGGGGTATGTTTGGTGAGGAATTTTCAAATTTAAGGTGCCGTTCGGTCAGTAGCGAAGGGAAGGGGGGTCAATGGGTTGACCCGACTCAACAACTCTGTATTACTCCATATAATTTTAGGAAAATTAATGAAAAAAATTTGAAAATTTTGAATTTTAACGAAAATGACAAAATAAAGGGTAAAGTGAATAGTACTAGGTTTGACTTTTTAATTTAAAAATGTGATTTTTTGTTAAAATAAACAGTACCATGAGCTTTTTGTTAAAACTTCCTATAATTTTTGGTACTGATCCCATCCAACAATTAGGTTCAGCTTAAGTCCTATGTCTTCGTGCTTTTGATTTCTTATTTGATTTCCATTAGTTTTCAAACACTCTATCAATCAATAGTCTTTCACAAACGTTGGTGTATTTGCTTATGAAAATCAAATTAACAGTTGTGAATGCTTGACTGGAAAGAGTCTAACTAATTATACAGTGAAGATATATAGTTATAATTTATTTGTATACATTGAGATATCTAGTAACGATAATAATAATGATATCGTACAATAATGAGTTCAAAGTATAAGAACCAATGATGAATTATATGTAATTAAACATGTTACAATATCTCCCTTATCACAATTGCAGTGAGTTTAAATTTTAAGTCCGTCATTACTTTTTATAATCATTTTATTTTTAATTTTTTACATTTTTAAAAACTAAAATTTTGTTTATCAACTTTATATCAACTTTATAGTAAAAAAGGCACTGGTTGTACAAATCTGACAAAATGCAAGTTTGTTTTGGTGGAACATTTTTTGCAAATTGCCCGTCAATGGGCCCACTGTTTTTGTTGAAAAATAATATGATCAGTCATTTCGGTGCGATTATATTGATATGCACATTTTTGGAATCAAATTGAGAAAGTTTGCGAACGGTGCTTGATTAGGCTTACTAAAATACGTTGAGGTCGTCAACATTTAGGTACATATCAGAAATTACTTGGGTATGTTAATTTTTTTTTATTTTTCTATTTTTTAAACAGAAACTGAAATCATATTTGGTAACTACTTTTAGTTTTTCAAAAAATAAAAAAAATAAAAAAGTAAAAATTCAAGGTTAAATTTTGAAAACTCAACAAAGTAGTTTTTGTTGCAGTCCTCTTAGATTAGAAATGTGATTGCATAAATTCTAACATATCTAGATATCCTTATAAGATTCTACCATATCTCTGAGACTAGATATTATCATATTAGAGTTGTAAAAAAATTTAGCTTCTCTACTACCAAATTATTTTATTGCAAACGGGTGTGCTATATACATTTGAACGTATATATATGTGTGTTTGTGTGTGTTAGGGATAATAATATGTGCATAATTATTTGTTCATTGTAATTAAGGTGAGTAATAACATTTATTGATTTATTTTGAATATTGTGGTACAAGTTGTAAATATTTTGTAATAATAGGTCAATTACTTTTTTACTTTGCAGTCATTTTCAAATTTGGGTTTTATTTGGATGTTTATAATTAGGTGGGTTTTTGTTTAAGAAATAAGAGTTGCAAGGGTCGATATCTAAAGAACTCTTTTTTGTATCACATTTGTGCACTATTTGATGTGATAAGTGAAATGTACATATTATGTCAATTAATGAATTTATCCGATTGAATGATGATTGTGTACTTGTGATGACCCGTCCCGAATTAATATATATATTTTATCCTTGAATTCGTGGAAATGACGATTATGCCCTCGAGACTTAGTGACGGGGATGTACGTACATAGTTTTAAATTATTTTTCCCGTGGACGTAATTGAATTGTCCTTGACGTCATGAGAGCGTCGATGCAAGTTAGGGCTGAGTCGAGATTGTAGTGAAAATGTTATGAAGGAATAGGAAATTGGGTTGGTTTCTTTTGATTGGACCAAATTGCATGAACCCTAAACATGCAGCCCAATTAGGGCTTAAGGCCATTTAAACTGGCCAATCCGGACACACACACACACGTACACGTGTACATCCTCACCATCCCCCTCCCTTTTTCTTGAACACTCTTCTGTCCGTATGATCCGACCCATCCAGCCTTCAAACACCATCAAACACTCACGGATTGGGTGATTGGAGGTCATCATCATTCCTTGCGACTCCATGAGTCTAGTGACACCTTTGGAACGAAGAATAGTTCACGGGAACCCAAGAACTTGGGAGATCTGGTGGGGTACCTTGTTTCCCCGACATGAGCGTCAAGGTTCCACTTGCTTTTGAGACTAAAAAAGGTATCAACATAACTCCTTTGGTGTTTTAGACTAGTTTTGGTTAAGTTTGGACGTCAGAATAAGCTCGACTATGGGTTTCCAGGTTTAGCTGGAATTTCGAGGAATTTTCCGATAACTTCTCTAAGAGCTTCAAATCCATATAAAGTTCATGAATTTTGGTTGAAAAATGAGTGAGATATTGAAGTTTTAAAATTTTCTAGAAACCGGCGACACAGACAGTGGTTGGTGAAGCCACTAGAGAAGAAGGGGAATACTTCGTCAACTTTGACAGAATATATTGACAGTGTCAGGTGGTATCGTGTGGCCGTGCCTTGGCCGGCGCGTGGGACGTCGGAAAGTTATTCTAAAAATATGGGGATACTCGTGGTGTTGAGTAGGCCACGACGATATATTCAAACACCCCAATTGAGTAACGTATGAGAAGTTATTGCACGGTTTTGGTTATGTGCTTAAAATTAACGTTGAATTAGTTGTTTCACATATAAGTGAGAGGTTCTCGGAGGACGAGTGTAGCCAGGCAAGACTCAGGTCTTTTAATTATATATATATATGTGTGTGTATATATATTTTAAATGGAATTTCGTTTAAAATGCCATGTCATGTTTGCTTTACATTTTAGCATATGCATTAGTATAGCTTTGCATAATTTTGCATGATGCTGCGAAGGCCTAGGTAAGTTCAGGTGAGTATAAATTGGCAGTATGGTTGCATGGTAATTGATTATAAGTTGATGCATGTAGAGCTCATTGTCTTGCACCCCGGTGTTAGTGCTCTGCCCGTGGCCAGGGCTTAGCCTTCACGTGATCGTTCATTTCTTGCACCGCACGCTCAGCTTGGATCCAAGTCAGGTGTCGGTTTATCATACAGACCACATTAGATGGTTCAGACTGGTAGTTGACCTACGATTTGTTGCACAGCTTTCACGTGATCGTAGCACTTGAGCGTACTTATTTACACCCAGCTTGTCGTACAGACCACATTAGGTGGTTCCAACTTGTGTGCAGGTTTAGTGTTGTACAGGTCACATTAGGTGGCTTCGGTTAGATTGATGAGCAATAGGTTCAACCGTAAATGTCACATTGAGGAGCTCCAGTTTTGTTTATATGGAAGAAAGACGAGACTTTAAGGCTGTGTATCGACTATCGACAGCTGAATTGGGTAATGATTAAAAACCGCTATCCATTGCCGTGAATAGATGATTTATTTGACTAGCTTCGAGGTGCCTGCGTGTTCTCCAAGATTGATTTGAGGTATGGGTATTATCAATTAAAGATCAGAAGTGAAGATGTCCCTAAGACGACTTTTAGGACTCGATATGGTCATTACGAATTCCTCATGATGCCATTCGGGTTAACGAATGCACTTCCAACTTTTATGGACCTGTTGAATCGGGTATTTAAGCCATACCTCAACAGGTTCGTTATTGTCTTTATTAACGATATTTTGGTGTATTCTAAGTCTAAGGCAAAGCATACTTGACATCTCACTTTGGTTTTGATGAAATTGAGGGAACATCAGCTATGTGCTAAGTTCAGCAAATGCCGGTTTTGGTTAGATCAAATAGCATTTTTGGGGCATGTAATATCAGTTCAAGGCATTCAAGTGGACCCACAGAAAGTAGATGCAATTAAAAATTGGGAGCAGCCATAAACTGTCACCGAGGTACGAAGTTTTCTCAGCTTAGCCGGTTATTACCGACGGTTTGTTAAAGATTTTTCAACTATAGTGCTACCTTTGACGAGGTTGACTATAAAAGATGTTAGATTTGAGTGGGACGATGATTGTGGGTGGAGTTTCCAGCAACTAAAGTATTGACTCACTCACGCACCTGTTTTGGCGCTTCCAGACGACAGTGGTAATTTTGAGATTTACAGTGATGTTTCCTTAAATGGCTTAGGCTGTGTATTAATGCAGCATGGTAGGGTAATTGCATATGCTTCATGACAATTGAAGCCACACGAGATGAATTACCCTACCCATGATCTCGAGCTAGCAGCCATTATTTTCGCCTTGAAGATTTGGAGGCATTATTTGTATGGAGAAAAGTGTCAAATTTTCACAGATCATAAAAGCCTTAAGTACCTTTTTACTTGAAAGATCTTAACCTTTAACAGTGGAGGTGGATAGAATTACTCAGCGACTATGATTGCACGATTGAGTATCACCCTAGTCGTGCAAATTTGGTGGCAGATGCACTTAGCAAAAAATCACTTGGCCGACTTAATGCTTTATATGCTTCCTATATCCCTCTTCTCAAAAAATTAAGATCTACTGGAGTTGATGTGAGAGTGATAGATCGAGAAGAAGCTTACTTGCTAGTTTCTAGGTCAAACCAATTTTAATAGATTGCGTGCTAGAAGCCTAAGCGGAGGATGATGAGTCTCAGGAATTAGCAGAGGCAGTGTCACGAGGGAAGAAGAAAGATCTCAGAATTCGAGAATCTGACGGCATGCTTATGCAGGGAAGTCGGATGTACGTGCCGAATATTGCAGAACTAAAGAAAGATATACTCGGTGATGCGCATATATCGGCCTATGCGATGCATATTGGGAGTACCAAGATGTGTCACACTATTCGACCTTTTTATTACTGGCTTGGCATGAAAAGAGAGATTGTTGAATATGTGAGTCGATGTGCAATTTGTCAGTAAGTCAAAGTTGAGAGGAAGAAGCCTTTTGGATTAATGCAGCCATTTCCTGTTCCCTAGTGGAAATGGGAAAATATTACCATGGATTTCGTGTAAAGGCTTCCTCGTACACGAAATGGTTACGATGGCATCTGGGTTGTAGTGGATCGGCTTATTAAGTCAGCACACTTTATACTAGTTCGAGATAACTATTCTTTAAGCTGATTAGCTGAGTTATTTATATCAGGGATTGTTAAGTACCACGGGGTTTCGGTTAGTATTATTTCTGATCAGGATCTTAGGTTCACTTCTAAGTTTTGGGTGGCTTTCCAGAAAGCTCTTGGTACAAGATTGCTCTATTGTATGTCGTATCATCCTCAGATAAACGGGTAATCTGAGAGAACTATCGAAACACTAGAAGATATGCTGAGATCTTCGGTATTGCAATTTGGTGACACTTGGCATAAGTGATTGGATTTGATTGAGTTTGCCTACAATAATAACTACCATTCTAGTATCGGTATGTCACCTTTCGAGGCACTATATGGTAAATCATGCCGTATTCCTCTTCAGAAGTTGGTGAGAGGGTGTTAGTGGGCCTATAGATTGTTGATGAGACTACCCAGAATATTCAGGTAATTAAAGTTAACCTGAAAGCGGCCCAGGATTGACAAAAATGCCTTGCTGATAAACACGCCACTAATAGGGTGTATAAAGTTAGAGGTTGGGTATTTCTGAAGCTATCTCTATGGAAGGGTGTAGTACGGTTTGGTGAGAAAGGTAAATTAAGTCCTCGCTACATTAGATTGTACTAGATCACGGAACGAGTCGATGAAGTTGCCTACAGACTTGAGTTACCTCCAGAACTATCAAGAGTGCACGACGTTTTTCACTTTTCTATGCTTCGTCATTATGTCTTTAATCCGCCACACGTGATACCTCCTCAACCACTAGAAATTAATCCAGACTTGACATATGACGTGGAGCAAGTGACAATTTTAGACTGGAAGGATAACGTTCTTAGGAACAAGACTGTGCGCATGGTGAAAGTTTTGTGGAGGAACCATTCAGTGGAGGAAGCCACTTGGGAAACGGAGGATTGTATGTGAGATATGTATCCACTCTTATTTTATGGATACTAGTGGTTTGTTATGTTAGTGTATAGAATTTCGAGGGCGAAATTTTTCTTAAGGGGGTAGGTTGTGACGACCCTTCCCGAATTAATATATATATATATATATATATTATCCTCAAATGCGTGGAAATGACAATTATGCCTTCGAGACTTAGTGACGGGGATGTATGTACATAGTTTTAAATTATATTTCCCGTGGACGTAATTGAATTGTACTCGATCTCACGAGAGGGTCGACGCGAGTTAGGGCCGAGTCGGGTATGTAGTGAAAATGTTATGAAGGAATAAGGAAATTGGGTTGTTTTCTTTTGATTGGACCCAATTGCATGAACCCTAAACATGCAGCCCAATTAGGGCTTGAGGCCATTTAAACTGGCCAATCCGAACACACACACACACACACACACACGTGTACATCCTCACCATATTTCTCCCTTTTTTTCGAACACTCTTCTGTCCGTACGATCTGACCTCTCCAGCCTTCAAACACCATCAAACACTCACAGATCGGGTGATTGAGGTCATCATCATCTTCCTTGTGACTCCAGTATTCTAGTGACACCTTTGGAACGAAGAACAGTTCATGGGAACCCGAGAACTTGGGAGCTCTGAAGGGGTACCCTATTTCCCCAACATGATTATTTAGGTTCGACTTGCTTTTGAGACTCAAAAAGGTATCAACACAACTCCTTTGGTGTTTTAGACTAGTTTTGGTTAAGTTTGGATGTCGGAATAAGCTCGACTGTGGGTTTCCAGGTTTAGCCAGAATT
This sequence comes from Pyrus communis, assembly GCF_041283825.1. Classification (NCBI taxonomy): domain Eukaryota; kingdom Viridiplantae; phylum Streptophyta; class Magnoliopsida; order Rosales; family Rosaceae; genus Pyrus; species Pyrus communis. The sequence continues at coordinate 16,327,491 of NC_142566.1, forward strand.
TCGAGGAATTTTCCGACAACTTCTCATTGGTTTTAGGTCTTCAAATAGGTAAGGTTAGGTTCTATCCTCTGAGAGCTTCAAATCCATATAAAATTCGTGAATTTTGGTTGAAAAATGAGTGAGATATTGAAGTTTTAAAATTTTCCAAAAACCAGCAACACAGACGGCGGTCGGTGGCTGCTTCGGTGAAGCCACTGGAAAAGAAGGGGAATATTTCATCAACTTTGATGGAATATATTGACGGCGTCAGGTAACACCGTATATACATACACAATAATACATATAAGACACAATATATACATATACGTTATGGCTATTGTATTTATATGAAATAATAATACAATAATACATATAAGACACAATATATACATATAGGTTATGGCTATTGTATTTTGCAGTAAGTATTTTTAGTAGTTTAAAAAATTAAAATCATCAAAATAACTTTTTTCTTAACATGTTGAAATGGTTTACCCACGTGTCACCCTCGCGCAAACCTGTTAACGATCTATTATTAACGGGTTCTTATCGTGTGACCTAATAATGACCCGGTTAGTTATCATGTTGACTTGAAACCTATTATTTTCGTGTCGTTTACATATCGTGTTAACAAGTCGTGTAAGAAATTGCTAGGTCTATGTTTTATCATGGGTGGCTTATTTATTTATTTTTTTATAGAAGAAAAACATTATTAAAGTGAGAACCCACCAAAGTTTTTATTTTTATTTTTAATTATAGATGAAAAACTTTATTAAAGAGAAAACCCATTACAACCAGAGTCAATAAAGTCTAAATCAAAGGCTTAGCAAATAAAAGGATACAAAACTCCCAAAAATGATTATGTTGAGCGAGAAGACCCTATCGAGTGAAAGCATCCACCAAAAAATTTGTCTCTCTGGAAATGTGTTTCCACCAGACATCGGTGAAGTTCGAGGCCAACCAACGGATATCTTCAATAAAGAAAAAACTTTATTAAAGAGAGAACTCACTACAACTAGAGTCAATAAAGTCTAAATCAAAGGCAGCTTTAACAAATACAAAGGCAGCTTTAGCAAATAAAAGGATACAAAACTCCTAAAAATGATTATGTTGAACGAGAAGACCCTGTCGAGTGAAAGCATCCGTCATAAAATTTGTCTCTCTAAAAATGTGTTTCCACCGGACATCAGTGAAGTTCGAGGCTAACCAACGGATATCTTCAATTAAAGAAATGAGATTCCAAAGAATCTCAAATTGACCTTGGGCCGCCTGGATGATGAGACGAGAATCATCATGATCTTCTTGAAACCCTTCCTCCTAGCATACATTAACCCCTATTTTACAGCCCTTTGCCTCAGTTTCATTAATTGTAGCACCATCAAAGTTAACAGCTACAACCCCAATCATATTACCAAGATAATTTCTTACAACACACCCTGCACTTGCTTTTTCTTGCATAATACAGCCATAATAATGTGGTTCAAATTTGCCTTCTTGCATAACACATCCATAATAATATGGTTCAAATTTGCCTTTGGCGAGAATCGAACCTAAGACCTCTCCCTTACAAGTGAAGAGGAATACCATTAGATCAATGTACTAAAGATTTTGACAAAATGCCCTTCATTTCATTAAAATTTAGGGTACATTAAGTAGTGCATGACTTTACAAGGCCTCAGAGAGTAAACAAAATGATCATTGCATTGAAGGAGCTTGTTTTTCTAAATAAGCGTGAAGAAATAACATGAGCCTTTTAGCAGCAATATGGCTTCATTCCTAGTGTAGGGCAAACTTTGAAGATCTGGAAACCTGCCTTCTTATATGGTATATTGTTCTGAGGATAAGGTCTCATTCCTTGAAGATTCATGGCTTGACTGTGTGGTTGTAGGCTCTGGTAAATTGTTGGTGGTATGAGGTTGCTTTCCTAGCCATTTATGTTCTTCTTTCCTCAAGTGAATTGATTTCCTTCCACCTCTAGTATGCAGAAGCTATTGCATCCCCACTCTGCATCGTTGACTGCTGAGACTCTTGCCATGGGTATCATCATTTCCAAAAGGGCAATATCTTCAGATACATACACCAAGGAATAGGGAGAGAAACCCAGGACATTATTTGGAGATGTGCGATAGGACAACACAACATCTAGGACATGTGTGCTCCAGCCCCTAGCATAGTTATGCGCCATTTTGCTTAAAATCTTTAGCATTGTCTTGTTCGTGGCTTTAGCTTGACTGTTTCTCTAGGGTAGTACGACGTGGAGCAGCGGTGATTGATCCCGTAACCATTGTGTGTGGCACTTCCTTACTTGTGTCACAAAAAGTGTGCCGTTATCGCTCACTATCTTGTAAGGTATCCTAAACTGGCAAACAATGCATTCCTTGACGAAATTGGATACTGCAGCTCGTGTTGTTTTTTGAAGTGGAATGGCCTTTACCTATTTCGTGAAGCACTCAGTGGCTACTAGGATCTAGATATGGCCCTCGGAAGCCGAGTTAATTGTTCTGATTAAGTCAAGTCCCCAAGTATGGAATAGCCATGGAGTGTCCATGTCTTGCAATAATGTTAGAGGTTTGTGGATTAATTTTCCATGCACTTAACATGCATGGTATTTCTTGACCATATTGTGCTTGTCTTTCTTCATGATGGGCTAGTAGTACCCTAGGTATAGTAGTTGCTTGTGTAGCTTCTTCCTTCCTTGATGTTTTCCATATTCTCCGACGTGCACTTCCCGCATAACTTGTGATGACTCGGATAGCCTTTGGCATCGCAATGGTTCCCCACTGAATCCTTTGAGGTATAGTATTGCCTTATCCATAAAATATCTCTTGGCTGTTCTTTTGAGTTTGCGTGCGTCTTGAACATTATTTGGCAAGGCTTCGCCAATAAAAAAGGTAAGGTATGGGGATCTCTAATCGTATGTGGTGGAAACTGTAAATGCTTCCCCTGGAGAAAACACTTTGCAGCATCTTAGACATTCAGCTTGGGTACATATAGTTTGTTGCTTTATCTATGGCCAATAATTTATTTTGTAGCCAGCGATATAGACTTACGATTTGATCGACTCTGCATGTGGCTTTGTGAATCTCCTGCAATTATCTCTGTGCTTTCGTTAGCCCAAGACATCAAGTCAGAACTCCTCCAGACAAGCACTTTAAAAATGTCCTAGTAACGTTGATGTATTCTTTTTTGTGCTTAATGTTGATCTCTCTGCTTGGCTTAGAAAGTTCTTTCTTGATGACATTCCTCCAATCACCGTCATTTGACGTTTCTTCTGGGAAGGCTATGTCGATGACTGGGGCATTTCTTTTGAATATAGTAATATTGGGTTGTTCTTCAACGAAGATGAGCTTGGAGCCTAGTGTAGGTAAGGCATCTACATATCTATTGGTTGTGTTAGAACACATTCCCAACACAACCAATAGATATGTAGATGCCTTACCTACACTAGGCTCCAAGCTCATCTTCGTTGAAGAACAACCCAATATTACTATATTCAAAAGAAATGCCCCAGTCATCGACATAGCCTTCCCAGAAGAAACGTCAAATGACGGTGATTGGAGGAATGTCATCAAGAAAGAACTTTCTAAGCCAAGCAGAGAGATCAACATTAAGCACAAAAAAGAATACATCAACGTTACTAGGACATTTTTAAAGTGCTTGTCTGGAGGAGTTCTGATTTGATGTCTTGGGCTAACGAAAGCACAGAGATAATTGCAGGAGATTCACAAAGCCACATGCAGAGTCGATCAAATCGTAAGTCTATATCGCTGGCTACAAAATAAATTATTGGCCATAGATAAAGCAACAAACTATATGTACCCAAGCTGAATGTCTAAGATGCTGCAAAGTGTTTTCTCCAGGGGAAGCATTTACAGTTTCCACCACATACGATTAGAGATCCCCATACCTTACCTTTTTTATTGGCGAAGCCTTGCCAAATAATGTTCAAGACGCACGCAAACTCAAAAGAACAGCCAAGAGATATTTCATGGATAAGGCAATACTATACCTCAAAGGATTCAGTGGGGAACCATTGCGATGCCAAAGGCTATCCGAGTCATCACAAGGTAAGGCATCTTCAACGAAGATGAGCTTGCCATGAGTTTCTCTGCCATAATGTGATATGGTGCCTAGGTTATCTTCTTTACAGTGAAGCTGCCCTTGATGCGAGAATTACTTGACACTCAAATTAAACCCTCGTTTGACAATTGTAGTAGAATGGATAAGTGAGGGATCGTTCTAGACCGGGGATTAGGAGGGCTTGCTAAAACCTTCTAAATTGACTTAAAAACATAAAAACTAAATTAAAATACTCTTAACAAGACTACTATGACTCAGAATGGCTTTGAAAAACTCAAATTGTCTAAAACAATCAAATTGACTCAAATAGAAGCTAGAACCTGATTTAGACGAATTTGCAATTGTTTATGACTCCAAAAGCTTAAAGATACAAAAATAAAACAAATACGAATGATTAAGACTTAACAAAATAGGGGGGGAATTGTGGTTGGACGATATTAAATTAAAAAGACAGAATATAATTAAAGGCAAAATGTAAATATGAATGTGATAAAAATATGGATGATGGAATAGCCAAGGGGTTCTTCTCCACACATGTTACACTTGCAAACAAAATTGATTCTCAGTTGGTCTTTCGATAAGTTGTGAAACTCAATGCTCCAAGTTAATTAGATCCGCTTAGATTAACTTTCAGATTTCCCTAAATTCGTTGGATTGAATGGAATACGCATTACAACCAAATTATTCTTAATCAAAGTCCCTAACTATGGAATACGCATGATAGAGACATTTAACCAAGATCATTAAGTTCAACGGAAATCATAAACATCGACGAGGCATTCGTTACTATGGAATACGCATGAAACTTATGCCAAGAATTCGTTTAACGCGATTGTTTATAAGCAACCTCTACTACTTGTGAATATAAGTTCATAACGATTAGGTGAAATTCACTTATATTCTAGCGTCATATTTATGCATGAAAATTAAGCTTGCAATCTCAATGAACATACATAAATAAGTTATCAATCAAACAGTTAAACGAATTGAATCCACAACTTATGAAATTCCAACCAAACGTAATCAATTCAAAATGCAAATATAAACATAGTTTCGAATCACCCCCTAGCTAAAGGGGGTTTAGTTCCTCATAACTTTGAAATCAAAGAAACACCTAAACATTCCAACAACTCAAACGTGAATTGTATGAACGTTTAGGCACTCTTCTCTTCCCTTCTCATACGTACAAAACAAAGAGAATTAAATTTAAACTTTGAAATCAAAGAAACACCTAAACATTCCAACAACTCAAACTTGAATTGTATGAACGTTTAAGCACTCTTTTCTTCCTCGTTGTTGTAGCACAAGGTCTAAGGTGAGCTTTGGGGATTATGTGAAGTGTTTTGGAGGGATGGGAAGTGGTTGGATAGTGGCTGCAATGAAGGAGAAAAACTGCACAGAAAATGGAAGTGTTTGTAACTGAAAATGTGTATCGAAGAGTGAATGAATTTTGAGGAGTGTTGGATGCTTATTTATAGGTGAAATGGGGGAACAAAAGAGGGAATATTGCAGCTAGGAGGGGATGAATGATTATGGGTGCATGTGTTTGGAATAATGAAGGGGGAATGTATGTAATAAAACAACTAGGAAAAGTTATGGAAAGTTGGAAATGGGAGTGGGAACTCACGGCATTGTTGGGTTGTTTATGGGAGAATAAATGTATGATAATGGCTAAATAATTAAAGGGAATGAATGGGAGTGACACTAGGTTGGTTATGCATGTGAATGCAAGGAGGAAAGCTGAAAATGCAAGGGAAGCTCACGGCACAATGTTGTTTTGCTTCTTGAAATGCATGTGAATGCATTTGAGTGTAATATGAAAAGAATGACTAATTAATGTATGTAGGGTTGATATGCATGTGAATTAGGTTGGAAAGAGGTGGAAGTGGAATGTTATGCAATGATAATGTCTTGTAAAGATGCTAATAAATAATGCATGTAGGGTTAGCTAGGTTGGCTTTGTTTGGGTGCATGTATGTTAATGGTGGTTTTGCATGTGAATTGATGGATTGTTTTTGATGGAATGGATGGTTCTTTGCATGGCTATAAGGGATAGAATAAGAGAGAATGGGCTAGGCCCTTTGTTTTATGTCCAAAGTGAAAATAAGGCCTTCAAATTCGTCCAAACTTTGGCTCCATGGATAAGCTATCCAATCCATGCCCAAAAATGCTCCAAATGGCCTCAAAATGCACTTTCTTGCTCCCTAAGCCCTTAGAACCTGAAAACACACAAAAGAAGCATAAAGAACTAAAATAACTAAAGAAACATAACGTAAATGTACGAGAACAAGCCATTTAAGTCGCATGAATATGCTCCTATCAAATACCCCCACACTTAGCTTTTGCTAGTCCTCGAGCAAAACAGAATAAAAACAAATAAACAAAACGACACTAAACACGTAAAACACAACCTAAACCTTCCAACAACCGTCTTAGGGATTTCCAATGCACATGACATGTTAAAAATCATCATTCTCACAGATTTTTAGTCATCTTCACACTTAAGTACATTCTTAATCATAGTCACCATATACTAGTTCACAATTAAGCATTTAAAACCATGTTTTGAATGTAGTAACATGCCTTAGAGAATTTGCTCAATTCCTTACAAGATATGCACTCGATTTTCACTCAGAATTTCTAACTACACACCCTAATCTAGTCATATGTGAGAAGATTGATGTAAACATGAAAACGAACACTCACATATATGTATCATAAAGAGAGCAATTTCTGGAGTTAATAAGCATGTTTAGGTATGATCTCATGAATGGAATGCTACTACTTAGAATGAGAACCAGTGATTCCATAAGCTCATATCAATTTCAAACTCCGCAAATTGAAACACATAACACTCAAGATAGAAGTTGAGGGAGGTAACGGGGCTAAGGGTAATGGTTTAACAAAGAAAGGTAGAGTACACAAACGTTCTTAAAGCAATAGTGAGCAAAGTATTGAATTAGGCACTTAGAATTCCCTTTAGAACGCAGAAGTTAACTTTGAACACCCAAGGGGAAGTCACAACACTTAGGGCCATATTCAAACTTTTTGGGCCCTTTCATCAACAATCACACTTGTGAGTCCATTCTCACTTATTTTCACTCTTTTTCTTTTCTTTTCTTTTCTTTTTTTTTTTTTTTTTTTTTTTTTTTTTCTTTTTCCCGTGCCTCCTTTAAGACTTAGGCACATACATACACACAAAAATCCCTTCCCCCACACTTATTTTCTGCAACATATTAATAAAAAGGAATTCAATTAAGTCATGCTCACTATCCTTTAAGAACAAGGGTATAGGAAAGTCCTACTCTAGGCTAGGTAAGGGGTGATGTGGGTTAACAAAGAATAAAGGCTAAACGAGGCTCAACGGGGTTAAAACTTACAATAAATACGAAATATGGGAAGTAAGGCTATTTGGTTATGGTGGCAACTACACAACTTCATCTTGATATATGTTATGCAATTCAATGTCATGCTTTGAATGAAACGGATATAAGTTCTAGCATTTAGTTCTATCATGATACAATTGCATTCTAAGTAGTAACCAAGCAAGGAATAATGAGATCATGCAACAACTTTAGAAAACAAAGAATCACAGAAAATAACTCTCCAAAGAAGGTAATGGCTCGAGTCTCACAGGGTTGTAGCGTTTGTTTGAGTTCCTTCCTTCAAGCATGTTACAAAAACGAATTTTTCTTTTATGATTGCATGTGAAGTCATATATTATAACCATAACTAAGCATAAACCAAGAGTAAATCAAACTTTTCTCTATGTTAATAACTCTTTCTAACCGTCATGCAATTATAAACCAAATCCTTAACATTGTGTTGGAAGGTATCCTAAGACACAAACTCACAAAAACGACTCAAAACACTCTTTTTAGGCTTTTCAAAACAATTTTTCAAATTTTTATGTGCTTTTCGGAGTTATAAAACAACACACACTAAAATAGTTTTAAAACAGTGAGAAACAACATGTGAAGTGATAGGTGATAAAATCCAACGAATTTGCATCAAATATACTTAGTTACCCCCCCACACTTAAATCAAACATTGTCCTCAATGTTTTAAGCATAGATTCACACAAAGCATAAGTAAATACACAAAAAGCACTTAAACATACTAAACATGGCAAAATGTAATTAACAAAGAGAAGAGTTTAGGGACGCAAATCTGGTTATGGAGTGTAAATTCCATCTTCTCTTTGTTGATTGCAATGAGGCTTGATCTTGATGATCCACAGGCTTACTCTCGAACTGGTTTCCGCCCATCATTGATTTTCCTTTGTGCTACTGGGCTGGAGGATTCTTTTGGTCTTCCCCGAAGGTCTGAGCTTATCCCTTTTGTCTGTTTCTTTGTTCAATCTGTGCAGGAGTGGTCCCTTCTCTGGAAGTGTATGAACCGTTGAAGATGACTACTCGAGAGCAACGCTAGGTAAGCAATCAGGAATAGGTTCCAGGCAGTTGGCTCCAGATCGAAAGACTGACTCCAAGTGCCGGCTGATTGCTTCTTTCACTTTGCCATGCGAGTAAGAACAAGGACAAAGAAAAAGACAGGGAGAGAGCATGATATGAGATACTTTTGCTTTTGACCTTGATGATATGAGATACCTTTGCTTTTGAAGAAGCGGTGAAGGAATCAGCGCATGTATTTCCTCCTGGGTCATATGTACTCCAGGTATCTGGTATCATCTTTGGGGAAGAAGAAAATTTTGAGTAATTCAAAAGGCTTTGCTGGGAGTGCGCCCTCAGAGGTGAGAGAGAGTTGGGCATTTTTCTTCAGGTTTACCCTGCCATAAAAGACGAAGGTCGACATATATAGAGATAATATCAAGTGGTGGTACTTTTTACCTTCGTCGACAAACGTTTTGATCCCGCAAATCCGGCTTTTTGAAATAATGGCGCCTCTTCGATCTCTGAACACGCCTCTTCGATTTCTGAGCAGGCGCCCCTTCGAGTGCTGAACGACACGTGGTAGTGCAGATGCGGCTCCTTTTGACAAAGCTGCACGCGTCTTCTGAAAAGCTGAGAAAGTGTCGCCGAACTTTGCGCTTGTCGGCTAAAGACGTGTAATTGAGATGATGGCCTCCACGTGTTATCAGCTTTGTCAGATATCTTTTGACAAAGCTAAACGCGTTTTCTGAAAAACCGCGAAAGCGTCGTCGAAATTTGCGGAGGAAAATCCGGATCTCTGAATCGGTGGACGCGTCGCCATGGCTTTTTATGGAGCTATCGATCACCCCAACAAATACACTCTGAAGAAATCCCATTCTTGAAAAATCGACTCCGGCCCTTTGAGAATTAACTCCAACCACCCCTTCTTTCTGAACACTTTTGAAAAATGGCAAACTCATCGAACCTTAGCTTGGAATTGAGCCTTAGCAGTGATACGGGCGCGCCGCGTCAAGGTAACGTATGGCGCCCTTCTTTCTTTTCTTCTAACGGTCCTCTCACAGGTGAAGACTCCGTGATGCAGGACGCCACAACAGCTACAATAGTAGCTAGGAACCTCCTCACTCCGAAAGATAGTAGGCTGCTGTCAGGACGGTCCGATGAGCTGGCCGTTCAAGAGTCCCTCGCACTTAGTGTTCAGTGTGCGAGTTCTGTGTCCAACATGGGCCAACGCCTGCTTGCCCGCTCCCGTCAGGTGGAATCATTGATGGCAGAGGTGGAAAGTCTCAAGCAGGAGATCCAGCAGCTGAAGTATGAGAATAGAAGTTTGCACGTGCTTGCAAACAACTATTCGACGGGCATGAAGAGGAAGCTTGATGAGCTGCAAGAGTCTGAAGGTCGGATTCACAGTGACCGTCAAAGGTTCTCGTCTTTCCTCCAGAGGCAACTTTTTCCTGGCTCATCCAGCGCTTGGCCAAGTATTGAGGCCTGGAATGCTCTATCTTCGATGCCTTCTGCTCCTATGCCTTCTGTTCCAACGCCTTCTGTTCCTACGCCTTCCGCTCCGATGCCTTCTGCTCCTACGCCTTCCGCTTCAAGATTAAAGCCACGTAGTGGGGCCTCAAGCAAACACCCTTTGTGAAGCACCATCTTTCTTTGTTTAGCAGTGCCTATCAATAAATCAAACATTTTCTCAATGTTACAATCATAGACTCACATAATTAATAAACAAACAAACAATAACAACTAAACAACCTAAGTAGCGCTAAGACACAAACAAACACCAAAATGACTCAAATGACTCTAAAAACACATATTTTTGGGTTTTTCAAAAGATCTTTTTTTTTTTTTTTTTTTTTTTTTTTTTTTTTTTTATCAAATTTTCGAAGTTTTATACCAAGACACTATAAAACACTCTAAAAACGCTTAAAACAGCAAGAAACAACATTCTAAGTGATAGGTGAATAAATCCCACGAAATTCATGCAAATACAAATTGTTTACCCCCCCACACTTAAATCAAACCTTGTCCTCAATGTTTTAAGCAGAAAGTCACAACAGAGCAAGCAAATAAACAAATACGAGAAAGAAAGCAAAGTAAGGCAGTAAAGAAAAAGAAAGGAATAAAAATAAGTCTCTTAAAGGGGTTTTCCAAGTTCTTCTCTATTCGGATGCATGGGTTACCTCCCAAGTAGCGCTTTCTTTTACGTCTTGCAGCTGGACGGTACCTCCGTTTAAGCTTGACTAGGTTCCACGGCATGGAGGGGTACCTCCTCCACGACATGCTCCTCAAACATCTCGTAATAGGGCTTCAATCGATGCCCATTCACTTTGAATTCTTGCTGCGTCCTTGAACTTTTGATTTGCACTGCACCATGAGGGAAAACATTAGTAACAACAAACGGGCCAATCCATTTAGAACGCAACTTACCAGGAAACAACCGTAGGCGAGAGTTGAAAAGTAATACTTTCTGCCCAACTGTGAAGGTCTTGGTTCGAATCATTTTATCATGGAATGCTTTGGTCTTGGTTTTGTACATCCGGGCATTCTCATAGGCTTCATTCCGAATCTCCTCAAGTTCATTCAATTGGAGCTTCCTATGAACTCCCGCTGCATCTATGTCCATGTTGAAAATCTTCACGGCCCAATGTGCCTTGTGCTCTAACTCTACGGGCAAATGACATGGCTTACCATAGACGAGCCGAAAAGGTGACATCCCAATGGGTGTTTTGTATGCCGTACGATATGCCCACAGTGCATCATCTAAACGTAAGCTCCAATCCCTCCTTGTTGGTCCAACGGTCTTCTCCAAAATTTGTTTGATTTCTCGGTTAGACACCTCGGCTTGGCCATTTGTTTGAGGATGGTAAGGTGTGGAGACCTTATGGTTGACATGGTACTTTCTTAGCAACGCCTCAATGGTCCGATTGCAAAAGTGAGACCCTCCATCACTTATGATTACTCTCGGCATTCCAAACCTAGCAAAAATGTTAGTTTTCACGAAATCTGCAACCACCTTAGAATTGTTAGTACGGGTGGCTTTTGCTTCCACCCATTTTGAAACATAATCAACGGCTAGCAAGATATAAGTGAAACCATAAGATGGAGGAAAAGGCCCCATGAAATCAATGCCCCAAACATCAAAAATTTCAACATTAAAGACAGGGGTTTGCATCATTTGGTCCTTGGTACCTATGTTACCCATTCGTTGGCAACGATCACAAGACATACAAAAGGTTCTAGCATCCCCAAATATAGTCGGCCAATAAAAACCACACTCTAGAACCTTGAGGGCAGTGCGTTGTGTGCCAAAATGACCACCACATGCATATGTGTGACAAAAGTTTAGAATAGAGTGAAATTCAGAATCATGCACACATCTACGTACAATTTGATCTGAGCAATACTTCCACAAATAAGGGTCATCCCAAACATAGAAACGTGCATCATTTTTAAGCTTATCACGTTGGTGCTTGTTTAGTTCATTTGGAATTTGTTTAGCCACCAAGTAATTCACTAAATCTGCATACCATGGTTCACTTACCTCAATGGATAGCAGCTGCTCATCGGGAAAAGTTTCAGGGATAGGCACGGCATGTTCATGCTCCTCGTGGATCATTCGGCTTAAATGGTCAGCCACTACATTCTCGCTTCCTTTCTTATCCCGGATTTCAATATCAAATTCTTGAAGAAGAAGAATCCAACGGATAAGCCTCGGCTTTGCTTCTTTTTTTGTGAGCAAGTACCTCAAAGCTGCATGATCAGAATAAACGATTACTTTAGTACCAATTAAATATGAACGGAATTTATCTAAAGCAAAAACCACAGCTAGAAGTTCTTTTTCCGTCGTGGAGTAGTTCAATTGGGCATCATTGAGAGTCCGAGAGGCATAGTATATGACATGCGGCCGCTTGTCTCTTCTTTGTCCTAGAACAGCTCCTAATGCATAGTCGGATGCATCGCACATGAGCTCGAACGGAAGGCTCCAATCTGGAGGTACAATAATGGGGGCCGAGACTAGCTTCTCCTTGAGTTGGTTAAATGCCGAATTACACTCTTCATCAAACTTGAATGGCACATCTTTTTGAAGCAATCGGCAAAGAGGGTTGGACATCTTGGAGAAGTCTTTGATAAAACGCCTATAGAACCCTGCATGGCCAAGAAACGAACGTACCTCTCTAACCGAAGTAGGAGAGGGTAAGTGACGTACAAGGTCTATTTTCGATTTATCTACTGCAATTCCTTTTTCTGAAACAATATGTCCTAAAACTATACCTTGTTTCACCATAAAGTGACATTTCTCCCAATTCAAGACAAGGTTAGTTTCAACACATCGTTTCAAAATTAAGGTCAGATTATCCAAGCAATTATCAAATGAACTCCCAAATACACTGAAATCATCCATGAAAACCTCAATGATCTTTTCAACAAAATCGGAAAATATACTTACCATACACCTTTGGAAAGTGGCCGGTGCGTTGCATAAGCCAAATGGCATGCGACGATAAGCAAATGTTCCAAAGGGACATGTGAATGTGGTCTTCTCTTGATCATCCGGGGCTATCACAATTTGGTTATATCCAGAGTATCCATCAAGAAAACAGTAAAAGGCATGACCGGCTAACCTTTCGAGCATCTGGTCGATGAATGGCAAAGGAAAGTGATCTTTCCTAGTCATGGCATTTAGCTTCCGGTAATCGATACATACTCGCCATCCAGTCTGAATGCGTGTAGGCACGAGCTCATTCTCATCATTCTTGATAACAGTTACTCCGGACTTCTTGGGAACGACTTGAACTGGAGAGACCCAACGGCTATCGGAGATAGGGTAGATCACTCCGCAATCCAAAAGCTTGATTATTTCCTTCTTCACCACTTCCATCATCGGAGGGTTGAGACGGCGTTGAGCCTCTCGGGATGGCTTAGTCCCCTCCTCAAGAAGTATACGGTGCATGCATGTGGTAGGGCTTATTCCTTTAATGTCGGCCAAAGTCCACCCTATGGCCGTTTTGTGCTCTCGCAGCACCCTCACAAGCTTCTCCTCCTCCATTGCCGTGAGACTTGATGAAATGATGACGGGCAATGTTTCGCCTTCTCCCAAAAACACATACTTCAAATGGTCCGGCAACGGCTTAAGTTCAAGTGATGGTGCCTGAACAACAGAAGGTAGCATCTTAGTGGAAACTGAATTTGAAAGTGAGAGTGGAACCTTACCATATTGTTGTGGCAATGACTCAAGGGCTGCCACAACCTCAATTATTTCTTCACTAGAACCCATTGCAAAAAATTCCTCCTCCTTGCCGTGGCCTTGCATTGGCCCAAATCCTTCATTTTTGCGCTCTATGGCCTTAGTGATGGTTGTTTCCAGGGCGTCCTCGTTCAATTCTTCAAGGTATACCTGCGCCAAAGAATCGATAACATCAATGGAAAAACAAGAATGGTCATCAACGGGATATCTCATAGTTTCAGAAATATTAAAATCAATCACTTCCCCATCGAATTCCATTGTCAAGGTGCCTTTGTATACATCAATCTTCGTTCGGGCCGTCTTCATGAATGGCCTACCAAGGAGAATCGGCAAAGATGTAGAATGGGCTGAATCCTCCATGTCTAGGACGTAGAAATCAGCCGGAAAAATTAAATGGTTCACCTGCACAAGCACATCTTCCAAAACTCCTTTTGGATACGCGTTAGAACGATCGGCCAATTGTATAATTACACCATCTTGTTTTAATTCACCCAAATTCATAGATGCATAAATCGAATAAGGCATGACATTTATGGATGCACCTAAATCAAGCATGGCATGTTCAAAACGATTATGTCCAATCACACAAGGAATCGTGAAACTACCGGGGTCTTTGCACTTGGTAGGCAGTTTACGTTGCAAAACAGCGGACACATTCTCGCTTACCTTCACTACCTCTTTGTTTGCCCTTCTTCTCTTTGTATTGCATAGGTCCTTGAGGAATTTAGCATACTTTGGAACCTGTTTGATTGCATCGAGAAGTGGTATGTTCACTTGCACCTTCCGGAACGTTTCAAGAATGTCCTTCTCGCTTTCTTCCTTTTTTTCTTGCATGAACCTACGAGGAAAAGGTACATTGGGCAGATTAGGACGTGAAGTACATGAATTTGAACTTAAATTACCTGATTTGGCCGAGTTAGGGTGATCTGCCTCAGGTTGTGTCTTCTCTTCATCTACTTTCTGGGCAGATGTGGGATTGTTTGGCTCGGTCCCAACTTCTTTTCCACCCCTTAGGGTGATGGCCTTGGCGGATTCAAATCCTCCCTTTGGATTGACTGTGGTTGAGCTAGGAAGCTTTCCTTGCTCTCTAATCTGTCCAAGGAACTCAGAAATCTGCCCTATTTGTTTCTTCATATCCATCATCTCCTTCTCGTTATTTTCTATCCGGTTGTTTTGATTTTGCAACCCCTGCGAAATAGAGGTTAGTAATTGCATAGCTTGATTACTTTCCAAAGACGTACCTGAATGAGATGATGCCGAAGGTTGTTGGGATTGTTGGGGTGCATACGGCTTGGAATAAAAACCAGGGGGGTTTGGCCTAAAGCCTCCTTGTTGGGCAGCTTGTTGTGGCTCCCTCCATTTGAAGTTTGGATGGTCCCTCCATCCGGCATTGTAAGTGTTCGAGTATGGGTTGTTTTGATTTTGTCCTTGGAAACCAATTGCATTGGCAGATTCCCAACCACCATTCTCGATTAGTTGAGGGCACTTGTCGGATGGATGCCCTTGAATTGAGCACACGCCACAAACTTGGTGTTCTTGTGCTTTTGGACCAATCACAACCTGAGAAACAAGAGAATTAAGATTAGCAAGTTGTGATTGAATTTCAGAAATAGCACTCACCTCATTTATACTTTGTTGCCGTGGGGCTTCCCTTTGGCCCACTCCTTCATATTGTTGAGCGTTGAGCGCTCGGTTGGCTATGAGAATCTTGGCATCCCTTGGTGTTTTGTCCACCAATGCTCCTCCCGCTGATGCATCAAGCATTTGACGTTCGATAGGAAGGAGGCCCTCATAGAAATATTGAAGGAGAAGTTCCTCCTTCATTTGATGTTGAGGACATGAAGCTACAAGGCCCTTGAAGCGCTCATAATAAGCCGGGAATGTCTCACCATGATTCTGTTGAATACCACTAATTTTCTTCCGTAGGAGAATCACTCTCGAAGTAGGGAAGAATTTCTCCAAGAAAGCACGCTTCATACTCTCCCACGAAGTCACAGTTCCCGGGGCTAGTTCGTAGAGCCAATCTTTGGCCTTGTCCATAAGTGAAAATGGAAAGGCCTTCATCTTCAATATACTCCCATCCACATTGACGGGGGTCATGCTCGAACAAACCACCTCGAACTCCTTCAAGTGTTTGTTGGGGTCTTCCATAGACAAGCCATGGAACTTCGGAATATGGTGTAACAAACTGGACTTGAGTTCAAATTCCTCAGTTTTCCCCTCTGCAGCCGTGGGGTATTGGATACAAAGAGGCAATGCATTATCCAAACCCGAGGCCGAAAGCTTCTTGATGGTTCTATTATCTGCTGCCATGGCTTGTTCTTCTTCAAAAATCTGATCCGTGGGCTTTTCTTCTACACCTACTTCTTCTTCTTCAAGCCCAGGTTGTGGTGGAGGTTGTGGTGGCTCTTGTTGACTCCTCGTTCTCCTCAAAGTGCGTTCAAAATCACCGTCAAAGTCGGAGATGTTCTCTATAATAGGCCGAGAGCTACGAGTCATACACAGTACCTAAAAAACAAGGAAACAAACAAACTAAGAATCTGAAATAAGAATGCACGAAAAACAAAATATAAAAATAAAGACAAAGGATTAGCAAAGTTGCTAATCCCCGGCAACGGCGCCAAAATTTGATGCGAGAATTACTTGACACTCAAATTAAACCCTCGTTTGACAATTGTAGTAGAATGGATAAGTGAGGGATCGTTCTAGACCGGGGATTAGGAGGGCTTGCTAAAACCTTCTAAATTGACTTAAAAACATAAAAACTAAATTAAAATACTCTTAACAAGACTACTATGACTCAGAATGGCTTTGAAAAACTCAAATTGTCTAAAACAATCAAATTGACTCAAATAGAAGCTAGAACCTGATTTAGACGAATTTGCAATTGTTTATGACTCCAAAAGCTTAAAGATACAAAAATAAAACAAATACGAATGATTAAGACTTAACAAAATAGGGGGGGAATTGTGGTTGGACGATATTAAATTAAAAAGACAGAATATAATTAAAGGCAAAATGTAAATATGAATGTGATAAAAATATGGATGATGGAATAGCCAAGGGGTTCTTCTCCACACATGTTACACTTGCAAACAAAATTGATTCTCAGTTGGTCTTTCGATAAGTTGTGAAACTCAATGCTCCAAGTTAATTAGATCCGCTTAGATTAACTTTCAGATTTCCCTAAATTCGTTGGATTGAATGGAATACGCATTACAACCAAATTATTCTTAATCAAAGTCCCTAACTATGGAATACGCATGATAGAGACATTTAACCAAGATCATTAAGTTCAACGGAAATCATAAACATCGACGAGGCATTCGTTACTATGGAATACGCATGAAACTTATGCCAAGAATTCGTTTAACGCGATTGTTTATAAGCAACCTCTACTACTTGTGAATATAAGTTCATAACGATTAGGTGAAATTCACTTATATTCTAGCGTCATATTTATGCATGAAAATTAAGCTTGCAATCTCAATGAACATACATAAATAAGTTATCAATCAAACAGTTAAACGAATTGAATCCACAACTTATGAAATTCCAACCAAACGTAATCAATTCAAAATGCAAATATAAACATAGTTTCGAATCACCCCCTAGCTAAAGGGGGTTTAGTTCCTCATAACTTTGAAATCAAAGAAACACCTAAACATTCCAACAACTCAAACGTGAATTGTATGAACGTTTAGGCACTCTTCTCTTCCCTTCTCATACGTACAAAACAAAGAGAATTAAATTTAAACTTTGAAATCAAAGAAACACCTAAACATTCCAACAACTCAAACTTGAATTGTATGAACGTTTAAGCACTCTTTTCTTCCTCGTTGTTGTAGCACAAGGTCTAAGGTGAGCTTTGGGGATTATGTGAAGTGTTTTGGAGGGATGGGAAGTGGTTGGATAGTGGCTGCAATGAAGGAGAAAAACTGCACAGAAAATGGAAGTGTTTGTAACTGAAAATGTGTATCGAAGAGTGAATGAATTTTGAGGAGTGTTGGATGCTTATTTATAGGTGAAATGGGGGAACAAAAGAGGGAATATTGCAGCTAGGAGGGGATGAATGATTATGGGTGCATGTGTTTGGAATAATGAAGGGGGAATGTATGTAATAAAACAACTAGGAAAAGTTATGGAAAGTTGGAAATGGGAGTGGGAACTCACGGCATTGTTGGGTTGTTTATGGGAGAATAAATGTATGATAATGGCTAAATAATTAAAGGGAATGAATGGGAGTGACACTAGGTTGGTTATGCATGTGAATGCAAGGAGGAAAGCTGAAAATGCAAGGGAAGCTCACGGCACAATGTTGTTTTGCTTCTTGAAATGCATGTGAATGCATTTGAGTGTAATATGAAAAGAATGACTAATTAATGTATGTAGGGTTGATATGCATGTGAATTAGGTTGGAAAGAGGTGGAAGTGGAATGTTATGCAATGATAATGTCTTGTAAAGATGCTAATAAATAATGCATGTAGGGTTAGCTAGGTTGGCTTTGTTTGGGTGCATGTATGTTAATGGTGGTTTTGCATGTGAATTGATGGATTGTTTTTGATGGAATGGATGGTTCTTTGCATGGCTATAAGGGATAGAATAAGAGAGAATGGGCTAGGCCCTTTGTTTTATGTCCAAAGTGAAAATAAGGCCTTCAAATTCGTCCAAACTTTGGCTCCATGGATAAGCTATCCAATCCATGCCCAAAAATGCTCCAAATGGCCTCAAAATGCACTTTCTTGCTCCCTAAGCCCTTAGAACCTGAAAACACACAAAAGAAGCATAAAGAACTAAAATAACTAAAGAAACATAACGTAAATGTACGAGAACAAGCCATTTAAGTCGCATGAATATGCTCCTATCAGCCCTAAACCTGGCTCAGGACTAAGTTTGAGTTTCCCATAACTTACATCCTTCTTGCACCTATTTCCCTGGTTGTGGAAAGGCCCATGACGAAAGCCTTGTATTTAGCTACATTGTTTGTGTAGGGAAAACTTAGCTTGAAGAATAGGGCAGTAGCCTAACCCTCTAGATTGACAAGTACAATACCAGGTTCTTCTCCGGTGGCTGTGGAAGAACCATTTAAATGCATGACCTATGACTCATCTTTCACAGCGACGACAACCATTTCTAATAGTGCACCGAGGACTTCCATGGAAATGGTGGTCTCTTCTTCCTCAAGGAACAATGCTAACATGTTTATTATAGCTTAGCCTTTAGCTTTACACATATAATATCGAACTTAGAAAGTTAGAGTAATCAACGAACCAAATGACCAGATAATACAAGTCTAGTGAGTAAGTACTTTACAAGATTATACTTTACCATCAGATGCAACTTATGGGCTAAGAAATAGTGGCGTAGTTGGTGGGATGCATAGACGAGTACTAGGCAGAGGGTTTCTATTTTTTTATAGCGAGTTTCTGCCCTTTTTAATTGTCTGCTGACATAGTAGATTGATGCTTCTTCCCTATCTAGATTGTCTTGGGCAAACAAGGCTCTCACTACAATACTTGTTGCGGCTAGGAGAAGCTTGAGTGGGATTCTCGGGATTAGTGCCTTCATGGTGAGAAAATTGGTGACTAGTTATTGGACTTGCTGATAGGCTTTAGTGCATTCCTTGGTCGACATGAACTCTTTCTCTTTCCTAAGTAGTGGGGCGAAGACTCCTATTGTTTCTGCCAATCCTAGGACGAAATGGCGAATGAATGATAGCTTCCCCATCATGATTTTCAGCTATTTTGCATTTATTGGTGGCATGAGGTGTGACATCCTACATCGCCCAGGGAAGTGATCTTTATATGTATATTCACATCCTTACCTAGCACGAGACTTTTTGGGAGCTCACTGGCTTTAAGTTCCATGGGAACTCCGAAGTTAAGCGAGTAGCGCGCGAGAGCATTCCCAGGATGGGTGACCCATCAGAAAGTTCTCGTGTGAGTTCCCAAAAACAAAACCGTAAGGGTGTGCTGGGGGCCCAAAGAGGACAATATCGTGCTACGGTGGAGTCGGGCCCAGGAAGTGGTTCCGCCTCGGGCCGGGATGTGACAATTTGGTATCAGAGCCTAACCCTGGTCGTGAGTGTGCCGACGAGGACGTCGGGCCCCTAAGGGGGGTTGGATTGTGACATCCCACATCACCCAGAGGAGTGATTCTTAAATGTATATTCTCATCCCTACCTAGCACGAGGCCTTTTGGGAGCTCACTAGCTTTGGGTTCCGTAGGAACTCCGAAATTAAGCGAGTAGCGCATGAGAGCACTCTCAGGATGGGTGACCCATTGGGAAGTTCTTGTGTGAGTTCCTAGAAACAAAACCATGAGGGTGTGGTCGGGGCCCAAAACGGATAATATCGTGCTACGGTGGTGGAGTGGGCCCAGGAAGTGGTCCCTCCCGGGTCGGGATGTGACATGAGGGCTCCAATGGTGCGCACCTTGTTTGGATCTACATCAATGTCGCCCTGAGGCATTAAGAAGTCTAAGAACTTATCGGAGGAAACGCAGAAGACACACTTCTTGGGGTTCATCATCAACCCATATGATAAACATCTCTTCAACACTTCCTTAGTACTTCCAGTACCCATCCCTGGTCCTGGTTTTCAAAACAAGATCATCCACATAATCTTCTACTTATTTACCCATCATGTCGTGAAATATTACCATCATTGCTCGTTGGTAGATGGTACTGGCGTTCTTGAGTCCGAAGGGCATGATCGTGGAGTAGAAGTTTCTGAATAGCGTGTGAAAAACCATCTCTCACCATCTTTGGAAGACATCTTGATTTGGTTATACCCATTGAAGTCGTCCATAAATGATATCAGGATTTGCCCTAAGGTTGAATCAATCATAATGTCCATATTGGGCAGGGGGACTCGTCATTTAGGCATGCTGCATTAAGATCTCGATATTCAATACATATCCGTATTTGGATGGTGTTCTTTTTCTTCACAAGGGCAACGTTGGCTATCCAAAGAGGATGATTCATAAGCTTATGAAACCTACATCCAAAAGCTTATTTACCTTGATCTTAATTTTTGCTTCAATTCTTCGAATGGAAATTCCTCATTTACTATACCACATGTTTGATCCTTGGCTGAATGTTTAGCATGTAGCATACCAAATTTGGATCAAGGCCTAACATCTCTTCATATCTCCTGAGAAGACATCTTTGAACTTCTTCAGTAGGTTGCCTATCTCATTCCTTTCCTCGACAATCAAGTAAACACTAATGGAAATCATTTTTTTGTATAGAATGATCATCACTTAGGTTTAAATCTTCAAGCTTTTCTAACACTGCAGTAAACCCATCCTGCAGGCATTTTGGCACATGCATAATCTTTTGTAGGGATCCATCCTCAGCAGCGGGCGTATGAACGTCTTCAGTTTTCTTAGGGGCTACGTTTGCTTGGTGTGTAATACTTACACACTTGGGGCTTTTCCACATGATGTGGTTGGGCCCCTAACTTGCCATAAACGGTAAGCTACTTACCCATTAGATAGCACGACATTGCAACATTGAGTGTAGGCAAAGATGTTGATTCTAGACTTCTTCCCATGGGTCATTGAGATCCCAGAATTCTTCACATGGGGGTATAGGTATCCCTGAAGCTTGCGATATCCCACTTACAGCACTTGAGAAATCATTATAGAACTCGGCATCAAAGTAATGAACCTCGATCTAGTTAAACGACATTTGATTTCCTGGGATGTGAATAGGCTTCATGCCAATCCTTCTTTTGACACATTGGTGATAGGTGGACACCATGAGCCTATGCTTGTTTATCCATAGTCATCCGAGCAAAGCATGGTAGGCCATGTTAATGTCGATCACATATAACTCAGTGAAATACCTGATGGGCCCAATTTTCAAGTCGATCTCGACATATCCGATGGTTTCCTTACAGCTGTTTCTAAACCCGTTAATGGAGATATACGATTTTATTATCCTTGAAGTTGGGATGCTTGCTGCTGTGAGCACCACCAATGGTAGTATGTTGACAGAGGAACTAATGTCAACCAAGGCTTGCCTGATGAAGACGTCATTAATTTGCTCTTCTAGGTACATTGGCCTTCGGTGGTCAGGGAAAACCAGCTCTATGTCTTCATTAGTGAAAACAATGACGTTGTTGTTCTCCAAGAAAGCTCTTCATGGCTGGGCAGCGTAGCATTAAAGGCCATAGTCCTTAGAAAGATGCGTGAGAGCTTTAGTAGCAGTAGTCATTGCCTCTGCATCATACCCAAGTTGATCGAAGAAAGATTTGAATTTTGGGTTTCCCTGGAGGACTTATGTTACGTTAGGTCTTTGACCTTGGGAAAATCAGCACTTTACTATGTTAGTTTCCATATTAGAGAAGTTGTGCAAGGTTATAGCCGTTCTTTCCTGATTAATTTGCTGTCTTTCTAGGGTTCCTAAGTTGTATTCTTCTGGTATGTTGATGGTGAAGACCTCATCGCCGTAGCTTAGGATGAAATCTATGATGTCTTCACCTTCATCTCCCCATCCTTCAACTTGGGGCCATGGTGTATCGTAGCTCTGTAGCTTGGAGTATTTGCCCCGGAAAGCCTTTTCGATGCTTTTAAAAGGCTCCCAAACTGGCTCCGGTGGCTTGGGATTATTGCTCCATAGATGGTACACGTCATCATCTCCAAAGCATATCACAACAGCTACCACCTTTTTCTCTCGACGTTTTGGTAGGGGGTCAGTGTCAATAGCTTGCATCTTACATGGCAGCTCTAGTGTTCCTTCATAGATCTTTGCATGGTGAATCTTTCTTAGAATTTGACAAGTGATAGAGAAGCGTCCTATATACTGATGATAACAACAGTACCTAGGATCTTTCCTATCTTCCATGGAAGAGACTTTATAGGGTATGGGTGGCTTCATAACTTCATTTATGAGTATAGTATCTAGGATAGCCAGGAATTCCTCATTACTGCATTCTAGCGGAGGATAGGTCTCCTTATCTTAATCTTTTTCCTTTATTTTTTGTGGGTTGTAGTCTGATCTATCATATATGGCTAGGGCATGACGAGTTTCCTTCTTGTCGATTTTCCAGGATCTCCCTGTTAAAAGCTTGAACGACATGCTGGTTTTTCTTACTGCCATAAAAAGCCTTGAGAACTGGGCAATACTAATGTTCTCCAAGTATAATTTGTAGTCAGCAACGATGTTGTTGATACAAATCCCCACGAGTGCTTCCTCATCATTCTCATCATAGTAGTCAAAGGTGAGATCTCAAAAATTCTTGACAAAAGTCACAGGACCTTCCCTATGCTTTTGGCATGTGTTGTAGAGCTAAGTTGTCGTGACTTTTTCCTTATACTAGAACTACTTTTTACAAGACTTGTGTGCTAGCTCTTCCCAGGTTTGGATGGATCTTGGCACGACGATAGTGTACCAAGTATAGGCATAATGTTTTGATTGATAGAATGCTCAAAGGAAAAGCTATGGAAAAACACTGAGGTTGTAGGGCTATTACTTTTTGGGCTTTTTGAGGCTATGCATTATGATGATTCTCTAATTGTGGCTTGGTTCTTTCTTCCATTTCTCCCTAGTTCTTCTGCCACCCCCCGTTTTGGTGCAAGATTGTTAGGCATTGCCATCTTGTGAAATTGCATCATGCCTTCTTACCAAGGTGCTGCCTTTATTGGTCAACTTTCCATAAGCGCTACTTCTGGTAGCATGCCTCATGGCTTTTGCATGTTAAACTTCTACTTGAGGTGGGAAGGGAAGGTCAACCATTAATGCATTTCTGGTTGGGCATTCACGTGATTACAAGGCTGAAGGATTTGGTTTCTCCCTAAGTTGGTAACTCCCTAGGGAAAAAGGATTCTCTCCCAAGCTCACCTTCATGGATCCCAAAGATTATGGGCTTGGATTTTTGGGCTCCCAAGCTGCCCAAAGTCTTCCATAATCTTGACTCAACATAGGCCCGATAAACTTCTATAGCTAGCCACACCATAATTCACTTGACAAGCCCCAAGCATCTGACTTAGGCTTATTTTAGCGTGAATAGCGATTAGCGTTATAAAGCTTAGCATGACGAATTTGCATGGCATGGCGTTATTTATATAAATATCTAGCTTAATTACCGTAGTGTGGCATAATTGTTAATATATTCCTTTCTCGATCCCACACCTTTGCATGTATTTGGGCTTGACTTGAGGCTTACATGACAACTGAGCCTTGAGACTTGGTTGGGTTTACATGTAACATTTTGGGCCTCAATATTTGGTAACTACTTTCAGTTTTAAAAAACTAAATAATAATCAAAAAGTAAAACTCAAGGCCAAATTTTGAAAACTCAAGTAGTTTTCATTTATTTTTTAAACTGAATGAGGCATGAGATAGTCTCTAAAATCTCTTATAAGCCCACTATCATGAACTTTGAGTGTGTTTTAGAGTTGATGGTGTGGTGGGAGGTCAAATTCCTAGCCCAGTATAAAGATGATCCCCTTAGGGCCAACATCAGGATCTTCTAACTGCTTCATTTCAAATCTTAGCCTTGAAAGCTAGGAAGAAATGATCTAGAGAAAAATTTCCGGATTCTGATATGCATGTCAACTTCTTACTTTGATTTATTTTTTCTTATCAATCAGACACTTGTCATTGACATTGCCTTCTGTATTTCAGTCTAAATGGAGTCCTTAGAAGAAATGGAGGAATTTGAAAGGGTGATAGCAGAAGACAGGAATCGATCAACCCAAGTTCCTTCCATAATTCTGCCTTCGGGTAGTGCTCCAATCCTTACAATCCTTATTCTGGCAATCCCCTTAAAGGGAACAGGCCCTACTCAGGTATCCCCTTCTGTTTTTGAGGAATTCGACAACCATATATCATCAACAACCAGTGGCGAAGCTACGTGAGGGCACTAGAAGAAAAAAGCTCACCTATTACGGTGGATGCCCGTGATAAATTGCAATCTACCACAGGCATTGTGCCCGTTAGTATTCTGGATGTGATATAAAGTCTTTGTTTCTACCACGGACTATGCACGTTGTTAAATGCAATGTAACCACAGATTGTGCCTGTAGTAGATTGGGATCTAAGACCACGTGCTATGGCCATTGTGGATTACAAATTGATCACAGCTAATGCTCGTTATAAAAAAATTTCCAAAAGTAAAAAACAATTAAAAATGATTTAATAAATTTAAAATATATATATATATATATATATATACAAAATTGTAAATTTAACTTTATTAAAATTCATATATTCAAATATTACACTACAATTAACAACAAAATGAGTAGTTATATTAAGAAATATACCAAATCACCAAAATATGCAGAGACTTTGCTTCACACTCTAAAACAAAACTCAAGTCCTAGTTCCAACCTTAGTCCTCCAATGATATTCGTCTTCTTTGCAATCATTTCTTCAAGAAGACAAACATCTCCTGAAGCCAATCACACTTTAATTTTGCAGGTGACTGTAAATGTAGTTGATATTTGAGTTATAAACCCTCATGAATTAGACCCACTAACCACATATGAGACAAACAAGGAAAAATATAAAGCTTAGAAATCAAGACCACCAACACCAAATGAGGACATTTTAATTCCTTCAAATTGCTCATGTAAAAAAAAAACACAAAATTAAATGAGGGGATCCATACCATAAGACAACAGAAGAACAAAGGGAAAAACTCTTTGTAAATTACTGTAGATCTCCCCATTCTCCCTCGTCTTCGTTCTTCTTTATCTATGCACAATTACATAGAAACCGTAAATTAGTGGATCAATTTGCAATTTAAATTAGTGGATTAAATAAAAATAGAATGAGCACCTATTTTTCCAAACTTGAAAGTAAATGAACCCAAAACCTAACGCAACTTTTAGGAAGGCTAGGTGGAGGGATAGTCTGTGGTTTGCATGCTTTTGTACCTACATGGAGAAGTAGCATATGAGAAAATATCGAACTTGTAGTGCCGCAACTTATCATGAACAATAACTGAACTAAAAAGAATAAGTATGAAATTATTCTTATAAGATTACAAACTGAATAAGCAACATATGAAATTATTATGAGCGAGAGTGACTGAAAAGCAACACGTAGGGAGAGAGAAGAGGAGGAAGAACATACCTTTTTGAGAGATCTTTGTCATGTTCATGCAACACAATTTTGATTCTAAAACACCTGTCATGATTCATAAACAAAAAATAAAATCCGAGAATAATTTCAAAAGCACATAAAAGTTGTGTAAACAAATTTACTCTCTTGACTTTGCTTGCTTTACGTTTCTGCAGCGAACAACAATAAAAAAAAATATAAATAACTTGAGAGAAAAACCCAAATGAAAATTAAACAATACCAGCAGTACTCCCTGCATGCGTTTTCAATCCCTCTACCATGATCTTGGATTGTTATGTGGACCATAATTGGGAGAGGTAGTAATGGTTATCATTCACTCCTGATAAATTAAGTAAGAAAAGAACCTGAACTGATGGAAAACTTTGTAGAACGTGGAGATAATTTTGGATTTGAATCACACGGTCAACGACTATCTCTTTTCTGCAAAACTCCTTCGCTTTACACGTTTAACCTATCAACAAAGCTAAGAAATCTTAGAGAGAGAAAGAATGCACAAGAAAATAGAGAGAGAAAATAGTAACCGACTTATCAATCTCTATTGTATTGAATGACTACAATTTTTTCTACCATATAAATACCTCACAGTATAACTAACATCTAACATTAAGACCTTAATAACAAACTGATACATGATACTCTTTTACAATTGACACTTGTCACAATCTAATCAACCTTATACTCTAACATTCCCCTTCAATCTTATGCTGAGAACAAGCAAGCATAAGATTGGAACAATGAGTTGTAAACAAAGGAGAACATAAGCCTTTAGTGAATATGTCTGCATGCTGATCTGCAGAAGCAACAAATTGGAGAGAAATGGTTCCTTGTTGAAAACGTTCGTGCACAAAGTGACAATCAACTTTAATATGTTTGGCTTTTGAGTGCAAGACAGGATTTGTTGCTAATGCCATGGCAGATATATTATCACAGTGTAGTAAAGGAGGAGAAGAAATGTCAATGTGCAAATCTTTTAATAGTTGCTGCAACCACACAATATCTGTAGCAGTAGTTGCCATTGCCCTGACTCGGCCTTTGTTGATGATCTACTAACAGTATGCTATTTTTTAAAGCTCCAAGAGATAAGATTTGAGCCAAGAAAGACAACAAAACCTATAGTAGACCGTCAATCATTGGGATCACCTACCCAATCAGCATCTGTGTATGCTTTTAGTGCTAATGAACCAGGTCGAAAACATATACCCCATCCTAAGGTGCCTCGAAGATATCTCAAAATCCTTTTGACAGCAACATAGTGAGACTCCAAAGGGGAATGCATGAATTGACATACCTGATTTACAGAATAAGCAATGTTTGGTCGAGTAAACATTAAATATTGTAAAGCCCCTACAATACTTCTACAATTGGTGGGATCTGAGTAACAAGGACTGCTATGATTCAACAGTTTTTTATTGGGATGACACGGAGTTATACACAGCTTACACTGCATCATGTCTGTTTTATGCAGTAAATCTTGAACATACTTGGATTGATGCACAAACAGCCCATGAGCGTGATAGTCAATTTGTAAACCAAGGAAATAATGAAGTACACCTAAATCCTTCATATCAAACTCAGTTGTTAACTGAGCTATCACAGATTGAACACAAGTGGAACTATCTCCAGTTAGAATTATATCATCCACATACAACAACAACACAAAAATGTGTTTTCTATCATGTTTAACAAATAAGGATGGATCAACATAGGATGAGTTAAACCCCAAAAAGAGTAAGAAGGTGGTGAACTTGTCATTCCATGCTCGGGAAGCTTGCTTTAGCCCATACAAGGACCTCTCTAGCTTGCAAACATAGGTAGGATGATTCTTGTCAATAAATCCCTGAGGTTGTGACATGTAAACCTTCTCTTCAAGAAAGCCATGTAAAAACGCATTCTTAACATCTAATTGCTTGAGTTCTCAACCATGAGTTGCTACTAAAAACAACATTAACCTCACAGTAGTTGGCTTGACCACAGGACTGAAAGTTTCATAATAATCCAAACTAGCTTCATGAGAAAATCCCTTTGCCACTAACTGAGCCTTGTGTCTTGCAATTGAACCATCCGGATTCTTCTTGATTTTATAAATCCATTTGCAGCCAACCAGATTTTTACTTGGAGGAAGTGGAACAAGTTTCCAAGTCTTTTGTTGTAACAAAGCATCCATGTCTTCCATCATAGCAATTTTCCACTAGATAGATTTGGAAACGGCAGTAAAAGACTTTGGTTCTATGTTAGAATCAGACTTGGTAGCAATGTAGTCCTACTTTTTCTTAAAAATCCCAGACTTTGATTTAGTCTGCATAGGATGAGAATTATGAGGAGGAAATAACACCATTTGTAATGTTGAAAGTTGAGATGTGGTAATGTCTGGATGTAGCTCAGAATATTGTAAATCAGCTGTCTCGGAATTGGATGAAGTTGCCATCTCAATATTTGGTGGAGTTGCTGTCTCAGAACGTGTGGAAGTAGTGGAGACAAGATCACCATTTCTGAGAGAGAATGACTGAGTAACACTAGGGATATGAGCATTGGAAGGGGGTACACAAGCAAGTGGTAAATCTATTGGTATTAATGGAGAATGCACAAAAGTATTGGGATGAATAACAGTAGGTGTGGAAGTAGAAGATATGGATAATGAAGACATAGTAGGAGTGATTGTTTGTGGGGGAGGAAATTGTGTTTCATCAAACAATACATGTCTGGACACAATCAATTGTTATCTTTGATAGAATAACAAATATATCCCTTGTATTGCACTGCATATCCCAAGAAAATACACATAGCAGTCTTGGGTTCAAGCTTATTTGTTCTATAGGGTTTCATAAAGGGGTAGCATGCACAGCCAAAGACCTTTAAATGATCTACCTAGGTGGAGAGTGATATAAATCTTCAAAAGGAGATTAGATCTTTAAGAGAGAGGTATGCATCCTATTGATAAGATAGGTGGCAGTTGCACAAGCATGGTACCAAAATTTGGATGGCAAAGAGGCTTGGTGAAGTAAGGTTATCGCTGTTTCAACAGCATGGCAATTTTTCCATTCAGCTAACCCATTTTGCTCAGGGGTGTAAGGGCAGGATTTCTGATGTAAAATACCTTTATCCCTAAGAAAAGTTTGAAAAATATTGCTTATATACTCTCCACCACCATCACTTTGCAAAATTTTAACTTCAGTAGCAAAAACATTAGAAATAAAGGCTTGAAACTCTACAAAGATACCAAAGACAGCAGCTTTATTGATGATGGGAAAAATCCAAGTGTATCGAGTACATTCATCAATAAAGGACACATAGTACCTATAGCCCTCTATTGACAAACAAGGAGCAGGGCCCCATACATCTGTATGTATAACCTCAAAGGGAATGACAGACTTTGGTGCATATGGAGGAAATGGAAGTTTGGTAAACTTTCCATGTAAACAGTTATTACAAATCTAAGAAGGAGAATTACAACTGAAATCAATTGAAGATTTATCAAGGGCTGCTTTGACTACTAGATTGGTAGGGTGACCTAAACGACAACGCCACAGGGTAGAAGAAACCTTTTTACCAAGATATGCTGCTGGAAAGGCTTTTGGTTGCTTAATCACAGGAAGTGGATAGACAACATTATTACTCAGTCCTTGGAATAATGTTCTCTTGGTGACCTTGTCTTGTATACATATAGAGAACTCATCAACAATACATTTGCAATTAATATCTTTGCACAATTGATGCATATATAATAAATGATGTGACAATCGAGCTACATGAAATACAAAATTTAATCGAAAATTATAAGTTGGAGTGGAAAGTTGAGAGTTGCCAATATGAGCAATGTTCAAACCTTCACCACCAACACCAGTAATAGTTTATGTGGAAGGATACGGAGCTGCCATTTGAAGATTAGACAAATTCGGTGTCAAGTGATTTGTTGCTTAACAGTCAACAAACCAATATTCTTGCTAAGATGTAGATGAAGTGGCATTAGTACGAGCATTCATGGCAATCAGTGTGTGGGACTGAGTAGGCATAGCAAGTGCAGAATATGTATTAGAGTGCATCATAGGACCTGATGAATATGACATGAAAGGCATGCTTGAGTTCTGACCATTCTGATACACAGAAGAATGAGGAACCTGAAATTGTTGAGGATACTGTTGATAATTCTAAAAGAATTGTTGATAGATCTGTGAAGAGAGGTAGGCTTGACCTTGAGAAGAAGAACTGTTTATATCAAAACAAGTGCCAGCAGTATGGCCCACTCTATGACAGATTTGGCAGCCATGTTGAAAACAATTTATTGCTGAATGACCCTTCTTATCATAGATTTGACAAATTTGAAGTGATTGGTTTCCCTGATTTGCCTGCAATTGATGTCTTGGTTGTTGAAACATAGCTTGATGCTGTTGTGAAATAGAAGTATTACCAGAAACAGGTTGCGAGAAGTATTGATTTCCACCAGAAAAGAACTTTTTGCCTTTACCCTTTGGTTTGTAATTGTTTCCCCTGAAATTGTTATAAGTGCCCGAGCCAATTTGACACACAAAAGCAAAATGTCCAGGAAATGGTAATTGTTGAAACTAAGAAGGTAAGGGTAACTTTTGAAACTGGGTAGCAGTCTGAACATGAGTCATCATTAAACCTGTTTGATTTCCAGAAAAACCACCAAGATTCTGTCCTGAGTTGAATGTTTTTGTTCCAGATGAACCACCAGCTTCATAAACAATTCTAGAAGTATGAGCAAGTATAGCAGACATGACAGGGACTGACTTATGAACTTCCTCCAATGTGGCTTCCTCAGCCCTTAACTGTGACCTTGGTTCTTTCAAGGACACCAAATTTTCACATCCACGAATGACAGCCTTAATTGTATTCAACTCATGAGGGAGACCCCTTAAAGCAACAATTGCAATATCTTCATCAGAAATAAGTACTCCAACAGTAGCTAATTAATCTTTAGCATCCTTAATTCGTTAAAGATAACCATCCATTGATTAAGACCCCTTCTTTATGTTTTGAAGATCAATCTTCATTTGTACAATGCTAGTTCTAATGACATTAGCAAACCTTTCACGAAGATTAGTCCACATTTCCTTAGAACTTTTGCAACCAATCACACATGACAAAGCAGCAGTGGACAGATTAGCAGTGATGAGAGTCATCAAAGCTTTATCATAATCTTCGACACTTTATAAGCATCAGACAAAGTAAGTGGATCATCAACAGCTTCATGATCTGAATCAGAGTTATCAAATCTTGCTGGACAAGGAATTGAACCATCAAGAAAACCTAGAATTCCATTTCCATCCAATATTAATTCCATTTGGAAATTCCAAGTCACATAGTTAGAATCATCAAGTTTCACAGTGACAATGTTTCCTACACTGGGAATTAGAGAAGAAATCGGTGATTGAGTGAGAGCCAACTGACTAAGGGTAACCATTTCCAAACAATCGAACACAATCTTGAAGAATCTTGACAAGAATTTACACAAATCTTGAAGAATTTTAACAATGATTCACAAAACGATCTCCAAATACGAATATTTTAGACAGCAGATGAACAAGAAACAACAATTTATGCAGAATCAAATAGAGATATCACCTCAGTATCGCAAGCAGCCAGAACAACAATCACAACAACTAGCTGCAAAAACCCCCAAAATTTCTAGGGTTTCGCCACATATCAACAAGCTTCGAGTCTTCGACAACTAGAAAAGCAGTCATTTAAGACAACCACGACCAAGTTGAATCAGTAACGACTACAACAACTATCAGAGAACGGATGAATGAGCAGAAGCAAAAGATCGTCAATCGACAGTGTTAACCTTAGTCAGTGAAGATACCATATCAACGAAGAGTTATCAATCTCTGTTGTATTGAATGACTACAAGTTTTTCTACCATATAAATACCTCACAGTATAACTAACATCTGACATCAAGACCTTAATAACAAACTGACACATGGCACTCTTTTACAATTGACACTTGTCACAATCTAATCAACCTTATACTCTAACATAACCCACATGGCTTTAATCCATTTTATTTAGTCCTTTAAAAAAATTGTTTTTTATTTTATTTTTTATGACAAAATTACCCATGAGAATTTGATTCTATTATTTTCAGCCAGTTTTGGGTTTTTTTGTTTAAGGGGCTTTTTAGTCTAATTATTTTTGGTGAAGCCTTGAGACACCAAACTTGATTTATGGCTTTCTAATATTAGAGATTAGAGATACTAGTTGATTAAAAAATAAAAAATTTAAATTACAAAGATAACAATTATAGTCCGTCGTACAATTAAAAAGGCATTGTTGTTAAAACTTTTTGCAACCACGGGCTTTCCTTGTGGTAATATTTAGATAAATTACAACAGGCTTTAAACTCGCATTGTTATTTTAACCATTTCAACCACGGGTTTGTTTATGCCCATTGTTATGATAATTATTTACCACGAACTTCAAATGTCTGTGGTTAAATTTGACTTTTTATAACGGACTTTATATGTTTGTGGTCATTTAGTCATGGTAGATGTAGTGTTGTGGCGTAGCAGGGCGAGGAGTGGCGGTCGCCCCTCCTCTCGCCGGAAAACACGCCTAGGAATGCTGGTTCAGCCCATTTGCTGTCTTGGTCGAATTTGCGGAGGAAGGGCGATAATTTGGTTGGATTTGCAAAGGAATGACGAAGACGGAGGAAAGGTTGGGGCCTGGGGCCGGGGGGGGGGGGTTTAAAAGGGTTGGTTTGCGTCTGGCCCCACCCTTTTTTTTTTTTTTTTTTTTTTTTTTGTGGTTTATTAACCCATTTCTTTCATTTATTATTAATTTTTTTTTACTTTTGTATGTATTTTTATTTTCTCTTTTAAGACTCTCATCGTATTTATCTTAAACTCTCACATTATTTATAAATATTGTATTACTTTTTAAAAACAATGTAAATATTGTTTAATGCTTATTTTACGATAGTTTAAATCCATCTAAGTTCCTGCCTAGATCTCGCCTCAGTAGGCACCTAGCTACTAGGTTCCAATCCGTTATTTGACTAGCGCCTAATATTTTAAGAGGATCTAATCGTAGCCAATTTAAGCCTCTTACATTGGCTTTGATATTATTGCTTACAACCGCTTTGATGGAGAGACTATTTTCTGCTATGAATATTGACTCAAAACTTTGCACTCTCCAATGTGAAAGCAACTGCTTCGATTGAACTTTGCACTCTTTTGAATTTCGCCCCTCCCCTCCGCAAATCCTGGCTTCGCCACAGTCAACAACTACAAGAATGTTAAGCAATGTAATATAGTTGTGCAATGTATTTGCTAACTATTATATGATAATAAACGAGGACTATGTATCCTTGTTATCTTGAGCGCCTACAATGCCCTAAACTACCTTAATGCGAAGAGTACCAAATATGTAAATACGCACTATATACACTGTATGTACGCGACATGCACATGATATGCACACGATATGCTCATAATATGCACACCGTGTGTACTATATGCTTAGTTTCTTGTCAAAACATACGTTTTCAGTGATTCTGTTTTGTTTTAGTTTTACAATGTATATCTGACCTTTCAACTTCCATATACATGTTAGGTCTTGGATTTGTAACTTCACTTACATTCAAATTTCTCGTTTGGGTGCATTTGTCATGGGCCTTGGAGAACTAATATTTTGTAACTTGATTATGTAATGTCCAGTGTTGACTATTAAGTATGGTTGCACTGGAAAAATGGGAACGTGCAATTGACAAGAAAACCTTGGGTGCATTATTTTGTGAATTCGAGTGGTGCATTTGTCATTCTTGTTTCTCTAGTGTATCTAACAAATTTTATTTGATTGTTTTAGGCAAACTAAGATCCACAACATTGAGGCAAGGCTCGTAGGTGTTGATACTGTTGGCAATAAATATTAGGAGAAGCTTGACACTCAAAATGCTTAGTGTTTTCTACATTTCCCCCTTCAAATTCTGTACAATTTCAACGACGGCGTTCTTCAAATTCTGTTGCAACTTTTGATGCTAAAAACAAAGAGGTACGGCATTGAACACAAAGAAATTTCACCGGGGGAATGTGATGAATTTACTTACGATTCCAAAGGGCACAACCTCAATCCAGGACAGAGAGACTGGACCACGTACTAACCTTGGGAACCAGCCAAGACAGAGCGAGTAGTTTTTATGACGTGTGGATGCAAATTTCTTCTTTCTTGTTCTTGAACAAAATTGCACCTACAAAACAAATAACACCTTAGATTAAGGCCAAGAACCTCGCGAGCCCATGATGAATGGTGTTTGGGGGGGGTGGGGGGGGAGGCTTTGGCTGAAGAACCTCCAATGCCAAAGTTAGAATTTTGAGGGAAAAGTGTTTGGAGAATTTAGAGAGTCTAGCAAGAGAATTGGCATTGTGTTTTGGAGAGAATGAGAGGCCTTTTATAGGGGTGTGGCCAGCCTCCTTGGGTTAGAGAGGACCGGCCACTTGGCTCTCTTTGTGGGCTAGGTTCTTGATTTGTGTTTAATTGGGTATAATTGAATAATTGACTAATTAATTAGTCAATTAATATAATAAAAAGGGAAAGATTTGAGAGTTATCTTGTGGAGAGGATTTGATGAGGATAGATGAAATAGGCTTTGAATTATTACCTATTTTGGGCACTTTTGACTTGGTTGAGGGATGATTGCCCGCTGCTTGCGAGTAGGAATCCCGATATACCTCAAGGGTATTTTTGTCCTTTTATATCCAAAAATCCACATGTCGTCTTGTGATTATTTTTGGCTCCACGATGTGCGTGCTCAAACTTGAAAAAAATCGGCTGTATTGTGCTGTGTACTCCATTCGGCTAATAAATGGAATGTGATAGCTATGAATCTTTTGGGATGCTTGCTGTACGTAAATAACACTCCATAGTTTAAGGAAATGCTAGTATTTTGATTTGTCAAGGGTGATTATCTCAATTCATGTCAAAAGGGTTGTGTTTCACACTTCACAGTGTTTATACTTAAAGGATCGGTGTTTATCTTGCAATGTGCATGTTTTTAGTATGCAATGTGCATATCATGTGCATGTGCTGAGCATGTAATGTGCATGACATGTGCATCCTTTGAGCATGAAGTGTGCATGACATTATGCATCCTTTGAGCATGCAATGTGCATGAGTGGTTATATATCCTTTCCGAATGATTATGAAATACGACTCACTAAACATTGCGCATTTATCGGGTCGTGATTGCAATCACGGTGGCTTGAAAAGTTACATAAAGTTATTAAAGCAATTATCTAGGAAATATTTTTAAGCAAACCAACATCGGAAACATTGCGCATTTACCGGGTCATGATCGCAATCACGATGACTTGAAAAGTTACAGAAAGTTATTAACGCAGTTATTCAGGAAATATTTTTCAGTGAACCAACATCGGAAACGATAGCAGAATTCCATTATAATTATAAAGACAAACTAACTTGGGAGGGGCAAAAACCCATTTATAATGGAGGGGGGGCAATTTGGACATTGGATTATGATTTTTTTTGGAAAACTTACATCTGGATTATAAAAGATTAACAAATAAATGCATGCTTCATTACACCAACTTGCAATTGAATTCCAAATGCAAAGAATAGGGAAAAAAGGGTTTTCAAGGAAGAAGATAATT
The DNA here is from genome assembly GCF_041283825.1 of Pyrus communis. Lineage (NCBI taxonomy): Eukaryota > Viridiplantae > Streptophyta > Magnoliopsida > Rosales > Rosaceae > Pyrus > Pyrus communis. The sequence continues at coordinate 16,362,909 of NC_142566.1, forward strand.
AGTACCCTTAGTAAGTAATCCTTTGGATTTAAGGTCTTGTTTGGCAGCTCGAACTGTACTGACTATTTCTATCAGATAGAATAAATAGCCACCGGATAGTACTGCCTAAATTAGTCGGTTGTTTGGTGCAGTATCGGACTTATAACCGTATTATTTATAATGTGTTTGGTATTATACCAGATAAGAGGAATTCAAAATATTAATACTTTTAAGATAAAAAATTGATGATTAATAGAAAAAAAGCACTTTGCAGAAATATTTATGGAATTCAAAATAAAGCACTTTGATGATTAATGGAATTCAAAATATTTATACTGTTGTTTCTTCACTTTGCAGAAAAGAAGCACTTTGCTTCTCCCATTCCCGGAGCAAAATGAAATGGAGACGGGCACTCTACAAAGAGCATCAACGCCCTCAGATGTAGAAGCAGACCCTAAAGCCCGTTCGTGTCCTCATCAAGTCCTACACTGAAGCCTCTTAAATCTCCACCTCTCTGTCATTTGAAGCATCACCGCCGATGTCAAACGGAAGCCAAAACGGGAATGCTGCAGCCATCGAAGTATCGGAACAACAACGTGCAGCAGCCGCGGCGAAGGGTAACGCAGAGAAGATAATCTCGGTTACTGCCACCTTTGCTGCAGGACGGCTAAAACCATTCGAGTTTCGTCAGTCCATCGCGACTCTTCTCTTTCCACTGCTTACGCCGTTCGCGGTGATCAGAGAAGGAGGAGGAGAAGTTGCAGGAGGGCGGAACAGAGAGAGGCGTGTACTTAACTAAATAATACCATAGTTTTGAACGGTATAACTAAACGGGTATCAGTTGGATAAAGGAGGTGGTGCCGGATTATTTAATCCGGTGACTATTTAATCCAAACGGACACCAAACACTGTACTCCGTATTATTAGTACTATGCGGTGCCTTATAGGGTGTGCCAAACAAGGCCTAAGCTTTCTCTGAAATATGGTACACAAAGTATAACCCACTTAGCAATGTAACCCTTCAACCCGAAAGAAAAAAATAAATAAAAATATGAATTCTACCTTTAGCATTTAAGAATTGCCATATAGAATTGACTAGGCAATGCTGCCTGCGCGGTGCAGCGGGATCAAAAACTCTGTTGATTACTATGCTTGAAAAAAGCAGAGACAGTCGAAGAAAACAATAAAATAAATTTAGATATACAAAACACTGTAATCATTCACTGCGGTTCATTGCTTTCACCCAATTTTCAACTGGGACAAGCATTTGTACACAAAAGATTAGAAAATGCTGGACTATGTACACGCATAAAATATTGGTCAAGCTAGACTACACATTTTTGCCAGCATTTAGACAGAGAGCATTGGAAAATGCTGGAACCTAGATTAGAAAGAGTTATTTACATAACCAAAAAATAAGGGAAACATTGTTCGATGCATATAGTTTAGAGGTGCCAAGGTAACTTCTGTTCAAAAGGAAGATTCAACGTTCTTTGTGCAGCAGAATGGACAGGAGAAAGTTGATAATGATCTGAAATAAACAATATAAGTAGGAGTTGTTTCAAGTAAGAAGCTAGAAAAAGACAGTGAGATTACAACATTTGGCAACTATTTTTCAGTTAAGGCAGAAACAGATAAAATGCTTTCGAGGAAAATTAAATGAACAATAGGATACCAATTCAAAACAAAGCATGTGCTAAGAATCTTAAATTTCGACTATAGCAAGTTTGATAGACAGCTTCTTAAAAAATTGAAAAATGAGAATAAATTTGTATACATATAAATTAAACCTTCTACAAAAAGCAAGTATAAAGAGTAGTTACCTATCTTTTTTGGAAGAACCGGAATCTGTTTTTGCAGCAGTTGGAGACGACTTTTTTTTTCTTTCAAAAGCTTGATAGGAACTTGGTCAAAGTCCTACACATGTTCTTCTGAGATATCTTCTACATCACTGTTTGAAATGTTGGAGAACAATTTAAAAATAATAAAATAACAGAAATACAGAACCGAAATATTTATACTTTATTATTCAAAAATACTTGTAATACAGAATGCAATTATGTTTTAGTAACAAAAAATTAAAATGGTACTAACTTGAATGAATTGAAGGTAGAGGCTAGCGCAAACACTATGTCCTTCGAACAGTATTTCCGTCCCACTCGTGTGGTTGTGGTTCTACAACCCACACTGGATTATAGAACTCTAGCGAATTGCTTTGTGTGTTTACTCTCTGGAAATTTTGTACGGAAGACAAGAGGGAAGAAAAAGATGATTTTTTATGGAACTGAGGACTCCAGTTATATAGGCTCTTTCATACCTCTTCAAACACCTTTTGGATGTATCTGAAGCTATACAACTCTTTCCAAAGAGTTGTGTCTATTAATCAAAACGTTTTTAATTAATTTAATTAAAAACTTAATTCGAAATTAAAACTAATTAATCAGATTAATTTTAATTCCTTGGCCCCAAGTGCCCCAAGGAGACCTTGTCTTGATTAATTAATATCAAATGCATTCAACATTTTTAACAAAAGATAAACAGATTAAATACCTTGTACAAATCAGGATATAAAAAAGCCAAACTCTTCAATTGTTACCTTCTTTGCTGTCTGCAAGATTTGAGCTTTACTGGCTTGTTTTGAAGAGGGTGGCAGTATTTTTAAAGGCTCTGTGAATTTGGAAAAGCTGCATGGTTTAAAATAGCACATTAATTGACACATTTTGTGAGAATAGCCTTTCTTGTATTGTAAGAGCATATAACATTTTTTTAATAAATTGTAAACAATATTCTTCATGAACTTAGTAGACATTGTTATGACCGGCAGACCGAATTTATTTACTTTTTATTCCAAAAACGATACATTTTAAAAGACAGCTTACAATCAACTTGGGGACATCAGACCACCTATGAGTATCAGGATTTCACATTGCAAATTGAGTTTACAATTATAGGAAACGAATAGAGGTTTAGTTGTTCTCTAAATCTGGAAGTACTTGTGATGTTTTTTTAAAAGGCTATTCGCAATAGCTTAAACCAACTCGGTCCCTTTCGTTATACATTCCTTCACTAATTCCTCCCTAAATACCATGAAAAAAAAAAAAAAAAACAAAGCAGAATTTCATCCACTGCACAAAAACCCATCAGCATAGTGTGAAAAAATCACTATTTCACTTAAAGACTGCCAATTTACTCCAAATAAAATCCCAATTTCCAAAAGTAAATTTTCAATTAATTTCTCAAAAGCAGTCATTTCAAAAAGCCCATAAGTATACAAAAATATTACCGAAAAATAGAGATATATTGAATAAGTAAAGAAGAATAACTTTAGAGAAGGGGACGGAGGGGAAGCTGTCATGAGGGTCAAGGGCCATGAGATTACCCAGATCGACTTGAATATGTTGCTGCCGTGTCTCCATTGCTGCTTTCCGGCAGTTGCTTTTCATCCTCTCCATTCGACAGTCCAGGTCTGCAACCCCAAAAACATACAGAAACGATTAGCTTCGCGGTCGGATTATCAAATCATGCGGTGACAGGACCGACATACACGCAAATAAAAAAATTCATCAATTTGTTTGTTCTGAATCCATAATTCAGATTCGAGTTCGAATTCAACGGGAAAAAAAATACATAAATCCATCAAAAATTTTGCCCAATTGAAAAAAAGAAATAAAGGATGAATTAGAAGGTTTTAGCAGAGAGTCTACCTCAACAGGGAAAATTTTAAATGGAAATTGAAGCTTCAACGACGAGTGGGTATTTTAGAGAGAGAATCAAGCGACTGTATATTTCGATTTGCCGTTGATTGGAACGATCTGGATGAATTTTGGTTTCGGGATTCTAGGATTGGAAGAACGCAGGTTTTTTTTTTTTTTTCATGAGCGATGAAGCAGATGAAAGCAGATGGAAGCAACCGGAAGCAACTGGAAGCAAATAGAACAACTTCAATAAAGAAACCGAGATGAACTAACAACAACTTCAATAAAGAAACTAATTGATTCAAAATATAAAAATCTTCCAAACTAACATAAACAATACATTTGGTTCCCAGAATCTAAAATAGTAAAAATGGTAAGGAATATTGCGGATTACCTTTGACTTCATCAAGCTCGCGTGATCATACTGATCACTATTTCACTTAAAACAAAAAACACACATGAAACCAAAAATAATTTCAGGGAAATTGATAGATAATCAAATTTATTTGCAGAGGCGAAGAGGGGTAACCTAACTTACTACAATTTACCTCTACCAAGTTAAATGGATTATACTCATCCAGCCATCTTGCCCGCTCTGATGGAGCAATCTTTCTTCAATTAATCTACCTTTGTTGGGCAACTATGACTGAGTTATGGGTTGTGGATTTAAGATTTCTCTTTCGGGGAAAGGAGGAGGATTCTAGGTTGGGGAAAGCAAGGAGCAGGGAGAAAAAGGAGGGTGCCCAAAAAAGGCAAAACGATTTCTAGGGTTTGATGGAGCCTGCAGCCAGTTGAAGGAAAACTGAGGCAGGGTTTGGGATTGAAGTGATTTTTAAAAAAGTGGGCATGAAAAAAAGTTAGGAAGGTTTTGGGTGTTTAATAAACTCTCAAAATCAGCTTTATTTCAAAGTTTTGAATGAAAATAAGCTAAAAATTTAAAACTGCAAATATCATCTTCCAAAAACCAGCTTATTTTCAAAAACAAGTTTTAATGAATTTTTCAATAACCCAAAATTGCCTCTCTTTCCTCACACTTTCAGCTCTCGCCTTCAGCACGCTCTTGCAATACCCAAACCATAAAATTAGCGATCTCTCTCATTCCAAAAACCAGCGATCTCTCTCGTTCTTTAGGTTTCTCCGGCTCGGCGTCCTTCCTTTGGTAAGCTTCTCTTCTCTAAAATTTCATTATTATTTGTTTGGATTTTTAAATTTGGGGACGGGAGAGTAAGAGTGAACGAGGGGTGGGAAGAGCAAAGGGATGAGTGTATGGGTGTCAGGAAAAAAAATTGGGGATGGAGGGTCGGGAAAAAATTAATTGGGGAAGGTGATATGGTTTGTGGAAAAGTTTAATTGGGAAAAAATTAATTGGGAAAAAAAATTAGGGTTTGTGGAGGAAACAAGAAAAATTGAGAGAGAAGTTTGATTACATCTCTATTCTTTTTTTTTAGAAGGTCTACTTCTGATTTATCTTAGGGTTTAGGTATCTAAGAAAGGGTAATTTCCTATAAAGCTATACTCTACTTCTAATCTGTGAACTCTGCTTCTAATTTGTCATGAGTCGTTCCCTCATCTCTTGTGATTCAGCACACCCCTCTACAACACCGTTTCATCATCTTCTTCAAGCTCTCGCAGTCTTTTCTGAAACTCCAACCTCCAGATCAGTGCTCGTATCTTATGTCTCTCTCAGTCTGCTATCGTGTTTTATATTTTTTTTTTCTTTTGAATTCTTCATTTATGTTATTCTTTTTAATTAGTACTAGGTTTGAGTTTTTGGTTCATAGTTTTTGGTTTAGGCTGATTCATTCTTTTCATGATTTCTGCTAATTTTATTTGTCTAATTTTTGTTTATTTGTAGAAAAATATGGTTAGATTTGGTTCTTTATCGATTTATATATATTTTTTTCATGACAATCATCCAAAAATGATGCAGAGTACTATCTATGAGATTGTGGTGTAACTTAGATTTGGTGTAGTCTCTAGTTGGTGGAGGTTCTTGTGTTACATTTCATTTTCATGTTACGACATGATAAACTTTAAATATACATATTTTGAATTTAATTGGAATGCAAGTGTTTAGATCTGTCATGGTAGAAGATCTAGATTCCTTAAGGATATAAATGATAACATAACATTTTATACTAAGTTTCAGCATGGGCCAATTCGAAACTTGAAAAATGTTACCTGGACAATGGTTCTCATAGGAAGAACCAGTGGTTTTTGTAGGAGCGTTGTTGTTAGTGCTTTATGTTTTCTATATCGAATGTGCAGTCCACACTTGTGTCACTCGGCTGGATGAGTTCCATGTAGTAGGTTGTTTATTCAGAATACTAATGTTCATGTAGTATTGAATTATCTGGTCAAATATTTCTTCATGCTCAATACCAAACATAAGTCTTGTGTAGATGGGTCAACTTCAATGATAATCTGGACATCCATCCTTTATTTGTTGGCAATTATTCTCTCAATGATTCAGTTGGTTTACCTCCTACCGGTCTTCTGTTACTGTTCTTGCTGTTGTTGTTATTGCTATTATTTTGTGAATTGTTGTTGGATTCTGTTGTTGTTCTTGGTTATATTACAATATCATTTGTTATTGTTTTAATATATATATATATATATATATAGGATGTATGTATGTATGTATATATACAAATTAGTAGTTGGTATCGATGGCAAAGAAGGGGGCATCTTCGTCAAATCCTTCAGATGGAATGCCCACGTTATATCTATATTTTGTGATGTTTGCATTAAGGAGGTTAAGGCCGGAAATCGTCCGGGTACTCACTTTAACGGAGAAGGATATGCAAATATTAGAGCTAACTTCAAGGCAGAGACAAGGCATGATTATGAAAGAGTGCAACTGAAAAATCAGTGGGATGCACTTAAAAATCAATGGAAGTTGTGGAAAGAGCTAGTTGGTAAAGAAACTGGCCTATGGTGGAATTCGAGCAAGGGCACCGTTGATGCCTTTGATGAGTGGTAAAATAATAAAATTCAGGTTTGTGTATTTATCTTTTAATATGTATTATGATATCATGCAATATGTATTAATCATATTCTTTCTTACTTGTAGATAAACAAATAATATGGAAAATTGCGAAAAAAAAAAGGGCATTAGTCCTAAGATGGAAGACAAGTTGGATAGGATGTTCTCAAGTACAATTGCTACCGGTGAACATGCCTAGGCACCTTCATCTGGAGTACTACCACTAGAGACAAGAAAAGAATCTATAGGACAAATTGGTTCAGATGATGAGGAAGAAATTGAGACTATGCATGATCTAAGGCAAGCTAGTACGAAGGGAAAAAAAAGAGTGGCTTATCAATGAGAATTGCAAAAGAAGAAGGTTGATAAGAAAGGGAAAAAAATTGGAGGTGCTGCAAAACTTTGTGGTCAAATTGACTGTCTTGTTGAAGCTTATGAAACTAGGAGTTCTGCAAACTCATTGATGAGGTCGCTGCATATAGGTACTAGTATTTCGGAAGTGTTAGTGGTTGTTGTACAATTGCCTGGTTGTGAACCAGCTAGCAAGTTACGATTGTTTGCTACATATTTATTTTGTAGTGCAGAGAAACGAGAGGTGTTTGGCATAATGCAAGATCCTGAAGTCCAGTTGACTTGGTTGCAATATATGTTCAACGAACAACAATATAAGCTATAACTATGAATAATTACTATGTGTGGTTTGTACTTTGCATTAAGATTATGTGTTGAATGTTGCTTGTATTTTGTGTTTATTGAATGTTGGATTATGACTTGTTCTTGAATGTCGGATTATGACTTCTTAGTGATTGTTGGATTATGACTTGTGGAATGTTGAATTATGTGTTAGGTTACATGTGTATATTCAATATGAACACCTTTGATGATGATGTTGAGGATTTGGAGGATGGTCTAATTATATGCGCTAATGAGAGCTGTCGAAACATATTATTTAAAATATGTCCACAAAACTCTGTGTATGAATTCTTCCCAAACATGTAATATTTGGTTGATGGAAGTACTACAAGGAAATGATGTGTGATGCTATAGAATGTTTAGGATGAACAAAGATGTCTTTTATAGATTATCCAATGACCTACAAACTAATTATGGATTGAAAGGTTCAAGAAGAATGAATGCAATTGAAATATTATGAATGTTCTTGCATATATTGGGACATGGTGTGAAAAATATATTAGCGCAAGAGAGATTTCAACATTCTGGTAAGACTGTTAGTAGATATTTTGGTGCTATGTTGGATATCGTATGTAAGATGGCAATAGATATTATCAAACTGATGGATTCGGAGTTTCATGGCATTCCCCAAGAAATAAGGAGAGATACAAGATACATGCCTCATTTTAAGGTAAAGTTTGACTCATCTTCTAACTTATTTGCAAACTATAAGTGTAGGTTGACGGTTTGCTTCTATGTTATTATTTTTAGGATTGTACTGGTGCTATAGATGGAGTAAATGTTGAGGTTTCAATACCACCTTCGGATCAAGTTCCATACATTGGTAGAAAAGGAATGTCAATGGCTACATGTAATTATGACATGCAATTCACATTTGCTTGTGCCGGATGGGAAGGCACTACACATGATACAAGAGTTTTCTATCCGTGCTACGAAATCCAAATTTACACTTTTCTAAGCCTCCAAATGGTAATCTTCTTACTTATTATAACATTTTACATACTTGCTTTCTATAATTATTACAATACAAAACAAAATTTTCAATTTTCAGGAAAATATTACTTGTTCAATGCAGGAAAATATTACCATATAAAGGAGAAAGATATCATCTTCCAGATTTTCGTAGGGGTACCGAACCAACGGGTCATAAAGAGTTATTCAACTACATGCATTCTTCTCTTAGGAGCAACATTGAACGAACTTTTGGGGTATGGAAGAAAAGATGGGCAATTTTAAGGTATATGCCTAATTACCCGTTCAATAAGTAAGTAAAGATTGTCATTGCTACAATGGCTCTTCATAACTACATACGGAGGTATTCTAAATGTGATCCCTATTTTGATGACCTCATGGATTATTGTGAAGAAAACGATAGTAGTGACGATGATGATGAAGAATACCAAAATTATCAAGTTGAAGGATCACATGAGATGGAAGCATTAAGAAATAGAATAGCAGCAAGTTTGATGAATGCATCTAATTAGACTAATTTCAAGTACGTTAATGCCTAACAATATTGTACTAATGAATCCTAACTATTCAGTTTAAAATATTTCAATTGAAGTAGTTTGTCAAACTAATTAATATTTAAGATAAAGTTTATAAATATTTTCTTTTAGAAATAAAGTATATTTAGTAATTTACCTTTATTTGTTAAGAAAATTAAATTGATGACACACCTAGTATTATACCCTTTTTAGTCATTTCACACAGTCACAGCTATTTTACATAAAAGTTTACCAAACACTATAATACTGCTTTTTTTTTTTCCCAAAAACACTTTTACAAAAAAGTTTACCAAATACTCTGCTGCTTTATTTCACAGCTGCTTATTCTCGCAGCACAGCAGAAGTAGTTTTTTTTCAAAGCACAACAATACCAAACCAGCCCTGAAACAGTGGAAAGGAAGCAACAAAACCGTGAGAGAAGAAAATTAAAAGGGAATGAAACCGTGAAAGCAAGATTGAAGCGGTGGAAAGGATAAACAATGAGTCGAAGAGAGAGAGGGAAGAAGCAGCAAAAACCCACGCGTCCCATTTTGTTTTTCGTTTGACAGCAAAGCAATAGGGGCAAAGTTGAAAGAAAAGAAAAATGGGCGAGGGAAAAATTGGATATACATTGTAGAAGTAATAGTGAATTGAGTCTTAAACAACACAACGAGAATTATCTTGAAAGTTAGGCTTTTAATATGTATATAATTTGGCCCAAGGTTAAAAGTTAGCTTTAGCATGATGTATACGTTTCACTAATAGACCACCAGGAAGATAGCAGTGATAAAAAACACATACCAAAAAGGGTATTTCACTGGTCGGGATGCCTAATTATGCTCTCAAAATCACTGCCCTTAAATTCTGGTTAAAATTATCAGCATGTTGGCTCACATTATCAATGGTTTCCACAAACACATCAAGCTTCTTCTTGATTTCATTTATCACTAGCTTCATAGCTACGCTCTCTTCTTTAATAGCAAAACCAGCATTGTGCAACAGTGATTCAATACCAATTTCAAATTTGTCAACAAGCACTCGGATGTTGTCCAAGTCCTTCATTGTGACGAATGTTCCAATCTGCATTTAGCTGATTATCTCCCTTTGCCCTTTCAGTCCCCTCTCGTAGTTATTCCAAAGTATATTACACCATTTTCTAACTAAACCTATTGGAACAGCGAATGCTCCTGCTAAGGCTTTTACAAGTAGTGGTGCAGCAATGGCAACTGACACTACAGAGAAACCAAAATAGAGACGAACGTTTGAGAAACTGCAACTTCGTAAAAGAAAACTTGATAAGAAGTTGAAATCAGTGAATGCTTGAAGGAGGGTGACAAATGTTATATTTGTTGGCACATTTGTCTCTATATTGGTTTCTCTGTAGTTTCTCAAACATCGATGCCCGGTTCTTATTAACAGCCTAAAACAGTACAAAGAACTCATCCATGAAATGATCCCCAGCTGCCTTAAATGCCCTCAATTCTTTTAAGGTTCTCTTACATTTGCCTCTGCCCTTACTTCTTCCTCAAACTGCCTAATTGCAACTTAAATTATCAGCTGGTTATTAAGCGCACGATTAAGACATTGTTCGAGGGAAGTAAAAAAGTTCAACAATAGAGCACAGACATCCAAATATTGCACAATTCCAAATTGTTAAATCGAGAAAATCAAACCTCACAAACTTCAAGATCGCTGCTACAAAACTCATCGCAAGGAAGCTGGAATCCAACTGAGCTCGACCATCATGCTCCCTTGCCCAACGACAGCCTATCAATGGTGTACGCGCACCTATTACCACCTCCATTCACATGCCACGATTTCTCCGGCAAGGCTTTAACGGGCTTCTCAAGATCCTTTTGGTGCTTTCAAATTGCTTGGTCAGAAGTAACCCAAAGCTCTCTCTCTCAGATATCCCTCTCTTCCAACCCAGAAAAATGACATCATCATCTGTAAATTTTTACTATGTATATGTGTGTGTTTTAGTAATTTTGGTTTGTCCTATTTTTATTCCAAGATAAAGAAATTATCACATTTTGAAGTATTTCCCTAGGATATTCCTAAAACTGAAAATGACCTAATTGCACTCATTTATAAATGGATTATCTTGAAATGCAATCCTCATTTCTCATTTGTAGAGAAACGGAGAAGAGAGAGAGAGAGAGAAATGCCAAGCATAGCTGTGAAGATCTACAGTGTGTTCTTCGAGTTCCTCTTGGAACACCATTTGCAGAACTGGATGTAAACCCAACCCGACGAGTTAAGCACCTCTCTCTCTCTCTCTCTCTCTCATTGTCCTCATTTCTAGAACCGCCATGGCATCCATGGCCAACTGCGCCAATCTCTCTCTCTATTGTGTGTATATTAGCTTGACCTAAATTGTGAATTGTGGGATTTTTTTTCTCTGTTAAAAACATGGAAATTTTTATGCCGTCTCTTTCTCTCCCACACACACACAATCACACACATAATCATCAACCCTTGGTTTAACTTTCTGGCTGTTTCTAGCTAGATGGCCTGATAACTATGTGGGTAATTTCTTACGAATGTTTGGCCATCTACTTGGGGTTGTTGATATGAGATTTATACGCACACAAATTAAACCCTATTTGTGACAATTGTAGTAATGATGTAAGTAGGGATCGTTCTAACCGGGGATTAACTAGGGGTGCTAAACACTTGACTCAAATAAATAAAACTAACTTTTAAAACACTTAACTTACTTAACAAGAATTCAAAACAAGTACACAAGACTCCAAATACTTAAAACACGAAAATAAAACAAATACGAATGATTAAGACTCAACGAAATATGGGGGAAATGTGTTTGGGCAAGATTAAATTAAATGGAAAGATTATAATTAAGGGCAAAACATAAAGATGAATGCGATGGAAATATGGATGATGGAATAGCCAAGGGGTTCCTCTCCACACATGTTACACTTGCATACAAGATTGATTCTCACTTGGTCTTTCGATAAATTATGAAACTCAACACTCCGGGTTAATTAGGTCCGCTTAAATTAACTGTCAAGTTTTCCTTAAGTTAATGAATTGGATGGGTTTGCGCAACGCAATTCACAACATTCTCCAAAAGTCCTTTACGTGAACCGCACAATAAAGATACGATCAAAGATCATTAAGCATTATGAAAACTATAAGTGTTGACGAGGCATTCGTTACTATGATGAGCATGAAACTCGTGCCAAGAATTCATTTAACGCGATTGTTTATAAGCAACCTCCACTACTTGTGAATATAAGTTCGTAACGATTAGGTGAAACTCACTTATATTCTGGCGTCATATTCATGCATGAAAATTAAGAGCGCATTCTTAATAAACGTACATAAATAAGTTATCAATCAAACAGTTAAACAAATTGAATCCACAACTTATGAAATTCCAACGAAAGTTAATCAATTCATATTGCAAATATAAACATAGTTTCGAATCAACCCCTAGCTAAAGGGGGTTTAGTTCGTCATAACTTTGAAATCAAAGAAACACCTAAACATTCCAACAACTCAAACTTGAATTGTATGAACGTTTAGGCACTCTTCTCTTCCATTCCTCATACGTACAAAACAAAGAGAATTGAATTTAAACATTGAAATCAAAGAAACACCTAAACATTCCAACAACTCAAACTTGAATTGTATGAACGTTTAGGCACTCTTTTCTTCCTCGTTGTTGTAGCACAATGTCTAAGGTGAGCTTTGGGATTATGTGAAGTGTTTTGGAGGGATGGGAAGTGGTTGGATAGTGGCTGCAATGGAGGAGAAAAACTGCATAGAAATGGAAGGTGATGCACGGCAAAGGGGGAGTGTTTGTGTTGTGTGTTGTGTTATGAATGGAATGAATCAATTGTGGCTGCAATGCATGCTTATTTATAGGTAAATGAGAGGGAACATGACAGCTAGGAATAGGTGGAAATGTGGCTGCAAGTTTGGTGAATGATTATGAGTGAATGCATGTGAATGTGGCTAGGTTGGAAAGCTGGAATTGCTGGAATTGCATGGTACCCCATGGCATTGAGTGTGTTTGAGTGTTGTGGCTGCAATGTTTGTTGGTTAAAGATGCATGTTGATGTATTATACAATGGGAAAGTATGTGATTGACAACTAGGGTGAATGGTGGCTGCAATGATGAAGTGTGATGGCTGAAAATGGCAAGGGAAGTGCACGACATTGGGTGTTTTTGGTGCATGTGGCTGCAATGTTGTGCAATGATGGAGGAATAAGTGCATGTGGTTGAATTGGTGGTGAATGTGCATGGCAAATAATGGATTTGGCTGCAATGGTGTGGAATTGGGCTAAGGTTTAAGTGCATAAAATGGACCCAAATTGCTCCCCCTTGCATGGCAAGGAATGGTGTTTGTGTTAAGCCCATGGCAAGGTGTTATGTAATTGGGTTAGGGCCATTGTTTTGTGTCCTCAAGTGCATACAAGGCCTTCAATTTTATCCAACACTTGGGCTCCAAGCATAAGCTATCCATCCTTAGCCCAATAGTGCACCAAAAGGCCCCAAAACACTCCACAATGCAACCTTTCGTCAAAACACGTCTTTCGATCCTGAAAACACACAAAAGAAGCATAAAGGACTAAAATAACTAAAGAAACATAATGTAAATGTACGAGAACAAGCCATTTAAGTCGCATGAATATGCTCCTATCAAATACCCCCACACTTAGCTTTTGCTAGTCCTCGAGCAAAACAGAAAAACAAAACAAAACGAAACGAAACAAAACAAAACAAACCAAAGACAATCTTAAACCTTCCAACGTTGCCTCAGGGATTTCCAGTGCACATGACAAGTTAAAAATCATCATTCCCATAGATTTTGGTTATCTTTACACTTAAGTACATACTTAATCATAGTCACCACATATTAGTTCACAATTAAGCATTTAAAACTATGTTTTGAATGTAGTAACATGCCTTAGAGAATTTCTCAATTCCTTACAATATATGCACTCAATTTTCACTCAGATTTTCTAACTACACACCCTAAACTAGTTATATGCGAGAAGATTGATGTAAACATGAAAACGAACACTCACATATATGTATCATAAAGAAAGCAATTTCTGGAGTTTAATAAGCATGTTTAGGTATGATCTCATGAATGGAATGCTACCACTTAGATGCGAGAACCAGTGACACTATATGCTCATACCAAGTTCAAACTCCACAATTGAAATACATAACACTCAAGATTGAAGTCATGGGTTATACTGGGGCTTGGGGTGTTTGGATAACAAAGAAGGAGTATGGAAAACAAAGGTTCTTTAAGCAATAGTGAGCAAAGTAATGAATTAGACATTTAGAATTCCCTTTAGAACGCAAAAATCAACTTTGAACAAAGGGGGAATCACACAAAACTCAGTGCCATATTCAACTTTTTTGGACTCTTTCTTTAACCATCAACGTTTGTGAGTTCATTATTACTTATTTTCACTCCTTTTCTTTCTTTTCTTCTTCTTTTTCTTTTGAATCTCAAAACATACATATAACTTAAGAACAAACTTTTACCCCCCCCCCCCACACTCATTTTCTTGCATAATGTAACTCAAAAGGAATTCATTATCCCTCATGCTTACTATGCTTCAAGAACAAGGGTACAGATGGTCCTAATCTAGGCTAAGTGAGGATGATATGGGTTAACAAAGAACATGGGCTAAACAAGGCTCAACAGGATTAAAACTTACAACATATACGACATATGGGAAGTAAGGCTATTTGGCTATGGTGGCAACTACACAACTTCATCTTGATATATGTTATGCAATTCAATGTCATGCTTTGAATGAAACAGATATAAGTTCTAGCATTTGGTTCTATCATGATACAATTGCATTCTAAGTAGCAACCAAGCAAGGAATAATGAGATCATGCAACAACTTTAGAAAACAAAGAATCACAGATTATAACTCTCTAAAGAACGTAATGGCTCGAGTCTCACAGGGATGTAGCGTTTATTATGAGTTTCTTCCTTCAAGCATGTTACAGAAACGAATTTTTCTTTTATGATTGCATGTGAATTCATACATTATAACCATAACCAAGCATATACCAAGAGTAAATCAAACTTTTCTCCATGTTTATAACTCTTTTTAACAGTCATGCAATTACAAACCAAATCCTCATCATTGTGTTGGAAGGTACCTTAAGACACAAACACACAAAAACGACTCAAAACACTCTTTTTAGGCTTTTCAAAACATGTTTTTCAAATTTTTATATGATTTTCTGAGTTATAAAACAAAACATACTAAACAGCTTAAAAACATTTTAAAACAGCAAGGAACAACACTTGAAGTTATGGGTGATAAAATCTCACGAATTTGTATCAACAACATTAGTTACCCCCCCCCCCCCACACACTTAAATCAAACATTGTCTTCAATGTTTTAAGCTTAAAATCACACCAAACAAAAGTAAACATAAATACAACAACTTAAACATACTAAACATGGCAGAATGTAAATAACAAAGAGAAGAGTTTAGAGACGCAAATCTGGTTGTGGAATGTAAATTCCATCTTCTCCTTGTTGGTTGCATTGAGGCTTGATGTTGGTGATTCCACAGGGGTTCCTCCCATCGTTGATTTTCCTTTGTGCTACTCTTGAACTGGGCAGCAGGATTCTTTTGGTCTCCCCCGAAGGTCTGAGCTTACTCCTTTGGTCTGTTTCCTTGTTCAATCTTTCCAATTCGTATTGAAAAGGGTTGGAGGATAACTCAGCCTATGCTTGTCTCCACATGCTTCAATGTATCATTTTCACTTGCCTTGCTTGCTCCCCTTGCAGAAGTAGTCATTTCTCTTTGCTTTTGAAGAAACGGCGAATGAAGCAGCACATATATTTGTTGTGGTTGTCTCCACATGCTTCGATCGACCGTTTCCTTTTGCCTCATCTGTACTCCCGGTATCTGGTATCTTCTTTGGGGGAGAAAACATTGAGTATTTCAAAAGGCGTTGCTGGGAGAGCGCCCTCAGAGGTGAGGAAGAGTTGGACATTTTTCTTCAGGTCTGCCTTGCAATAAGAGATGAAGGTCGACATATATAGGGATTTCTCAATAGCAAGTGGAGGTACTGTTCTTTTACCCTTGTCGACAAACGTCTCTTCAATTTCTGAGCAAACGGCTTTTCGATTTCTGAGCGAGCGCCTCTTCGATTTCTGCATGGCCTGTAGTGATCACGGGTGCGGTTAGTCCGACCTAGAACTGGATTGTGTAATCTAGCTAGCCTTTAACGACAGTTTATACTCAAGTTGGCACTCTGTTACCAGACGGGTTGGCAAAAGTGCGTAGCTGGGATGAAAAGCTTCACGTGTTTTCAACTTTGTCAGAGAGCTTTTGACAAAGTTGAACGCGTTGTCTGAAAACCCGCGAAAGCGTCGCCGAACTTCACGCAGGAAAATCCGGCTCTTTGAATCCGTGGTCGTGTCACCTTGGCTTTTTATAGAGGTAACGATCACCTCTAACATTCCACTTTGCTCATTTGTGAAAATCTTCTTCGACCCTTACAGATTTTACTCCATCCACCTTTCTCTTTTAACCCTTTGACAATGGCAAACCCGTCGAACATTTGCTTAGATTTGAGTCTAAGCAGTGATCCGAGTGCGCCGCGTCAAGTAAATGTATGGTGCCCTTCTTTCTTTTCTTCTAATGGCCCTTTGACAGGTGAAGACTCTGTGATGAAGGACACAACAACAGCTACGATAGTAGCTAGGAACCTCCTCACTCCAAAAGATAGTAGGCTACTTTCAGAATGGTCTGATGAGTTGGCCGTTCATGAGTCCCTAGCTCTCAGTGTTCAGTGCGCAGGCTCTGTGTCCAACATGGGCCAACGCCTACTTGCTCGTTCCTGCCAAGTGGAATCATTGATGGCGGAGGTGGAAAGTCTTAAGCACGAGATTAAACAGCTTAAGCACGAGAATAGAAGTTTGCATGTGCTTGCAAATAACTATTCGACTGGCATGAAGAGGAAGCTTGATGAGCTGCAAGAATCCAGTGGTCGCATTCAAAGTGACCGTCAACGGCTTGCGACTTTCTTCCAGAGGCACATTTTTCCTGGCTTATCCAGCGTTCCACCAATTGAGGCCTCTTCTTTGATGCCTCCCGCTTCTGTAACTTTCTCAAGTATTGGGGCTTCAAGTAAACGACCTTTGTGAAAGCTCCATCTTTCTTTGTTTAGCAGTGCCTATCAATAAATCAAGAATTGTTCTCAATGTTTCAATCATAGACTCACATAATTAACAAACAAACAAACAAAACAACAACTAAACAACCTAACATGGCAGAAACGAAATAATAACAAAGAGAAGAGTTTAGGAATGTAAGTCTGGAATTGGAGTGCTTTCTAAGTCTTCCTTTGTTGAATGCATGGGTTGCCTCCTAAGTAGCGCTTTCTTTTACGTCTTGCAGCCGGATGAAACCTTCATTTCTTTACTTAGAGCCCCCGGTATAGAGGGGTATGTCCTCCACGGTATGTTCCTTGAACACTTTCATAATATGGCTCACTGAATGGGCGGGGATAACGATCCTCCCTGATGGTGGTGTTTTGGTTTCGAACGTCCATGTACATACTCCCATCACCTTGAAATTGATTGGGTACCTGCACCAAAGAAGGTAACAACCTATTAATTGAAATGGGAATTGAAAGTGGGATTGAAGACTTACAAACATATTGTGGTGACGGCTCAAAAGTGGCAGTTCTATCAACAATATCACTAGGACTACTTTCGACCATATTGGGTGGTTGTAGGGCAATCACTCCAAGTTCTTCTCCAATGGTGGTTCTTGATACATCCTTCGTGATAAGTGTGGATTCTTTCGGCCCTGTGTCTTTATGCACATCTATGACAAAACAAGAATGACTATCGTTAGGATTCTTAATAGAGTCAGAAACTTTAAAATTAATAGTATCACCACCAAACTCCATAGTTAAGGCTCCCTTGGCCACGTCAATCTTGGTGTGGGCTGTTTTCATGAAAGGTCGTCCAAGTAAGAGTGGCGATGGTGGAGAGTGGGTTGAATCCTCCATGTCAAGCACATAGAAATCTGCAGGAAAAATCAAATGGTCCACCTGCACCAGAACATCTTCCAACACTCCTCTCGGGTATGCATTAGATCGATCAGCTAATTGAATAATGACACCATCATTTTTAAGCTCTCCTAGATTCATAGATGCATAAACAGAGTATGGCATGACATTAATTGATGCACCTAAATCTAGCATAGCATGTTCGAACTTTTGATTACCAATTACACAAGGGATGGTGAAACTACCTGGATCTTTGCATTTAGGTGGTAGCTTTCTTTTTAATATGGCAGAGACATTCTCACTTACATGTACTACCTCTTTTTCCCGAATCCGTTTCCTTGTTGTACAAATCTTCTTCAGAAACTTAGCGTACTTCGGAATTTGCTTTATTGCATCAAGGAGCGGGATATTGACATGTACCTTTCTAAACGTCTCCAGGATGTCTTTTTCATCTTCCTCTTTCTTGGCTTGCATAAACCTGCTAGGAAAGGGTACATTTAGTGGAATCACATTAGAAACAGTTGAAGTTGGACCTACCTTACATTCGTTGGACGACCTAGGTGCTTGAAGTGGTTGCGGCAAAGGTTGCTCCACCCTTTCCGTGGCTTTGCCCTTACTTTCTTCTTCTTGCAGCAACCTTTCATCCTTTTCTTGGCTTGATTTTGATGGTTGTGAGGTGGTTCCAACTTCCTTGCCACTTCTTAAGGTGATTGCATTGGCGGTTTCGAAACCACCCTTGGGATTGACCACCGTAGTGCTTGGTAACTTACCATTTTCACGGAATTGTCCCAAAAATTCGGCCATTTGGCCCATTTGCTTCTTTAGCTCATTAACCTCCTTTGCTTGGTTCTGCATTCCCTGCGCCATTGTGGTTAATAATTGATATGTTTTATCATCATTCACAGACGTACCTGAGTTGGTTTGGGATGATTGTGCTTGAGGAGGTGGTTGTGGTGCCATTGGCTTTGGAAAGAAACCCGGAGGTTGTCGGAATCCACTTTGTTGGGCAGGTTGTTGTGCATCTCTCCATCTGAAATTTGGGTGGTCTCTCCAACCTGGATTATATGTGTTAGAATATGGATCGTTCCTTGGTTGGTTTTGATTCCCATAGCCCATGGCATTGGCAGATTCCCATCCTCCGTTCTCAATTAATTGAGGGCATGTCTCGGATGGATACCCTTGCATAGAACACACGCCACACACTTGGTTTTCTTGTGGTTTTGACCCCTTGACAACCTGAGACAAGAGAGAAGTAAGATTAGCCAATTGTGACTGAATATCAGAAATTGCACTTACCTCATTCACATTTTGTTGTCGTGGCCCCTCTCTTTGTCCAACACCTTCATATTGTTGAGCATTGTGTGCTCGGTTGGCAATTAGAGCTTTGGCATCCATTAGAGTCTTGTCCACTAATGCACCACCCGCCGAAGCATCTAGCATTTGACGTTCCATGGGAATGAGTCATTCGTAGAAATATTGAATGAGCAGCTCCTCCTTCATTTGGTGCTGTGGACATGAAGCAACAAGCGATTTAAAACGTTCATAATAAGATGGAAACGACTCACCTTGATTTTGTTGGATGCCACTAATTCGTTTCCTCAAGAGAATGATCTTTGCAGTTGGAAAGAATTTCTCTAAGAATGCACGTTTCATACTTTCCCAAAAAATGACAGTTCCAGGGGACAATTCAAACAACCAATCTTTGGCCTTGTCCATAAGTGAGAATGGAAAGGCCTTCATTTTCAAAATACTCCCATCAACGTTGATGGGTGTCATACTTGAGCAAACTACCTCAAATTCCTTAAGATGTTTGTTAGGATCTTCCATGGACAACCCATGGAATTTAGGAATATGATGTAATAAACTAGACTTAAGTTCAAACTCATCGGTCTTCTCAGGGGCTGCATTGGGGTATTGGATGCAAAGAGGGGCTGCATTGGCCAAACCCGAGGCAGAAAGCTCCTTGATGGTTCGATTGTCCACTGCCATGGTTGGTACTTCCTCTTCAAGTTCAGGTTTGGGACTAGAAGGATTAGACGCTTGTGATTTCTTTTTCCTTCTCAAAGTCCTCTCGAAATCACCGTCAAAGTCGGAGATATGCTCACAAACAGGTTGTGAGCTACGGGTCATAAACTAGGACCTGCACACAAAAACAAAACACACACACACAGTGAAGAAAAAAAAAATTGAAAACACAACAGAAACTAAATAATTTAAACAAGACTCAAGACAAGGGATTAGCAACTTTGCCAATCCCCAGCAACGGTGCCAAAATTTGATACGAGATTTATACGCACACAAATTAAACCCTATTTGTGACAATTGTAGTAATGATGTAAGTAGGGATCGTTCTAACCGGGGATTAACTAGGGGTGCTAAACACTTGACTCAAATAAATAAAACTAACTTTTAAAACACTTAACTTACTTAACAAGAATTCAAAACAAGTACACAAGACTCCAAATACTTAAAACACGAAAATAAAACAAATACGAATGATTAAGACTCAACGAAATATAGGGGAAATGTGTTTGGGCAAGATTAAATTAAATGGAAAGATTATAATTAAGGGCAAAACGTAAAGATGAATGCGATGGAAATATGGATGATGGAATAGCCAAGGGGTTCTTCTCCACACATGTTACACTTGCATACAAGATTGATTCTCATTTGGTCTTTCGATAAATTATGAAACTCAACACTCCGGGTTAATTAGGTCCGCTTAAATTAACCGTCAAGTTTTCCTTAAGTTAATGAATTGGATGGGTTTGCGCAACGCAATTCACAACATTCTCCAAAAGTCCTTTACGTGAACCGCACAATAAAGATACGATCAAAGATCATTAAGCATTATGAAAACTATAAGTGTTGACGAGGCATTTGTTACTATGATGAGCATGAAACTCGTGCCAAGAATTCATTTAACGCGATTGTTTATAAGCAACCTCCACTACTTGTGAATATAAGTTCGTAACGATTAGGTGAAACTCACTTATATTCTAGCGTCATATTCATGCATGAAAATTAAGCGCGCATTCTTAATAAACGTACATAAATAAGTTATCAATCAAACGGTTAAACAAATTGAATCCACAACTTATGAAATTCCAACGAAAGTTAATCAATTCATATTGCAAATATAAACATAGTTTCGAATCAACCCCTAGCTAAAGGGGGTTTAGTTCGTCATAACTTTGAAATCAAAGAAACACCTAAACATTCCAACAACTCAAACTTGAATTGTATGAACGTTTAGGCACTCTTCTCTTCCATTCCTCATACGTACAAAACAAAGAGAATTGAATTTAAACATTGAAATCAAAGAAACACCTAAACATTCCAACAACTCAAACTTGAATTGTATGAACGTTTAGGCACTCTTTTCTTCCTCGTTGTTGTAGCACAAGGTCTAAGGTGAGCTTTGGGGATTATGTGAAGTGTTTTGGAGGGATGGAAAGTGGTTGGATAGTGGCTGCAATGGAGGAGAAAAACTGCACAGAAATGGAAGGTGATGCACGGCAAAGGGGGAGTGTTTGTGTTGTGTGTTGTGTTGTGAATGGAATGAATCAATTGTGGCTGCAATGCATGCTTATTTATAGGTAAATGAGAGGGAACATGACAGCTAGGAATAGGTGGAAATGTGGCTGCAAGTTTGGTGAATGATTATGAGTGAATGCATGTGAATGTGGCTAGGTTGGAAAGCTGGAATTGCTGGAATTGCATGGTACCCCACGGCATTGAGTGTGTTTGAGTGTTGTGGCTGCAATGTTTGTTGGTTAAAGATGCATGTGGATGTATTATACAATGGGAAAGTATGTGATTGACAACTAGGGTGAATGGTGGCTGCAATGATGAAGTGTGATGGCTGAAAATGGCAAGGGAAGTGCACGGCATTGGGTGTTTTTGGTGCATGTGGCTGCAATGTTGTGCAATGATGTAGGAATAAGTGCATGTGGTTGAATTGGTGGTGAATGTGCATGGCAAATAATGGATTTGGCTGCAATGGTGTGGAATTGGGCTAAGGTTTAAGTGCATAAAATGGACCCAAATTGCTCCCCCTTGCATGGCAAGGAATAGTGTTTGTGTTAAGCCCATGGCAAGGTGTTATGTAATTGGGTTAGGGCCATTGTTTTGTGTCCTCAAGTGCATACAAGGCCTTCAATTTTATCCAACACTTGGGCTCCAAGCATAAGCTATCCATCCTTAGCCCAATAGTGCACCAAAAGGCCCCAAAACACTCCACAATGCAACCTTTGTTCAAAACACGTCTTTCGATCTTGAAAACACACAAAAGAAGCATAAAGGACTAAAATAACTAAAGAAACATAACGTAAATGTACGAGAACAAGCCATTTAAGTCGCATGAATATGCTCCTATCAGTTGTCAACTATCACAATAAATTAGAAGGTTTTGGAAAATGGGTTTTCGTTAATTTAATGTTAATTGAAAACCCATTGATGGATTTTTCAAGTTAAAGTAATTGGTTTGGTGTTTTTTGGAAGAGATCCAAATTCTTTAATTTTTCAGAAACCTAGATACATTGTACATACACTACATCCACATGACAATGCATATGATATGCTCACAGATATGAACTTAACCCAAAAATCCATAGCTCACAACTCTCTCTTCGAAATCAGAAAAATGACACAATGAGCTGTGAGTGTTTACAATTTATATTGGGTATTTTCTCATTTCGCTTTTGTGCATAGTGTGCATGGAGCATGTGCATTTTGTCCTATTTTATTTCCATAATTAAGAAAATTGATCATTTCTGGCAATGTTCCAAAAAAATATGTGAATAAAAGAAGAAGGTGTCAATGAAGGGAAGCTTTTCCATTGTCGATGTCTCTATGTTAATGTATTTTTGGATAACTTTTTAAGGACTTCAAATATACCCCTAGACTTTCATACAAAAATCTAACAGTTAAAGCAAAGTAATGTTACACTTACCACATATTTGTGTTGAGAATGAATCTCACATTGATAAGAGAATGGACCTTACATGTGTTTATAAGTAGTTAGGCTACTCCCATGGTTTTACGGTGGAACCTTAACTTCTTTATGGTATCAGAGCAGGTTGGTCCACGTGTGAAGCCCAACGGTCATAAGTGCTCCATGTCATCTAATTCATTTTGTCCATACGTTTGGCTTGAAAATTTGCCACATATGAGGGGGCATATTAAGAATGAATCCCACATTGATGAGAGGAAGGACCTTGCATGTGCTTATAAGAGGTTGGGCTAGTCTCTATATTGCTAATTGGTTTTATGGTGGAACCCCAACTTTCTTCATGGTATCTGCTTAAAATGCATATACACATATCATGTTATAGATCATAGACATGCCATTGAATCACAAAAGTCAAGAACAACTTTGTAATTGCAAAGATTGAATAATGAGCATACATGTAGCATCAGATGAAGATGATGATGCTATGAAAGTTCTTTGTAGCAGTTAACCTTCTCCTCTTTAGCCATTAATCCATATTAACATATGATTAAACACAATCCTGTACAATCTCAAGTCCTCAAAACTCGAACCACTATCAATACTATCAATCCCATAAGAATTGGGATTACCAAAAACTTATTAACAAGACTGTTCTACATCTAATTCTCACACTATAACCAGATCCGATGTTATTTTCATACTCATATTCTAACCTTCTAACACTTGGGCGTAAAACATAACATCCAATATATTGAATTATGGAAAGGATCACTAAGTCTGAAATAAACCAAAAGCTTATCCCCACATTCAAATTTGCCATTACATTTCAAAGCACAGAACTCTAGAACTTCATCTACACACTTACAGAATTAATTTAAGAATCACAAGACTCTAATGTGCATTTTGTAAGCATGTGCACTTATCATATTACATGACTCCCACTTATCAAACTGATCTCAACACACCAAAGTCAAGAATCTAATTATTAACCATAAAAGTTAACTAATCACAACAAAACAATAGTTCTAGAAATGCCTTAATAAAATCACAAATCAATTTTCTAGCAAATCAAACTACCATTTATAAAAATTGTCTTCTGGTACAATCAATCACCCAAAAGGAAAAATTGAACCCTTATTGAAAACCAAAATAATAACAAAAGAGAAATAAGCTGGAATAATATCTGAACTAATCATACCAGCATATCAACTAACAAACTGACTTTTATTTCAAGGTCTGCGGCTTCAACAACACAAAATAATCAAAGAAGCATCAAATGCAATCCTTAAGGATTTGATTTCTTGCTCACTCCCACTTGTCAAAAGACTCTAAAACTTCCATCTTCATAACATGGCCTAAACACATTATTTGGCAGTGCTTTTGTAAGTGAATCTGCAACCATCAAATCTATTGACAGATATATTACCTAAATTTCTCATTTTTTTTACCACTTTCTTCACCTTAAGAAATTTAACATCCATCAATCTCGAGGTTGAAGTCTTCTTGTTGTTCTTTGAGGAAAAATACAATTGCATTATTATCACAGAACATCTTCACAGATCTTTTTACAGATTCAACTATCTTAATCTCAGTGATAAAATTCTTGAGCCAAACTGCGTGCTTTATACCTTCAAAGCATGCTACAAACTTAGCTTCCATTGTAGAAGTTGGCACAATGGTTTGCTTAGCACTCTTCCATTAAATAGCAACTCCACTCATCATGAAAATATAACCACTGGTAGATTTTCTTTCATCCCTATCACCTACAAAATCTTAATATGTGAAACCAATTAGTTCCAATGAATTTTCTCAGCCATACACCAATATGTGTCCTTTTATTCTCTACAAATATCTCAAATTTTCTTTGCAGCAACTCAATGAGCCTCTCTTGGATATGATTGAAACCTTTTTAGCAAACCAACAATGAATGCTAAGTCTGGTCTTGTGCATATAGTAGAATACATAAGGCTACCAACTAATGAAGCATAAGGTTTTATCTTCATTAATTCAACCTCATATTCACTGTTAGGACACTGATCTTTGCAAAACCTGTCTCCTTTGTTCACTGGAACATCTTCTTTGTTACAATTCTCCATGTTGAACATGTTCAGCACTCTTTCAATATGCCATCTCTGACATAAACCATGTAGCTTTATGTTTCTATCTCTCACAATATTAATTTCTAGAACATAATGGGCCTCACTTAGGTCCTTCATGTCAAAAGTGGTCTAAGAACAGCCTTGGTTTCCTACAGTAATTGCTTGTCTAAACTAGCAAGAAGGATATCATCAACATACAAAATTAAGAAAATAAACTTTGAGCTCTTGAACTTGAGATAAATGCAATCATCCAACTTATTTTCTATAAAACCATGTGCAATAATCACTTGGTCAAATTTGAGGAACCATTATCTTGAAGCTTGTTTAAGTTCGTATATTAACTTATTCTACTTATAGACCACTCTCCTTCTTCCTTTCAACAAATCCAGTAGGTTGTACCATGTATATATCTGCCAACAGATTTCCATTCAAGAAAGCTGTTTTTACATCCTTATGATATAATTCCAAATCAAAGTGAGTTATTATAGCCATAATAATCTGCATGGAATCCTTCGAAGAAACAAGTGAGAAAATGTCATTGTAGTATATTCTTTCTCTTTGAGTGAAGCCCTTTTGCAACTAATCTAGCTTTATAACTCGCAATTCTTCTAGCAGCATCTCTCTTAGTTTTATAAACTCATTTGCATTCTATAGGCTTAATATGTAATGTCTTATTCACTAGAGTCCAAATATAATTCTTGGACATTGAATCGAATTCCTTTTTCATTGCCTTCTGCCATAAAACTACTTGAGCACTCTGCATTGCTTGATTATAGGTTATAGGATCATCAATGTCTCCTAAATCAAACTTAGCTTTTTGTAGATGCACATAATCTTGTGGAATGGTAAGTTTTCTAATTCTTTCAGACTTTCTTGGTGAAAATTGAACAAATAACTAATCCAATTCTTGAGCATGTTGATCTTGAATTTGAATACCTTCAGTGTTTGACTGTTTTGCCACTTTTTGAGTTCTCTTGTGCAACAGTAGTTTCATCCATCTCTTGATCTGAATCAAAGTTGGATGCAAACAGTTGTGGCAATATAGGAACATATTCATAATTCATCTGCGATGTACTGTCAATTTGTTGCTCAACTTCTTCAAAAACAAAGATGTCTAGTACCAATTTTGATACATCCCCATCTTCAAGAAACATTGCATTATGAGTTTTCTGCACTCTAGTATGTGCTTGAGGATAATAAAACTTGAAACCTTTTGACTTCTCAAAATATCCAATGAAAAACATGAAGTAGTCCTAGAATCAAGCTTCTTCTCATTAGGATTATAAAACCTAGCTTCAGCCTTGCAACCTCAAACATATAAGTGATCAAACTAGGTCTTCTGTGTGTCCACATTTCAAAGGGTGTTTTTGGCACTACTTTCGAACGAACTCTATTCAGTATGTAATTTGTTGTTTTCGGAGATTCACCCCAAAAAAATCTAAACAATTTGGATTTGGTAATCATGCTCCTTACCATCCCCATTAGTGTTCTATTTCTTCTCATTGCCACCTCTGTTGAGGTGTACCAGGGGTGGTATATTATGCCACAATCCTTTGTTGCTTAAGAAAACAAGCAAAATGACCTTTTTGTTGGCCTGCTTCTGTGTACCTGCCAAAGTGTTTCCCTCTTCTATCTGATCTAACAATTTTA
Organism: Pyrus communis; assembly: GCF_041283825.1. NCBI lineage: Eukaryota > Viridiplantae > Streptophyta > Magnoliopsida > Rosales > Rosaceae > Pyrus > Pyrus communis. Next base: position 16,389,493 of record NC_142566.1, read on the forward strand.
ATCACTAAATTTAATTGTTTTTCAACTTCAAACTTAAGGATTTTAAAACAATTAAGAGCTGAGGACTTTTCGCTAATCAGGAAAATATGACAATATCTGGAGAAATCATCAATAAGCTCACAAAATATGAATTTCCACATATGGTTTTAACAGGAAATGGACCACATATATCAGTGTATATAATTTCAAGTAGACTACGACTTCTTTTAGCATCCAATTTCTTTTCATTAGTCATTTTTCCCCTTAAACAATCAACACAATGAAAGATGCATTTTTAAAATCAATGGAAAGAATTAAATTCAATTTTGACAATTGGGAAATCCTATATTTTGAAATATGTCCCAATCTTTTATGCCAAAGCATGAAAGTGTGATCAGAACCATGCATCCTTTTGGATGTGGTATTCAAAAGACGGGCATTCGATTTTCCTCTATTGTACATTGTAATCCCCATAAATGATCATGCATGAATGCCTTTCCAATTAATGAACCTTTATTTGAAAACTTAACACATATATCATCACCAATGAAAACATATTTCTATTTAACTAATTTTGATGCAGATATTAAGTTTCTTCTCATTGTAGGAAAACATCATCCAATTGCATTATGTGAAACCAGTGACTAATTTAAGCCTAACCACCCAAATAGCTTCTACATTGACTTTTGTTCCTTTTCCAACAAAAACATTGAAGCAACTAGTTTCTTTTTGTTTTCTAAAACCAAGAAATGAGTTTATAATGTGAACTAATGATCCCGTATCAAAGCACCATGAATTAGGAGAGATTTGATTGAAATTTGATTCCTCACAAACATAAACATCAACCTTTCCTTTAAGCCTTAACCAGTCCTTAAAAATTTCACAATTTTTTCTATAGTGACCCTTAGTCTTACAATGATGGCATCTAACCTTTTCTATGTTTTTAGTCTTCACTTTAAAATGGTTAGACTTAGAGGAATTGAAATTCTTAGCAAGCACAACAGTTTTATCATTAGGCTTGGATTTAGAAAATTTACCAAAATTGAAGTTCTTCCCCTTAGCAACTTGCACATAGTTGACAGATTCAACTTCCTTTGTTTCTCTCCTGCTTTTGATGAATTTCTTCTTGTACACACTAGATTATAAGCTCACCCACTATCCCATATTTGTCTTGAGTATTGTAAGAGACTTTTAGTTGGCTGATTTCTGAGGCAAAGCTTCCAAGATCATGAACACCATTTGTTTTTTAAATATTTTGACATCCATAGAATTAAGTTTCTCAGCAGCATCAGTTAGCTTCATAATATGATCTATGATAGAAATTCTCCTTCAAACTTGTAGTTAGTGAGTAAAGTCACGTGTTGAGCAATCTCAGCATTTTTTTATACCTTAAATTTGCCTTCAATAGCCTTGATATAATCAGATGCAAGATCACACTTCTTAATACCCCCACGCACAATGTCAATCATTCCACTTTCCAATATTGAAAGTGCAACCTTATTTGCCCTTCACCTATCAAAATCAGTCTTCTCGGCTTTAGTACTTTTATATGTGAGAGGCACTGGTTATGGTGTATCAAGTGCAATGTCATACTCATTTAGTGTTAATAACAATTTTATCTATCTCCTCCACTTCTAATAGTTGCTTTCACCAGTAAGTATTGGCACAAATGCCAAATCGATTGATTTAAGTGAGACTGCAAAATGCAACAATGAAATCAGCACTTTGAATCTTATAAGATTCCTGATTTCTATCCACTTCACTCAAATCATACACAATGAACCAATTTAATCATATATATAGCCTTGCAATCATATAAAAGAAGACACATATAGAATAAACAATTCACCATGAACATTATTCATATATTCATGTCCAAAAGATACCCATAATTTGCATCACATGTATCTGCATATTCAAATTTCCAATTACACATATTAAATTAATGCAGTATTTAATTGGCAGTGGAAACAATTGATTAGATTGAAAGACATTGAGTGGGATTCAGTAATACCAGGTATGATAAAAAATTTCATAATTCATATTACTCTAATCTTGTTATCTTTCTCAAGCATGTTCAAATAAAAAAGATTTACTGAATCAGGTATATGATCAAAAATTTCATAATTCATATTACTTTAATCTTGCTATCTTTCTCAAGCATGTTCAAATAAAGAAAACATAATATGTAGATTGCATCAATATTTCAAATCTATGTACATACCTCTGAACTGAAGATTATGATAAGTTTTTCTACGATTATCATAGATTGATATAAGTCATGGTGTACAATCATGCAATCTCTAGAGAGAGTGAGCGAACAAGGAGCGAGAGAGAATGAAAGAAGAGAGGGAGAACCAAGATTTTCCAACTGTCATATTTTTACTTTTACTTAAAAGGTGAGTTAATGGCTATATAGTCTAAACGACATCGTTTGTATCAAAACTAATTAAAATGCAAGTTTTACTAATTTTCAGGTTTCGACAGTTCTTTGATGAACACCCCAGATTTGATCTTGCTAAAGTTCTTAAACAAAATTTTTGAACTCAACATCAATAATCACCCATGGCTCTGATACCACATGTAAGATGCATATACACATATCTTGTTATAGATCATAAACATTCCATTGAACAACAAAAGTCAAGTACAATTTTATAACTTCAAAGATCGAATAATGAACATACCTGCAACACCAGATGAAGATGATGAAGCCATGAAAGTTCTTTGTAACAGTTAACCTTATCCTCTTTAGCAATAATCAAGTGCTCTCAAAGAATAGGGCGTTGAATCAATACGAACAGTGGCTAGTGTTTATATACTAAATATTATACTTACTGTTCTCCTATTAGAATCAGCATAGGATTCAACTATCCAATCTATATTAACATGTGATTAAACACCATCCTAGTATAATCTTAAGCCCTCAAAACTCGAACCACTATAACCAGATTCAATGTTATGTTCATACTCATATTCTAACAACCAGAGCAAAGTTGTTCCATATGTGAAGCCATACGGCCACACATACTCTACGTCACCCGAGTTATATTGCCCAAATGTTAAGCTTGACTATTCGCCACACATGAGGGGGTGTGTTGAGAATGAATCCCACATTGATGAGATGAAGGACCTTGCATGTGTTTATAAGTAGTTGGCCACTCCCCATATTGACAACTAGTTTTATAGTGGAACCTCAACTTTTTCAATTTGTACCATATCACTAATAGAGGTAGGTACAAATGATAGTACAAATATATGACAAGAGTAGCATCCTTTATTAAAATACCAAGCACTTGAGAATTTTTGGCCTTTCTAGTAGGCAAGTTGAGAATGCAAACAAAGCCACTCATTCGTCCAGGGTTAAAAAAATTATCCATTCTTTAAATTAGAGTAATGTTAGGAATACTAAATTTATAAACTAAATTTGAAAACTAAATGATGTGTCACCAATAGGAAATGAGCACATTTATCAACGTTTAAGTAATAATTCAATTATTAATTTCCATGTCATTTAGTTTACAAAATTTAGTCTCCCTAGCATTACTCTTTAAATTATTATAATAGTTTTGGACTCTCTCTTCCTCTAATAATAGTAAAAAAAAAAAAATAAATAAAGGGAAGTGTTATTGACACTCTAAAAATATCATTTTACATTCCTCACAAGTGTTTTTTTTTTTTTTGCCTAATATAAAAAGTTTGGAGTGTAGAATGAGATTTTTGGAGTGTTAATAACAATTCTCAAAATAAAAATAAACAATTAACTGCAAACTAACAACATAGTTTACATCAGCATAAAAACAAAGGGGTTTAATTAAGAAGACTTAGAGAGCAAGCATTTTTGGGAAATGGGAAGTGTACTTGGAGTTGGAGAGTAGCACAAAGCAGAACACAGTTTAAAGGGAGGCAGGTTGTCTGCCGTCCTGTTATGGTGTCCTTCCCATACCCTCCTATTTGTGCGGTCACGGTTAAGTCACGTCAACATTTTATATTTCTATTGTTTTTTGTCTTATTATCTCTATAAAAAAAATCAATATAAAATGTTGACGTGATTTAACCGTGACCGCATAAAATAGGAGGGCATGGAAGGGCATCGTATTAGGATGGCAAACAATATGCCTCCCAGTTTAAAGTGGTGAATGGGTGAGTCATTACGTATGTTATATCTATGTAAAATGCCATACTAACTCTTGGAAAGATGAAATGGTAGCTTATTGAAAAGGTAAAATCTCACAAAATCATGCATTGTATTGTCCTTTTAGTCCAGTCATGCACAAAGCAAGGCCACAATATTATAATACAAATGTAATTGTTACTTTCCATCATACAACAAACCAAGAAATGCCCTAAGAAAATGTTCTGAGTTTAACATGGATGTGGCATTTCTGCAGCCTCAATTATTAACTGACACGTATTTATAAACTTAATTTTCTTTAACTTTTTTGTCAGACACTTAATATGTGTCAATTAATGAATGAAGCCACAGAAAAGCCACACGCATTCTGGACGCAAAAGATTTGATCTATGAGAAATCAAGGTCGCCAACCTTCCATGCATACAACTTCCACCCAACTCATATTTCCATTATACTATACTATGCTCATTAATCGATGTATGGTTTTAAATGTTTTTTACAATAATATATTTACACTAAGGAGTAAGAAAAATGATTGATATCAAACTCGTCATCGAATTTAAGATTTTTTTACTTACAAGTAAAGATAAAAGTGGAAAAACTATAAGCATTAGAGGTTAACCAATATTACAAGTTGCATGGACCAACATGAAGTTTAACTAGACGTAGAATTGAACAAAAATATCTGCCAAACTATCAAGTTAACCTTATTATTATCAAATATCATGTACATACATACATTGGCTACGAGTGATATGCACTTAATTAAGGTAATTAAGAGCAATTTAGATTAGTTATGGTGATTAAGAAAAGTAAACCATACCTTAACTTTCACCCAAAAAAAAAAAATTTAAGTGAACATAATGAATGAAAAATCAGGGTCCACAGCAGCAAAGTGGTTGTCATTTCCATCATACAAACAACAAGAAATGGACAAGAAAATCAGGGGTCAAGCCGCCAAACGATGATACTTGCATTAGTACATATTTATAGTGCTAATCAATAAAATTACAAAAATGTTAACACTTGAAAAAAAAAAAAAAAAAAAAAAAAAAAAAAAAACAGGGGAGCTGAAATTACATAGAGCATAAGGAACCAAATATTTAGTTTCTTTTTTCTGGAGTTAGTATCATTATCATATGAGTTACATTCCATTTACAGGATCCAAAAATGGGTAAACTCCTTCCCAACCTAAAATAAACCATAATTAATTAAATAATTAACAAACTAATCATGATTAGGGATTGAAGATGGAGCTGCCACACTTGCACTTCCAACTCATGGGCTTGTAGTTGCTGGAGTTCTCATCTCCTTTGGCATAAGCAATGCTGGATACAACTTTGGAGGAGTTTTTGCTGCCTGTTACTGCATTTACTTGGGGATTTTCAGGCATTTGAATTGCCTCGCAGTGGCCACAGGAGCTGCACCTTCTCTCACACCTTGGAGGCCTCGAACCTATCTGACCTCTCAGATTCACTTTACTCTCTTCATTCCCTGCCTACCCAAATCAAACAACACAAAAAACAACCAAAAAAATTATCACATTGGGTTCAAATCACAGGCGTTTGATGAAAGTTCTGAGAAAGTTTTGAACTTATAGTCCACTGGACAAAAACCCACCTGGGAAATGGCAACTTTGTTGTGAATTGCTCTGCTTTCAGCCAATTGGGTACAGAATCTGAACTGGGTTGGGCACATAATCAAGAGAAACATAAGGGAAATTGAGTAGAAGTGGAAGCAACCCATTAAAGTGGAAGCGGAGAGGAAGATTTTGGAGGTGAGGGAGGGACAAAATAATGAAATGGCTTGTGAAAATTTAAGTGGGAAAATTGATGTGAATAAACAAACTAAAGGGTCAGAAATCCTGTAAGCGAAAGACAGGTTAATATATAAGTTTGATGTGCTTCTGGAGGAGCAGCAGAAATGGGGGTTTTTGAGGTGATCGTCTGATGGAACGTGGACGTAGATGGATGCTTGGATGGATGGACAAATGAGAAAAATGGCAGAGAGGAGCCAGTAAAAAGGAGGTATGAAAAGGGAATAACTTAAAGCCTCGACTTGGGAGTCCTGTAAAATCAAAATGTTTTATAAAAATTTGAAGGAAGAAAGGACGAGAACTAGAAAATAACAGCAGGGTTAGATTTGGGATAGAGGACAAGGAACCCCAACAGCGAAAAATCACTGAAATTTTAACCCCACAAGATATGAGATCAGTTGGCGCTAAAGGACATGGATTTTACAGCTATGGATTTTTGGGGGTTTTCGCTTTCAGTGGAATTTTTATTTTTTTGGTGGGAAAAATTGTTATTTAATATTCGATGGAAGTTGTTTTCTGGGATTTCTTGCTGCGGTGGGTCTGAATCTGATCAGCACTTCCGCAGTAGCACAACATAATCACGCTATCTCTCTCTCTCTCTCTCTCTCTCTCTCTCTCTCCCCTGAATAATGATAGTGTAATCACATGCACAGTTTCACATGGCATGCTGCAAAAGATGTGAATCGAAAAGTTGGGTTTTCATCATTCTTTCGAATCACATTCGTTATTTTTTTTACTGCCACGATGTGAACCGTCAGCAAGCATAGAATAGATTGAAAAACTAAAATGGGTGACGGGTGTGGTCCGTTTGGGTCAGAATCGAAGTGCGTTGGACTCCAAGGCCCCAAGCTATCCAACCCGACTTTAGAGAGAATAATAATATTGGGAAGAATAAATTTTAAACCAAATTTACAAATCAAATGATATGTCATCAACCGAAAATAAATACGTTAATTAATATTTAACTAATAATCCAATCACCAATCATCAACTACCAACTACCAACCACCAACATCCACATCATTTGGTTTACATAATTTGATTTAGAAATTTTGGTCTCCCTAGCATTACATTAGAGAAAAACCCAACTTATTTTGTGACACTAAAGAAATTGGATTTTACCATTAAGAATCAATTAGAGCATGACATGTGGATATAAATATGATGGTTCCACCACACAATAACTTTCCTTTTATTTCATGGATGCATTTAATTTCAGTGTTAGACTGCCTATGTTAAGACGGGATCAAACCATTCGTAGTTCACCCTGTACTAATCTCTGAGATTCTTGAGGCATTAACGAGCATGTCTGACTAAATTTTAGTCTACATAACGAAACCATATCAGAATTAGAATTTTCATTCGTCATTCAGCCATATCACACAGTTTTCCAACACAATTCTACAATCATTAAAAATAATCAATCAATGACCCAAAGATGCATAATATAACTATGCTAATCAACCAATACAGTCAAGTATTGATTCACAAAATTTGATAAAGCAAGTGTCTTTTCTGAGTAATTTCTATTCACAAGAATCAAAGGTTCCGGACTAACTCAGCAGAACAGAACAAGGGTTAGGATTTTAGACCACTCAATGGAATTCAATTCAAGAATGCATATGGTTCCCTATTACAGAATAACTAGACGGAGCTATAAGCATCCATCCGATAGCGTGATTCCCTAACGCGGATTAACCAGGCAGGATCACCTATGGATCTAATCTAACCAAGTAGGCAATGATTGCCTAATACAGATTAACCAAGCAGAAGTCACCCCTAGAATGCATATTGTCCTATGCAGATTAACCAGGCGGGACCATCCCTAGGGTGCGCATGGTCCCCCAATGCGGTTTAATCAAGCGGGACCATGGACATGCTGTCAATAGGATAGTTCCCCAATGCGGATTAACCAAGCATAACTACCTATGGGAATCATGTAATCAAGTAGGCAGTAACTTCTCAATGAGGATTAAAATAGAAAGAGCCATCAAGCCTCTCTCTAATTTCTACTTCCTACTTTTCTTAACCGTAAACCATATTAATTATGTAAATAACAACTTATAATTAGTCATTAGAAGAATACTTTGGGATGTTTACCCATATATGCAAGCTACAGGTTGATCAAAAATGAAGTAGTTTGTTCCTTACTCCTTTCTTCTATTTGAAACTAATCAATTAGTAGCGAAACTAATATCATATATCCCTTTTTAACATGTAACAATGTGTATAGTTTGACAAGATGAAAACCAGCTTGCTCCTGTCCAAATGTATACAGATACATACATATATATATATATATATATATATATATATATATATATAAATTCACCTTCTAGGAAATCAATTGACACATATATAAAGCAGTATTGCAAATGTAGAAATCTCGTAGGATTGGATTTGTGAAGCTAATTTCACGATACTAATTCAAAAGTAGTTTTGATTGATCAACTCCAAACACATGCTTTACTTGAAATAGTGGAAACAATAAATATATAAATACACACACACAAAAAAGTATAGTTTCATGCCGTGAAAGCTAGTTTCGTTTAGCTCCAGTATTTACATCCACGTATATATACGTACACACTTAATAAAAAATTAGCATTTCTGCATGCACTTTCGCGCATGCGAAATTTTGTTTTTGATTTTAATCATGGCGAGTTACAAATTTTTAGTTATGAATCTTTGGGTCATTCATACTTGAGAAAAGTATGGACCCTATGAATATATTGATATTAAAATTTGGAAACACTAAAAATTTTTTATAGACAATTTCAAATATTATACGTAGTGAGTTTTTAATAGAAAAGAGGACATATGCTTCCGACTACAATTCTTTGCTTTGGCCCCTTCTAATTCAACAAAGCTCCTCCAACCATGTTGGTTTCACTTTGGCTTTTTATAAACCATCGGTGCGAGGAAGAGAATGATATCCTTCGACCCGTCAAAAACAAATTGTATAAGGCAATTGTACTCTAATAGAAAAGATAAGAGAATAAAACGAGAATAAAAGAGTAAACAGGTAAAATTGAAAAAAAAAAAATAATAAATAAATAAAAGTTAGAAGGTGTTGCAGTCATATTTAGAATAGAAATGTGATTGTACAAATCCTAGTAGATATGAGAATGTATCTTATATTCCTATTAGAAATTGATTACTTATTAAGAGTTGTAATCCTAAAGGAAAAGGTTTTTGCCTATCCTATTACTATAAATAAAGGCACAATGGGGTGATACAAACACACCTCACAATTAAATCATTCTCTCTTCTCTCTAATTGCCGTCGGCCCCTTCTCTCTCTAAAACCCTAGATTAGTTCAATCAAATAGGCCTACAATGATGCATGAACCCCTCTATGTTTATATTTTCCTTACGATATATATATATATAGTGTATATGTTTATATATTTGTCAATATATATATTTGTTTCATGCATTACGCAATTAAATTGCTATGTGGAATTGTGAGTCAAAGCATATTCATAAATTAGAAGCAAATCTAGGGTATATAAAACCCTAACCATGCTGAAAAAATATATGGCGTTAGGCATTATGCGGCACCACCGCCGCACCACCACTGTGGAGCAGCAACCTATTGGGCTCGCTGTCCCTACACCACTGCTGGGCTTCGGCCTGGATTGGATTGCACCACGGGCCCGAAGACGCTTGCCCACACTCGCATGCCCGCAGCCATGCTGGGCTTCGTCCCCCTTGCCCCGGCCTGCATGCCGTAGCCTTTTTGGTTGCTGGGCTTATGCCACAGCCCAATGATCTCAACCCTAGCCACAGTCGGGCCTCGCGTGACCTAAACACTCAAGCCAGCTTTGTTGGGCTTGCTTCCTGTGCCATGGTCTCGGCCCCAATTAAGCCAGCAGTTGTTGCTGGGCTTCAAAACCCATACGGTCGCGGCCTGAAGCCACCCATAGGCTACATATTGCAGCCAATCTCGAGCCCCATTTTTGGGCTATATTTTTCGACCCAATGCTATTATTTGGCTTCCACGATCAACCCTGTTTAGTCCCGATCTATTGAATTAATTAAAAGTGACCTCCAATCCATTAATCTGATAATGAATCCAAAAGTATTGACCTAAATATCACTTTTGGACATTAACGATTCAATAATTTATTTTTATACTTTGAATCGTTGACATACTTTCGTAGTAACGAAACTCTCACACTTGAGTTCCCGAAGAAACTCAAACCCACTATACTTAAGTCAGCACATTGCATTCTGTGTTTCTTGCAAAAACCTCTCATTTATGAACTAGTCGTTCATAAAAACTAAATTGAACCTGTAGTTTCAAATTTAGTGCCTTTAAAACCCAGTTTTCATTCAAAACATACCACATGAAACCTGTAGTTTTCATGCATAAATTAAACCAATACATGTCTGTAGAACCTGTATGTTCTACGATATATGTCTATGGATCACCATATGACTAATCACGCTTTTTTTGTACCCTCTGTTTTAGGGACATGTCGAACTTGAACAAGCTCGATTTCATCGCTTTATAAGTCTCCGAAAGAAACTATCTGAAATGAGTTCAAGGCGTGAAGCTCTATCTGATTGCAAAAGGTATTAGAGCCGTCATCGAGGCTCCTACCGATGACAAACCTATTAACAAAGCCCATAAAGCTATTGTAATGATCTTCATTCGAAGACACATCCATGATGCACTGCAGACCAAGTACCTCGCTAAGGAGGACCCATGCACCCTCTGGCTTGCTCTGGCCAACCATTTCGATCACCAGAATGACATCTTCTTGCCTGAAGCAAGAAACGACTGGTAGCATCTTCGTTTCCAAGACTTTAAGTTCGTGAATGAATACAAATATGAAGTTTGTAGAATCCGTTAACTGCTGAAATTCTGTAAAGTGGAACTAATCGAATCAGATCTCTTGGAAAATATCTATTCAACTTTCCATGCCACCAATATTGTCCTACAGCAACAATATAGGGCACATAAATTCACCAAGTTTTTGGATTAGATCTCTGTTTTACTTCTCACTGAAAAACAAAACTAACTTTTGATGAAAAATCATCAAGCTCGACCTACTAGCTCGAACGCCGCGCCTGAAGCGTATGCAATTCTAGCAGCCACAAATGACGAAAGAACTGTTATGGCTGTGGCAATGGACGGCAAGCCACGGGCCCAAGGTCAACAGAATGCCACACCTAAGTGAGGAAATGTGATCCAGTAGCGTCCACCACTTGCCCCTAAGGCCCCGAACATTAGGAACAAGGGCAAAGCTCCGGTTCAGTCAACTTCTATTGAAATGGACATGTGTTACCGCTGTGGATCAACTGATTATTGGTCATGCGTATGCCGAGCATCCTCTGAGGCTATTGTTAAGTATCATTCCCGTCGTGCATCTAACTTTGCATATGTGGATCATCCAGAAGATGCGACTACATCAATGGAGGTATTGGATTTTCAGGGGGCGTCAGCTTTTATGGATGAATAAATTAGACATGCTTTTAGGGTGTTTACCCTAATGGCCGAACCCACTAGGAGTGGCCGGCCCCTCTTTTCTATTTTTCTAGGTTTATGGTTTAATTTTGAACAATTTTTCTAAGTTTTTGGAATAATTTGTTTGGTTTTGGTTTGTTTTGAATTATGGATTGATTATTTGATGGATATTAGTTCTCAAGTTGTTTGATTGAATGAATGGACTTATATTTATGCATGTGACCAATTCAATCAATTTATTTCTAGGTATGTCTAATAGGGAAGTTAGTTGTCTGGCAGATAGTGCAACCACACACACCATCTTGCATGAACAACATTATTTTACTTACTTAATACCCAAGAAAGCCCCTTTGACAACTCTCTCAGGCCCATCCAACCTGATTGAATGATACAAAAAGGCTCGTATCATGTTGTCCAATGGTACTATCTTAACCATTAAGAAGACACTCTATTCTCCTCGTTCCGAAATAATATTGTTGAGTTTTAGAGATATTCGAGATAATCATATCATATTAAAAACACTGAAGACAATGGTTCTCAATTTCTTTGTATAACTTCATACGAATATGGCCAGAAGCATATTCATGAGAAGTTAGAACGTCTCCCTAGTGGGTTGTATATCACAACCATTCGCGGCATAGAAGCCCACAATGTGGCCGGCCCTATGCCTAAGTTCCAGGACACTCTGTTGCTTTGGCATGACCGTTTGGGACATTCTAGACGTGACATGATGTGCCGTATCCTCAAATCATCATATGGGCATCGGTTACCTCTCTATGCTGGATTCCCGCCATGCAAAGTGTGTTCTATAAGGAAGTTAAATACTCAACCCTCACATACAAAGATTATTCACGACCCCCCCCTAAGTTTCTTTAGAGAATTCAAGGGGACATTTGTGGACCTATCCAACCAACATGCAGACAAGATGGTCATATGTTTGCCTATTGTCTACACACAACGCTGCGTTTGCTAAACTCCTAGCACAAATCATTAAGCTAAGGGCTCACCACCCTGATTATCTAATTAAGTCAATTTGACTGGATAACACTGGAGAGTTTATGTCACAAAATTTTGACGATTATTGCATGTCAGTAGGGATTGATGTGGAACATCCTATACCCTATGTTCACACCCAAAATGGCCTGGCAGAAATTTTCATAAAGCGCCTTCAATTGATAGCTTAGACTAACCAAACTGCCCGTATTTGTCTGAGGCTATGCAATATTGCATACAGCTATGTTGGTCCGCCTGAGGTCCACTGCTACTTAACCATATTCACCATTACAGTTGGTCACTGGATACTAGCATGACTTCTCTCATTTACGGGTGTTTGGGTGAGCCATTTATATGCCAATAGCGCCGCCACTACGTAGGAAAATAGGTCCACAAAGAAAATGGGAATCTATGTCGGTTATGATTTGCCATCAATTGTTCGCTATTTAGAACCCTTGACATGAGATCTCTTTACCACACGTTTTGCTGATTGTCATTTTGATTAGACAGTCTTCTTGTTGTTAGGGGAGATAAGCATGCTAATGTTCCTGTAGAACGTCGCGAATTGTCGTGGTATGCTTCCACTGTGTCTCATTTAGATCCCTGCACTGCCCAGTCTAAAACTAAGGTGCAATGAATGATAGATCTTCAAAGCATTGCTCAAAGCATGTCGGATGCTTTTAATGATCTAACAAAGGGGACAAGATCACATATACTCGCTGTAAATGCATCTGCAAGGATAGATGTACCCTATGTACATCCACAACCTGCCTGGGAAGGCCAGACCATCCCCGAAGTAGGGAGGTTACATGTTTTACGTGACAAGGTATATTGGCGGCTAGCCAATCATTTGTTTCGACCTTGAAGCGTGGCAGACCCCTTGGTTTAAAGGATTCATAACCCTGGAATAGGAAAGTGGCACCAACTAGTGACCCTAGTTTGAATTTAACAGTCGCTCACTCATCCGTTCCAACGTATAAGGTTATTCTAGATTATGGTGATGTCTTAGACGAGACAACCCGACCTCTCGAGAATTGTGAGATTTCGATCCACTATGCAATATTGCATGAGGTTTGGATAGGAATGAGATGATCGTCGACGATGCATTTGTGTACACAGTAGCTACTGACATTATGCTTAGCAATGACATTAAACCACGTTCCGTATATGAATATCGATGTAGAACAGATTGGTCAAACTGGAAACAAGCAATCTAGGTCGAACTCGATTCACTTGTGAAATGTAGAGTGTTTGGGCCTATTGTTCCTACACCACCACCCGTGAAGCCCGTTGGCTACACGTGGGTTTTCGTGAGGAAGCGTAATGAAAAGAATGAAATAGTGCAATACAAAGAACGCCTCGTGGCGCAAGGCTTCTCTCAACGCTCTGGGATTGATTACGAGGAGACGTATTCCTCTGTAATGGACGTTATAATGTTCTACTACCGTATTAGTTTGGTCGTTTTTGAAAAAATGAACATGCAGCTTATGGACATGGTAACCGCGTATCTCTGTGGGGATCTAGATACGAAAATATACATGGAAGTTCCAAAATGACTTTCATTGATTGGTTCAAATAGTTCTAAACCAAGGAACACTCTCTCAATTAGGTTGAGGAGGTCGTTCTACGGATTGAAACAATCCAAACGGATGTGGTATAACCGTCTGAGTGAATATTTGACAAGTTAGGGTTATGTGAACAACGAATTATACTCATGCATGTTCATAAAGAAGTCACATTCTAGATTTGCAATCATTGCAGTTTATGTAGACGACAGGAACCTCATTGAAACTCTCGCAAAGCTTGAGGAAATTGCTGCACACTTGAAATTAGAATTTGAGATGAAAGATATTAGGAAAACTCGATACTGCCTCGACTTGGAGATCGAGCATTGTTCAGATGGAATTCTAGTACATCAACTGAATTACACCCAAAAGGTGTTGCGATGTTTTAATGAGGATAAAACGAAGCCTTCGAGTACTCCTATGGTCGTTCGAACTCTAGATGTTAAACGAGATCCCTTTCGTCTTAAGGATGATGAGGAAGAGATTTTGGAACCCGAAGTTCCTTACCTAATTGCAATTGGAGCTTTATTGTACTTGACTCAGTGCACTAGACCTAACATCTCTTTCGCTATTAATCTTTTGGCTAGATACAATAATGCTCTTACATACAGACACTGGAATGGTGTTAAAGACATTTTTCGTTACCTCAAGGGTACAACGGATTTGGGTTTGTTCTATACCCGCGAATCTTTGAGTGTTGCCGCCCCCTATGTTTTTGGGATTAATTCTTGCCTTGTTAGTTACACAGATATTGGATATCTGTCTAACACACATAGGGCTTATTTTTAAACAGGTTATGTCTTTACCATTAGAGACATCGCTATATCTTGGAGGTCTACCAAGCAAACACTAGTTTCGACTTCTTCGAACCATGTTGAGATTCTTGTCTTGCATGAAGCATCACGTGAGTGCTTTTGGCTGAGAGCAGTTATGGAACATATTCGAAGCACTAGTGGTGTTACTTCCATCGTTGACCTTCTTATGATGATCTTTTAAGACAAAGTCATATGTATCGAGCAGTTAAAGAAAGGATACATCAAGGGAGACAACACCAAGCACATAGCGTTGAAGTTCTTTTACTCACACCAGCAGCAGTAGCATCAGAACATTGAAGTCAAGCAAATCCGTTCCCAGGACAACCTAAGCGATCTCTTCACCATGTCATTGCCCAAGTCTACTTTTCAGAAGCTCATCCAAGAAATCGGTATGGTTAAATTATTTGAGTTGAATCGTTTGTAGTTCTCTTATTTAGAAGTTATGTCTAACTCAGGATGAGTATCCTGAAACATACTCACTCAATCTTAATGTACTATTTTTCCTACGATTAGGAGCATTTTTCCCACTGAGTTTTTGCTACCTAACGAGGTTTTGATGAGGCACCCATCCTGGAATAATCATACTCTGTTGAGTTCACTACCTTCGTCATGTTTGACGTTTGTTTTATACATTATGCATACTTCTCACTTTTCTCCTTAATCTATAGGTTTTTCCCATGCCTTAGGTTTAACGATAGCGAGGTTTTGTGAGTTTTACTACCAATGCATACTTTCTTAAATTTAAGACATGCGTTCACTTGTTGTGTCGATGACTTCATCAACTATTCTACCTTATCTACTGAAGATTTGATGCGATGGTTTGTCGAGTATTTCCACACTCAAGGGAGAGTGTTGTAGTCATATTTAGAATATAAATGTGATTGTGTAAATCCTAGTAGATATGGGAATGTATCTTATATTCTTATTAGGAGTTGATTACTTATTAAAAGTTGTAATCCTAAAGGGAAAAGTTTTTGTCTATCCTACTACTTTAAATAAGGACACAATGGGATGATAAAAAACACACCTCACAATTAAATCACTCTCTCTTCTCTCTAATTGCCGCCGGCCCCTTCTTTCTCTAATCCTCTAGATTAGTTCAATCAAATAGACCTACAACAAAAGGAAGAATTTAAAGACACTGATTTGGTTTGATGTTGTTAATGCAATCAACAACACTTTTTTGTCATTCCTCCAGTTGAACCAAAAGTCAAAATTAATTTATCAGAAGAAAAAACAAGGGAAATGTTATTGGCACTCTAAACATCTCATTCTACACTTTTCACAAGTGTATTTTTCTTTCCTAATATAGAAAGTTTGGAGTGTAGAATGAGATTTTTGGAGTACTAATAACAATTCTCAAAAACAATACATTTAGCCGAAATGTGAAGAATTTTCTCAAATTTATTAGAGAACCATAATTCATAAATCAAAAACCGACGTAAGCAAAATAGTAAGACCCCTTTTTGCTTGTTATTTTTTTTTTCTATTTTTCTAAGAAGTCATCAACATGAAATTCAGATGGATGCTTCTATAATGATCCTACACAAACGTATATTATGTATGTGGTTAAGAGAATGAGAGATAAAGAATTCAAAAAAATTACAACTGCAAAAGGACATGAATGGTTGACAAACTCCGTTTGGAAGCCTTCCTCACAAAGCCAAAGCCTTTCTTTTGCATCAGGAAACTCCCCAAACTCTCCTAATGGATCCCTTCTTGTTCCTCAAATTTTCAAGGGTATTTTCAAATGGTCTTAAACTGGAACTACGATATCCTGATTGGAATGAAATTCATACAAGTTGAACACAAACAAATTCTGAAACTTAATTGAAACTTGTAAAAACCAAATTTTGGAGAATCCGAAAATTGAACTGTATTATGATTAATCGTATAATCAGGATATGATCCAATAAACTTATAGATACATTTCTACCCCATATTTCTTATTCATGTTCTGTTTTAATTAGAGTGTTAAACTGATAATTTCATAGATTTTGGTTGACAATGAGTGTTTTATTAATTAGTAGAGATGACATGAATTTTGATTAAGAAACTGCTTTGTAATAGGTTTTGGAGGACGTAAATATGGGGTGTGTGCGGGTAACTGACATGTGATTTTATTAAAAGAAATAGAAAATCTTTTTTTTTATATACATAGGAATTATGTTCCTTATTTCTTTGTGTCTTGCGGATTTTTTTTTTTCAAGGGCTTTTGGAACCAATTGTTTTTGGTGAAGCCTTGAGATACTAAAATTGACTTCTGCCTTTTTAATATTAGAGATATGCACTTTAAAATACGGGTCTTCACATTACTGCTTACTTGCTACAGCCCCCATTCCACCCACTTTCTTATCCACCCGGATGCCAAAGAAGACCCAAATACCAAATACCCAATCCCAATTCTTGTTTTTCCCACCCCCAAAGTACATCATTTGGAGATGATTTAGACCCAATATGGGTGTTATTTTCACCCTTGTGTTGGAGATAGTTTAACTTGTTAAGTACTAGGTTTATTGTTTGGCTTCCATTGTCAAAATTTGTAAATGCTATCACACATGCTCATAATTTAGAGTTAGGGTTCAATGCTAATCTGGATTTTCTACTAGGATTGAACTTGTCAAAGCACCAGCCTTCTACACTACAAAAGCTTTGAATCATACATTTGCATTTGCATTTCAAGCTTATTTTTCCAGATTCCTTTAGTTTAGTGCAGTTGTTTAGTCAAAAATTTCGTCTACTGTCCAGCTGTCTAGGCATGCAAATTAAGAAAGCCCACGTGGGCCATCTGACACCTTATCCTGTGCGTGGAATTCTCACCCTTGATCTAAAAAGGTCTCTTGGCTTGTGACACTCGTCTCCTTGTTCCTCTAGTCTGAAACATCCAACCCTTCCATTAAAAGAGGTTTCAAGGTTTCATTTGTTTCTTGGTTAGGATTTTTACATTTCAGAAAAAGAGTGCACTTAGTCTAGAGCTACCTCTTAAGCTTCCAAACCAAAACCCTAGCCACAAAACCATCTCATGCACAAACACCCAATCACTACATATTAGGGTTGCATTGCTTTAATGGTTTTGCATTAAGCATTGGTCTAATTTTAAGTTTCATATCCTTCATAAACCAAACGTTTGGATTCAAGTTAGATTCTTCCGTCAACTGTTTGACTAGAGAATCTGACTGGTCATTTCAATCCAGATTTCATAAACATATCATAACATCATATCATCGATCGTGTTGATCTCGGTGCCACAAGGTGAAGAGCTCAAGAGAAGCTATCACTTCGTGAAGACCGAAGGAGTTCATCTCGTGTAAGACAAGGTTATACAAAGGTAAAGCTGCTCCGTAGATGGGATCTGGGAATTGAGCTTGTGTGGTCTTTGTATGAACTTTGTTTACACTAGTGGATTGGACTCAGTGGAGAGTCCCTAGTTTTTTTAACCCAGAGGTGAGTTTTTCTAGCCAAAAACTTCCTTGTGTTCAATACTTTACAAAGCATCCTTTATGACCAAATAACCATTGTTAGAGGTAAACATTTTAGGGTTTGCTAGCATTAACACTTTGTTAACCAAGTAAACATAACACAAGAATTAAGGCTAAAACATAACTGACGATCACACTGCCTTGTTTTAGCTTTATAAGTTTGCTTGGTTTATATACTTGTAAGCCCCTAACAATCTGTACTTAGTTGACTAAAACGTTTGACTACTGAGTACAGTTGGTTTCAAAGTTTTTATTGTAGGGTAATCCATCTGATACCAGTTTTATAACAAGAATTTAGAAACGATTTAAAAAAAAAAAAAAATCAACTCCAATCATGCTCCCTAATCCACCTCCTAAGATAGGGATACATCTGGGAAGCTCCTAAATATAGGAAGGGAGACATGAGCTCCTAGTGGCTATTTGCAATTAATGCTAACTACTTCTAATATTATTTTAATAAATAACTAGTTCATATTGGCTAATTATTATTTTAATACATAACTAGTTCCCATTGGCTAATTTTTTACTCATAGTAATTATAACTCTCTGAAGTATGAAGTACGATTGGAGCACAATTTTGTCAGAGAGGTCCTTTAATAATTTTTGATAGTTTTAGCTAACTTTGCTATAAAATAGATAGCATGATTAGAGGTACTATAGTATACGAATGCCTTGGGTAAAGAAAATATTTACTTGTAATGGGTTCATTTTCTTCTTTCTTTGCACATATTGTCACAAATAAGTGATGTAAAGAGAGTGAATAAGAATTTGTTACATACAAGTTTTGTTTTCCTTAAATAATCAATGTGGTCAATTTGTGAGTTCATATTTTTCCATTGATAAAAGTTGGTCGCACAAAATGTCATATATTTTTAGTCCAAAACAATTTGTTATCTTTAGAAGTTTCTTGTATGCTCAAATCTCAATACAACATGGAATATGGGCAATGTAAATGCACTCTCTCCGTTGGGCTTAAAACTCAAATCAATCTCCTTGTACGTTAGAGTCGTTTAGAATAGTACAAAATCTCACAATCAATTAGTTTATCTTGAGCTGATTGAAGTCATGTAGGGGATTGTTTGCACTCATAAACCCTCGATGTAGCCCAAATGAAAAGATCCAAGGCCCAAATGGAAATGGTTAGCCCAAGGGACTTATAAACAAGCACGCACAAAACTGTATTCTTGTTTACCCACCAAAACACCAAAAGAGTCCCAATCCCAACCAATCACCACCGCCAAACCAGGTGCTCTCTAAAACAAAATAAAAAACTTGATTTGTATGTGAGAGGCATTAAGTTTGATTCTCGTCAAAAATGAATTTGAACCACATTATTGCCAGCCCATTATGAGGCTTAGCCAACTCCTTCATTCCCCTAGTGTGATAATATCGTTTGTTAACAAAAAAAACTTGATTAAGTAGAATGATATACATAAAACTAAATTACCACTTTTGTGGCGTTTCGGTAACATCATTGTTGTGCGTAAGTTTTTTTTTACGATGAAATCAAATGATATTCTTGGACTAGAACTTTATGTGGAGGTGAACATGTTCTATGCGAGTTACTTTCGCTCTCTTGAAAGAGGCCTTTAAATCCATTATTTCTGCGAGAGAAATCACAATCCAAGAAAATGATAAACGTACATCTTTTTAGCATACTACTAATTCCTGCTTAATTTTGTCTATTGTTATTCAAAGACTAAAAATAAAGAGGGCTATGAAAAGTTAGGCGTGCGTAAAAATCCGCTCACGATTATCAAACAATGTTATTCTCTTCATATACGATGCTTTATTTCTAGTCATCGAATTGTAAAAAATTCCATGATAATTTAAAAGTGTCCAAAGAGAGAAAAAGTGTGCAATGTGCGATTTTCTTTCCTATTAAAAAAAGTTACAAGCACCATAGACAAATTTGTTATTCAAATTTCATGAGAGCCAGCAAACAAATCTTATCTTATATATAGAAAGTCGGAGGAAGAGTGCATAGTGCAAAACAATGTTTTTGGGTCACAGACTTTTGTGTCACTGGCTTCGACAAAAATAATTGGATGAAAATACCCCTCGGCCAAAATAATTTCAAAGCATGAAATATGAATGCATAAAATAATCCAAGGGTAATTTGGTAAATTTATTTTTAAATAATTTTATCATAACATGCACAACAGTGCGCATGCAGCCAAAATTTTGGGGTCACGCATAGTTGGACTAAAATGCCCCTCAGCCACAAAAAATACAACAGCAAAATTGAATGCAGTAAGGGTAATTTGGTAATTTGGCTATCATAAAATATAATATAAATATAAGTGGGAAGAGATAAAAGAATAAAAAAAAAATGAAAGGAAAGAAAGAAAAGAATAAACAAATTACAAAAACATTTAAAATGTATAAATCACGGGTAGCGCTCTGTGATTCAAAAAATGTATTTTACACCCGATTGTTTATTAAATATTATTTCTCAATTTTTAATTAAGAGGTGTATAGTGCATGTTATAAAAAAGTTTTTCGCATACGTATAATAATGTGATTCAATTAGTTATCAAATGATCATTTTTTCTTTATAAAAAAATCTTTCGCACGCGGATAATAATGTGATTAAATTAATTGTCAAAAGATTTTTTTTTGATAAATAATATTATCTATACTAAGGGGGAGGGAATGCGCTTAACCTCACAATGAACTAACAATAATGTAATTCAATCAATTGTGTATTAAATATCATTTTCTCTATTTTTAAAGTAAATTTTATATAAACTGATTTTATTATGTTAATTTAGCGACTTTAATTAGTTTATGAGGGGCTTGTTCTAGCATGATAAAAAATTATTCATTTACTTCAAATATTTAATTTTTCTTTTATCAATTTACATATATAAATATATTTAAAATGTGTAAGTTGTGTATGTCTAGCTGAAAGCTAGTTTAAAGAAAACGGAAGGATTTACAGCCATAGAGAGATACAAACACATTGCGCACAAAGACAGAGAGACAGAGGGCCAGTTTCGATTCCTACCTTTTCTTTCTTTATTAATTTCGAAAAAATATCAGCAAAAAAAAAAAAAAAAAAAAAAAGCATCCAAAATCTGTGCCTCTTTTGCTTTACTATATATTCTGCGACCTACCGAGCTTCTGGTCCGCAAGGACGCAAAGCTCCGCGATTTGCATCTGAGATGGCGTCGTCGGCGCAGCTCCGGCTCATGTCTGATCTCAGAACCATCATCAACGAGCCCCCCGAGGTAAATTCCGATCAAGTTTACCTTCAGATCAAATCCGATCAGAAATGCTGAACTGCATCTGGGTTTTTGCAGGGTTGCAGCGCCAGCCCTGTGTCTGATGACAATCTGATGGTGTGGAGCGCCACCATATTCGGGCCTGATGAGACCCCATGGGAAGGTTGTGGGCAGATCTGTTTCTGTTTTTTTTTTTTTGTTCTGCGTTTTCTTTGTTTGTTGATTTGGCTTTGGAATTTGACTGTTTTGATGTTAAATTTGGAAAAACTCAGGAGGTGTTTTTAGCTTGAGGTTGACATTTAGTGAACGTTATCCCGAAAAGCCGCCTCGGGTTCGTTTCACCTCCGAAATTTTCCATCCAAATGGTTAGTTTGATCAAAATCATATCTATTCTACTTTGCTTTCTGTATATAGGAAATGTTAGCAACAACTGAACTCAAAAGCTTAAGCTTGTAATCTTGCAATTAACAAATAATTGAAGGTTTCAACTCAGGGACTCTCGTAAGTTGTAACCCAAGTTATGATACCATGTTAAACGACCACGCAATGAACATTTCATCTCAGATAAGTTATGACAACCTTAGGTAGCGTTTATCAAGTGATTAGAGATCAACTTTACTTGTTACTGGGATTATGCATTCTAGTCTTTACCTGTATAGATGGATTGAGTGTCTGAGGGTTGTGAACTTCTATAATTTCACTTTAAAAACAACAATGAAATTGTCTGAACCAACAAACAATATCGAGCAAACAGCGCTGCTGAGAAATGCTCTGTTCTGTTGTATAGCATTTCAAGTCCCTGGTTTGAAGTTTTACAGGCCATTGAAGACCCTATATGCATATTCTTTTTGCACCGCTGCTAATTAACTTTCAAGAGTATGGCATGATGATGATGAGATTTGACAATTGCCCGATTCTTGTTTTTGTGTTCATACCAGTAATATTTTTGATATGTATTTTCCTTGTCAATGTAACAAGCAGCACGGTAATAGTGGTTAATATCTTTTGTTCTTGAATATATATCGGTTTCAATACACCGACAAAGAGGGATTATGAAAATTATAGTATAGATGAGCACTACTACAGAGGACGGTGTCTGATTGCAAAAGAATAAAAGAAATCCAAGAACAAAAGCCAAAAGCTTTTATCTTAGCTAAAATTCAACAGCTTACAGTATATATTTCTTCTCATTATATTGGTTCATGTATTAATAAACATATTGTGTTTTTGTTTATTTGTTCCTTGACCCCTCAGTTCTACCCTGCTTCCGGTTTATTGATTTACAAGTCTACATTTCTACATTTCTGCATTTTTATCTGAGCAAAAGAATTCTGACTCGTTCTTATGTTGTTTGTGCAGTTTATCGTGATGGTTCACTGTGCATGGATATAATTCAGGATGCATGGTCACCATGCCACAATGTATCTACGATTTTGACGTATGTTCAAGTAATTTTCAAATCGGACTACTCATTTCCTTCTCTCTTACATTCATATTACATGGCGATGATGTTGGTTAATTTACTACTGAACAAATTGTTGCAGTCACTTCTCACTGATCCAAACGCTGCAAGTCCAGCAAACCCTGATGCTGCTCACATGTATCAGCATGATATACAAGCTTACAACAAGTTAGTAAACTTTTGATTTTTCGTTTTTCATTTCTTCTCCTGAATTAATTTATTTCTACTTGTGCCCATTCGAACTGACTCTTCTTCTTCATAATTTGTAGGAGGGTACGCGGTTGTGCTCGTCATTCCATTGAGTCTTTGCAGTAGCACTTTGAAATTACTATTCGTGTCTACTTTTTTAACATTTTTGGACAAGGCTTTGTTTTTGCTTTATGCCTATCCGCAGCTCGTGTATCTCGCTCTTATTGTTGAATGTAATCATATATACACTATTTAAAGTTGATGTCAATATAACACATAAAAGCATGTTTAAATTTCACTTGTCGGATCTCGAAGAGTTCCAAAGTGATTGTAATGCAACCTATTGAGCCTACTGTTGGAGATATGCGATGAGCATCATATACTGCTGCAAGAGACTATTAGCAAAGGAGTATAAACATTGGTCAGAAGTAGTATCATTTTATTGCTTGAGGCCGGTGGCAATAAACCTTTAAGCCCCTTTTCTCCTTTCCTTTTCGTTCCCTCCGCGCCCCCCCCCCCCCCCCCCCCCCCCCTCCCTCCCTCCCTCCCTCCCTCCCTCCCTACCTCCTTTATTCAGTTTCTGCACCTGAGAAACTAGGATGTCGGAGGCTTTCTCTGGATCTGTGTTTGGTAGCTGGATATGTGTTTGGGAGGCTTCTCTGGATCCGTGTTTGGGAGGCTGGATATGTGTTTGGGAGGCTTCTCTGGATCCGTGTTTGGTTTCTGGATCTGTGTTCGGCTCCATTTGACAGGAGGTGAGACAAAGAATGGGCTAGAGTTCTGCTTCTTCTAGTGGATTTTTTGGCGTTTCTGGCGGCCGGCCGTCTCCACTAACGCTCCTAGTGGATTTTTTGGGACTTTTTATGTGGGCCTCCTTATTACTTGGGTAAGGATTGTCTTCATGTAATATTTGTGTTGGATGCAGAAGGAAACCTTTATTTATTTATGGGGAAATTATATTTTACCTCCTTATGTTTGAGTGTAATTGCAACTTTATGCAATATCTTTAAAACATTTCAATCACATTGACTTATCATTTAATTACAATCTCATACATCCGTTAATCAAACCATTAATTTGACCGTTAAGTGATGACGTGGAAAATTTGAAGTTCATATATTTTTATGGCTTGGCAAATGAAAACAATTAAATATTACAAATCAATTAAAAATAAATAAATTAAACAAAATGACCCCACTTATCTCTCTCTCTCTCATTTCTCTCTCTAAAAATCTCCAGCCCCAAACCTAGTGGTTGCAGCCACTTTTCATCTTCTTCTTTAACGATCCGACGCACCCAGACGACGCAGACAGTAGCTCCATCGCCGTTCCCCATCGATGTCGACCACCATTATGACCCAATGTTCCTCATGGAACAAAGCCCAAGTCCTTGCTTGGTGATTTTCAAACCCCAAGCTATCGAATCGAAGAGCCCCGTCTCGGACACGACTTCCCATGACAAAGTCGACAGTGTCCTCCTCCCCCTTTTCTCCCTAACCACTCTGGCCAAAGCCCCCTTATCTTCGTCGGAAACCAAAATCACAGAGCTAACCAATTTAGAGACCCTAAATTCGACGCAGCACTAAGATCTAAGCCGTCGGGGAAAAGGAAATCCTCGGCCACCACCTGCTGTCTCGAGCAGGTGTCCACCATTCATCCGCACCTGTTTCCCCCTTTGTCTGTCCCTCATCCCTTCCACCACCAAAACCACAACCCACTCCCTCACCCCTGACGGCGAAATCGCGACAGCAAACCCTTGGAACTTCTTTGTTAACAACAACAAAGATGTTTCCGATTTGGGATTGGACCCCCTTATTTTGAATTGCAACCCCTTTCATTTTTTTTTTTTTTGCAGAATCGCAACCCTAAACCCTTTGCAGAGAACAAAAACTATGCCTTTCTTTTGAATTATTGATTTTCTTTTTTTCTGGGCTCATGATTTCTTGCTCCTGGACCCCTGGTCTTCTTTGACCGTCTATGGCCATTTGGCCGCTATTAGTGGCGGCAGACGGTGGTGCAGCGAGGTTGCTTGAGCAACTTCAGCAGGGTAGGCAGATTGGCCACATCCCAAAAAATCTTGAAGGCCTGAAATCTGGAGGTAGCAATGTGTGTTGTTCTGTAGGAAAAATTGGGTGAGGCGAAGAGGAGAGTGAGGGATGGGCGGAGACTAAGAGAAGAAGAGAGAGAAAGGAAATGGTGGGTTGGAGAAGAAAGAGAGAGCCCTTCTATAATTAAAAATTATTTTATTAATTTTAATTCCACATGTTACATGTATATGGGGCCTGTGAGATCCATATAAGCAGATAACTGAAAATCTAATAGAAATTGAGACGGTTGTATGGAATTGAAATGAAATAATAGTAAAGGTATAAATTGAAATGTTTTAAAGATGTTGTAAGAAGTTGTAATTGCACCCAAACTTGAAGGTGCAAAATGTAATTTACCCTTTATTTATTTACAAGTCTCGCGGCCCCCACTGAGGCAAACTAGGAATACTAGATATAACCTCAAAATAATAGGGGTCAAGGTTGGCCAGTGAGACGATAGGGGATAAGCTTACTAGCTAAAGTCCCTAAATGACCGCTCAATGATAAAGGAGGTAGGGCTGCAGAAAGAGCCAAAATGTTTGCCTAGAAGCAGCCACCCTTGAAAGAGTGCGTTATAGCTCATTGATCGAGCACTCTTGCATCAAATATTGATGGGGCTAAGCAATTTGTTGAAGTTGTGGGATGTAAAAATGCATAGGGGAGAGAAGCACTCGCGTGAGAGGCAATGGATAAAGTGGAAGATAGAATGTCGGCTTGAGTAACGCAAACATTAGTGAGAATCCAATGCCCCAAAAGCATAAGGGTTCCTCCACAAGGTTTCTTCCATAGAGGGTGAGTCAAGTCCTAAGATCAAGATGAAAGGCGTAATGGATGGACAACAGGTGAATATTTATGTATTACCCCTCGTTGGTCCAGAGGGACGGAAGAGACTGGGTTAGTTGTAGCTATATCTGATCCGTACTTCCTTGCCCGAGTGGAGCTCATATAGCTGGACCACGTCGAGTGGTACCTGGGTGAGAGAGTGTTATGGCAGTTTGGGATTTATCAGCCGGTTCCTGATCAACTACCCTAATCATTCCATGTATTGCAGACAAGTGAAGCTGCTAGATATAGCTTATTGGAAACTTTAAGAGATCATATTAGACACTTCAATGCTAGAGGAGACTTCTTCAAGATGTATTTGATCGACCGCGAGGGCTATGTTGAATGGTATGCTTCAAGGTCCACATAATTGACCCTATCCTCGTGTTTTAAGGAAAAACTTCTTAGTTTTGTTTTCTTTGCCTTTTTTTTTTTTTTCGCTAAATAGATCCTTTACCTACGTTTTGCGGTTCTAGCACTTCCTTTCTTACTCGAATACACCTCGCTCCGCTCTTGTAGAACCCTATTTTGGTCTCTTGCTTACGGTTCTTTTGACTCTTTGGAGGAATGGGTTATTCCAAGAATTGGTACAAGATATCCACGCACATAGCAAGAAGGATATGATGCTGGTTGCTATTCAATTAGGTGTTATAAACTTGCCAATGTTTTTATCATGAACAATTATAAGGGTTGCAACGTGAGTATATTCTCTAACGACCAATTCATTGATTTGGTGATATTCCACACAAACAAGCATAAATATGAATCCCTAAATTGGGTACCTTAAGTAGTAGTGGTACTAGCACAAACACCACCAAGAAAGATTCGTCACAAATAAAGTAGACACAATGAACATACTCCAAGGCGTAATAATGTCATCATCGATAAGTGAGGCCACATTAAACCATCACTGACGAGCAACCACATCACTCACCAGGCAAGACATCACCCGCTAGACGCAATACAAGACCTACAATAATCCGAGAACAGAGTCCACTAATTGGCTTCTCTCTACCTAAAACTTTACCACTTTTGTGAGATCCGCCATTACCGCAAGCCAAGCAAGGCGGATCCGCCACAGATTCAACCAGGTAAGGCGGCGACGTTATAAGAAGAGTAGTTCCACCCTGGAAATCAAACTGTATGAGGTGGATTAGACCCACCTACAATAAAAAATACTCTAAAGTTAGTGATTTAGCACAAGATCAAGGGAAAAACCTTGTAGCAAGGACAATTCTCAAAATTGAGGAGGAGGCTCTATCAAAGACATGATAAAATGGTTTCTCGCCAAATGGTGGGTGAAAAGATAGGTTTGGGTAGCACCATTAAAGGGAGAGAAAAAGAAAATAAAGGAAGGGACGCTAAATAAGTGGTTGGGGAGAAAGGGAAGAGAAGGGAAGGCGGAGGTGTAGAGGCTAGGAGATGTGGAGGATTAGGAGACATGAGGAGAGGCTACCACCAGCCCCAAGCCAAAGCAAGGGGTTGATGGCTGGGCTTGGTTGCCGATCTAGTGTTTACTTATGTGAGGTATGATGTGTGGCGTCCCATTAGTATCCTCTCACTTTTTATGGGACAATTATAAAATTAGATATGCAGAATCTCTGTCGGATATCCTTTGGTCTTTATTATGAAATCTCCACTTACCAAAAAAAAAAAAAAAAAAAAAAAAATTAAGGACCTAATATTAGTTGTGTAAGCATTGGAAGGAATGTAGGTTGACAAATTTTTCAACTCTTCTCAGTGATTCTTACACTTGTGATATAATAATATGTTTTACTTTACTACCTTGAAGTATTGTGGTTTTCAAACTTTTATATATCAAAATTTTTTATTTTTATCCCAGTTTCATACCTAAAGTTATGTTTTTCTCCTAGGTTTATATTTTCCTTAGGTTGACCGTTAGTAACTTCGTTAAAGCGTGACGAGGCTTTCATGTGGATAATGATTGTGCATCTACTTGTAACTGTGGCTCCACGTTGACAATTAAAAAAAAAAAAAAATTTAGCAGAATGAAAATTAAAAAGAACAACAAATAATTTTTTTCCTCTCGTCTTCCTCCCGGGTGGAAGAAGTTTGATCCCGCCCCTTTCTCCTTCCCATCCTGCCTCTACGTCTTCGACCTCAACTAATGGCTTAAATTCGACCTGGATTTCCTCCCGTTCTCCTCTGCACACCCTGTGCCCTCCTCCCTCGACCTCGATTTCCCCTATCGACTCCGCTCCCTGACTGGAATTTGCAGAGCATTGCAAATTTTTAATCTGGAATTTGCGAAATTGGCAGAGGAATTTCGCCGGAATCTCTCAAACGATTTCGACATCGGCAATGCGGAACATTGATTCTGTTGGCATTAAAGCTTCAAATCCCGGTTGGGTTATTGCCCACTCATGTAGCCTCCACAATTAAGCCACCATTTTGCGCAATTTCTCAGAAAATCGTAGAGGGCAAATCTCAAAGACAAAGAAGTTTAAAGTATGGTTTTTTTGGGGTTAATTTGTTCTGGATTGTAATTCAAAAAGAGGAATCTGTTTCAGATAAATCAATATTTTTGTGATATTTTGGGCTTGCCTTGCACAGTTGTGGCCAATAACAAATGGGTTCTCCTCAAACTCCATGAACTACGAACAAAAATTGGTTTATTTTTATTTTTTTTTCAGGGTGGAATTTTTGTGGTTTTTTGTTATTTTCTTAAAGGTTTTTGGTTGTGCATTTTGTTTCCACTGCGGACAGTTAGGGATGGTAAGAGGTCGATTAGCAGAGACTTTTGGTAAGGTTTTTAGATTTCATTGATGGGATTAGTAAAGATTCACACATCTCGAGCTCGTCTTTGTCTACTGGCGTGAAGAACAACAGAAATCAAGGTGGTGATGGCGTTGGTGTGAGTAATAATGATCAATATGACGAGATTTAAGTTCATGTCGACGACATTGAAATTGAAGACGACGTTCAGACCCCGTCCATTCCTGTGGCAAATCCTCCAGCTCAAACTACTTCTTCTGGGTTTGTTTAGGTTTTGATTTCATAAATTGGATTTTTTTTCTTAATTGGCTCTATTAACTTTCTTGTTTTGGAGTTCAGGGATTTGGGCAACTCTAACTTCTCTGGGAGTTTGAGGCTAGAGCTTGGGCAGCTGATGAAATAAGGTAGAGATTCGTTTGTGGTAGGAGTACAGTAGCGTCATCGTCACCGCGGTGCTACGTCTTGGCTGGCGTTGCAGCGTGAAAGGGAGAAAGGGACAGAAAAGGGAAATACCCAAAAATATTACATTTTCATAGAAATAGGATTTTTTTTTATTTTTTATTTTTTAATATGCACATGGCATGCATAACAATTGAACAAAAATAAAAATTTTCCTACATCTTGAAATGACTAAATTGCCCTCGTACATAAATGGGTTATTTCCTCCTATTTTCTGATTTTTCTCTCTGTACTCTTTTTCTCTCCCTCCTTATCTCTAAAATTGATATTTATTGGATTTTTTTTTTTCTCTTTTTAGTGAAAGAAACGATTCATAGAAATAGAAGGGCACCAGGCCAAACAACAGACATAAAGCTTCCTCGCAAGCCCAGGGAGCAGAAACCAAGATAAACAGGACACAATGCGACGCCATCACACAAGACACCAGCATCGTCCCATCTACCCATGCAAAAAGACTCCCCACCCTTACAATGGAGGACATGGAAGACCGTCTTTGTTCAAAATACCTACACGCGAAGATAGAGGTCTTACAACCCAGCCGAAGTCGCACATCTCTAGTGATATATTCCTCGCGACGAAATCTGTTGCCCTATTTGTTGCTCGTGGAACCCATGACCAGGCGCATGATTGAAAACTTCTCCCAATCTTCAAAACACGGCTAAGAATTGGGAGTAGGTTCCAATCACAACTCAGAGAAGGAGAATTAAGGGATCGTATAATAACTTGCGCATTCGATTCAATCACCAGCTTCTGCAGTTGCAAATTTTTTGCCAGTAAACACCCTTCCAGAATGGCAAGAGCCTCCGCCATCTCAACAGTAAATGCATGTACCCTCACACTCCGCACCGCGTTACAACTCGAGAAGCTGTCTCTGACCACAATCTCGACATTACCGCATAGAGAGTTTCTCCTCCAACAAGCATCAACATTTACCTGTCTCTAGTTAACTAGGGAAGGAGACCACTGAGAAGGTTAATGCACACCACGAGCAAGGCTGATTCGATCAATAGCTGACAATCGCAGAGATAAAGAGGCCAACTTAAAAGATTCCATGGTAGTGACCATAACCCAAATAGTTCTTAAAGGAAAAGGATGTACCTCGTTGAAAATTGCGTCACATTTAGCCCTCCAAATAAACCAACATGAAAAAACCAAATAAGACAGAGTAAGTTTGAGGTCCACTTTACAACCTATATTTTGATTGACAATCAAGCACAACCAATCACCCAAAGTTGTGGTAGAGCATCGATCAATCTGAAGGCGCAAATAACCTTCCTTCCATACCCTAGATGCCCACGGGCAAAGTAGAATAATATGCTCCACAGTCTCATCACGTTCTGCACAAATGGGGCAAAGTAGAGATATAGCACACCAACGTCGATACAGGTTGAGTTTGGTGGCGTAAGCATCACGGAGAGCCTTCCACATAAAGTTTCTCAATTTTGGAGGGGCTTTACAGTTCCAAACCTAATCCCACACCTGGGGATCAATACTTCAAGAAGAGGAAGGACGATTGAGGTTCACAGTAGGGTGGCGGTTGTAGCACCACCTATATCCAGACCTTATTGAGAATGTACCATTCATTTCGAATGGCCAAACAAGTTTATTCGGACTCATAGCTGGCCTCACATGAATGTGAGAGATGGTTACCTGCTCTTCCTTTGATGCAAGAGTGGAAATGAGATTAATATTCCACTCCCTCGATACCGGGTCAATGAACTCTGCAACCTTACACTCCCTGTTTGTATCCGTGAAAGGGTAAGGGGTAGAATGCTCAACTGGGATGCTCGAAACCCAGTTATCCACCCAAAACCTAACCTCTTGTCCTCCCAAAACCTGCTATCTAGCACCTTGTAAAATGAGATCCCTCTCTTTTAACAGACTCGCCCATGCCCAAGAGGCTCTTCTGCATTTCTTTTGCTTCTAGTAAAGAAACATTTGGGAAATACCCCTTCTTTAGAACACGCGCATATAGAGAGTCGGGATCATGTATCAATCGCCAACATTGCTTCGAGAGCAAAGCAATGTTAAGGTCTTTGAAATTACAAAACCCCATACCTCCCTCCCTTTTTAAGCGACCCAAATCCTTCCAATTAATCCAGTGTATCCCACGATCCTTATCTGTCCCCGCCCACCGAAACCTTGCCATAGCCGCGTCAATTTCATTGCACAAGGTAATCAGCAGTCGAAAGACACACATTGGATACATAGGAATAGCCTGTACAATCGCTTTGATAAGAACTTCCTTCTCAGCTTGAGATAAAATTCGCTGCTTCCAACCTTCAATTTTAGCCAAACCTGTTCCTTGATATATTGAAAGGTGTCCCACTTCGATCTCTCCCAAAATTTTGGGATTCCCAAATACTTACCTGGATCATCCACCTTAGGCATATTTAAAATATCACAAAGCTCCAACGCCAACTGGGGCGGAATATTTGCTCCAAAATACACAACCGATTTCTGAAGGCTAACCTATTGTCCAGAAGCTCGACAATACACGGGCAGAAGAGAAGATAAGTTTCTGCAATTCTGCTTGGTAGCCATAAGGAACATTAAAGTATCATCAGTAAACAAAAGATGTGAGAGCACAGGTCCCGAAGCCGAAATCCTAATTCATTCCAAATAACCCTGATATACCGCCTTATTAATCACCAATGAGAGAACTTCATTGATAATGAGGACCAAATAAGGGGATAGGGGATTTCCCTGTTGAAGACCCCTGGTTGGTTTAAAAGCTTTCCCTGGCCTCTCATTGATAAGGATGGAAAACTCCACCGTTTTGACACAGCGCATAACTATATCAATCCGCCTTCGCTGGAATCCAAGGTGTCCCATGACTACCTCAAGGAAATACCACTCAACCCGATCATAAGCCTTGTTCATATCAAGTTTGAACCCCATTTCGAACTTCTGCCAATTGATTCGCCGAAATCTTAGACATGACCTTATAAAATAGTTACATAGACTAATTGGCCTGAACTGACTGACACTTTTCGGGTTGGGGACCTTAGGGATCAAAGCAATATTGGTGGAATTAATCACAGAAGGGCAGCCATCGCCCACTAGGCACTCGACGACAATTCCAAGGACCTTTGCTGCAATAATATCCCAATATGATTGGAAGAAAATGCCTTGGAACCCATCTGGACCAGGCACCTTAGACCCTCCCATATTTAACACTGTATCTTTTATCTCCATATCGAAGATAGGACTACACAGCGCCTCATTCATGTCAATAGTTACTACCGGATCTAGACAACCAAGAATACCACCCCAATAGAGATTACCGTCAGACGTAAAATAATTTTTTAAAATGATCTTCCATCGCCAACCTAACCTCAGCAAGGTTCTCCTTCCAAGTACCCTAATCATTTCAGATTCGAGCTAATTTGTTCAGACGGTGCCTTAGGACAGTAGACTGATGAAAAAAGGCAGTGTTCGAGTCACCGACCTGCAACCACCGGATTCTTGATCTAGCAGCCCAATATGCTTCTTCTTGAGCCTCTAGAAGGATGATGGTTTCCACGAGCTCTCCAATTTCTGTACTATTTTCCACTGAATTCCGTTGGAGATGCCTAAGATGCAAATTCATCTTTTCAAGCTCATACTTTCTATTTTTGAATTTATCAAAGCTCTATCTCGTTAGACCTCTTTTAGTGGAGTTCAACTTTGATTGCCATTTTTTCACCCCCATCTCGACCCTTTCCACATTCCAACACCTTTCGATTGTCTCTCTACATCCCTCCTCCTTGTACCAAAAGGCCTCGAAACGAAATAGTAGTTTACATTTAGGAACCAAAGGGTCAGTATTAAGAATCAGAGGGCAATGATCTGACGCCCTAACATTTTCATGGATGATCACTGAATTTGGCCATTGAATCTGCCAGCTCTATTAATCAACCCACGATCCAACATTTCTTGCACCAAACTACCGTTTCTAGTTCCTCTCCACGTAAATTTAAGCCCTGAGAATCCTAGATCCACCAACTCCAAATTGTTCATAAAAGATTGCAGAAATATTGTTGCCACCTGGTGTCTTTGGTTCTCTCCAAATTTCTCATAATCTAATGATATCTCATTAAAGTCTCCAGCGCAAATCCATGGGACATCTGTCGGTCTCAGCTCCTCCGAGATCCATTGCCAAAAATCATTTCCATGAGGCATGAAACCACTCATCACCTGTGATCCTCATCTCAGTATGAATCAGATACTTATTAGACGACACCACTTTGACTTCCAAACTATCGTTCCACCATAGACTTAACCATCCCGCTGCTCCAATTGGAGGCATATCATACCCATTTACAAACCCCAACCGCTTACGAACTCCAATAATTCTGTGGTTCTTCATTTTTGTTTCAAATAAAAAAAACCACAAAGGGTCTATATCGTCTAATGAGCCCATGTAAGGCTCAAACTACCGTGTTCGACCCAAGACCACGGTAGTTCCAAACTAGGTGTATCATGACTAATTTGCAACTGTTTCGCACTAGTCGCCACTGCCACCACATTTGTTTGCTAACCTCTATCTTCTCTTTGTTGCTTCCTCATCCATAATGTCCTTAAGGTGAGGCCAAATGTTTTCTTTCTGAACTGGGACCTCCAACAAATTATCCTCCAATAGAGCACTTGCGTCCCTCACCTAATCATCATTCGAACCACTAGTCACAGCAGCATCTCCTCTACATCCTCCCCTCCTAACACGTACATTGGGCCCAGTCAGTCTCCTTGTCCTTTTACTCGGCCTTTAGGCTCTACAGCTACTCGCATTCCTCTTTAGGCCCATCCTTTGAAAAAGGCCTTCACCATCCGCTTAACCCATATAAAGATTGTACGGTTACTGCACCACAACCAGATGCTAGCTCATCCCTTGCTCTATTTGACATTGCTACCTCTCATTTTCTATTCTCACCAATTGGTTTAGTGAAAAAAAATGAAAAATCCAATTCAAAGGTTTGATTTATTTGGAGATTGTTTGTGTTTGTTGATTGGTCATTTTGGGAAATGAACACATTTATGTGCTTGCAGTCGCAAATTGGGGATTTCTTCCTCAAATCATCTTCTTCCCCAAATTCGAAAACCCAGTTGGAAGATTTGATTTATTTGGAGATTGTTTGTGTTTATTGATTGGCCCTTTTGGGAAATGAACAAATTTATGTGCTTGTAGTTGCAAATTGGGGATTTCAAATCATCATCTTCTTCCCCAAATTCAAAATCACATTCAAAACCCATCTGGGTTAAAACCAATCTGCAGTCCAAGAAATTTTCAGATATCGAAGAAAATCCATTATGAAAAACTAAAGACACCATTTTTTCTACTGCAATCTCCCTCTCTCCTCCACTGATGGACGCCTTTTCCCTCTAAGTTCGAAGAAAATCCTAAATTTGTTAGCTTTATCAATACGTGCAACAATGTCGGTTTTGTTGTGGACGTTCATCGTGCAATTAACAACGTTAGGGGATATGTGGGGGCCTAGATTCCGGAAATCCCTTAGAGATTTGTAGTATACAAATCTTTGACCTGAACCTAGATTCTGAAAATCCCATTAAAAATCATCTATTTCCAGTGACTTGCACACGATATGCACACGACATGCATAAGATGTAACATCCCACATCGCACATGAGAGTGATCCTTATATGTATATTCCCATCCCTACCTAGCACAAGGCCTTTTGGGAGCTCACTGGCTTCGGGTTCTGTAGGAACTCCGAAGTTAAGCGAGAAGGGGGCTAGAGCAATCCTATGATGGGTGACCCACTGGGAAGTTGCTCGTGAGTTCCTAAAAACAAAACCGTGAGGGAATGGTAAGCCCAAAGCGGACAATATCGTGCTACGGTGGTGGAGCGGGCCCGGGAAGTGGTCTGCCCCGGGCCGGGATATGACAAATTGGTATCAGAGCCTAACCCTAGCCACGAGTGTGCCGACGAGGACGTCGGGCCTCTAAGGGGGGTGGATTGTAACATCCCACATCGCCCAGGAGAGTGATCCTTATATGTATATTCCCATCCCTACTTAGCACGAGGCCTTTTGGGAGCTCACTGGCTTCGGGTTCCGTAGGAACTCTGAAGTTAAGCGAGAAGGGGGCTAGAGCAATCCTATGATGGGTGACCCACTGGGAAGTTGCTCGTGAGTTCCCAAAAACAAAACCGTGAGGGAATGGTAAGCCCAAAGTGGACAATATCGTGCTACGGTTGTGGAGCGGGCCCGGGAAGTGATCTGCCCCGGGCCGGGATGTGACATAAGACATGCACATGATATGCTCACAAATCTGAGCTAACCCAAAAACCCAGAGCTCATAGCTCTCTCTTCAAAATTCAAAAAATGACATCATCACCTGTGACGTCACCACCATATACACTATATGCACACCACATGCACATCATATATACAGTACATGCACATGATAAGCACAGAATTGAAGATCGAGCAATGAGTTGTTTTTTGCATTAATAAGAAACCTTAACAACAATCTATTGGTACAATGGATACAATTAAAACACAGTTGTTACGTATATAAGGTTACCATGGCGGTTTAAAAAGTCTTGTTGCATATAGCAATCACCGCTTAACAGTGCACGTGGAAAACATGATACTCATTGTTGTTATTTCATGGACACGCATGACCCTTAACGTCCTTTAAGCTTTTTCTTAATTTTGTTTTTCATCGAGGCCAACTAGGTTTTTGGTCATACTCGCTAAATTTCGTGGCCCAACTTACGTGCATTATAACTAATGAGCATTCTTGCTCCTCATATTAAGTTGTAGCCATGCACACCATATACACACCTCATGCAAATTATGGAAAAAATTTCACAAATTTCTGCGATTGGACACTTGAGCCAGAAATTGTTCCATCCCAGTTTTGTAACACATCAAAAAGTAGAGTTTATTCCACAACCCATAAGCCCCAACATGAAACACAAACCCTAATTTAACTTCTAAGTATTAATTCACCTTACAAACAACCCATTTATTCCATTAATCATTGATATAGAAACTTGGAACTAAACACCCTACCTTACTATGCCTGCCGAAGCTTCAGTTGCCAGAAAAAAATGGAACTTTCCGACCAAAACAGAAAATATGGTACAAAACCCAGGTCATTCCTATCACCTCTCTCTCGCATCCTTTTGTTTGAAATAAGAGGTATTAGGTCAACCCAAAACCCAACTCACTCTTCTCACCTCTCTTTGGACTTCCCCTTCTTCGAAATTTAAGCTCAACCTTGAAACCTAGAGATCACATAGCTTTCTCCACATTCCTCTCTTCCAAATGAGAAAAATGATGCAATGAGCCGATGATTTTTAGTATTTATATGTGGGTATTTTAGTAATTTCGATGGTGTTCATGACTTATGCATGGCCGGTTTGTCCTGTTTCTATCCCAAGATTAAGAAAATGTCATATTTTGGGTATTTCCCTAGAGAATAAAGGAGGAAGGAAAATAGAGAGAGTGGAGAAAGAGAGATAATTAATGGGTGGGGCCACGTATGTATTTTTTAGCTTTTTAATGTCCACGTGGGGCTACAGTGACACATGGATGCATAGTCATCGTCCATGTTGCAGCCACACCACACTTTAACGGAGTTACTAACGATCGACCTAATGGAAGTATGAATCTAGGAGAAAAACATAACTTTAGGTATGAGACTAAGAAGAAAAAAACTTGATGTATGGAAGTTCGAAAACCACAATATTGCATGGTAGTAAAATTAGAATTACCTTAATAATAATCGAAATTGAGTAAACATGATATAAGTTCAATTTTGTACTCATTATTGGATTTAGTCCACTTTATTGAGTTGCGTTCACTCACTAATCTAAGTTGTAGGTACTATATATATCAGCGTATATACTACTATGAATTTATAAATGTATGGAAGATGAAACTTCTTTGAACTATTTTTATGGACAATTGGCAGATTAAGTTTTATTTATTTTGGTATATACCTTTATCACATGTTCTTTTTTAAATTATTATTATTAAGGGAAGGGGGCAGAGTTCAAAACTATTACAATAATTTAGGGGATGAGAATTTCACAATAATGCATGAGTGGAAACCCCACACCCTATCACAACATAAAGGTATTTTATCAACCTAGCTATGGTATAGGTATCGTATATGACGACATATAAATTTATTTTAATTTTCCATGAAAGTGGTTAGACTTTCATATTTTAAATATTCAAATTAAAAATTTGAGTAAAAAAAAAAAATGCTTAAATTAAGAAATTTAATTAAAGTTTAAAAATAAAAAAATTGGACTAAATTCAATATTTGCTCAAATTTTTAGACCTGAATCAAAGTACCCCTAGAAAATTTCAATGTTTATTTTCAGCCATAATATTTAATAAAGTACGAGTAATGTTAGGGGGATAATAGTTTCATATCACATTATGTATACCAGTAACTCTTGTACATGGTATGCATGTGAGATGGAAATTATTGTAGAAACTATAAAAAGAGAAAATATAGGTGGAGCATAATGAAGCTAGGGGGAACGTTTAGAACACTGAAAGTAATTTAACATCTAATCTGACAAAATCTAACATCTAATATAACAAAATTTATCGTTTGACAAAAATAATAATAATAATATAGATATTATGTCAATTATCGATATTTCATACAAATAGGCATAAAGATTAATCCCCGAAATGGCTACCACAAGTAGCACTGGTACTAGCATAAGCACCACCAATTGCATTCGCTGTAGTTAAGGTAGATGCAACGAACTTACACCGGGGCTCACGTAATGTCAACATAAACAAGTGAGACCATCTTGAACTGAAGGAGGACCAAAGGGTCATGTTTAGCCCTATAGCTCAGCAAGAAATTATATTATAATGAACAATGTAAGGCCATATTTTATATCATCTCCAACCGAGAGGGCCAAAAGGTCCTAGGCCAAACGTAGCTCTTTGACAAGAAACCCATCTCCAACTAAGGGGGCCTAAGGGCCATAGGCCAAACATAACCCCTCAATAATTTATTATTTTAATTGAATTAATATGGTTAATTAAATTAAATTACCATATTAAAATAGTAACTCTCTAGATTACTTCTCTTTCTCCTTCATCTCTCTTGTTTTGATCTTCCATTGCAGTTCGTCTTGCGTTAGAAAAATGGTCCATTGAAACACCCTTTGGCATAAAGAAAGCATAATAACAAAGAAAGTGTGGTAATCTTGCACCTGCCGCAAAGCCATGCTTGACATTTTGACGCTAGTTAGCCGTTAGAGGGCAAGTGGGCTGGGTTGGAGGGTTGGCTGAAAATGGCCAGCCCGCTAACTTGATTTGGGGGTATTGGCCCGATGGGGCCCAGAAGCCCTTTGGCCTATCCCTCGGTTGGAGATTGTTTTCATATCATTTCGAGCTATTTTTAGCCCTATGACCATTTGGTCGAGTCGATTGGAGATGGCCTTAGGTTTTCTCACTGATTATCGACATCAACTTATTTTTATTTTCTTACCATTAAATTGTAATACAAGATTATATTTTACTTAATTTTAGGATTAAATATAAGAATTAAATATTATTTTTCCTTTTTTATATTCCTAATTCGTATCTCAATTGTTTTCTAGCTCCATCACAGATTGAACCGATCTATGTTGTAGCTAGGTACTATATATATAAACATATATACTAGTATGGATTTATAAATGTATGGAATTCTTTGAACTATTTTCATGGATGATAGGTACGTAGATTAAGTTTTATACCTCTATCACATGTATTTTTTTTTAAATTATTATTATTAAGGGAAGGAGGGAGGGTTTGAAAGTATTACAATAATTTAGGGACGGAGAGTTTCAAACCAGGACACACAAGTTGAAGCCCAACACCCTATCACAGGTTAAAGTTATTTTTTCAACATGGCTATAGTATAGGTATCATATATGATGACATACAAATCTTCTTTTAACTATTTTTTATGAAAGTGGTTAGACTTTCATTTCTTAAATATTCAAATAAAAAATTTAGAGTAAAGATGCATAAATCAAGAAATTTAATTAAAGTTAAAAAATAAGAAAACTGAACTAAATCCAATAACACCTCAGATTTTTGGACTCTAATCAAAGTATCCCAAAAAAATTTCAATGTTTATTTCGGCCTTAATATTAAAAAAAAAAGTACCAGTAATGTTAGAGAGATAACAGTTTCACACTACATTATGTTTACTAGTAACTCCTGTACATCCTATGAGTGTGGGATGGAAATTATTGTAGAAATTATAAATAAATAAAAAAAGAGAAAAATATAGTGGGGAAGAGAGAAAGTAGGTTGGTTAAATTACAATATTACCTTTTTGTAGACATCGAAATTTCAGTAAAATAAATGTTAACCAATGTATTAAAATTACAACCTCCACTTACTTCACCCACAACATCCACTTACTTCACCTACAACCTCCACTTACTTCACCTACAACCTCACACACTTACTTCACACATAACATCCACTTACTTCACCTACAACATCCACTTACTTCACCTACAACCTCCACTTACTTCACCTACAACCTCCACTTACTTCACCCACAACATCCACTTACTTCACCTACAACCTCCACTTACTTCACCAACCTCACACACTTACTTCACCTACAACCTCCACTCACTTCACCAAAAAAATGAATGGTGGTGATTCATTCTCAAAACCTATAAATAG
Source organism: Pyrus communis (assembly GCF_041283825.1). Classification (NCBI taxonomy): domain Eukaryota; kingdom Viridiplantae; phylum Streptophyta; class Magnoliopsida; order Rosales; family Rosaceae; genus Pyrus; species Pyrus communis. The sequence goes on from NC_142566.1 coordinate 16,429,405, forward strand.
GCTTCTCCATCAAGAGGAATATCACAAAGAAAACCAATTCACAAATACATTTCTCTACTCCCAAATTGGAAGAGAACACACCAAATCCTTGAAGCTTTGAAACTCCAAAGCTCTCAAGCATCCAAATTCCCAAGAATTTCGAAGGATCAAGAAAGCACTCTTCGTTCTTCGTCAAATCCTCCTTCAAGATCAAGCCCCAACGGCCCTTGAAGAACTCCCACCAACTCAAGATTAAGCCCCGACGGCCCCTTGAAGAAAGTGTTCATCGTTCATCATCCGTTCATCCTAAGATCAAGCCTCAACGGCCCTTTGGATCAACAACCTCAACAAATCCACACATCCAATCGTTCTTCAAGACTAAGCCCAAAAGCCCTTGAAGATCTGCTCATCCATCAACCTTCAAGATCAAGCCCAAAAGCCCTTGAAGAAATCCATACACCCATTCTTCAAGATCAAGCCCAACGCCCCTTGAAGATCCATTCATCAACTGTTTATCCTAAGATCAAGCCCCAACGGCCCTTTGGATCAACAACCTCAATAAACCCATACACCCATTCTTCAAGATCAAGCCTAAAAGCCCCCCTTGAAGATCCGTTCATCAACTGTTCATCCTTAGATCAAGCCCCGACGGCCCTTTGGATCAACAACTCATCCACAAACCTACACCCTACGAAGATAGAATCAGAGGACCAAATTTGAGAGAGATCGTAACCCCAAAATCATTAAACACAAAAATATTATTTTTGTACACGTATTCCTGTTTCTTGTTTTCAGGAATTTTTCGTGTTCACAAATTTGGCACGCCCGGTGGGACCATCTCTACCTCTCATCTCTGTCTCCATTCAAGATATTCAAGCACACTCCATGGCTTCAAACAAAGAACAAGTCATGACCATCGGCACTACCTCCATTGAAAAACCGCTGGTTCAGATGAAGGAAAGAATTGCAAGGCTAATAAAGACTGCAGATGAGAAAAACTTGCAAACTGCCAGACTCATCAACCGTCTGGAGGCGCAACATGGTGTCATAGTGAAACCAAGCTCTCTTCCAACTAAGAGGACCGAAGAAGGCTTCAACCCAAATGCCTACGAACTCATGTCAAAGGCTAGGCATGACTTTGCTTCCTCTTCAAATCTTGGAAAGGAGGTTTCAAACACCGCCAACGACAAAGATCGTGACCTCACCAAAAGCTCCTCGTTCGCACGAGCCTAAAAGGTGACAACAAACGCTCATTGCCTGCACGAGCTGAAACTGCAAACGGCACCAAACGCTTCTTGCCTGCACGAGCTGAAACTGCAAGCCTGCACGAGTTGAAACTGCAAACGACACCAAACGCTCATTGCCTGCACGAACTGAAACTGTAAACGGCACCAAAAGCTCCTCGTTCGCACGAGCCTAAAAGGCGACAACCAAAGCTCCTTGTCCGCACGAGCATAAAAGGCGACAACAAACGCTCCTTGCCTGCACGAGCTGAAACTGTAAACGGCACCAAACGCTCCTTGCCTGCACGAGCTGAAACTGCAAACGGCACCAAACGCTCCTTGCCTGCACGAGCTGAACCTGCAAACGGCACCAAAAGCTCATCGCTTGCACGAGCCTAAAAGGCGACAACAAACGCTCCTTGCCTGCATGAACTGAAACTGCAAACGGCACCAAACGCTCCTTGCCTGCACGAGCTGAAACTGCAAACGGCACCAAATGCTCCTTGCCTGCACGAGTTGAAACTGCAAACGGCACCAAAAGCTCCTCGCTTGCACGAGCCTAAAAGGCGACAACAAACGCTCATTGCCTGCACGAGCTGAAACTGCAAACGGCACCAAACGCTCCTTGCCTGCACGAGCTGAAACTGCAAACGACACCAAATGCTCCTTGCCTGCACGAGTTGAAACTGCAAACGGCACCAAACGCTCCTCGCTTGCACGAGCCTAAAAGGCGACAACAAACGCTCCTTGCCTGCACGAGCTGAAACTGCAAACGGCACCAAAAGCTCCTTGCCTGCACGAGTAGAAACTGCAAACGGCACCAAACGCTCCTAGCCCGCAAGAGCATAAACTGTGTACGGAAAAATCATTATCAAAATCACCAAAAAAAAAAAAAAAAAAAAAAAAAAGAAAGAAAAAAAAGAAAGAAAGGAAATAACACATCCTGGTGATATATATGTTTTATCTGTATTCAGCACAATACACTGAATAAAATAAAGCATGTCCATTGATCTCCGAGAAATTACAAGTGCGTACAAAAAAAAAAAAAAAAAAAAAAAAAAAAAAAAAAAAAAAGAAAGATGGAGCTTTCACAAAGATTGTTCACGTGAAGCCTCACTACTTGACAAAACTCCAGGAGCAGGAGGCATCGAAGATAGATCATTCGAGGCCTCAATACTTGGTGGAACGCTAGATGACGCAGGAAAAAGGTGCCTTTGGAAGAAAGCCGCAAGCCTTTGACGGTCACTTTAAATTCGACCTTCAGATTCTTACAGCTGATCAAACTTCCTCTTCATGCTCGTCGAATAATTATTTGCAAGCACGTGCAAACCTCTATTCTCGCGCTTAAGCTGTTGAATCTCTTGTTTAATATTTTCCACCTCCGCCATCAATGACTTAACTTGACGGGATCGAGCAAGTAGGCGTTGGCCCATGTTGGACACGGAGCCCGCACACTGAACACTGAGAGCTAGGGACTCTTGAACGGCCAACTCATCGGACCGTCCTGAAAGCAGCCTACTATCTCTAGGAGTGAGGAGGTTCCTAGCTACTATTGTAGCTGTTGTTGCATCCTTCATCACGGAGTCTTCACCTGTAAGAGGGCCACTAAAAGATAAGAAAGATGGGCACCATACATTACCCTGATGCGGCGCACCCGTATCACTGTTGAGACTCAAATCTAAGCAAATGTTAGATGGGTTAGCCATTTTCAAAGGTGTTAAAAGAGAAGGGTTGGATGGAGTAAAATCTCAAAGGGCCGTTAAAACAAAATACACCGGAGACGATTTTCATGAATGGGCAATCTTCAAAGTGTGCATGTTGGAGGTGATCGATACCTCTATAAAAGGAGAGGCGACACAACCACCGATTCAAAAAATTGAAGAGACACCACTCTTCAAATCTTAAAAGCCGGATTTTCCTGCGTAAAGTTCGGCAACGCTCTTCAGACACAATCTCGGCTTTTCAGATAACACGTGCAACTTTGTCAAAGATCTCTGACAAAGTTGAAAACGCGTGGAGGTCATTACCCCAATTACCACACTTTTGCCGATAAGCGTGGGTGACAAAGCCGCATCCGCACTACTACTTGCCATTAAAATTTCTATATATGTCAACATTCATGGCAAGGCATACATCCAAAAACGCATGACTCTTCTTCTCGGTCGAGAATGTAGTTGCAACCAAACCTCTCAACATGGCTGTTTATTCATAAATTGAAAAAGCATTTGCTCAAAAATCGAAGAAGCGTTTGTTCAGAAATCAAAGAGGTAACACCCTCCGAACCTCAAAAGCTGGGCCGCTTATTCAAGGATCGAAGAGTCATCACTCTTTGAATTTCAAAAAAAAAGAAACGGATTTCCTGGATCAAAACTTGTCAGTACCTTTCACATGTAACCTCAACTTTGCAGACATTACAAGCAACTTTGTCAAAGATTTCTGACAAAGTTGAGAACGCGTGAATCTTACTGTTTCAATTACCCAACAGTTGTTGACAATGGTAAAGGAACAGTACCACCACTTGCTATTGGGAAAACCCTATATATGTCGACCTTCATCTTTTATGGCAAGGCAGACCTGCAAAAAATGCCCAACTCTTCCTCACCTCTGAGGGCGCACTCCCAGCAAAGCCTCTCGAAATACTCAATTTTCTTCTTCCCTGAAAGACAAAGAGAGAGAGAGAGATCAGTCGGCACTTGGAATCAAGCTTCCCATTTGGAGCCGACTGCCCGAAATCCCTTCCCTGATTGCTTATCCAGCCCTACTCTCAAGTACTCATCTTCAACTATTGATGTACCCCCAAAGAAGATACCAGATGCCTGGAGTACAGATGAGGCAGGAGGAAACGGTAGATCGAAGCATGTGGAGACAAGCACAACAAATATATGTGCTGATTCATTCGCTGTTTCTTCAAAAGCAAAAGTATCTCATATCATCAAGGGCGAAAGCAAAGGTATCTCATATCATGCTTTTTCCCTGTCTTTTCCTTTGCCCTTGTTCTCACCTGCCAAGACAAGGACAGAGAAAGCAATATGTCGGAACCTCCCCTCAAACTTGCGCTGCCACCAAGAAGTGATGGTCCATTCAAATGCAAGGTTTGCATTCCACTCCTGTATCAGAGGACAAATACTACAAGAGAAGATGCCAAACCTGCATAAGGAAATACCACTTCTGCAAAGGGAGTAAGTAAGGCAAGTGAAAATGATACATCGAAGCATGTGGAGACAAGCACAACAAATATATGTGCTGATTCATTCGCTGCTTCTTCAAAAGCAAAAGTATCTCATATCATCAAGGGCGAAAGCAAAGCGTTGCTCTCGAGTGCTCGTCTTCAACTGTTGGTGAGTCTTGAATTCCCTCAGCGCATACTTCAGGACAGGTGACGGAGTGTCGGCTCTTTACACTGAAGCTGTCAAGCATAGATTAATTGCTAAGAAGTCATGCCTTGAAAGACCATTTAAAGGCAAAGGGTTGCGCACCACTTCAGCTATGTAAAAGAAACAAGCAGAGAAGAATGCGGTAGGAGCTGGAACAAACTGCTGGAGCACGACGCCTTCCCCTATAGCACCATCCAGACAGAAGAGTTTAAGTCAAATCCAAGCTCGACATCATTGTTCTAATCAAAGAGCTTGAGAAGCCTCAACAACCCTCCGCTGGCGCCGTCACCAAAGAGTAAAGCCTCTCCGCGCGACGTCGTTAAATCGTCAACACTTCTTCAAAAAGCAAAAGTATCACATATCATGCTTTCTCTATGTCTTTCCCTTTGTCCTTGTTCTTACTAGCATGACAAAGAGAAAGAGAGCAATCAGCCGGCACTTGGAGTCAGTCTTCCTATCTGGAACCGACTACCTGGAATCTATTCCCTGGTTGCTTACCTAGCGTTGCTCTCGAGTAGTCATCTTCAACGGTTGATACACTTCCAGAGAAGGGACCACATCTGCTTGGAAAACAGCTAAGACGAGTGACGATGAAACATCAATCTTGTGGATCATCAGCAAACGCAACAACTGCATATGCTGAGTCATCCTCTAACCCTCTTCAAATATGAATTGGAAAGATTAAACAAAGAAACAGGTCATCACCTCCACCTCGTGTTTGCCTGCCATGTGTCTGAATCCTGAAACCGTTCATGATCTTATTTTCACTCAAGATCAAGCCTCGATGTCCCTTGAAGAAATCACAAGTCCGATTCAAAATCAAGTGTTCACCACCCTTGAATCAAATTCAACTCCAGATAAAAGGAGTAAGTTCAGACCTTCGGAGGAGACCAAAAGAATCCTCCAGCCCAGTTCAAGATTAAGCCTGTGGAAAATCAACGATTGGAGGAAACCAGAAAATCTTCCAGCCAAACTCAAGATCAAGCCTCGATGGCCCTTGAAGAAATCACAAGTCCGATTCAAAATCAAGTGTTTACCACCCTTGAATCAAATTCAACTCCAGATAAAAGGAGTAAGTTCAGACCTTCGGAGGAGACCAAAAGAATCCTCCAGCCCAGTTCAAGATTAAGCCTGTGGAAAATCAACGATTGGAGGAAACCAGAAAATCTTCCAGTTGAACTCAAGATCAAGCCTCGATGGCCCTTGAAGAAATTTCCAGCCCAATTCAAGATCAAGCATCGACGGCCCTTGGGTTGACATCTACATTAAGGGACTTCAAAACGCATTTTCTACACGTGACAAGCACATGTCTACGACGCGCCTTGAAGTGGGGGCATTTGTAGACATCGAAATTTCAGTAAAATAAATGTTAACAAATGCATTAAAATTACAACCTCCACTTACTTCACCCACAACATCCACTTACTTCACCTACAACCTCCACTTACTTCACCTACAACCTCACACACACTTACTTCACCTACAACCTCACACACACTTACTTCACCCACAACATCCACTTACTTCACCTACAACCTCCACTTACTACTTCACCCACAACATCCACTTACTTCACCTACAACCTCCACTTACTTCACCAACCTCATGCACTTACTTCACCTACAACCTCCACTCACTTCACCAAAAAAATGAATGGTGGTGATTCATTCTCAAAACCTATAAATAGGCTTCTCCATCAAGAGGAATATCACAAAGAAAACCAATTCACAAATACATTTCTCTACTCCCGAATTGGAAGAGAACACACCAAATCCTTGAAGCTTTGAAACTCTAAAGCTCTCAAGCATCCAAATTCCCAAGAATTCCGAAGGATCAAGAAAGCACTCTTCGTTCTTCATCAAATCCTCCTTCAAGATCAAGCCCCAACGGCCCTTGAAGAACTCCCACCAACTCAAGATTAAGCCCCGACGACCCCTTGAAGAAAGTGTTCATCATTCATCATCCGTTCATCCTAAGATCAAGCCCCAACGGCCCTTTGGATCAACAACCTCAACAAATCCACACATCCAATCGTTTTTCAAGACTAAGCCCAAAAGCCCTTGAAGATCTGCTCATCCATCAACCTTCAAGATCAAGCCCAAAAGCCCTTGAAGAAATCCATACACCCATTCTTCAAGATCAAGCCCAACGCCCCTTGAAGATCCATTCATCAACTGTTCATCCTAAGATCAAGCCCTAACGGCACTTTGGATCAACAACCTCAACAAACCCATACACCCATTTTTCAAGATCAAGCCTAAAAGCCCCCCTTGAAGATCCGTTCATCAATTGTTCATCCTTAGATCAAGCCCCGACGGCCCTTTGGATCAACAACTCATCCACAAACCTACACCCTACGAAGATAGAATCAGAGGACCAAATTTGAGAGAGATCGTAACCCCAAAATCATTAAACACAAAAATATTATTTTTGTACACGTATTCCTGTTTCTTATTTTCAGGAATTTTTCGTGTTCACACTTTTATTATTAAACTTCTTATTAAACTATTTTAACTTGAAATGGACATAATAGTTCTTAGGCGCTACCACTAGTCAGGCGGCTGGCAGGGTTTAGCAGCCAATTTTATTTTTTATTAATTTTAATTTCAGAGAAATTTTATTTGAACCCATTTAACCTCTCTCTACACCCAACTTAATTTTTAAATATGAAATGTCTTTATTGTTCTATTGCATAATTATCATCATGTACAAGATGAAATTAATTATAAAAGTAAAATTTATCAATAAACCCCCTCCCACCCCCAAAATAATCAAACACTAACCATCACTAATCTTTCTTCGACGTTCTATTATGGCAAAAATCCTAAGACGCATTCATAGAAATATAAACTGTTTTTTTTTTTTTTTTTTTTATTATTATTTTTTAAGTATGAATGGTGATTTTGAAGTTTTGGAACCTCCAACTTTTTTATCGTCATCATGACTACCACCACCACCATATCTCCAACACTACTCGTCACCTGTAGGAAATCTACTTTTACTTCTGCTACTACTATTGCCAAAACAACCAGCAACAACTTATCAAAGTCAACAACAAGAAAAGGTGGAGGAGGAGAAGAGAGTTGGCATATGCTTTCACTGGTATTGCTACCTCTTGTGTATGAGGATCAAAACCCTACTTATTGTAAGAGTAGGGTTTCTCTGACAAAATGGTGGCTCAAGGGGAATCAAGCGTGTCGGTGCTATAATTCGATATTTTTCCCAATACACTAGCCGACCTGCAAAATATGCGTGCATTTGTTAAACTAGTTAGGGTTTAGTTAGTTTAGTTTGACTCTCATAGTCTCATGGCACTGTGTTTAATTAGATTAATAGATTTAATTAACACAGATTTTCATGAGACTGATCCGGGTAGCTTCTAATGTAAAAATAATGGGTGTAAAGATAAATTTGCATATTGAATTGGGTTTGTGAGAGTAGTTTAGGTAGTAAATTTGGGTTTAAAGAGATATTGATAGTTTAATTAAAAATGATATGGGTGTAGAGAGTAAGTTGGGTGTAGAGATAGGTTATAGGGGTTCAAATAAAATTTCCCTTAAATTTATTATAAAACATATAAATAAATGTCTACTTATACTTTAAAAAAAAAAGTAGGATTAAGTACCAAAACCCCCAACCCTTTAGTGTCATTCCAAATTGGTCTCAACATTTTTAAACATTCCAAACAAATCCCCAATCTATTGAAAATGTCACATCCGTTAAGTTCTAGTTAAACATCTATTAGATTAACTAGGCTTACTTTGTCTCTAAAGTCAATAGAAGGTGATGTAAGCATTAACGTCCACCAAGTAACGTTGCCACCATTCTCATCAGGCCATCACCTCCAAACCGAACGCAAAACTACCAACTCCACCCTATAACTCAAGCTGCCAACATCGAGAAGAAGGTCACAGAGGTTGCTGAAATAGTATGGACTACCATGATGCGGCCACCACCATCTTTATTGCCCACAAAGAAGAACTGGAAGCTTTACAAATCGAGAATCGGGGAATGAGAAAATCACATGAGCAAAAACAAACTCCTTGAAACCTTATCTGAATTCTTAACCCTCTTCTTTGTTAAGAGATTGCCCTCTTGATGTAATTTCAACTTGAGTCCATTTTCTATTCAATTCAACACATATTTGGTCATTGGGTTCCATATTGTATAATCTATGTTTGAAATTTAGATTTTGAGGCAACTAATATTAAACATTGTCCATGATATACCCAGTTTGTGGGTTTTGAATAAAATCTATGTTTGAAAAATTAACTAGAGCTTAACGGATGTGACATTTTTATAGGTTGGGTACTTATTCGGAATGTTTAAAAATGTTGAGACCAATTCGGAATGACACTAAAAAGCTATAGGGTTTCAGGTATTTAATCCAAAAAAGTATATAATTGTATTGGGATACATAAATTCCACATAGAATGACATATAAACTATATAGTATTAGAACCTTTCATATAATGAGAGCTCATCCAAGTATCAAACAAATCTTTTATAATTTATTTAAAAAATAAAATGTAAAATGGAAAGTATCTATTTTATAGTCTAAGTGGGAGTCGCGGCCTAGGTGGTATAGGCAGGGTGCCTAGGCGGTTGATCCAGGCACTCTTTTTTTATTTTTTTAAACGCCTATGGATTTATTGGCGTGGACCTGTACCTAGGTTGGGCCTGGAAGCTAGGTAGAGACTTTTAGAACAGTAATAGTATGGATACTACGTCAATTATTATATTATGTGATCGATGAGCTAACTGTTGGTCAGAAAGTGTAATCTCTCTGGAGTCCACACAATTTATGAATCCTCATCTATGACGTGTATTTGGCCTATCGATTTCTAGCTAGTCTATCTCTCAAGAGTAATGCTAGGGAGACTAAATTTGTAGACTAAATTTTGTAAACTAAATGATATAGAAGTTGATGATTGGATTATTACTTAAACGTTGATAAACATGCTCATTTCCTATTGGTAATACATCATTTAGTTTATAAATTTAATTTACAAATTTAATCTCCCTAGTATTACTCATCTCTCAAGAGCAAGGAAGATTGGGTTGGCTAAGCTAGCTCTCTTATGAACTATGACATGCAATGCAGGTACACGTACAGCTAAATATTACCCTTTTATGACTAGGAGAATTCCGATAAAGAAATGGAGAAAGCTTAAAACCAAAACCATCCAAATAAAAGCTTATAACTAATTAAGGTGGTTGTCCCATAAGCATCACAATGATACAAATTGATTAGAACTTGTCAAGCCAGCTCCAGCTAGGTAGCCTAAACTTCTTATCCATTCGCAGTGGCGGAGCCAAAAATTTACTATAATGGGGTCACAAACAAGAAGCTTCCGAAAACTAAATATACTTTCGTTTATAATTAACAACATGTTCTCATATTTTAGAAACGTCATATCACAACATCATTATCACTAGAATTAAATATATTTTTCATTTAATATAACTAAGTCATCATTCATCCACTATTTCTATTCCTTTTTCATTGTATACGACCAATTTATCATTCCGTCATTGATTCTCATATGATGTGAATTCTTCACACTATTAACCACTATTTTGGAAAGGTTGTAGTTTTTGTATGTTTTAGTTAAAAAAAATAATTTAATAAAATGATCTCCTCTATTTTGTTTGCCTTAGCTATTATAGCTATAGGGGTCATATAAAAATTCAAAGGGGAGATATTTGAAGTTGTTAGGGTCAGTTGCAGCCATGTTGGGTTCGCCACTGTCCATTCGTACATGAAAATATCAAAACATACAATTAACACAGATTAAGCTGCAGCCTCAGAACAAAACAAATGGCTGGTATTTTTCTCTCAGACCTGATATTTTTTGCGTCCAAAGAAAGAAAAAAAAAAAAAAAAAGACATGAGCATGTGGTGCTGTCCATGCTCTTCAAAAATCTGGAAAATATAATGAGATAGGGTCGGCTGCTAAATCTGCACGTTCATAGCTTAAATTCCAGACGCCACAACAAGATGTTAGAATCATTTCCCCGCACTGCACAGTTGTTTCTAGTTATTACCTGATTATACACTATTGTTCTTTCCAAGGTCGTCTTTGAGATTTTTGAAGCCCTGTACGAAATTTATAAAAGGGCCCTTTTTAAGATTTTTTTTTTTTTTAATTAAGTAGGACAATATATTGGTACTAGAAAATAATAACTTAAATCAAAACAACTTTTAGGACTCATTGATTGTACAAGTGTCATTAAATAAGTAAAAAAGAGTTACAAACATAACCTTCACTAAATAATAAAAAAAAATTCAACTTAAGCAACCAAATAAAGAAAAGAAAAAAAGCTTCAAAAACTCTAACTTTAAAGTTTCACTTGAATCTATAGCAATATTATATAATAAAATTGAAAAGAAAATTATTTTTTAAGGTGTTGTTATTGGCACTCCTAATATCTCATTATGTACTCGAAATTTTTATATTTAAAAAAAAAATTACACTTATAAAAGTGCACTATAAGATTTTTTATTTTATTTTAAATAAACGATATTATTACACTAAAGAGGTGGGAGAGTGGGTTAAGCCTCACAATATGCTAGCAATAGTATGGATCAAATTCGCCTTTGGCAAGAATCGAACCTAAGACCTCTCACTTACCAATGAAGAGAAATATGACTAGATCGTAGTACTAAGTGGCAAGTGCACTATAAGATTTTAAAGTGCTAATAAAAATTTGTTTTTTTAATGTATAACATTATTACATATAAATATAAGATACCAAAATTTTTTGGGGGCTCTTCAAATTTAGGAGCCATGTGCGATTGCACATTTCGCACCCCTTCAACACCGCCTATGTTTCTTACTCATGGATAATAAGCAAGTTCGATATTACTATATATATAGGATAATCCAAATGATAACAAGCGTGGGAGTGACTGCTTTTTCTATTTTTGGCAAATATTTATTGGGAGGAGTACTTGAACTCGATACCTCTTGTAACGTGAGAATTAAGAAATTACTATTAGATCAAAAGCCAGTTCCTAACTGTCATTAGCATGCACGAGAGGTTTATACCGTAGGCATGAAATTCTAAAATGTGCAGCATGTTTCCAAAATTATTTTACTTGCATTTTCTCAGACCATTCAACTTTGCCATTTTAACCATGAGGATGATTATATAATTGTTATCGTAGTTGATAAGCTGAAAAAAGAGAGTTTCTATTGTACAGAAATTCTACAACTAGAAACTTGGACCGATATTGTGCAGAAATACAATATGAAGGAAGCCTGTGTCTTTCTTGCCAAGTAGAAAGATATATTTTGTGAAGGGTAGTGAGTTCACACTCCTATTTTCTTCTTCTGCACTATTTTCATTTAGTCCTTAAAATCCATTTAAGTTATTCAATCTAAGAGTTAGAAAAAAGAAAAAGAGTGTAGGGTGAAAAAAAGATAGTGCGCAAAATCACTTTCCTATGTAAACAGGATATTGAGCATGAGAACATTTTCTTTCAACAGAAACCTATAAGTCTCATAATATAAGTCTCGCAAAAAAGATAACTCTTCATATGTATGTGTATACATACATATACCAATATACATAAGTAATTAAACGTTAAAACATTTTTAGCAAGTTAATACGGTACTAACTAAGCACTCATTAGATAGCACACCCTACAAGGTCATTTCCTAATTAGAGCTATTCATTTTTTGCGCCTCAATCAAGCACCAACCCTTTCAATTCGAACATCATGTCAACCACTCCACCGTATATATCCATATAAACATCTAAATATATGGTTCTCAGTTTTCGTTCAAATGTTTTGTTAGAAGCGTATTAGATAAGACTTAATGTGACATCCCACATCGCCCAGGGGAGTGATCCTTATATGTATATTCTTATCTCTACTTAGCACGAGGCCTTTTGGGAGCTCACTGGCTTCGGGTTCTGTAGGAACTCCGAAGTTAAGCGAGAAGGGGGTTAGAGCAATCCCATGATGGGTGACCCACTGGGAAGTTGCTCGTGAGTTCCCAAAAACAAAACCGTTAGGGAATGGTAAGCCCAAAGCGGAGAATATCGTGCTACGGTGGTGGAGCGGGCCCGGGAAGTGATCCGCCCGAGGCCGGGATGTGACAATTTGGTATCAGAGCCTAACCCTGGTCGCGTGTGTGCCGATGAGGACGTCGGGCCTCTAAGGGGGGTGGATTGTGACATCCCACATCGCACAGGGGAGTGATCCTTAAATGTATATTCTCATCCCTATCTAGCACGAGGCCTTTTGGGAGCTCACTGGTTTCAGGTTTCGTAGGAACTCCGAAGTTAAGCGAGAAGGGGGCTAGAGCAATCCCATGATGGGTGACCCACTGGGAAGTTGCTCGTGAGTTCCCAAAAACAAAACCGTGAGGGAATGGTAAGCCCAAAGCAGACAATATCGTCCTACGGTGGTGGAGCGGGCCCGGGAAGTGATCCGCCCCGGGCCGGGATGTGACAAATTGGTATCAGAGCCTAACCCTGGCCGTGGTGTGCCGACGAGGACGTCGGGCCTCTAAGGGGGGTGGATTGTGACATCCCACATCGCCCAGGGGAGTGATCCTTAGATATATATTCCTATCTCTACTTAGCACGAGGCCTTTTGGGAGCTCACTGGCTTCGGGTTCTGTCGGAACTCCGAAGTTCAGCGAGAAGGACGCTAGAGCAATCCCATGATGGGTGACCCACTGGGAAGTTGCTCGTGAGTTCCCAAAAACAAAACCGTAAGGGAATGGTAAGCCCAAAGCGGACAATATCGTGCTACGGTGGTGGAGCGGGCCCGAAAAGTGATCCGCCTCGAGCCGGGATATGACACTTAATGTCACATCCCAACCCTCAGCTCCAACTATATTGTCCGCTTTGGCATTCCCTGCCCGAAGACAGAGCTACCGCACCGTTTTGTTTCTGTGGATCGGTACTCAGCCGTAGCCAGCGCCTGCCCTCCCCTCAGGGAGTCCACAAAAGGCCTAGTTGAAACTTAAGGTTGGCAATGGATATATAAGGCCCAAAGACCACGCCCTCACGGGCGATGTGGGATACTACACTTAACGTAGTTGGTTAGTCAAATCTGGCCACCCTAAATACTGGCAGAATTAAAATGTATCAAAATACTGTTGTGCTACCTAAAGCCAAATATCAAATAATGGAATGACCATGAAATATATTTGATGTGATTTGCTTTGAAGAAAATAGGACTACCACTTTAATCCTTTGAATTATTAGCGTAACGCAGCTCCAAAAAGCTTAATTATTATAGAGAACTTGTTTTGGCATTAACTAGATTGACTTCAACGGAAAAAAAAAAAAAAAAGCATTGTGACAATGGTTAGAGGTAAATAGATTTCAGGTGCTTCAGAGTAATACTGCAGCGATCTGAATGTCAATTTAGTCTACATATTAATGTATTGATTTTTATGACCTTGGATACGAAAAGGAGTATATCTAAGAAACAAGGCACCTCACTAGTAAAAAAAAAAAAAAAACCCTTGCGCGATTTTGCATGACGAAATTCTAAACATCATCGCGCAGAGTCTTGCGCGACAAAATTTTGCATGATGAAACACACATCGTCGCGCAAAGTGACTTTGAGGGATGAAATTTTGCGCGACGAAATTCTAAACTTCGTCGCTCAACTTTGTCGGTCAATGTTTTTACAAAAATAAATAAAATAAAAAAATTATTTTTTTAAATCTTTGCACTACGTAATCCCTAAACCAATTTATTTTCATTTTTTATTTTGTACGTATAACACTTGAGAAATTGAACGGTATATATATCTCTTAAGTAGCTTTAAATTTATTATTGTAGTTTGGATCGGGTTTTCGTTAGAAAAATATATTTTAAATTGACGATCGAATTAGTTTGTTGTATTCATATAGGATCAAGGAGTGTAGCTGTAAAAAATCATCAAAATCGGAGTTAAAATAACTGTTAAAACGTGATTTTTCATTTATAACCGTGGAAATTTTTTGTTCCGTCACTTGATCTCTGAATGTTTGTTTTTTGCGATTTTTGGCCTATGCGATCTCGAAGTATATACAAACAAAATTGACGGTTGGATCGTTGAAACTAGTTTCGTAAAATGCGTATCCCATCAAAACAATAGATTCACCAACACTAGAGAGTTTTTTTATACTTTCACCAAGTATAACATAAGATTTTGTTGTATCCACTAGTGTAAATATTTTAAATTGAATATCAAATTCATTCATTGTATTCATATAGGGTCAGGAAGTGTAGCTGTAAAAAATCATCAAAATCAGAGTTTAAATAACCGTTAAATCGTAACTTTTCATTTATAACCGTCAAAATTTTTTTTCCAGTTACTTGATCTCTGAATGTTTCTTTTTTGTGATTTTTAGCGTATGCAATCTTGAAGTATATACAAACAAGTTTGACGGTTGGATCGTTGAAACTAGTTTCGTAGAATGCGTATCTCATCAAAACAATAGATTCACTAACACTTAAGAGTTTATTTATACTTTCATTAAGTAAAACATAAGATTTTGTGGTATCCACTGGTGTAAATATTTTAAATTGAATATCAAATTCATTCATTGTATTCATATAAGGTTAATGTGTTAGATCCCACATCGCCCAGAGAAGTGGATTCTCTATGCCTTATATGTACAAGTCCACCTCCATATAGCATGAGACCTTTTGGGAACTCATTGGTTTCAGAGTTCATCAAAACTCCGAAGTTAAGTGAGTTCGCGCGAGAGCAATCCTAGGATGGGTGACCCATTGGGAAGTTCTCGTATGAGTTCTCAAGAAACAAAACAGTGAGAGCGTGGTCGGGGCCCAAAGCGGACAATATCGTGCTACGACGGAGTTGTGCCCAGGATGTGGTGGAGCCCGGGTAGGGAGGTGACACAAGGAGTGTAGCTATAAAAAATCATCAAAATCGGAGTTAAAATAACCGTTAAATCGTGATTTTTCGTTTATAACCGTCGAAAAGTTTTCTTCATCTCTGAATGTTTTCTTTTTGCGATTTTTGGCGTATACGATCTCGAAGTATATACAAACTAGTTTGATGGTTGGATCATTGAATGTTATATATATTTATTAAGTAGCTTTAAATTTATTATTGTAGTTCGGATCGGGTTTTTGTTAGAAAAATATATTAGTGTGGGTTTTATGTAAAAAAAAAAAAAAATTAAATTTGAAGGGAGTAAAGTCACATTTTCGGTAAATTTTATAATAATTCTTTTAAAAAAATATATATAACTTGTTGCGACGCCACAATGGGGTCGTTGCGCGAAAACCAATAGGGCTACATCATAATGTATACTTACGTCGTGCAAACCAATTTATGTTAGTTTTTTATTAAATTTTATATTATAAAGTTTAAAATATAGTTGTTTTCATAAGTTTTTATTATTTTTAAAAGACTTTGCGTGACGAATATCAATATTTCATCGCCTAACCCTTATGTACTTATTTTTATATTTTATATTGTTAAACTAAATTATTTCTTTATTTTTTATTATTTTATTTGGGTGATGAATACATATTTGATCGCCTGAACCTTATTTATTTTAATTTATTTACATTTTAAATTGTAAAATAAAATTATTTTCCTTTTTATTATTTATAAATGGGACATACCTATATATCATCGCACAAAACCCTTAAATTTAGATGGGAGCCAAAAATGGGACGCGGGAAATTCTTTAATTTTAACTTTGCACGACCAATTTTTCATCACGCAAAACTCTAAAAATTTGATCGGGCACCAAAAATGGGACACGGGAATTTTAAAAAAAAAAAAAATTTAAAGACTTTGCGCGACCAATATTTTGTCGCGCAAAGTGATACGGTTTTTAAAACCAAAATAACTCCTCCACAATTTTCTCAATGTCTTTCTCTACTCTTAACTCTCCTCTCGCTTTCCCTCTTCCCAAATGCAACCCTCTCTCTCACACTCACACCTCTCACTTAATCTCTCTTCTCTCTTTTCACTATCTCTAACTCTCACTCACTCTCTCATCTCTCTCTCACTATCTCTTCTAATTTTCTCACACTCACTCCTCCCTCTCATTCTCACTCACTCTCAATCTTGCCAAAAGGTATATTCTCCCCAAATTTTTTTTTTTTTTTCATTAATATGTTTTTGGAGTTAGTTTTGAGTTTGGTGTGGGGTTTGGGGTCGAGTATAGGGTGAGGAGTGGAGTTTGGGGTCGGATTTGAGGTATAACAATTTTAGGGGAGATTATGCCAATTTTTTGGTATTATTTTATGTTTTTTTTTTTTTTTGTTATTTGACCATATTTGTTTTTTTTTGTAGGGAATTGTCAAGACTTTGACATCTAAAGTTGAGGATTAGGATGTTATCGAACCATATCCCCTGCCACTACCACCACAATAGATTTGTATTAGGATTTTATTATTGTACTTTGTTAATTTATGTGTACATTTTGAATATATTATATATATTGGATAATTTGATCACTATTTTTCATATGTAATTTTATTTTGAATATGCCAATTTAAATTAAAGTAATTAAAAATAAAATCATACAATTAAATTAAATTAAAAAAGTAAAAATTTGAAAAATCTTGCGCTACCAAATATTACGTTGCGCAAAAAATTAATATAATTAAATTAATATAAAAGAAATAATAAAACAAAAGGTCAAAAACCTTGCGCGACAAAATATTTCGTCGCACAAAATATTAAATTAATTTATTTTAATTAAAAAAATTTTAAAATAAAAATCTTTGAGCGACGAAAATTAATTTTCATCGCGCAAACCCTATCTTCACGAGCATTGCACGAACGAACCATGCACAACGAAATTGTACTTTTGCACAACAAACTTATTTCGTCGCACATGCAAAGTGTTTTCTGTAGTAATGAGAATGAACAGCTACAAATAAAACTATAAAAAAATCTTGTTATACTCATTAAGAATTACATTTGGGATACTAGAGGGATAATTAAATCTAGTGCATGATGTGGACAAATCTGACACAAAATGATGTCCACAGTGAAAATCATGCGGGAAAATGATTCTATGAACTCTAACAAAAAAGGGGTTTCTCCTGTAAACCTTACATGGGCGTTTGTTTGCCCTCATTAAAGTGTACTGGACTGGACTGGGGATTAGTCTAGTCCCATGTTTGCTCTTGATAGGGACTAGGTTTAATGAGACTAAGTCTCACTCGCCTAGACTAAATCCGGGACTAGCTGGCCTTAACGAAACACCTTGAAAACCATGGGACTAGCTAAGGTTGTCCCCTCTCTCCCCCTTTCTCCTCCTTGCCTTACTCCTCGACTACTCACCCTCGAAAACCATGGGATGCTTTTCACAACCAATTTTCATATAAAATACCAAATTGAAGATGGGAGTGAGGGGATTACGAATCTAACTGAATCCAGGGCAAAAGGTGGTCGGAGGTGGCCGGAAAATGGCCTGGAAGTCTCAGCCAGTTTGGGTTTTTTTCGAATCCATGACAGATCAAGCATGCAAAGCTCAAATATGGGACCAAAGATGAGGAAGAGTTTGTTAGTGGTGCAAACCTCATCTAATCCGATGAGGTTTAGTTGGAAAACCCATTGGGAAACCTGCAACTCATCGGAAAAAATGAGGTAAAGTGCAAAGGCAGTGAAGAGGTAGGAGGCGAAGAAGATGAAGTGAAGAGGCAAAGGATTTGCAATAAGAAAAAAGAAGGAACAAAAATGGGAGAAATGGGGAATGGGGAGGGAGAAGCAGAGAAAAAAAATGAATGAAGAGATAGGAGAGGGTTCCAGAAAAATAGGGAAAAAGATAAAGTAATAATAAAATATTAATTGATATATTAAATTAAAAATATAATATTATTAAATAATATAGTATTATAATCCTCATTTTTAGTCTGACACTGCACCAAACGCTTCATTAAGTCAGTCCAGCTTAGTCTAGTCTAAGCCAGTCCAGCTTAGTCCCTGAAGCTAATCTAGTCCGAGACAGTCCGGTGCAACAAACGCACCCTACAAGAATAACAGAGAAAGAGATGGAAGAGAGAGAAAATAGTAAGCCTTATAAAGAGTGATAGATTAATGATGATGTTTCAACAACAATGATTGTTATTGTCTTATATACTATAGTTTTGAAACCTTATTGATTACGTAATCTCATAACTACCTATTACAACAAACTCACTAATCGATTGACAAGTGGCAGCTTAAACAAACATTGGATCATTATTCTTAACATATCCGACTCGATAATATCAACAAAAATTAAAAAAAAAAAAAAAAATCTACTCATATTGTATCCAACTTAATCGCCTGATTCAACTTGAGGTTACTCAATACTACTTTCCTGAATGAAAAAGGAGAGTCAAAGAGAAGAGATCAGTGCAATAGCTGTAGAGGGGAGAGAAAGGCCTAAGAGGAATCAATAGTGAACCTCCTACTTTTATGTGGTAGTTTGTTGTTGAGTGTTTATTTCTTCCATGTGCATGCATGGCATGTACTGAGTCACATAACCCTAAACCCTGAATACAAAGATGAGAGACTTTAAAAAATTTCTTGCTCTTGCATCAAACTATATCAATCTTTCTTGCCAAATGCACATATACAAATATATCTTTTACGATTAGAAAAAAATAAATAAATTGCACGTACAAATGTATCTTTTATGTAGAATACTCCAAAAACTGATTTCCGACCAAATCTAATCCTCATGGTTCATATGTTTCCACTCTAGTCTTTTAAAAAAAAATCATCAAACAAATGAACATCATAAAATTCAGATGCATGTATTGGTTAAGGATATTGGACTCATAACAAAATAAAGCCGAGAAAATTCTATAGGTCTCTCTCGATCTTTCGACCATATTTTACAGATTGGTTTTTTTTTTTCTTCTTCTGTGGGAAAAATTTGCATCCTAAAATAAATGGTTGAAAAAGAAATACATTTGTACAGTTTTGCTCCCTTGTATTTTCCTTGTTCCTTCTTTTAAGTTTTAACAAAATGATAAAACTTGCTTCCTAGATATTAATGCATGACCAATAATAATTCATGCAGAAGCATAGGTGAAATGTCGACAATCTGATAGCCCAAATTATTGGATATATAGCCCAAGAAGATGTGGACATCAAAGCGTTCTATTCGATTGTATTGAAAGGGACCATGTTAGCTGTATTGGCTTTTCCCACTAATCTGTCTTTGTCGATTTTCACTATTTTGTTGGTTTTTGATATTATTCCTCTCAAAATCGTTGATCCCAACTTGAAAAATAAATATAAATGTAAATTAATGTACAAATTAGCACCCGTACACGATGAACATTTTAAGACTCAATGTGGTCTACAACCAACATCATCAATATTATTTTGGCTTTTTATCTAAAATGGTCTCTAAGATTTGTATAACTAATTATTTTGATCATTAAGATTTGAAATCGATAGAATTAATACCTGAGTTTGTCTATCATCAATTATTTTTGTCATTCTGGGAAAAATCTCTATTAAATAAGGATAAAATGAAAACAGTACCCTCAATTTTTGTCAAATCATTTTGGTTTATTGTTTATTAAATTGAGGGTAGTTTTATTATTTTAATATTTATTTAACATAACTATTGTCACATCCTGGCCCGGGCAGGATCACTCCCCAGGCCCGACTCCATCGTAACATGATATTGTCCGCTTTGGGCCCCCAGCACACCTTCATGGTTTTGTTTCTAGGAACTCACATGAGAACTTCCCTATGGGTCACCCATGCTGGGAGTGCTCTCACGCGCTACTCGCTTAACTTTGGAGTTCCCATGGAACCCGAAGCCAGTGAGCTCCCAAAAGGTCTCGTGCTAGGTAGAGATGGGAATATAATATAAGGATCACTCCCCTGGGCGATGTAGGATCTTACAACTATTCACAGAAGGACCAAAATGATTGATGGTAGATCATCTCATGGACCACTTGTATTGATTTCAAATCTCAGGGACCAAAGTGAGGAGTTATGCAAATCTCAGGGACCATTTTGGCTAAAAGGCCTATTATTTTTAACTTAATCATTCATTACTAAATGTGGAGTTTATCACAACAACTTCGATGATATTAGAAGATAAACTATATATTAGAAAATGCTAGGAAGACCATCTTTTTATACAATATTTTGTAAACCACATGATGTGACATGGTTGATGGTTGACTTCTCTTTTATGATTTAAAGAAGAAATCCAACTATTAACCGTCACATCATCTAGAAAATGGTCTCTCTAGCATCACCTTGCATTGTTATCCTTCATGATGTGAGACTTTCTTCTCCAACACACCCTTCAGTGACCCCAGAAATCACACGAGAAGCCAACTAACACATCGAAAGTTGGTTAATTTATTATGCTGGAGCTACCATAATCTTTTGAGAGCCCGGTCATCATTCATTAACTAGAGCCAACACACTTTTTCGAATGTCCAATTATATATTTGAAATCCTTAAACGTGAGCTAGCACAATTTTTCAAAATTCCAACTTAAGGAAGCAAATTCAAGCTCAAGAAATTGCATCAAGATGTGTTAGAGGAATAACATACTCTAATACCTTGATAAACTTTTTATGCCCCCCATGACCCTTAACCAGTGGTAGAGCTAGAATTTATTTCAAGAAGGATCAAATTTAAATAACTACAATGATAGAGTATGATAACAAAAACTCATATAAAAATACAAATCTTTTAACAGAAAACAATCTCACCTTAGTAAACAACATATGACCCAAAAAAAAAAAGTGACAAGCAAATTCTTGGTGTATCGTTCAAATAAAATTGCAAAGTTAGAGTTAAATGATTACTTAATTACATGATTTATTTGATTCAAAGAAGAATTAAAAAGAGGGAGTCTTGCTGTTTTGGGGACGCCAAAAGCAATGAGCAAAGAGGAGGAAAGTCTGAATAAAAGGTAGGTTTAAAAGTTGAATTGCTAATTAATTTGTTTAGATATAATATTTGATAATTCTAAACATGGAAAAAGATTTAAAATTATAGTATATTAGCATCGTCCATGCTCTCAACCAACATCACCGGTATTGTTTCTAACTTAACCACATATTATTAAGTTCTAGATTTTATCATAAAAAATCTCAATAATATTAAAAATAAACCATATAAATTGTATATCATGTTGTTATCTCTTCAATATGAGATTCTATTCTCCTAGAGTACATCTTCTAATTCTCTTTCTAATTGTACATCTCATTTTCTAGTTTATAAGTAGGCCCTAGTTACTTGAATGCACGAGGGGCATACCACTACAATACTGCTGCATTTCATATGGACATTAATTACGATGTCACCACCAAAACTTTAACAACAGCTTTTTAAACAAAAATAATGTTCATTCCTGCTCGAGGCAAAGATAGATGGCTCCTCGCACAGCTTCCCAGGGATGGATGGTACTTTGGTTGTGTGGTAGTTAGCTTCTTGCTGCTTGGTGTGCTATAAGAAGAGTTTAAGTTTAGTTTGAAATGTGCCTTTCTTTAAGAACATTTTTGTGAAAAATGTAAAATCCTTAACCAAAGAGGATGAAAACCCCAGCTGAGGTTATATAGACAAATCTTATTTTTTGCACATCCAACAAGAACAAAAACCACTTGTCAACCCAACAGACAATCTGAGCAGATTAAGAGCCAAAAACTAATCATCAGCAAAAAGGTGTAAGTCAAACCCTGTGGGTTGTTTTAATTTGTGTGCCCAGACAGCTGGAAGTCAGCGTGCACAACTAACGAGACAACCAAACTAGTCAAAATGTAACAAGAATATAGAGATGAAATGCACATGCATGAACAAACTTTTTGAAGTGAGATGTACCACATTCTTGAACATTTCTTCCCAGCAAACACACTCATAAACAGAGAATAGCCTAAAGCTAGATTGAGCATATGTGGTTCAATTACAATATTTGACAAGGAAAGCCAAAACTAAAAGTCTTGACTTCACAATACGCATAACTAATTCCATTTGCTAGGGTGAGGCCAAAAGTATGTAGGCTTTTATCAATTTACTTATGAAATGTTTGCTTTTAATTATTAATCGCCAAGTTTTTACTATTTATTTGTCTTAGTGCTTAGTTGCCATCAGGATGTTTAGACAAGTAATTTAGTGCAATTTCTGTTGGAATGTCACCCAAAAACTAAGAAGGGTTTTTATGATTACTAATTTTATTTTCACTTAAGGTGAATGCCAAGCCCTTAAGTGTTGCATGATTTTTCAAAAGGTTTTCACAAAGCTTAATGAGTCTTGGATATTTATGTTTGATTTGAATATCACATAAAGATTGCATGTTAGATATACGTTTTCGCTTGAACATCACATGGAGAATATTCATTAGAAAAACCTAACTTTCAAAGCATGTATGTGGTAATTCATAAATAATTGGTAAAATGGCATAGATTTGTTAATGACAACGGCTAAACCCTAGTTCTGTTTATAATTGAATTTTCTAAACTATCTCATTATTTTCTGTTTTGGTCGAGTATAATTGTTTTTTCAACTTTAATTATTTTGTTTCTTGTTTTATCGTTTAATTTCACAATCTTAATTTTTTTTCTTAAAAATTTGTTTCAAATCATTAATTATGATTAGCTTCCTATGGAGAGCAACCTTACTTGAGTCATTCATACTATGATTACCTTATTCTCTTACAAGTGGTTTTATTCCTACCTTTGTAAGTGTTAAAAATCCTATCAAGAAATTGGTGCCGCTGTTGAGGATTGTGCCAGTAACTTGTCTTAACGTATTCTTAGTTAATTATTTGTGTATATAACTTTTTATTTATTAATTTATTTAATTTTTTTCCTATTTTTTTCGCAAGAGGCTAACATATGTGCATAACTTCAGGCATCTGTGGTTTGCACGTATATGTTGTGCCTCGTTCGGTTTCCTCTAGGTGTTTTCTTTTCTTTGTCTTTGTTTTTCTTTAACTTTAGTGATTTTATTTTTTGCTTTTGTTTTCTTTTTATGTTCTGTTTGTTGTTTTTCCATTTTTCTTTTCTAGTTTAGTTAATTGTTTTAGCTTTATTTATTATTATTTTTTTAATCTTATTTTGTGTCTTTTCTTTTTATTTATTTTCCATCATTTGAGGACAATGTGTGATTTAAGTTTGGGGGTGGAGGATAAATTTTTAGGTTTTCAATTTTTGTGTCAGTAATTTTTTTTTCAATTCTGAGTTAATATCCATAGACTATTTTATATGTTAGAACAAATTGACATAGTGAAGGTTAATTCCATATTAAGGTTTTTTTTATTTATTTTTGCTTAGAAACTAATTCAGGAGTTATACTTTGAAAATTTACACATTCACCCCAACATAGCTTTTGGGGAGTGAGATTGGAATTGTATAATTATTTATTCGCCTGGTTAAATTTTCAAGTTTTGTTCTAAGTAATATTTAATTTTTTGTTATAAGTAAAGTAATAATTGTTCCACCTAAGGCTTTACTTAGTAACTAGGCCTCCTGCTTAACCAGCAGAGAGTTTCACGTCACATCGTTGAGTTCTGGCATGGGGCAGGGTGGTCAGTTGGTTTCGCAGCTTTTTTAGCTCGAGTTAATAAGTCCTTAGGAGTGTTTCTTCACCTAGTGCCCTAATTAAAGCCTTGTGGTTTAGGAGTTATTGACCTAAACCTCGCTACATGAGCTAGATAAAAAGATTAATGGAATTGGCATTGCACGATCACCACTATTATTGCTCAACCACTTGTTGTAAAACAAGTATAGTTTCTGAGACTAGTACTATTTGTATGTATAATAGTAAGGAACCCAAATAAAAGTAATAATTAAGAAATACGGGTACTGAAATAGTAATAAGCAATAATATCTGCAAAGGTCATCATAAACATGTAAGCAAGTTATGTAGGTGGTAGTTACATGAACAATTGGGTGTGTAAGTTACGTTCTAGTACTACAACCACGTGAAGGTGGTCTAGACAATACAAATAAAGGAAGACATTGTGTAGACATTGATGATGAGCAAATATAATAATAGGTGTAATCATGCCATAATTATACTCACAAATAAAGTAAGAGCCGCCACGTGCCCACTAAGCTGACACGTGCTGGAGATGGAATATTTCGTCTGTTACTAGACAAATATTTTGTTTCAATTAATAGTAATGGCAAAGACAAAGTTCCTAGAATATACCTTTGGCTTAGCGATATATCCTAACGCCGTTAGGAATATTTTGTCAAAATTCAAGGAGTTATATCTAAACCGTTTCACAACCATTTTTCACATAAAATATTTCAAATGAAGCTAGAAACAAGAGGAAGGAATTTTAACCTAAATCATGGCCAAAAGATAGCCAAAGGTAGCTGGAACATGCCTAAAAAACCACGGCCCAAAGGTGGATGTTTGGATTTCATCGATTCTGTGGTAGATTCAAGCATACAAAGCTCAAATATGGGTCTTGGGATTGTGACGAAGTGACTGGTGGTGTCAATCCCATCCAAGGAGATGAGATTTGGCTGGTAAAACCAAGAATCTCGTTGGAGAAAGAATAACCCGAACTGGCTTACGAGTCCTTAGATTTGGTAGAAAATTTGAGAAAACCATACCTGTAATAGTGTTGGTTGCAAGGATGGAAGAATGATGGTGATGAATAGGCTCGCTGGAGTGGCAAGTGGAGGTGGTGGTGTTCTCGATGTTTCTATGTTTTACACAGAAATGAAAGAGAGTTTAGGGCGTCTAAGAGAAAAAGAGAAGTGAAGAGAGAAGGTGAACCGAGAAGCGAGCATGGGCAGAGGAGTAAGGCCTACTTCGCACACACTCCTACTTCAGAAAATGACAACAAGATAATTTCAATATATGTAAATTTACCAATTTGCGCTTGCATTCCGTGTTTTGTATATTCTTCATAGTAAGTCCAAATTCAGTTCTGTTTGCACCCACACATTCGTTTGTGATGAGAACTACGAGAATATGCTAAAAGGATGGGCCATTTTACTCTATGTATGTGTGTTTGGTCAAGCCTAAACAATAAATTGATTAGGCATTATGCCTAATTAAAAAATAATAAAAATAAATGGGTCAACTTGCCAACTTGGTTAACAAGTCCAGCTAGGAAACCAACTGTGATGGTGGAGATAAAGTTAACTGAATATACTTTTGGCTTGATGGTATATGCTAACGCCTTTAGGAATATTTCGTCAAAATTCAAGGAGTTATATCTAAGTCGTTTCACAACCATTTATCACATAAAATATGTCAAATGAAGCTAGAGACAAGAAGAATGAATTTTGACCTAAATCAAGGCCAAATGATGGCCAGAGGTGGTTGGAAAATTTCTCAAAAACATAACCCGAAGGTGGTGGTTTGGATTTCGTTGGTTCCGTGGTAGATTCGAGCATACAAAGCTCAAATCTAGGTCTTGGGATTGTGATGAAGTGACTGGTGGTGTCATTCCCGTCCAAGGAGAGGAGATTTGGCTGGGAAAACCGAGAATCTTGCTGGAGAAAGAACCCGAACTGGGTTGTGAGTCCTCAGATTTGGTAGCAAATTCGAGAAAACCATAATCGTAATTGTGTTGGTTGCGAGGAGGGAAGAATGATGGTAGTGAATATGCTCGCTGGAGTGGCAAGTGGAGGTGGTGGTGTTCTCGGTGTCTCTATGTTTCACATAGAAAAGAAAGAGAGTTGGGGGTGTCTGAGAGAAAAAGAGAAAAGTGAAGAAAGAAGGTGAAGCGAGAAAGGAGCACGGAAGCACGGGCAAAGGCATGGGCCCTACTTCGCACACACTAACTTTAGAAAATAACAACGAGATAATTTCAATATATGTAAATTTATCAATTTGCACTTACATTCCGTGTTTTGTATTGTCTCCATTGTAAGTCCAAATTCAATTCCATTTACACCCACGCGTTCCTTTGTGACGAGAACAAGAATATGCTAAAAGGATGGGTCATTTTACTCTGTGCGTATGTATATTTCGATCAAGCCTAAACAAGAAATTGATTAGGCATTAAGCGTAATTAGAAAATAATAAAAATAAATGGGCCAATTTGCCAACTTGTTTAACAAGTCCAGCTAGCAAACCAACAGTATTGCAATCAGCAGCTTGTGATATTGAGATCCTACTGTTGTCTTGAAAAACAAGTTGTGGAGTCTCGAGGGTGAAAAATTAACATTTTGCACATCATTGTGAAATATGTGCAACTCATTCATTAGGATGAGTACTATTTAAAAATGATAAGAAAATAGAAAAAGTGAAAAAAATTCAAATGTCCACGTAGGATTTCCATTTACCTTGTCATAATTAAAATACAATTAATTTTAGGACGAGATGTAACAATTCAAACAAAGTCGCCCTAACTACAAATATACAATCCATTGATATTGTAAACTATGAAATAATGTCTTTCAACAAAAAAATTATTAAAATAAGATACTATCATGGTGTAGTGATATTAATATTGTGTAAATCATATAAAACCCGAAAATATTGAAATTTTAGAAGCAATCTTTCATTGAAGAATACTAGATCCAACAGTTTCTGACACGACACGAAAATATATGATTTCAGGTCAACACGATAACTAATCGGGTCATTATCGGGTGACCCGTTGAGAACCCGTTAATATTGGGTATACACGTGGGTAACCCGTTTGGACCCATTAAAAAAAATTATTGTGATAATTTTAAAGTTTAATTACTAAAAGATTTATTATAAAATACAATAGCCATATTAATATGTACAATATATTCTATATTAAATATATATAGTTTTGTATAATTATTCTATATAAGTTATAAAAAAAAAAAGTTTTAGTCATTATTTATTTTTATTATGAGAGTTCCTTATTATCATTACTAGGATAAATTTTACTTAACATGTTGTTGTCCAAAATTAAAATAAACTAGTATAGTATTTGTATAGGCAAGAACTAAGAAGACATACATACAAGTATGAAAAATGTGAAAGAATATATAAACACTCGTGATTCATCATTATTCCTCCACGAGTAGATAATGGTTACACTTACAATATCATTTAGATTTTTAAAATCCTCCAAACCCTCATGAATAATGTTTTTTATTTGAGGGTAAAATTAATAATAATTATTGTAGAAGTGTAAAAAATGTGAAAAAAAAAATATATATATATATACAATCACTCATAGTGACAAGCTTTACAATTTTCATGAAGGGGTCAGCTTCGAAATCCAACACTATAATCCATAAACCTTAAATATATATTTAACCATCAATTGTCATTTACATTTATTCTTCTTACTGAATTTCATTTTTAAAATTTTCTTTTTTGAAAACATGATCATTTGGCGGATGTAAGAAGATGAACGGTTCAGATCTTTGATATCACGTTTCGATATTTACGATTAACTGCAATATGAGTCGATGTCATATAGTTTGTAGAAACTATATATACATCAAGCAATATTTTCACTAACCGTAAAACTCTGAATATAATATCAATGACCCAAACCGTTCATCTTCCTGCATCCTCTAATAGATCACGTTTTCGAAAAAGAAAATCTGAAAAGACAAAATTTGATGAGAATAATGAAACGTAAATGTAAACAACAATCAATGGTTAAATTTTGATCTATGATTTATATGATTATAGTGGCGAATTTCGAAGTTAAGCTCTCATGAAAGTTGTAAAGCTTGCCATTACGAGCATATATATATATATATATATATATATATATATATATATAGATATATATATATATATATTCTATATTTTTTACACTTCTACATTAATTAAAAAACTATTAAAGACTTTAGGTAAGCGAAAATATACTTAAAAGAAAAATGCATTTTTATGTTTTGGATGTGACAATATGGTATGTATATACTTATTTAGTATTATATTTTTCATTTATTATTTATTGATTTAAAATATATTTTCCTTAATTGGTAACAGGTCGGGTCATATTACGTGTTAATATTATCGGGTCAGGTCATTTTACCCGTTTATTTTAACGGGTGTTACACGACACAACCCGTTAAGATATCAGGTATGACACGAAAACGACATGAACACAAAAAGTATGACAGGAATGCCTGGTCTAAAGAATACTATGATATACTAATAAACAATACATTAACTCTACAAATTTTATGTTGTCTCATCAATACATTCATGAAACTATTTTCTCAACAAATCATACATTTTTTCATGAAATAACTAGTGTAATTTCATTTCTTTAGATGAACTAATAACGGAGATAACTCCACTTTTTTTAATAAATAAAAACTTCAAAGAAGTCATTTTTCTAATACTTCCCTCATTCATAGTAAGAAGGAAGGTCTTCCTTTTCTTAGCATGATATCATTTCACCGCATAAACGTTATAAATAAAACATATATTTTCTTTATCATCATCATTTAAAGAAATTTCATTTAAAAATTGTTGAATTGTCCATATGAATCAAGAAATTTACAGTTCATTACTTGTTACTATAACCGTTGATACATGTGGTTTAATATCCTAGTAAATAGGATCTTGGGTTTCCACCTTTGTGTCATGAGTTCGAAACTCCATTCTCTCTTGAATTATTGTAATAGTTTTGAACCCTCTCCCCCCCCCTTAATAATAATAAATTTAAAAAAAATATATATATAACCGTTGATGTGTTCAACACACATGAATGAATAAATGATCTTCAAATTTGATAATTTTTTCTACACTTAAACCTTGAGATAATTATAAAAATAAGGAACACACAATTATAATTATAACATTTTTACAGTAAAATAATGTCCGGTAATAAAGAGAAGTGAGGACTTTACTCCTTGAAAAATAGGAAAGTATTGTCCAAACCTTTTTACTATTGTATTAGTTTAGACGACTCTAATTGAGTTAATGTGAGAGAAAAGAAAAGTATTTGGCTCCAAAATTTTAATTTTCTCAAATTAAATTCCAAAAGCCAAGCCAAGAGAGACTTTTCCATGTGGCAAGAGGGAAAGGAAATTGGTTGTCTTGTAGAGCCACAGTTCTTCACTCAAATTGGCCTGTTTCTGTTAGGTCCCACATTTCCATAACCTTCATGTCAATGTAGGAAGAGGATTCTTTCGGATCCACTTCGTGGGAATCCTATGAATCCTCACATTCTATCCGTTCATCGTACATTGTGCGTCAGTTTTCGTCAAATGCTATTTGTGTTTAATTTTAAATAAAAAAAGAGTTAAATGATTTTTGATCGCATGATATACGATGAATGCCTAAAATATGAGGATCCGTAGAATCCCCACAAAGTGGATCCGGATGGGATCCAATTTCGTCAATGTATATATGCCCTGACTGAGATTCTCGCCGACTTTCTGTGTCTAAAGTTGATGGATCTCAAAATTTGAATTGTTTGAGAGAGAGAAATTCAATCTATTCAAGAGCTTAATTTGTGTAAAGTAGACTAATCAAATAAGATAATTAGAGCCGCATAATTCACAGCGATCCGGAGGGATCTCAATTCATGCCCTTACAATAGGTATAATCCAAACACCAACAAGGCTTTCATGGCGTTGGATTAGCCACGTGGCATAAAATCTCCACAATCTTCATTTTATGCTATAATTAAGCCTATGTAGCCAGTTGTAAATTTTGTGCAGGTGCTAGCTTTAGTGACTTTGTCATAAAGAGTACTACAAAGAATGTTTAGCATTCTTCCTAAACAAAACTTAAAACTTTGGATTCTGGCTAAATTGTTACATACATCACAATTAGTGCTATGAGTTTTATGCAAGATCTAAACATTATAAAGATTAACTAAATTCTTATCTACAAAATTTAACCGCGATTTTTTGGATCACTTAATGGTACATACCAAAAAAGAGAAATGAAAATTTTGATATGATTGTATACAGTGACAATAACATTAAGGATGAAAGTGTCAATTTGTTATATAAGATAAACTGATAAAGTGATAAAAGATTCAAACTCTTGGTATGAATTTTAAAAAGTTATTGATCACTTGATAAAAATCATCACAATTATATGACGACAAACTTTTGAGGTTTGTAATGTACATGACAAATAATTGCCTCTAATCATATAATTACAATATCTTATTAGGAAAAACACCATGAAAATAAACATAACCTTAAAATAGTGTTTAATAACAAAATCCCAGCTCGTAAAATGAGACCACATCATTGGGTCCATAAGTAGAACTACTGGCCAGTCAGCATTCCATATCAATCAATTTGTATTGGCTGTAACATTGATATAGGACGAATTTATGATTGGATGTCTTTTAACTTCAGGGCAATAGTTGACCGAGAGAGAGAGAGAGAGAGAGAGAGGCTACTACTGTGGTATTATACACAACAGTGATGGCTTTAGGGCATGGAGTTAGGTGCAAGTAATTCATAGCAATATTCCACTTTTGTAAAATCGTAATCACCAACCTTACCATCCCTTTAGAATGTCATGGGATAGAGGCTACTACTGTGGTATTATACACAACAGTGATGGCTTTAGGGCATGGAGTTAGGTGCAAGCAATTCATAGCAATATTCCACTTTTGTAAAATCGTAATCACCAACCTTACCATCCCTTTAGAATGTCATGGGATAGATACAATTGAATGAGCTCGGCAGCATTTGCATCCACACAAAGATAATACTTATAAGCTTCAATTGTTTTTATTATCAATTGGGAAACACACATAAATAACACTTTTTGCATAATCAAATTGCAGTTTCACTTGTCAACCCCCATACAAACCACCTAGTGATTTCGATGTTATTATGTGTACTTTCTTCATGAAGTTGTTATTGACACTTCGAAAAAGTCACCATGCATTCCAAATCTGTAAAAACCCAAGAGAAAATTTGTAAAGTAAAAGTACAAAATGACATTTTTTATACATCAATAACAAAACATTTTCCTTATTTCTTGTCTAATTTTATTACTGAGAAAATAAAATTAAGCGAAGTTGTTAACCTTAACATGATATATGATGATTCATTCACATATAACAGCTTGTTTAATTTGGGAAGAACTAAAAGCGCTTTCATATGTTAAATAGTGATTTTAACGATGTTTGACAACAAGAGCTAAAAATCTTCACAATTAGATGGTTAGGAATTCCAATGTGCTTATGGCAAAAAATTTAATGTGCAGAAGTGCTTCATATTGAAGCACCACAAAACATGCCCTAAGACTTGTTAAGGCACATGTGAATCGTGAATTGGGATTCATGCTACTCACCAAAATAACTAATTAATTTTGAGTTGAATACTCTACTCTGACATTACTCTTTATAACAAATACAACAATAGGGTGCAATTGCGACGATGTGCGCGCGCGCGCGTGTGTGTATTTCACCCCACGCAAAAGTTAGGCCAAGTGCGACTAGCATAGTAGAAAATTAAGATGAAGAAAATTATGGTAGTTGATTATGGCATTCTGGAGGAGAAATTTTTCATTGTGACAGAAACATAGATGGTACACCACGTGTTTTTATATAAATGGTGGGAAATTGTATTTTTTGAGTTATTAATCTTAAAACATATATATTCCACCATTGATATAATGACACGTGGTGTATCACTCCGTGTTTCAGTCACACTGAAAAATCTCTTGTCCTGGATGATTGACTAAGAAAGAAGAATCTCGAAAGAAGAATACAGACTGTTGGGTAGGACCTAGCTGAAAGCTTGTCATTAGCTGGATGGAAAGCAAAGTTGTGATGGAACTTTCCATTGGGAAGCCACATTCTTAATCACAAATAATCTTCCCCCTACCCAAACTAAATGTATAAATAGCCCACATCTTCTCATAATCTAAATCACATTCAAAATATTAATTCCATATATAATCTCTCATATATATTTGTGTGTGTGACAAAATCATGGCCCTTTACCCTAGTTGGAGTAAGAGGGCTGTCGTTGCTTCTTTCTGCTTTTGTTTTCTTTCTTTATTTTCTCTTTCATCTTTTGGACGACCAGCCACTTTTCTTCAGGACTTCCGAGTCACATGGTCTGATTCTCATATCAGGCAAATCGATGGAGGGAGGGCCATCCAACTCGTTCTTGACCAAAATTCCGGTATCCGATCGTGGGGTCAACTTAGCTATATATTTTAGTAATAATATAGTTTCTTTCTTTTTTTTTTTTTTTATGAAAAAGAAAAAAGTTCGAATCGATCGGATTATTGTTTGTCTTCACAAAATATGACAAAGTAATGAGCGCTGGCAAATTTTGATACACTACTTTTTCAGGATGTGGGTTTGCCTCCAAACAGAAGTATTTGTTTGGGCGTGTGAGCATGAAGATCAAGCTCATCCCTGGAGACTCAGCTGGAACTGTCACTGCTTTTTATGTAACTTCACGGCTTCAAAACCCTAAATAAGTTTCTGGGTTTCTTGATTTATATGAATTAATCTGTTTTGTTTTGATTGTTTTGGCAGATGAACTCTGACACCGATACAGTTCGTGACGAGCTAGATTTTGAATTCTTGGGGAACCGGACTGGACAGCCTTATACAGTCCAAACCAATATCTATGCTCATGGGAAGGGTGATAGGGAGCAAAGGGTTAACCTCTGGTTTGACCCTGCTGCTGATTTCCACACTTACACAATCCTCTGGAATCATCACCATATTGTGTAAGCTAATATGTTCAATAAAAAACATGTGCACATCAGACATGTTGTGTTGTCACACTATTTATAACAAGTACGTCAGATAAATGACTGATTCTAATTAACAGTCTGACAACATGCATGATAGACTATCTGAGAAGATATTTCATTACAATAAAAATACAATATTTGTTTTCTCACTAATTTTAAATTTGTCAGTAATAATAATTCGGTGTGAATGTCAATATTGTTGGTGGTGCAGCTTCTATGTGGATGATATGCCTATAAGGGTGTACAAGAACAATGAAGCCAGAGGGGTCCCATACCCAAAGCTCCAACCTATGGGGGTGTTTTCGACGTTGTGGGAAGCTGATGATTGGGCTACTAGAGGAGGACTTGAGAAGATAAACTGGAGCAAAGCCCCTTTCTATTCATATTACAAGGATTTTGACATTGAGGGATGCAGTGTGCCAGGACCAGCCTCTTGTGCCTCAAGCACCAATAACTGGTGGGAAGGCGCTTCCTACCAAGCCCTCAGCGCCCTCGATTATCGAAGATACAGGTGGGTTCGTATCAACCACATGATCTACGACTACTGCACCGATAGATCCCGGTACCCAGTAGCCCCACCGGAGTGCACCGCGGGCTTCTAAGTTGCCTCCATCTGCCAAAAACAATGACTGTTTGTACGTACATCCATATTTCATACTTGTTATAACGTACGTGCCCTTGTACACTAACGTGTAATGAGAGCCATGCATAGTTAAGGGTATATTGGGAATTATGGTAAATTCTTGTGCATATCTAAGTGTGTATTTGTGGATGGAAGGATAAGTCTGTTTTTGAAGGGAGCAAATGTCGATATCTATTAGTGGCTGTATGTGTGTATCCAGCTCGCATTATTGTACCAATAAAAGCTCCTGCTTTATAGTGAAAAGGATATGTGCTTGATTTGAACCCTTTCTATCAGTTTCTGAATTTTGAAGCAAAAATCTGGCATTGTTTCGTACTGTTGAAAGAAGAAATTGGTCCATTCTGACACGAGCTAACAAAGAAAAAAAAGGAAACAAACAAAATGAGGTCGATTTTCTTTGTGTACAGGTTTTCAACTCGTCCAAATGATCGACTGAATCGAACCATATGTAACACGAAAACTTTCGAAGAGGTTATTCATCCATCCTAAGGCAGTTCTCGTCCAATGTTGCCTAATATCGGAGTTCATATATATATCTTACTGTCCGGTAAAGTTTTTAACGTGGTAAGTGTATTAATCTGACGTCCCCTGAAACGCCTATGGGGTAATCCGGTAATGCACCTAGGTCCTAGCTAGCATAAGCCATCGGTACCAACCACAAAGATGGTCCCAGGTTAATCACAATCAGCAGAGTAACAATCACTTGTTGCATGCCCGCATGACCCTGAAAAATGTTACTGTTACGAGCATTGTACCATTGGGACGTCAGATTTATGATCCATGTAGATGTAGGCTTGTAGACTAAATGAGAAATATTCTCTACTTTCTGAATATACAAGTAGCTCAATCACTTTACACTCACAAATGATTTCCCAACTAGCCATTTGAAGGGTCTCTTTTTTGTCAATAAACTAAAACAAATCTTAAAATCCAATATGAACGTAGAAAACTGACAACTTAAAAGTGCTTAATTAGGGCAAAATTTCGAAAACGCCGAATTTAAGGTTGGGCAGCATTAAGAGGAAACTCTTCAACGAATTCAATAAAGTAAAGACTGACTGGTACTATATCAAATGGTTACTTGGATGTGTTTTGATAGTGACACGGGCGGGTCTAATCCCGACCGGATGGATAAGAGGGCATTAAAATAATGGAACCGTTGAAATTGAGTTACTGTGCGTTTTAGGTCCACAAGTAGAGTGCCAACCAAAGTACCTAAAAGCAATGACGTGGTTGGATTGGCCGACTGTCGGTATAAGTGTAAAGGTGCTTAGAAGTCGCAGGCCATATACAAACAGCCGACGATTTGCACCAATCAATTGGCAACAACTACTAGTCCATTGATAAGTGAATATCTATGACGAGGGTAGATAGAGTCGTACTTCCATTTTGTTTTTAATTTTTAGTTTTCATATTTTGGTTTCAATAAAAATCTTCCTTCCCCTAATTAGTTTTTATAAGTATTGAGTTTACACGGTATCTGAACTGTTAGAGATGGAGAAGAAATATAAAGAGAGGGGGAAGAAGGGTGGAGGAAGGGAGGCGGAAGAAAATTAAAAGCTAGAAACTGAAAACATTCATTCTCCTTCGTAGATTTCATTTCTCTATTATCCCTCCCACCATCCTCCCTCCATCCGACATTCATCTCTCTTTTATTCTATATACTTCCTCTCTATCTTTAACAAAAATCGAAAATTAAAAACTAAAATCGAAAAAATCACTGACAACTCGTAGTTATCAAGTGAACATGCCAATTGATAGGTAGTACAAATGATTTGATTGTTGAGCTCTGGTGGGATAAGGGTAGTACTAGAAATGATGTGAGTCAAACGTATTCGGATGTTGGTTACAAAGTTACAATACAGAATTCCGTGTTTTAGCACTCACATTTCCACACTGCTAAAAAAATTACCATAAACATAAATCCAAGAGTATGTGCTCTTCCAGTAAGAACTTCATCGCAGAAGAACACTCCAGGGAAATGAGAACATTAACAGATCTTTGATTAGGAGGACTCGAAGACGTAGATTACCTCTTGACGCTGTTGATTTTCACCGCAACTGGTTCTGAACAGTATGGACAGCTTCCAAATAACACATCAAATGACCTGTGATGCAAGTGTACACAGATATCAGAAATCAACAAACCATAAAAGGAAGCCTGCGTTTGCCACTTTAGGTTATGAGTTCGTATGACTGACGGATACAGCAGAAGTAATTCTGAATGTCAAAGTGTTCTGATGATTAAGCCAATTACTTTCGTCCTGATAGTTATTATCTGCTTCCATATAAAATTTGTGCCTCGTAACAAAATGTTTTAATGGATTTCAATTTGAAAGTGCATGTGTTTTCTTTTAACAACTACTAGTGAAAATGTTTGCATATGAAATAAGTTTGCTTCATAAGGGAAAGAAGGAGCAATGCCATGTCAACCGAGAGTTTCTATTATCAAATATTGCAAAATGACAAGCAAAGCAACACTCGTGCATACAGAAAAGGAAAATCATGATGCAAGAAACTTAAACATACTGCCGTGTTGTGGTGATAGAACGCAACCAGTCCACAAGACATATGCTGTGGAAAGCCTTGTTGCAGCTGGTATTATCACATGTACAGTCAGTCCCGATTCCATTCTTATCTCTGAGCTCGTCATCTACATTAAAACTGCCAAGTCAGTGGCTGAAAAACGTTGGTAAAAATCTAAGAATGTATATATAGAATTACCAATTGGAAGACTCTGAGCATAACAAATTCCACATTCAACTTGCTGGTCATTCTTCTCGACATCAGGGGGCATTGGCAGTTGAGTCTCCAGAAGACATTCAAGATTTTCCAGAAATGGTTTGTCTTTTATCCTATAAAATTACAGTAGATAAATGATAAATAAACACATTATCTGTCCGTGTTATTTTCTTCTCAAATGATAAATTTGAACATTAATTGAAGGAGCATTCAGTAAATGATATGTAAGAACAGGTCCAGCAGTACTCTTCTTGTAACATCGAAAGACAACAGTATTATAACAAACTTATTCCCATTATAGCAAAGTTATATTTAACTCCCAACCTTTAACCTAAGGATGACGTAGAGTTCATTGGGAAATAAAAGTTCATTGTACTTTTATGCGCAAGCAGAAGTGGATTCTAACAAAGTACTAAATATCAACATCATACGCGAAAGCTAAAACAAACAATCTCAAAATAAGAACACGAGATTTAACATGGTTCGGCGTAAAGCCGACGTCCATGGGCAAAGCATGGCGAGGAACTTCACTAAACAAACGGAGATTACAAAAGAGTGTTTAACTCTCACAACCCAAATCCCACAAACTACAAATCCTAAACCAAACGAGTAGAGAACTCAAACAAACGGAGAAGATTCTCCCAAATTGTTCTCTAACTTGCAAATTGATTCTCACCAAATTGCC
The DNA here is from genome assembly GCF_041283825.1 of Pyrus communis. NCBI lineage: Eukaryota > Viridiplantae > Streptophyta > Magnoliopsida > Rosales > Rosaceae > Pyrus > Pyrus communis. Next base: position 16,466,632 of record NC_142566.1, read on the forward strand.
AAACAAATGAGCCATGAATTTGCCACTCATGACTCCAAACATTGATCTCCACCCAAAACCTAATTAGAGAAAATTATCTAAACGAATGGTGAGGCACACAAAATAAACTAACCCTAATGTCCTATTTATAGTGCATAGGACTTAGGTTACACTGAGAATCCTAATCGTAATTAGAAGCAAATCCAAATCTTAATCAAATAGGTAATTACAAAATCTCTCCACCAAGAAAGGAATCCAACCAATAAATCAAACCCAAACTCAACTAGAACACCAAACGAAATAGGTAACATAAACCTAATTTCTACATCATCCTAATTTTGAGCCGTAAATCACAACAATTCATCAAAAAGGATGATTCTAAAGTAACAACACCACAAAATGCATATTCTACCTCAATACAAGTATCAAAGTCAGAATACAGATTCAAGGACAAGGAAGGGATGCAATGGTTACCATCTTTTGCTATTTCTTCGCCATCTGTTTCTCAACGTATTCACAAATGGACCTGAACCAATAAAACGACATCTAACACAACTTGATACTCACGACTGAATGATAAGCAAAAGATAGAAAGTAGGAGCTCTAGTAACTGATTCAAGGTGGAATCTCACTCTGGTAATGATCTAGGATCGACGGAATTAATGAACAATGTGATGCAGCAATCATTTCCTGAGAAACAAAAACCTCAAAAGACTTGACACCAAAAAAAAAAAGGGAGAAGAATTATCAATACTTATGAACAAGATGGCTCACCTATAATAATTTGGCGATATGACACAGCAGGAGATGCTTGTTTAGGATCAACAACCCAAAGCGACCTGTCGATATCATCCAAAGTAGACCAAAAAGCCTGAAGGTTCTCCAGATGCTAGGTTCAAGAACCAATCGCCGATAGCTTTAGAAAACATCCAAACCCAAGAAAAGAAATCCACAATAGAAAATATCTGATGCAAAATTTTGTATGCAATTTCAAAGAAAGCAACAAATACCTTTTTAAACTGCCGCACCACATCTTTCAATCTTGAGTTTGATGACCATTTTAAATTAAACAAATATGGCACATCCTGAAGATGAAACTTAAACCTTATAAATCCCTCAAATGGAGAACTGTTAACCATAAAAATTTCGAAGAACACATACTGCTGAAATTGAAGGAGGACATTTGGGATGTGTTTTATCCAACTGAATTTCCATAACATGCACTCTGCCCTTGCCATCTCTGCTAATCAGATTTAGAAAAGATTAAGTCCACTATGGTTAAGACAGAACTAACATGTGCACATGGATAGAAATGAATGAGAAAATTCATGTCCAACTGATTGCAAATACAGCCTCAATGCTCAGGAAGATATCTTCCTAAACAACATAATATTTAAGCAATTTCTGAGGAATTGATATAAACTAGGCTAACAGTACTGCATTAGACTTAAAGGTATATATTTAAAAATTACTAGAAGTTTAAGTAGGATTCATGGCAAAGTGAACTTTTATTATCATAAACTTTGGGACAAGCACCCAGGTAAAAACTTTAGAATTTCCTTGATATCCTGAAAAGACGAAGGCTTAGACACAATCAAGAAGGCACAGCTTGTGGATGAAGATCAACACAGTTCTGAACTCGATGGCCCTGGAAAGACTTCAGATAATGCATTCTTACTATTCTTCACAATAACCAGATTTCTAGTCATGGAATATATATAATCTTGAAAATTTGATAAGTACAGGATTCATTATGTGTTTATAGCATTATCAATTTATTGGGACGTAAGACAAACATGTTTGGCAATTGGCAACACTTATCATTTCTGACAACAAGACATCTCCACTTCCTTCTTATATTGAAATTACTATAATTTAATCTGGAATACTAGAAACCAACTATCATGACCCTGTCAACAAGTTCTCAACATATCTGAAGCAGATAATACATTTTAATGAAGCAGAAATTAAATTAAGCCCCAACCCATTCTTTTCCACATTGGCACAAGCAAAACGAATTAAGTAAGCAAGTTAGTGGATGATGAATGTGAACAGCAATATCTTACATTATCCGAAAGCTGAGAGATGTTAGATCTCCACTAAACCTCGCTAAATTCTCCCATCCAACTTCCTCTATCTACATTTACACGATCATCAAGTTAAGGACCGTACCAAACAATAGTACAATAACAAACCCATTGTGCTAATGAATATCATTGAAGCAGTGAATGTTCTTACGTAACCAAATGTTATAGATAATGCAAACCCACTTGTAGCTAACAACTTCCAGAGTGGCTTTCACATTAGGTGCTAGTGTAGTGTTAGAACATCACGATACAGGTTCGTCCCATGAAATAATATTCAGAACTTCAAACATGTTCTCATGCATAGTGCTGGTGTTTTCCTAGTTTCAATGGGAAATTGAATCAAACTTTTACAAGAGGAAGAAAAAGTTGAAGCAGTTAAAAACTAAAAAGTGTGTGCCTGGCCTCTTTGAATCCGGCATTTACTCCAGACGAGAAGTTTGTCCTTTAATTTGGGGTTGGAATTGGAAAGTGATTTCTGCACACCCCTTTTCTCCCCCTACACACCCCACGTGATTTCTAGCATTTGGATTGACTAAACCAAAAGTAGAATTAGTGGATAGTAATAAACAAGGGTGTGCAGGGAGAGAAAAATGACAAGCGAAAATCATTTCCACCTCACAAACAACAATAGCATTTTAATTTTACTTTTGGTCCTCATATAGAACTTATTTTAGAATTTTCAAACATTTAAAACAGAATTACTTCAAAAAATTAGAAAAGATGTAAAATAAAACACTTCTTCAAGGAAATTTCTAATAAGTGGCAAAAGATAAAGGGATCATATGACAGTCCATCTCACCTCTGAGTACACTGCACGGTAAAAGGTAGACGCTTGGGCTAGCTCTCTGCTTCTCTCCTCAGCACATTCCTGCGCTCAATAACATTTGGTATACATCCATTTATATATACGCAGATTAACCCGTATACAAATACAGTACAGAATCCATATTATACCGGACATTGGATTCAACGGATGAATAATTTATCTTAATTTCGGAGCTTCTTAACATTATCACCCAAAGTCTAAAGTTCACTGGGGAATTTCAGCAAGCACCTGGTGGGCTTATCTTTTTCTTACATTTTTCTTTTCGGTTTCCGAACACTTGACTTACAAATCATAACCAACAAGGACCAGCAAAATGAAGAAGAAGAAGAAGAAGAAGAAGAAGTACCATCTGGTTCGGACAGAAGAGTCTCCGTGGAAGGACTGACAGGTGAATTCATCCTTGTTCCATTTTCTTACTGAAAATTTGATAGGCCAAGCCTTACCCATGAACCAAATTGTTTGTTTTTGAGCTTCTGAATTAGCATGGGCCCAATTCTCTCTAAGAAATAAACAAGTTTCTTTAATGCACATCACTAAATACACATTTTGCGTACACATAGTGACCGTTAGATTGAAATGGACGGACAGGATGAATTCTATAGTTTATGCTACAAGCCTACAACCTGGTCAAAAAAACCTAAACTTAAGGCCATCTCCAACCCAAAAGCCTAAACATAGCCTCATCCAGAATTATAGCCCTACAAAAAAATTATTTTTAAATTAATAGTGTTACGCCATAGTCATATGTCATCTCTAACTAAAGGGGCTAAACATAGCCCCCTCAATAATTTATTGATTTTAAGTTTATCTATAAATTTATTAGTTAATTTAATTAAACTATGTTTGATGTTTTCGAATTTAGCCGTTGAATGTGAATCAATTATTGCAAATAAGGAGTTGGCCTCCCAAAAAAAGGCTAAGAGGGGGTTACATTTGGCTAGCCCGATGCTCCTTTGTCCAAATAATGGTCTGGTGGGCTCCATAGAATTATAGTCTAGCCATCAATTGGAGATGAGTTTTTGGGCAAATCAGGTCATTTGTTGGCTTTTGGACCTTTAGCCCACTCAATTAGAGATAACTAAGGTATCGTTTGGTATGCAGACGGGACGGGACGGAACGGAATGGGACGGGATGGGACGGGACAGGACGGAACGGAACGGAGCGAGAGCAAAGATGCCCTCGGATGGAAACAAGGAGGAAGAAGAAGGAGACGGCGAGGTTATAATTTTGCGTTCCACGGATGTGGAACGAGTCGTTCCAGGGGGGTGAGGTGGAACGAAAATTCACTCAAAACTCGTTCCGTGGAACAGCTCGTTCCACCTGTTTTCTGTGCACCAAACGTGGGACGGAACGCCTTGTCCCACTCTGTTCCGTCCCGTCCCACGTACCAAACGGTACCTAAAAGGCCATGGGCCATTCTTTGGATTGATTTGTTAAAAAACCCAACTCCGATAGAGGGCTGGGTCAAAAACAAGTGGAGACCTAATGGCTATCAGGTTGGCAACTTCTAGCCCCCGTATCAGCCCATTTGTTGAGACCTAATCTGCTACCTCCAGCTCGCTGACATTAGCAGCAACGGCTAGCTAACGTCATCTAGCCATTGGATTTTTTTTTTTTTTTCAAGACGAAATTTCAAAAAAAAAAAAAAAAATTTAAACTCTACTTTTTTTTTTTCTTATAAATACCTAAAGCATTTCTACACAATTTCTCATATTTTTTCCCCTTTACATACTATTGTACCTTTTATTCCAATTTTTCACATTCTATTCACCTCAAACACTCTTTTTATACACACCCCTCTCTTACTTCTAATAATCTAAATTTAAATTTTTCAATATTTTTTCAATTTGCAAAGCAAAATGCCATTGTCACAGAAGAAGAGAAGCGGAGACATGAAGAACAGGTAAAATAAATATAAGAAGAGATTGATGAAAGGAACATGGAAAGGGACACCACAATTATGACTCTAATGGGAAGGCATATTTACAAGAAAAAAGAGGGAAACTATGGCCCGATGGGAGTTGTTTTCAACATCCAATGCTCCTACAATGGCGGATGATAATCATTATTATTAGTTGTTGTAGTCTTTCATATTTATGTCGAACGTACGGATTCACATGTTAGACATCATGAAGCAAACGCTCGAAGACATGACGTCTTATCTAGAAGCGACTTCTGAAATCCTCTTCTAGGTACACCGTGTTGGAGTTGAAGTAGTTGTTCATTAGAGTTTCATGCGCAATCTCTCTTTGTCGTGGTTTATAGGCCACCCCATTAAGGTTGTTGTTGAGTTTCCTCATATGCCATGGCTGCGGCCATTGCCGCCATAAATGTTGTGTTGTGTCATGCCTCATCTTCTTCATTAGACTCCTCCTTTTCTCATCTTCGCTCCGCCCATTTATCTTCCAATTCAGAATTAGATGAAGACCCCTAGTTGAAATGCAAAGAGGGTCAAAAGTTGGAATTTGTTGCAAACTTGAATTGAAATGACAAATTTTAGACAATGACAAGACGTATTGGAGAGGGCAAAGATGAAGGTGTGGGAATTCCACCTCAATATCTAGCCAATTTATTAACATTGGAAGCTGAAGATAAGAAGTGCCACATAGATAAAAACAATATCTGAAATTTGCATAACCAATTACATTTTGACACATGTCACTCGAAAATCATATCCAACAAATTATTAAGATTACATAAAGATAAGAAATATGAAAAGTTACTCATTTATCAACATGTGTCACTCGAAATCCTATCAGAAAGATAATTGAGATTATATAAAAATAAGAAATCTGGAGGCTTATTCATTTAGCGACAAATGGCAATAAAAAATGTCTAGATAATCTTATTTTAATATGGTAATTTAATTGAATTAACTAATAAGTTAAATAACAAAATTAAAAATAATAAATTATTGAGGAGTGTCACATCCCGGTCTCCCGCCTTGAGGATATTGTCCGCTTTGGCATTCCTGGCCTGGACTAGGTCGCAGACACTAGGCTACCGCACGGTTTTGTTTTTGCAGGCCGCAGCCCCAAAAGGCCTCCTCAAAGGGTACCACCAGGCATGTACATATAAGGCCCAAAGACCACGCCCTCACGGGCGATATGGGATACTACAATCCACCCCCATTAGGGAGCCCGACGTCCTCGTCGGCACACCACGGCCGTGAGTCTGGCTCTGATACCAAATTGTCACATCCCGGTCTCCCGCCTTGAGGATATTGTCCGCTTTGGCATTTCTGGCCTGGACTAGGTCGCAGACACCAGGCTACCGCACGGTTTTGTTTTTGCAGGCTGCAGCCCCAAAAGGCCTCCTCAAAGGGTACCACCAGGCATGTACATATAAGGCCCAAAGACCACGCCCTCGGATCACTTCCCGGGCTCGCTTCACTACCGTAGCACGATATTGTCCGCTTTGTGCTTACCATTCCCTCACGGTTTTGTTTTTGGGAACTCACAAGCAACTTCCCAGTGAGTCACCCATCATAGGATTGCTCTAGCCCCTTTCTCGCTTAACTTCGGAGTTCCTACGGAACCCGAAGCCAGTGAGCTCCCAAAAGGCCTCGTGCTAGGTAGGGATGAGAATATACATTTAAGGATCGCTCCCCTGGGCGATGTGGGATGTCACAATCCACCCCCTTAGGGGCCCGACGTCCTCGTCGGTACACCACAGCCAGGGTTAGGCTCTGATACCAAATATGACATCCCGGCTCGGGTGGGACGACTTCCCGGGCCCATATTGTCCGCTTTGGGCTTACCATTCCCTCACGGTTTTGTTTTTGGGAACTCACAAGCAACTTCCCAGTGGGTCACCCATCATAGGATTGCTCTAGCCCCTTTCTCGCTTAACTTCGGAGTTCCTACGGAAGCCGAAGCCAGTGAGCTCCCAAAAGGCCTCGTGCTAGGTAGGGATGGGAATATACATTTAAGGATCGCTCCCCTGGGCGATGTGGGATGTCACAAGGAGCCTTTTTCAGTTGGAGATGGTATATAAATATAGTCTGGCATAGTTCATTTAAAAATAATTTTTTGTAGGGCTATAATTCTATGGAGTCTAAAAGATGGCCTAATTTGCCTAAAAACTCATCTCTAACCAATGGTTGGGCTATAATTCTATAATGCCCATCAGACCATTATTTGGCCAAAAAGGCATCAGGCTGCCCAAATATAAACCCCATCTTAGCCTTTTTTTGGACCCATCTCCTCAATAATAATAATTGATTCAAATTCTCTAGATTCGAAAACATCTAACGATAGTTTAACTAAATTAACTAATAAATTTAAAGTATAAACTTAAAACTAATAAATTATTAAGAGGACTATATTTATCCCTTTCGATTTAAAATGGTATATGAGTATGGCCCGACACTGTTCATTTAAAAATAATTTTTTTACTGGGATATAATTCCAGACGAGGCTATATTAAACCCTTTCGGTTGGAGATGGCCTAAAACCGACTTACCCATGGGTACTGCAACCTTTATCAATCTAAGCTCTCTGACCACCTCTTGTTGGAACTTGATTTGGACTCTACCAATCATGATAAAGGTAAACATGTTGGAGTGGTAGAAAACCCCACGTCTATAAGGCTCAGATAGTGTCACAATTACCACCTATTGTCTATAATAGGTGGGAGGTAGTTTGGTTCAATATCTATATATAGTTTGGTCTTTGCTCATAAGAAAACAGATTGGTAAGGATCCTCTGCGGATCAGTTTACACTAGACCCTTGGGATCAAATAATCCTAACCATTGGAAATAGATCTTACGGTCAAAGACGAAATTTCAGCCTTTTTTTTCACGCAAAACAAGAGTCCAACCCTTCTTTCTCACTCTCACATTCTTGAATTCTCTCCTCCCCTTCTCACATCCAATGCTTTCAAGCTAAGAAAACTGAAAATTTTTGAATTTTTCTTTTGAGTGCAGCAAGCAATGGTTGTGCAGATAGATCTTGCTGCACAACCGATTAATTTCCTTTATGGTGTATATCGAACCGATTGCTTCGTCTTTATACGACTGTTCGGAATCAAAGTAGTGGTGGTTTTCGTCTGAGTCGACGTCGAAGGCATCAATGAATTTCCAATGTGTGAGACTCAATGGTTCCTCTCCGTCTTTGATTTCCAATAATTTGGATTCTTTGCCATTGAAATTTTTCCTAAATCCTTCTCCGTCTTGTTTTTTTCTTTCCCCTTCTTATTTCTGAGTGAGGCAACTTCTATTTGGCCAGGCAGGCAATAAGGATTTTATTTGTAAAAGAGTGAATTAACCATAGGATTTATTTCCAACGGCTGGGATTGGTTGATCTCTAGGACCCGGAGTGGATTCATCCACAAAAGACCTAGTTTTCTCTTGTTGGGATTTGATTTAGACTCTCCCAATCATGATTAAGATTTAACTAACTGATGTGAAATATTCTAACACTCAAATTAAGACCTTATGATTGTAGTATGTGTTAGTAGGGATCGTTCTAGTCCAGGGATTAGAAGGGATGCTAATCTACTCAAATTAAACTTTAAAACACTAAAATAGACTCTAACAACTCAAAACAAGCTAAATAGACTCAAAACACACAAACTAAGTTAAATTGACTCGAAACAGACTCTAAGAAGTTATTTGGACGAAATTTAGACTATTAAGACTCAAAACTCTAAATTGGACAGATTTGAACATTTTTCTAACTAATCTAACACACTTAATTAAAGGGGAGATTGATTTGGACGAAATTAAAGTAAAAACAAACAGATTTAAAGACTCTAAACAACTTGGACGAAATTAGGGAAAAATATGGGTGATAAGCTAGCTAGAAGGTCCTTCTCCACTCATGATACACTTGAATACAAATTGATTTCCAGTTGCTTTTCCAATAAACCATGAACCTCAACACCCCAGATTAACCGTGAACAGCACTAATTAACCCTCAAATTTTCCTTAAGTCATTGAATAGGATGGAATACGCATCGGCAACCAAATTATTCTTCAATAGCTCCCTACACAAATAGCATAATAGAGATACAATCAAACATCATTAAGTTTTGTGAAAATCATAAGCATTGACAAAGCATTCGTAACTATATATAGCATGATACTCCTGCCAAGAATTTACTTAACACAATTGTGACTAGCAACCTCCACTACTTATGAATATAAGTTCATAATTATTAGGTGAAACTCCCTTATATTTTAGCATCAAATTCATGCATGCAAACTAAGTGGGCCCTCTTAATCAACACACAAACATAAGTTCTTAATCAAACAGTTAAGTAAATTGTATTTACGATTTATGAAATCACAACTGAAAGTAATCAATTCATATTGCAAATATAATCATGGTTTCAAAGTCTCCTCTAGCTAAAACAAGTTTAACTCATCATGTTCACAAAACAAAGATAATTAAACTTAAACATTAAAAACAAAGATAGAATACACCTAGAAACACTCCATGTGGCTCCTCCTTCCTTCGTCGCTGTGCACAATGGGGATTTGTGTGAATTTAGGCTCTTGAGGTGTGGTGTGAATTTGGGGTAGATGGTGGTGGTTTAAGAGTGTTGTGGCATCAAGTATTTATAGGGTGAAGGGAAGACACGAATTTGGGTTGAAAAGGAGAGGAATTAGGACTCCAAATCACCAAAGAACAAGAAAATTTTCAATTAGATTCCAAGGAGGACAAGGAATGGTCCTTGTGGCAGATTCTAGAACTTCTAGAAGGGTTACATGTAGCATAAACATAGGGCACGAAAATAGGGCTTCTAGAACATGATATTTAGGTGATTTAATGTGAAAAGGAGTCCTCTTTGAAGTTGGAATTAAGGTGGGAAAAGATTAGGATAGGATAAGATAAGATAAGGTTGGATAAGGTTTGGAAGATAAGGTAATTTGGATAATATTTCTTTTTTGTAGCTAATTCCTTATCTTCCAAGTCTTTGATTTAATTCTTCTAGATGTAATCACACTCTTAGCCTCTCTTAATCTTCAAATTTGTCCATCCACCTTGCTCCATACATATGCAATCCATTTCAAGCCCAAAACTACTCTAAAATGCTCCAAATTGCACTTTCTTGCCAACTTTGTCAATTGAACCTGAAAACACACGAAAATAGCTTAAAACACTCTAACAAGTAGAAATTAGCTATGTAAATGCGAAAACAAGCTAACTAAGTCGCATAAATATGCTCCTATCACTAACATATCATAATTTTAATCAGTTAGAGTTGTGATTTAGGTTAACTTGTTTCCTTTTAAGTAGGACATTAAGTTAAACATGTTAGAGTGGTGGAAACACCACATCTAAAAGGCTCAAATAGTGTTATAGTTACCAACTAACGTCCATAATAGGTGGGAGGCAATTTGGTTCAATATCTATATATAGTTTGGTCTATGCTCATAAGAAAACATGTTCCATAAAGATCACTAGGCCTATTACGAGTGAGATAATCAAGTTCTTATTGAGTAGAAGACCTCCATTATTCGATCATTGAGAAATATTATCTTCAGGTATTCCTCCATCACTACATTGCATAAAGCAATAACTGATGTTCTTACTTTTTTTAGTTTCGATTTTTAATTTACATTTTAGTTTGTTTTGATTTCATGTGGTATAGAAAGATGTATGTTGTATGTGCCAAGAACAATCATGTTCTTTAATTATGCCAAATGAATGATGAATATCCTACGTTTGTCCAAAAGCATTCATACCTCATGAGTTTCTCTAATTAAAGGTCACTGCATCCTTTCTCAAACATGTATAGCCCTAATTGAATGAACCTCATCAACACTCTTAGAACAATATAGAACCTCTAAGTCAAGCAGTTGCATCTCCACCATAGTAGACCCCTTTTGACTCTTCTTTAGAGGACACTTTGAAGCTGATCACTCAAAACACTTGACAATTTCATAAATCAACGAGTAGCATGTTTCAAAACCACTTTGTTACAATAACAAATTTGGAAATCCAAGTGGGGCAGATTATCCAAACTTTGAATGAACAGAAACCATGTGGTAATGATTTAGAAGAAAAGGAGAAACAACAATTGAAAGCTAGCTATGCCTATTTTCCTACGGAAGTGCATGAGCTTTACGAAGATGGAGAGCTTTACACTTCCCAAGCCATATATTCCACCAATTTCTTTTCTAGGGAGACTTGTCAAACCCAAGCATGATGAGACGCCCATGAACGTGCTTGGAGAAATTGTGCTAGTTACAGAGTTTAAAGCTATTTCCCAATATTCTAATTCAATAGAATGTTTTTCGAGAGTTATGTTGGATTCTCCTTGTTGTGTTATATCTTCACATGTGCTTTTTATGGAGTCTTTGTGAGAGGATTTATTGCCATCTCACCATAAGGAAGAAGAATGAAAGTTAGATGAAGAGATCTTGTTGCCATCTCACCATAAGGAAGAAGATTTGGAGATAGAGGATGAGACTATTATCCTGAAATATTGCATTCATTCTTAACAGCAGCAACTCTTCCATTGAACACCTTTATCTTACCACCTCTTCAACTTATTTCAAGGACATGGCCTCACATTTGATTCATAAGGAAAGGCATAAAAGTGATCATAACTGAGGAAATTCAAAGCACCAAATGTCAAGGTCATTTGTAAGAAGCCACTTATTGCCACCAAGGTCGTGAAGTATCTTGAGTTATTGCCACCTTAGACATTCACTAATCACACCCACCGCGTCTTGCTTAGACATTAAGTAAAGCGCTTGTTAGGAGACAACCTAGTTGGGTTTGTGTTCTTTCCTTTTATTTGTGTCTTATACTTTTGTTTTATTTTATTTCATGCACTATGACTATTTGCATTGAGAGCTATTTGAGACTAGTGAGCTATTTTGACCATATTTGCTTCTTTGAGAGTGTTTAAGGTGTTTTTACTCCTTTTTTCTTTCAGTTTCACTTTAAATGATCTCATTATCTTTATTTGATTGAATGCTAAGAATTATTCTCTTTTATAGATACCATGTGCTTTTTATGACTTATGAATTAATACATTGAGACGATGTTAGGCTATACATGTTTTAACTAAAAGGATTTATTCCCAACCTTTGTGTGCTCCAATCCCTTAGAATACAGTAAAAGGCAAGTAATACCTTGAGACAATAACTTAAAATTGGCATAGAATATGATCCAACATAAGAATAAAGAAAAGAGGTTTTGAACCCATTAATTAGGAACAAGTGGCTAATGAGCCCTTAGAAGAACAAGAAATCACTATTGAGCTTTTAGAAGATACTGATGTGGAGCAGCATTAGATCGAAGATGTTAGAATTAGCAAAAAACAACAAAAGTTTGAAAAATTTATTAGTACTGTACCAGTAGATATAATAATCGATAACACCTTGTTTGAAGAAATATCAAAAACTAAATTAAGATTATTTTCAGTGGACATTTATTATGAGATCTTGAACAAAGAATCATAATTAATCCAAAAGTTATGATGACAGTTGCAAGTTGCTTTGTACCGGTCCGTCTTTCACCCAAAATCAAGGATGAATGTTATTACAAAGATATATCCAACATGTCATTGTGATAATACAGAGAATTGTAATTATAAACTAAAAGTTAGCATAGCTTTGACCTGGATTAACATAAGAGATTTCCAATAATGGCATATTAGTTATAAGCATTAAAAAAAGCATAATGAAGTAGAAGTCATCCCAACCTTATTATTAAATTTCGATTATCTTGATAAGATTTTTATTAGCCATAGTTCCCATTAGAAATGTTCTCGGTTAAGCTTAAGAAATAACAAAAGATTACTTAGAAGTATAGAAGAAAATATGTATAATTTTATCAATAGTCTTCCATATAGGTATAAACACATGCATAAGGAAGAGGTAAGGCACATAGCTATGGTGAATGAGGAATCTTTAGATTATCCTCTGTATCACCCCATAGATTCCTTCATAACAACACGTTCTGAGATATTGTGGATCTCAAATGTTAGCCTTTGAGGAATTTAAAGATTTTAATTATGATATATTATTAGTAGTAGAAGACAAAGAAATGTATATTTACAGCAAAACAAATATTTGTCATCAGCTCTACTGGAGTCTCAAAATTTCAAGGTAGAAACTAGAGTGAGATAAAAAAAGATAGTGAAAGAGAAACAGAACTAGAAGAATGAGATGATCAATATTAGAATAATATGACAGAAGAAGAACTGAACAACATAGACAAGATGAAGGAAACATAGAAGAGCTAGTAGCAGATATGCAAAAGTTGAAAGAATAAATCAGCAAGCAAGTGGATAATATTTCAGAATAGCATCATGAAGAGTTACGTACAATAATTCAAGTATTAGATAAAAAAGTAAATATCATTTTAGGACCCACCATGATGAATAGAATAATGGTACAAGAGTAAATAAAGAAGAAAGTTTGGCCCATTATAGACATTTCACAACAAAAACCCTCTAAAATTTGTGAAGGGATGACTGGGAAGTGTGGCAAATTGGTGGCTTACCAACTTAAATGGTGATTTTAGAGGGCATGGGACACCCTCTCATGAACAAAAATATGACTTAATAATTGACAGCTCATCTCTTCGTAATATTTTACGGAGGAATGCTAGGTAGATGAACTTTTTAGACTAAATTTGCAACTATGTGATGCGTCAGCAATAGACAATAAACACGTTAATCAACACTTAAATAATAATTTAATCATCAACAACTACGTCATATGGTAACTAAATTTAGCTTATATAGATGACCTTTGTAACATTACCCTAGTATGTGAGCTATGTTTTGGAGTGCTATAAGTTCAGTTTCTCATTCTCACACGAATGCCTATTTATCTTACTAGTAAGTGGGAGACGATTGTCAAATCCTTTTTAGCTATACTCTTCTTTATTTTTGACGAACTAATAAATTAAATGAAAACACAAGACATAATTAAACTGGAGTTTTCATAAGCTAAAAAATGAGTGTTTATTATTTCCTTGACTTCATATCTAATATAGCATATTATTTATAAGCAATAATTTTGCTCATCACTTTCAAGTGATGGTGATGTTCACCACCATATTTATCATCATTTGATAAGTCAAAAAGTTTGAGATATGTACATTGGATAGACACAAATCTTAAAGTTTAAACTCATTCAATGATAATAAGTAAGGTAACGAACACTATCACCATTTGAGGATGTGAGCAAAAATACACCTCTCATGTCGAATTTGACTTTTTGTGCAGTGGTTAATTGGGGTAGGTACGAGATGATACAAGTATAGCAACCAACTATAAGCACCATATTGAATTACGTCCCAAAACTATGTGATATTTAGCTTCAATTATTTAAGATCAAATGACGACTAGGTCGGCTTCCCCATTTAGAACATTTGCCAAACGCAGCAGACGAGCAGTCCTAGTCAAATCTACATGTTTCTGTCTGCAGATTGAGGAGCCAATCCAAAGTCTCTACTTAGGAAAATATCAAGGCCGTATACTACAGTATCTTTAATGGTCAAAATGAAAAATTACTATATAAAATTGGAATATATTGTTATGTTGTCTTATAACAAATTCACACAATTAAATAGAGGACGAGTTTATGTTTTAGGATACAATATTAATAATCAATTCATGTTGCACGATACAAATACATATATACATATGTACACTAGAATAAGGGCACACATAAAGTGTGAGAAATTTTTTTTTATTTTTGTTTTCGAAATAGAAAGAGAGAGGAAGAGAGTGATAAAGAAAGTGAGAGCGGTAGTGATTTTTTTTTATTTTAATTATAGATTTGTTAGGATTACATGTAGGTGAGGTTTAAAAAAAAAAAACAGCAAAATTTGATTGTATGAAATTACATTTATGCCCCATATTTCTTATTCATGTTTTATTTTAATTATAGGGTTAAACTGGTAATTTAATAGGGATTTGGTTGACAATGAGTGTTTTATTAATTAGTAGACTAGTATTTAACTACACACTTTGTAGTATGAACACATTTTTTTGGAAAATGAGAAGGAGAGAGGGAAAGAGAGAGAGAACATAGGGAGGGAGTGAGAGGTTTTTGTTTTTGGTGTTTTTTTTTAGTTTTTTTTTAATTTTTTTTTTAATATTATAGGTATTTTAACATCACATATAGGTGAGATTTCAATAAAAAACAGTAAAATTTGGACATGTAAAATTACATTATTGCCCATCATTTTTTTTGTGTAATAGTGGACTAATTTATCTTTTCACCATCTTTTGGTTGACAAAGAAACTTTATTAATTAGTAGATATATATAGTATATCAAATGACAAATGTTCGGGTACTACAAAATAACTTCTCAAATTGAAAAACTATTTTATACTACCTACTACTTATTGGTCAAAAGGGGAAAATGGATCCTTTCCTAGGGATTCGAGGAATTCTGCAATTATGTAAGTTCATCTTATATCATATGATTATAAATTTTTTAAAATTTAAAATTAAATATAAATAATACATAATGAAAATTAAATATACGATGTATGATGAACAGACATGATTACGAAATTTTCTGGATCTCCACGGATCCTTTTCCGTCAAAAGGAACCTTAACTTATCTGTTTAGAAATTTGGCTAATTTTTAATGTGGCATGTTGCATTCCTTCACGCGTGTACGAACTTGTCACAAGCTGCTCTGCCCATGAATCATGATTGATAGCCATGTTTAATTTCTTTTTCTTTTTCTTACTGCTGACTCATGCATGATGGGCACCATGGCATACGTATTTCGTGTTGCTTTATACCCATGATGCAGCCACGCTCAGGTTTGAATTAATGCTTATTTATTTTTAATATCTAAATCAGCTTAGTTGCTTTCGAATAACTAAATTATGTAATTAGAAGTATTAACTCCTAAGATAATTAGTTTTTTTTTTGGGGGGGGGGGGGGGGGGGGGGGAGAGGAACACAAATAGAGATCTATGCAATTTTAGAGTCGTGGGAACATCGTGTCTAGGTGTATTTATGTCATGTCATCTTCATGCACTATCTATAAAACACAACCCTAATATAAAATAGAGGTGTTTATTGATTTGTCCTCTGAATTTGCATGCAGCTGCCAATTTTTTACCTGAATTTTAATTTTAGCCAATTACCTCCTTAAACTTTAATTTTAGCTTATTAACCCCCTGAACTTTTATAAATAGCCAATCCCCACCCTTATACAGTTGTCATGTGTTGTTTCCATGATCAAGATGGATTAAAATTTTTAAAATCTAAAGTCAGGGGAAAAATTGGCTATTTATAAAAGTTTAAGAGGGTAATTGGCTAAAATTAAAGTTCAAGGAGGAAATTGGCTAATTATAAAAGTTCAAGGGGGTAATCTGCTAAAAATAAAGTTCAGGAGGAGAGATTGGCAGCTTCATACAAGTTCAGCGGACAAATCGACAAATATGCCCATAAAATATGTAGTTTCGTGTTTTTTCTGGTTATCTTCCTCTTTTACATTCTAAAAGCTACAATATTGAAATAATACTTACAAGTTGACATATTTCAAATAGAGATAGAAACGGCAATGGGGTTGGGGATGGTTGGATTTGCCCTCCCCATTTTGATCCATAAACCCAATTTGAGAAATACAACATTCTAGGGTCGAGTGTTTAGACGAACGTGTTTTGTCTCTGCACATCCTTGCAGGAGCGGATGGAAATAGGGACAAAGGTGGTTCCTAGACCACTCTAAATCTAGAAAATATACATGTGATGATCTTTCGAGGACTCCTCGAATGTTTCATACGGGTCTCTTTTGTGCCTATTAAATGTTTGATGTAATGTATCTAGGCATATCTCGAAATATTGCGTTGACGGCACTTCAAAAGTTCTCGCTATATCACTCATCATATTACTTAGGCATGTATTGATATCTGTTGACATGTGCACAACAAACCCACCAAATTAATAAATTAATTGTTTTTTTTTTTGCACGCTTCACTCTATTACTATCTAAAAAACTTGTATGCAGTACTGAGACCCCCGAAGTTCAAATCATAGATCCGCTATTGCATCCTCGTCCCCATCCCTTATTTTCTTCTTGCATACCTTTCTCAGCGAGTCCCAGCGCGGATCACATTTAAAGAGGAAAATTCATCCCTATAATTTTACAATCTAAAACAGGCATCCGGTGTAAGTTTAGTGTTTTGGTGCAACAGTCCGAGGATAATGCATATATATTTATTATAGAAAAAATGTTTCATAAGTTTAAAGAATTTGTGCGATAGGCTAAAATGATCAACAACTAAATTTTGATTGATAAACTTCATCTATCGCACTTATAGAATCACCATTTCATCGTGATAGCCACATTATTATTTTTTAATTAAAATTAGTTAGTTCAACCCTAAAATGTTGTAGAATCATTAAAAAAAACAATTCCACAAAGAATTTTATCTTTGTTTTGAGTTGAAAAGAACTTATGTGATATAGAACTATTAGATATGTGAGTGTTTAGTGTATAAACATAACGTTGTCTTCACACTTTCTTCTTTAGATTAAAAGTAGAAGCAAATCGAATTTTAACCTAACATATATTCATAATCACGTTATCTCACAAGGAAAAATGACTACTTTTAGCTCAAGTAGTAGTGAACATTTCTTGCGTCTAAAACTAAATTTCATTCTTCCCTCTCCCCCAGATTTGATTTCCTGATACAAATAAAATTATAATCAAGTAAAATAACACTTAGTTATTGAAGAAGACAAACAAGAAAAGTAAAACAAAATAATTGATTATCATCACATTCAAGCAAAATGATGAAGGGAAAATATCAGCATCAAGAAAAACAGAAAGAAAAAGAATAATAGCGTGTTTAAATTATTTTTTTTTCCCGATGCAATGGTGTATTTTTATTAAGTGATTGTCGATAAGGGTTAAAAGAATATTGACCTAGACAATATAAATTCATATCGAACTCGTCATTTGCGAGGCGAATATCGAACTATGTGACATGTTTAAACCTTTAATTAAATTAGCACCATAAATTTAGGAGTGTGATATCCACACACCCCATTTTACTTCTCACACATCTTTTTAATTTTTGACCGTCGGATCAGATGAATTAAAAAAGATTAACGGATAAAAATTATCAAGAGGTGTGTGAGAAGTAAAATATCGACACACCCCTAAATTTATGATCAGATAAAAAGTTCGCCAGTAAGCATCTAGGGAAACCAATGTACAACGGGTCACTATTTTTTTTTCCTCAACTTGTTCAAAGCCTATCATTAGTTCTAGATATAGTTGGTAGCTGGTCACTGAACCAACCGAATAAACACACTTTGACACTAGTGTAATATATAATTCCTGCGAAAAGTGATGTAGAATTTTGTGTGATTTGGTAATTTCCGAAATAATATAAAACAATTCCTTATATATGAGTCGGCGGACCGACAAATCATCCAATGGAAGACATGTGTTTTCTGGTCTATTTCTTTATTTACTTACGTATGTGCACACGTAGACATGGAATCTATAATTAGTGGAAGATTAATTAACACATTAAATGCTTGTTATAAAGCATATGACGCTACTGGCTTTTGCCTTCAAATAATTTGATTATTATTTCTTAATATAAAGTTTTTGTCCCCTTACCATCCCCACATAGTAGACAACAAGCAATCCTCCTAAAATAGCATTTAACAACCCTAAAAAAATCCCCCGAAAAGGCAAAACTGGAAAAAACTAACAAATGCGAAACAACCCATATAAGATAGCTTTCACACTCTTTAACAATCAAAATAATAATTATTTCGAGCTTGGAATTCAAAGGGGGTTGAAGGGTTCCCATAAGGTGATGATTGTGACATAAAAAATGGGTGATGAAAGTGATGATGAGACCATAAGACAAAGAGGTTTTCCTGGAAAGGGTACTCTTTTCCTGGAAAGTTCCCCTCATGATTTAATTGGTCCACACTCTACACCATCCATTATGTGTGATGTGTGGCTTGTTTTTAGAACAACCTTTCTCATCATTCATCATAGCTTGCCTGTAACGTAAACATGTAGTAGTTTTTGTTTGTCCTAATCAATTTGGACCGTCCATTTATCTGAGTATATAGCTAAAGCTAGTATACCTTATTTATTGCGTTTGGGTGTTCCTATATTGTAAAGCTAGAGTATGCCGAGTCTCATTCTCCTCGATCATATATTTTAAAGAAATTATCATCACCTACCGTTCAATCTAATCCAACAAATGCGGTCTTTTAACTATTGATGTTTACTTTATTGTCCACTTTACATTATATCAAATGGTAAGTAATCATCCTTTCCTTCAACTAAGGGCCAAAAAAGCGAACTGAGAAATATATATTTTTTAGATGGGATTTAGGAATTTTAATCCATACGGTGGGAAGGTGGATTGGGTCCTTGTTAGGGTTGGGGTCCATGCATCAAATGGGAAGAGGAGTCTGACTTTGATACAAAATCTCATGATAAGATTTTGTGAAAGAAAGAAGGCAAGAGAGCCATTGGCATTTCACGTGGGTTGTGACCCTACTGGTCCTAGTAAAACCATAGCATGTCACGTGACCATAATCCTTTACTAAAATTATTAGTTTTTGTATTTTTTTTTTTTTTTTTGGTTTTAGTGAACCATCCATTCCTTTCTTTCTCGTCACGCTTCTCACCACCCATTTTAGTAGTAGTGGTGGTCGACCTCTATCTATCTCTAACCAACTGAATTACAGACAAATACATGTGAGCTAACGTCCCACCCCTTAACCCTACACTTACTTCTCATGTAATCATTCATTCCAATATTGTTTTCCTGGTCAAATGTGTGATAATTTCAAGAGAAAACATTTAACAATATCGATCAATTGTTATCATAGGTAATAATGCTTGCGTTTTTAAATAATATTGTTGATTTTATAACTTACAAAAGTGTCAGAAATACACTTATTTACACGAATTAAGAAGGGAGGATGGGATATGAGCATGTATAAAAAAATAAGTAGGTATATGAGCAAGTGCCAAGTGGTCGGTACAAATGATACAATAGTTTACTTGAATTAATGAGATTTACTAATTCGAAAAGTGTGCAAATGATACTAAATATATGGATTTATTTGATATGCGTGGTTTACGAGTGATTGCTTTTACTTAAGAATTGATACTTCTGTCATATACACTGTTTGGTTTTTGTGTGTGTGTGTGTGTGTGTGTTAAAGATAGGAAAGGAAAAGGCATTTGTGGTAGATATTGTATTGTATTCATTCAGATATTACGATTCATCCATAAACATTACCTTTGTTTGGTCCAGTGGTTCGAGATTTTAATCATCTTATATTTCATACATCAATGCCAACATCTTTCACTTCAACTAATTAAGTCATGCATTAGTGTTGTCGTTTGTTTAACCTTTCATAGATTATCTGAAATATTCATGCTCATATGTAAACTATGCACGCTTGGTACAAAAATGAACTCCAAGAAAACAAAAATTAAAAAAAAAACATAGATCAATCAACAAACAAACAAATAATAGTAATCCCTTCATAGATATATTTCTTGACGATTTACAAACATATATAAATAAAAAAGTAAAAGTAATTGATCAGTAGTAACTATATTTTCTACAAATTAATTACACTAGTCCTTCAGAGTCCACTACAAAGCCCTTAACCAAAAATATAGGGATCATGAGGGTTTGATTTCTCTTTCTTTTTTTTTCTTCTTCTTATAAATCTAATCCTACCACAAATAGTAATTAATATTCTAATCAACAAGCTGCTGAGGGATTGGTAAAGTGATTGTAAAAGTGAGGCTTTGGAGCCATAGAAAATGGGCTCTTGGATGATCCCTCACTACCCGCACCTCCGATTCTTTCACAAGATGGACACATAGTGAGGGTGGCTGTTGGCATATGCATGTACAAAGGTTGGTTTAATTTGAGTGCCTTCAGTTCTTGCAGCTCTTTTTGTAGCCTTCTGTTCTCATCTGTTAGTGTTTCACAGCACTTCTTCAAGAACTCACAGTCTACCTCAGTTTGCTTAAGCTTTGTCCTGCGAATTAACAAATCAAAGCCAGCATAATCAATTTTTTTGCATTAATTAATATCTGGACCTTTTTGGAAAATAACCCAGAAATTTTATCTGGAAATTAATTTTTAATATTTACCTGGCTCTCCTATTTTGGAACCATACTTCCACTTGTCTTGGCCTCAAGTTTAACTGCCTGGCTAAAGCTTGCTTTTGCTTCTGGAAATAAACCAATGAAATTAATATTAGTTTTCATAGAGACAATAATATTAATAAAAGCTAAATGATTTTCGTAATATTATTTTTCATAGAGATAATAATAGTAATAAAAGATAAATAATTTTCGTACATTTTTTCGACTCATGTGCGCATCGTTTGCAAAGAAAATCAAGATAACAGAAAATAAACAACGATGTGCATAAATCTTTCCCTAATCAAATAGCCTAACAAAATGATTAGAGAGAGAGAAATTACAGGATTGAGAGTGCTATGTTGTTTGAAGCTTTCCTCTAAGAGAGCAGATTGTTCCTTGGTGAGCCTGAGCTTCTTTCTAGCATTACAACCGTCTTCATCTTCATCACTCACTCTTGAGGAGACTTTCTCATCGACATCAACCTCTTCACTGCTGAGGTCTCTCTCTCTCTTGACCACTCTACCACTAGAGAAGGAGTTAGAGACTGCGCTATGACTGTGAGGAGAGGACGCTGCAGCAGCTTGCCTGTACAAATCAATTGCTTCCTCCTGAGAAGAATTACCAACCTTGTAAATATTGGAGGCTACTGTTTGTTGATGATATGGCTCACCATAAAGACCTAAAGTTAAAGATGGCTCAAAAGCACTACTTGTTGGAGCAGAATTTAGGGAAGGCTTAATATTATTCTTTGCAAACTTTGCAAGGTTACAACTCTCCTGAGGAGCAGACGACATCAGACCTAACCCTAATACAAGGCCTGTGTTGCAAGCATGATCATCGAAACCCATTTGGCAGAAGAAAAGGAGGAGGAGGAGGAGGAGGAGATGTAATTGGGGGTTTGTTATGTGAAATGGGGGGTTGGGAGAGATAATATATATGGTTGAAGTTATGGGAGCAAAAGGGTGTGTGTTATGAGTTTTAGAGAGAGAATTAGGAATGAGACATTTGTGGGGGCGCTGGGTGGGTGGGTGGGTGGCTATGATTATTAATCAAACGAAGGAATGAGTAGAGAAACGAATCTGGGGCATTGGGAAATTATGAAGGTACCTCCCTATCGCTCTACATGGGTTGACCATTTGAGTCCCACTACCATATAATATATATTCTTACATGCATAATCTCCATTCCATTATTATAACAACAAAACAATAGAACTCACATATATGCTTGCTGCTAGAATCCCATGGCAGTGGGAAACACATCAAAGAGGATGATTCGCTTGTGCTTCGCCACCCATTAACGTACCAATTCTAACTATTGCTAGCTACTACTTTAATTTTCTTTTCATTTATATGCTTCTTGCGTTAGTAGGTTCTCACTTTACATGTATTTCAATTATTGGGCACACTTTTGCTCTGTGCTATCTTTGCTTGTGTCTCAGCAGAAGTATTCCGTGACATATAAATTATCATTAGAAAGAAATGTTCTCTTGGTCACTAGAAATGTATGATCATTTTTGTTGTTAAATTTGATATTAAGAGTGTATATTAAATAAAATTATTTGTAATATAATCATTTCAATCCATCAAATACAACCGTGAGTGATCATATATTCTTAAACACTAGATAATCGAGGAAGTATGACTTTTAATTATGCCCAATTAGCTAATGTGGGATTTTGCTCATTCAAAGGTTGCTTTATCTTATTGGGAAAGGAAATAAAAATAGATAAAAAAATGAGAAGATCATGATTGGATGGTAAGAAGTTCTTTTTAGTTGTATCAGCCCACATGAACTGTCTCCCACTCCATGTTTGCTTAGTTCATGTGGCTAGAGAAGAGAGATGGACGTGCATCACATAGTGTCAACTCCTTGCTTACCAAATATTGCAATTCTAACTTTTATTTAAAGAGAGATGGGTGGATATATAGAATGGGGGGTGGTTTTTAATTTATTTTCTTGGTTAATTAATTGGGAGAGATTAATTAGAAGAGATGGCCACTATATATCTCGAATTGCATATGTAATTAGTGTTGGATTAGCAGTAATTTCCTTTGTTTTCTCTGTTTGTTTTGTGAGAAAGGAAAAGAGAAAGGGAAAAAAAAAAAAAAGTAGGTGGAAAACATGCACCATTGGAGGAGTACTACTAGTAGTAGAATTCAATTCAAAAGAGTTATAATGGCGTCACGAGAATATGATTCATCAACAAGGATCCGGATATCTTTGCTTAACTAGAAAGTTGATGTGGAATGTGTGGACCTACTCTTCTCTCTTCATGTACATTTGATGATGATGATGATGATAATTGCAAGTGGTCTTTTACTACAGTGGTGAAAATGTATTAAGTCTTTGTATGGTGACTGGAGTTTAGATTCTGTCAGTGTCTAATCTAACTTCTAATCTAACAAAACCTATAAAAAAAAAAAAGATAATAATTATAATAATTAAGGACTCTCTCAATAATATTGCTTTGTCGGCGAACGATCGATGCTGATGAGCGGGATGAGTAGTTATGTCACCTATAAGACATGATAACCCTAAAATAATGCAACGCAAGACAACAGCAACTCAAGCTTCTATTGCATGCATGCTTATTAACTCCAATCATAATCTTTTTAAGGACAAATAATTAAATCTTTTTAAGGACAAATAATTAGGCTTTGAGAGGAGGAGGAGGAGGAGTACTATTTAATTATTTAAGGCCCCACAGACCAGTCATTGATGAGAATAGTGCGGGGGCATTAGTATTGATCCACCAAAATACAACGTCCACACTTATATATGGATTATTTGTCGCATTATGCTTTTGGCATAATTTTTTGCAATGTTGGGAAAAAAATTGACGTTAAACAACGAGATTGTAGAGAATCCATAAAATCCTACTTTGTGAAAGTCCCCTTAGCATTTCTCTAATTGATTTTACTTGTTCAAGTTGAAAAATTACCGAAAGTAGTACTTTCTTAATCGTCTAGAATTCAAAGGGATTTCTTTAATTATGGGTGATGTTAAAGAGATCAAATTTTTTGACTATCTTTTGTAAACTACATGATGTGAAGGTTGATGGTGGACCTTTTCTTTAAATCATTAAAAAATGAGACCAGCCATGAACCGTCAAATCATACATTTATAAAAAATGGTATAAATTAAATTTAGTCTTCTTAACATCTTTTAATTATTAAACACTTGCATTATCACGTGATTTTTGAAATGCCGTACATGCAACTCTGTTCAATGGTGCATATGCCCCTAATTCAATAAGTCTTTCAAAATGTAGACCCAAATAATAAAGATAATTTTTTAAAATAACTTCAAAGCGCTTTAGGTTATCAAGATGTTTATGATAATGTTTGACAAGAAAAAACTAGAAATGCATTTGAGTTATAAAAAAAACACTTGAAATAATTTCTAGAAGAAGCATCTACTATGTTTTTTTTTTTAAAACATTTAAAGTACTTTTTCAAGAAACACTTGCATTTTATTAAAAATAATAGAAGTGCTTTTATGCAAAACGCTTCTAAATAAAAGTGCTTTTTAGAGACCTAAGATTGTTCAAACCATATATATATATATATATATATATATATATATATATTTTTTTTTTTTTTTCAACCTGTCGAATAAGCTCGAGACAAGTGATTATCAATATGCCAATATATGATCTACATATGCATTATTTTTATGCTATGTATATTTGAAGAATATTCATCACTCAACGAGGTCAAAAGATCAAACATGGATTGAAAACGTGATTAAACTTATTCTTTATTTTTCGGCTAAAGAATAACAAAATCTTAGACAGTGGAGAAATATTGACTACATATGGTTCATTTGAGAAAACAGAAATGGTATAAAGAATAATGTTGAACCGCCATCTAAACTTTCAAAGAACGTACAAGGCTCCTTTTTTCCCCTCTTGACCCATAACATTCAAGAATCACAACATAATTTTACATACACACACAAAAAGGGCCACTCTATTAGAGTTTGAAGAAAGATCGATCAAATGATTAGAGATCGAGAAAATATTTAATGTAAAATTAAAAGTAATCTTAGAGAAATTACATTGATTTGTTTTTTGACAATCAATTTATTTATTTTGAAATTAGCTTCAGACCTAGATGCATATGGTAAAATACACTGCTTTAACCTATTTAATGAACCTAACATTGCATCACATTTCTAGTCCGATAAAACTATTTGTTCTATATAATAATTTCTTCGCAACTCATAACACACCTACATACATGGCATCATTTCTACTAGTAACGTGATCCAATGTGACCCAAAAATAGGATATAAATAGGCTTTTATTATAAAAATAATGAGTCCATTACGTGTTTGTAAGATTGTCACTTAACGGTGAGAAATAAAAGAAATCCACAATTTTGGGTCCATTTCTTCTTCAAGCAGTGTATTTTAGGGTGGGAATATTAGATTATTTTGAGATTGGAAGTGTGTGTGACAGCCCGTTCCGAATTATTTGTACCGTAGGTGCGAAAAGACTAAAATGCCCTTGGACGTAATTGGTGTTGTGGGGTGTTGTTTTGTTGTGTTTAGTGGTTGACTCTACAGGACACACACACAAACACACACACACCCATACCACTCCCATGACTCTCTCTTTCTCTCTCTGTACGGACGAACTTCAACTTCAATCTTCCACGCATGGATCGACGTCTAGAAGGTAAGATTCGAACTCCTTGCAAGCTCCTGAGTTCATCCATACCATTTGTGAGACTTGAAACCTTCGAAAACCTCGAGAACCTTAACCCTAGTTTTCATGCACTGTTCATGCACATGTGATCATGAAGTTTTTAGGAGTTTTTAAGATCACAGGGAGCTTTAGGAGGTCCTCATGAAGCTTGAGGAAGAAAGCTGGAAGGAATTGGACATCGGGATCATGAGTTGCAGGTTTGGCCGGAATATTGTGGATTTTTCCGGCGAGATTTCGTTAGTTTTAGGGCTTCAAAGTGGTAAGGTTTTGTTCTATTCTTTGTAAGCTTCAATTTGTACCAATTTCATGGAATTTGGTTGAGAAATGAAGAAGATATGAAGTTTTGAAAAAATTTCCAATTTCCGGCAACGCAGACGGCGGCGGCCGGCGAGACTCACCGGAGAAGACAAGGGAATATTCTGTTAAGTTAACGGAATATTCTTAACAACGTCAAGTCAGTTTTAATGGAATTTGTTAGAGTTTAACGAAATATTCTTGACAGCATTAAATGACGCCGTCAGTGTGCCTGGCACGTGGCCGCGCATGGGAGGCGCATCTGGCCATGCCTTGGCCGGCACGTGGGGGCGCGTGAGACGTTAGAAAATTATTTTAAAAATATGAGGATGTTTGTGAAGTTGAGTAGATCACGTTGGTGTATTCACACACCCCATTTGAGCATTATATGAGAAGTTATTACCTAGTTTTGGTTATGTGCTTTAAATTAACGTTTTTATGTTGTTTCGTATATAGGTGAGACCTATCCCAAGGACGAGCGTAGTCACTCGAGGCAGGGGGTTAGACCCTTCCACATACCAGTGAGTAGGCTTTTGGTTTTCCGTATATACCTATATACTTGTGGTTTTTCCCAGAAAATGAAATGGAATGTTTATATGTTTTAAATTCCATGCATTGCGTTTGCCTATTTATTTATGCATGAGTAGTTGCACATATGTATGTTTGGTGTTGCGGACACACAGGTAAGTGCCAGGTAAGTTATGGTTTATAATTGTGATTTGTAGTTATGTGAGATGCATAGAGAGCTCATAACCTGCACCCCTGATGTTAGTGCTCCCGCCCAGAGTAGGGCACAGTCCTTCACGTGATGTTCACTTCCCGCACCACACGCTCATCTTGGATCCAAGTTAGGTGCACAGTCCTGTCGTACAGACCACTTTAGGTGGTTCCGACTCGTAGGTGACCGACCATTATTCGCCCAATCTTCACGTGATCGTAGCACTTGAGCGTACTTATTTACACCCAGTCTTGTCGTACAGACCACTTTAGATGGTTTCGACTCGTGTGCAGGTATAGTTAGTGAGTTTAGGATTTGAGCTCTAGATTCAACCGTACAAGTCACGTTAGGTGACTCCGGCTGACATGTTATTTGCATTGTTTAACATTACCTCGGTTACTTACATTTTATGTGGAGGCATTTGACATGGCATATTTCTGAGCATGTTTTCGTTATATGTGTATTTTCTATTTTCTGGGAAACTATATAGGTTTTACGGCGAGGAGTTAGAACTTTTGATAATGAAATGATTTTGAAAAGCTTTGTTTTTGCCTACTCACACTTTCTGTTTTGCACCCCTCCAGGTTCTAGTTTGGATTGCTCGTTTGGTGGCTTACGAGGAATCCACGGCATATCTGACAGATTATCACCAGTGTAGGACCATTTCTGGGTGTGTTTAGTTAGTGTTGTTCCTCTGGACTGCACTAGGCTTTCTATGCTCTGAATATTGTTTTTCACCCTTACGCTTGCACTTGTTTGTTAACTACTCTGTTTTGTAGTTTGGTTTTTATTTATTCGTACTTTGATTATTATCATAGCTTCCGCACGGTGCACATGGCTACGTCACCCTCACATGACGGCCAGCATGCCCTGATTTCAGTCGGGGTGTGTCAGTGTGTATTCAGGTCTTGTGTTCAACCCAAGTGGATAAGATTTGGATAGAAAATGGGGCTCATTATGGCAACAAACTCATGTGAAAAAAGGGGACAACAAGGCTTGTGCGTTAGTTGCATTAACGCGGGCTGATCCAATGTGGCGTGGCACACAGTAATACTAAAATGTGTAGATGTTATTTCTTGAACATTACCATCCATCCACGATTGTACCTCTTTGGTTATGATCCAGTGAGGCCCGCATCTTGGGTTATATTAAAATTCAACCGCTTAAATCTAATTTAATCAATTTTTCGGTAATAAAAAAAATTCAATGGCTCAACTTTAAATTCAACAGTGAAAATAATATTATTAGTTAATCCAAATTAAATCAGAAATTCAAAAAAAAAAAAAAATCAAAGTTTGAATTTTTTTTCACCAAAACATTCGTAAAAATAAAACAAAATATTTTTTACAAAAATTAATTTCAAAATTTTTAGCAAACAAAACAATTGAAGAAATACAAAAATTTAACAAATTATGAAGTTGGAGTGGGAATTATATGTCTCTTACCTTGGAGAAAAACTCTATTTGAGTAGATTTGTTTGGGCTCTTGCTTTTAGCCTTGTTTTTCAACCAAAAAAACTCTAACTAACCTCATAGGAAAAGGTGAATAGTTTAATATACGAGACTAAATTTTGAGATTTCTCACTCTTGAGTTGGAAATAGTCTAATAAAATAAAATCCTTGCACCATGGCTAATGAGTGCATAAAGTTTGGTCATGACAGATATGTCTTTGGTATGTTTCAATGTGACAACTCGTCCCTACTCTTATGATTTTATAAATTTTAAAATAGTAAATTGATGGAAATGCCCTTGAGGCGAGGATAGTTGACTTTTGTTGACCATTGTTTAATGAGACGTACGACCCATTAATGTATTTGGGTAATACTCAACGAGACGAACGTGTAGGCCAAAATGGAATTAGATTTGGAGATATGGTGAAGATTTTACGAACTTACAAACGTGAAAGGCAATTTAGTAACTTCAGGCTGGGAGATATTTTTGTGTGTGTGTTGTTTTGTAAGCCATCGGGGCCCACACTCCATTTCTCCCATGCTGCCGTGTCCCCTCCATTTTTTTAGGACTCTCTCCTTCCTCCTCATTTATCATCCCTCATCACTCATTTTCACTATCTTTCTTGTCCTACCCTCTCTGTACAATAGCCAATAAAACCCTCTGGCGATCCTTACCACACAAGACCACCATGGCATGTCCTTCTTTGTCTTTCTTTTACTCTGCATCCCTTCCTTAAACTCTCTAAAAACTTTCTCTGCACTCTATGTTCACAGTAACACCGCACCACCACTACTCGACTACTGAGAAGAATCAGACCATCAGATCATCACCACACACTGTTTGTTCTTATTTTTTTTTCAAGCTCAGATATTGAAGGTAACCCAATAATGGAATCTGCAATGTACAGTGGCCGTGGCACTATTCATCCTTTTTCTTCGACCATGGTGAGCCTTAAGACCTTCACATCCTTCATATTCCAAAGCCTTATATTGTGACCTTAAAATGTTGATTAGGGGTGATTTAGTGCAGGAAACAAATCGGGGGAGTTTTTCCCCAGATTTTTGGAAGGAATGAATCGTGGTCGTCGAGCCATTTTCAGATCACTTTTCCGATTGGCTTCACCGTGTTTTGACCTTATGATGGTATGATCCTGTTCCCCTCATTACAAACTTCAAATGCATAGGTAGAACACTGAAAATGGTTAGGTAGCGAGCTAGAAATTAGCTCTGAAAGTTGGGATGAAATTTCCTAAATTTTTGGAAAACTACGATCCGTGGTCATTTGGCCACTTTCAGGCCATTTTTCCTGCCAACACCGACCTTAACCTAATTTGGTATAGTTTTGTTTCCTACATTTCTAACTTCAAAATGGCATTTGAATCATTGAGTTTGGTAGAGAATGGAGCTCGATAGAAACTCTGGAAGTTGGGCCAAAAACCTGCAAAATTGCAGGAACTCGCCAGAAAAGCAAGTACGTATGTACTCGCAGGCGCATGGGCACGTGGACGCATGGGATGGTCAGCACGTACGACGCGTGATTGCCTATGCAGCCACCTTGTGGTGGCGCGTGCGACAGCCTGTGGAGGAACCCAAGGTCCCTCCTTAGGTTTATTGACGTGCCGAACCCGAATCCGCCCTCCGTTTTCCGAAATTCAACAGTTCTAAAATAGTTTCTTTATTAGCCATATTTTGTATGAAAACACGTTTATACGTTAATACGTTACGTATTTACATAAATGGTTTGCAAGAACTCTCGATGCTACAAAGCAGGTTCGACTCGACAATATGAATTGTGAGTGGGTCTTTTCTTTGATATATACATATATTTATTTAGTTTCCATATATACAATTATTAATAAATTCTCTACATGATTGCCATGATTAAATTAACGTTTATAAGAAATGCTTTATTGTCGAGAAATGATGAAATAATCCTACGGGATGCACAGGTAAGCTTATTATTATTGGGAATGCCTTAATTATATCTATGGCCATGAATAGATTTGTTGAAATTACTATGGCATGATTATATTTAAGTTATATGCTTATCATTGCTGCACCAGTGTTAGTAGTACCAAAGCATATGTTCACGTGATTGTAGTACTAGAGCATATGTTCACCTACAATGTTCACGTGATTGTAGTAGTAGAGCATATATTCATGTCAGAATACATCTGCATGAACTCGTGTGTCAAAATCTGTCAATGAGCATTCGATGTGATATGTTTATTTAGGCGAAAATATGTGATTACGGACGTCTTTTATTTGGTTACAAAAGTTGTGGCATATGGTATTCTAGAAATATTGTTGGCTACGGCAAGTATTTTTATACCATACGTAGTATGTATATTTGAGAACTATACTTGCTTTATGGCGAGGGGTTATAACGTTTTCAAAAAGGTTTTTATAAAGCTTTGTTTTTAGGCCCACTCACCCTTGGTTTTTGCCCCTCCAGGTTTTATTGCTGAGCTTTCGTAACGATAAGGATTCTTGGTAAATCTTGGTGTAGATGATTTCCTTCGAGGGTATAATTCTCGCCCTATCTTACTGTATTGTACTTGTTATCTAACATCATGTGTGAAATGGGTTCATTCCCGCTCACTAGCACACTCTTATATTTAGGCACTTTTAGGTTTAAATTTACTTACATTTTCCACATCACTACACTTATGGATTCGTCACCCTCCTGGTGTCAGCCAGCACAGCTCAATTCGGAGTCCAGGTGGACATTCTGGGTCGAGGTGTGTCATTCAACTTCTCCCTTAATACAATGTATTATTTTATTTATTTTATATTGTAACTTTTTCTACAAAAGAATTTATAATTGAGTAGCATGGTCGTTTTCTCAACGTCAAAACTACTATTATTATTTTCTGCTAGAAATTATTATTATTTGTTGTGGCTTCTATTTAATTGACTGGGGGCTAGCGGCATAAAGAAAATATAGAGAGATATGTGTTCGTAGGATTGTGTAAATGATGTGTTATTGCCCTTACGCAGTACCTTTATTTATAGTAATAAGGGAGATAGGAAATCCTTCTTCTTCAAGAAATACCAATCCTAAAAGTGAAGAATAACTAGAATCAAATATGATCTATGATTTAAACAATCACAATTAAATAAGACGTTTATAACATTATTATTATTATTTTGGTTGTGCTTGAGAAACGTAAGGAAGGATATTTAAGAAAAGATTATCCAAAGGCCAAAAAACTTTCATCCTCTACCGAGTGGCTGAATATCAAAAAGTTTTACAGCCATTATTTTTGGACTCGAAGTTGATAGCCAATGACTTTGTCATATTTGAAAATGTCAAATTAATTTAGGGTTAATCTCAGTTTACTACCTTAAAGTTTCTTGGTTTTCAACATTTGGTACATGAAGTTTTTTTCATTTGGTACCTAAAGTTATAATTATGGGACACTTTCATACATCCGTTAAGTTTTCCGTCAAAACCTCCGTTAATTGATGACGTGACATCCAAATGGACAATGATTGGACACCACATGTCAATATGTGCCCATGTGTATATTAAAAAATTAAAAATTAAAAAAATAAGAAAAAAAGAAAAAAGAAAAAAAATCTTTTTCTCAGCAAACTCAATCCGTCTTCTTCCAAGGACCAAACCAAAATCCACCATTAATTCCACCAAGAATATTAATTGAAGAAGCTCAATCCCACATTAATACCTTCAAATCCCACCAAAACCCACAACAAATTCCAAATCCGCCAACACAAGTTCTCTAACCTTGTGTTTCTTTCCTCCAGACTCCTCGTTGTCGTCGCCCCCTCCATTTCCTGCAATCTTCTTCCTAAACTTCAAGATCTCATTTTAGAGCTTGGAGATCTCAGAGTCGGTGAGCGACTTGTGGAGGTGGACAATCTTGGACACGTCATTGGCAACCTTGAAAGAGAGAATGTCGAGGTCTGCTTCTGGGTTTTAGCGGCGGGACCGATACTTGGTGGCTTATCTGCTTCAGCGCTTCGATTCTTCTCTCTCCTTGGGTGGCTCGTGAACTGGAGCTGCTCCAAATCAATTTCAGAATCAGGTTCCTCAGATTTTGGGGTTAGATTTTTGCAAATGATGAAGGTGAAGAGGGTGGAGGAGAGAGAAGAGAGGGAGAACGGATAGGTGGGTGCAGAGGAGGTGAGAAGGGAGAGAGCAGATGGGTGGGTGTGGAGGAGATAAGGGAAGGAGAATGGAGGCAGGGGTTGGGGGAGATGGGGGTAAGGTAGGAGACGGATCGAGTTTGCAGGGAAAAAGAACAATTTTCTTTTAATTTTTAATTTTTTAATATTCACGTAGGCCCATATTGACACGTGGTGTCCAATCATTGTCCACGTGGATGCCACGTCATCAATTAATGGAGGTTCTGATGGAAAACTTAACGGATGTATGAAAATGTCCTACAATTATAACTTTGGGTACCCAACTGGGACCAAAAAAACTTCATGTACCAAATGTTGAAAGCCAAGAAACTTTAAGGTAGTAAACTGAGATTAAACCATTAATTTATATACGCAGCCAATGATATAGATAAATTATAACGTATGTATTATGCAACTTTCACTTTAAATGCATGACTAGGACACATTCAAAAATTCTTTAAAATAACTAAATTAACAAAAAAAGTTTTTTTTTTATCACAAATGGTCCTTGAAATTCACCCTCGCCATCAAGATAGTCCTTAAAATTGAAAATCAAACAATGTAGTTCCTGCAAATAGGTGTCGCAAATCCATATAGTTTTTCCGTCACAATGCTGTTAAAAATTCGTTAATTGCTGATATGGCACATAAATAGGCCCCACAAGATTTATGGATTTTTGTCACAAATAGTCACTGAAATTGACCCAGACCATCAAGATGATCTCTAAAATTAAAAATTGATGAATGTAATCCTTGAAAATAGGTGTTGCAAATCAATTGATCCTTCCGCCACAATTTTGTAAAAACAAAAAAAAATTGTTATGTGCTGATGTGGGTTTAATGATTAATTTAAAAAGTTGTATAAATACGTTTTTGCACAATGGTATTTTTTTTTTCTTATAGGAAGGCCTACTCCGAAGAGAGATCCCCTCCATAAATTTTTGAAGGCACAAGGCTTAACCAAGGCCTAAGAGGGGGTTTGGAAATAGTTTTCAACCAACAATGGACGTTCCTTGGTTATAACCTCATTATCTCAAGGAAAACCTCGTCGTTCTTTGAGTCACCAGACCATCAAGGAAGCATCGAACAAACTCTCCAAGATTACGATGATGTCCTAGAAGTCATTGCCAATCAGCCAAATCGTCGCCAAATGTGATCTCGATCTAGGTTCAATTCGGTAAAGGGTGTTGAAGTGTATAAAGATGCGTGTATTGAGATTTTATTTTTATTTTTAATTTTTTAGAGAATAGACAGCGAATGAGATAGAGGAATGTGGAATGGGATCGGAGGTGATTACAAGACTGGGTTTTTGGGTTGACATCTTGTTATTAACTATTAAATTATTAAACATATTTGTAATTTTTTTTTTAAATTTAATTAGACTTATGTGATCCATTTATGTGTACACATAATAAAATTTTTAACAGAATTGTGATGGAATGACTACATTGATTTGAGACACTTACTTGCGGAACTACATTCATCGATTTTCAATTTCAATGACCATTTTGATGTCACGGGTTAATTTCAGTGACAATTTTGATGTCGTAGGTCAATTTTAAGAACCATTTGTGAGAAGAAAAAAAGGATTTATTAGACCCATTTATGCGACACATCAGTACTTAACAGAATTTTTAACAGAATTGTAACGGAAAGACCACATTGATTTGCGACACCTATTTTCAGGGACTACATTGATTGATTTTTAATTTCAGGGATCATCTTGATGGTGAAGGTCAATTTCAAGGATCATTTGTGATAAAATCCCTTAACAAAAACAAACTTTGAATTGATTTGATTAGTTAATTAATTCATACAGAGATGACATAAAACCAAATAAAGTTGCAATGGATGTCGATCATGTGCCATCACTACACTTGTTCGGCACTTCGTCTTTCATTATTTTTTTTTTTTAAACTAATTAAGCAATACAAAAAGTAGTCTAACTTAGTTATAGACCCATGCAAGGTCTCTTATTCCATGAATTCTTAACACATCCCACAAAGTGGCAAATTTTCAAGCCTAACACGAGAACAATAAAACAAGATGACATAGAGCACGTGTGGCGCTGGGTCCCATGTGTGAGATAGATACCATGAAAAAAGTTGATGTTCAACCATAATACAAGTTGCCACTCAGTACTACAGTCTGGTGGTATTTTTCTTCACTTGAAAGTGAGAGGCCTTAGGTTCTAATCTCATGGATGACGAATTCTATACCAAATTAAGTTAGCCATTGTGTGGTTTAGCCAAACCCTCTCCCCTTAGTGTAAAAATATCGATGTACTAAAAAAAAAACGTTAATACTAGTTGACAGTTTGAAAAGTAACCCAACTACTTATAAATACATGAAAAGTCCATTCTTTTCTCGATATGAGTTTCACTCTCAATACCCTCACAATAACTTTCTTTTATTATCAATAGAAGAAAGAAATTCAAATTAACTTAAGCCTTCATCCAAAATTGAAAAGAAAATTATTCACAATAACCTTTTTTTAAGTCTCAAGTTTGATTTTATGACCGCTACCAAAAGTGTGGAGTAGTACTTCCGTTAGTACGTATTAAAATTTTCAAGCCCACACAATAATTTTAGAAGTCTTGGCATCTAAATTTCAAGTTAAGTTTTCACCAAAAGATACCAAATGACTTTCGATCTATTGATAAAAAAAAAATGTGACTCTTTTATCTTCAAATCTCCACAGATACAAATATAAGAAGTTGTTATCATTTACCGGAGTTAAATCTAAGATCTTTGAGGCATCTCACTTATAAGTATAGAGAAATATCGTTAAACTATAATACTATTTAGTTTCTTACTCAATTA
This sequence comes from Pyrus communis, assembly GCF_041283825.1. Lineage (NCBI taxonomy): Eukaryota > Viridiplantae > Streptophyta > Magnoliopsida > Rosales > Rosaceae > Pyrus > Pyrus communis. The sequence goes on from NC_142566.1 coordinate 16,501,767, forward strand.
AATTAAAAATAATATATTTTGTTGTATCGTGTGGAGGGCAGAGGGCTACACGTAGATGTGTAAAAGGGTTGGGACACAGAGGCTCCAGTAATGATTTGGTATGATAGGGCATTTGATTCCATTAGGGAGGGGGGGGGGGTGGATGATGATTGTGCATCATAGAAGTTGGCAATGATGGAGGGAGAGAATTTGGGATGAGGTTTTAGGGAGATGTCTCGTCTTCCTCTCCCTTTAATCTTTGAAGCCCAGCCGACCATATTTCACTCGACTTTTATTTCCATTCCCTTCCCTCTTCTCACATTTTGTTTTTTGTCTAAAAAAAAATCAATATAAAATGTTGACATGGCTTAATCGTAACCGTTCAAGTAGGAGGAGATGAAAGAGGAGAGAGATTATGAAGGGAGAGAATCCTCCTTCGTATATCTTACTGCTCTCACTGCCCACATGTGTACAGGCTTGCTTTGTCTTTTAGACTAGAGGATTCTCTGTGTAAAACTGTCATGTTTTTAAACTCTAAATCATGGTATTGAGTAAGCAAAATATGTGGGACGTTTAACTAACAAACCTCAGTTATTTAAAGACCGTTGTTTTTCTTTGAGAAAATATTACAAAGAAAATCCATGAGTACAACCCTACTTAATCCTCTCTTTGTTGGCTACCATGTTGCTAGACAAGTTCGGGATAAAGCTACATCTTTTGTTGGCATGAGTCAATATACCATAGAGATTCAAGGTATATTGGCATGAGTCAATGCATCATAAGGATCCAATGTATGTTGACTTGAGTCAATGTACCTAGAATATGGATTCAATTTTCCCATAATAGGGATTCAATGTACAAACAACCTTGTACTTGTATATATTTAGAGAAAAATATGCAAAATCCTAAATCAACTTTTATCTTGGCATCAAAGCAAGTTTCGACCTGTCTCTTCTCTAACCCTAAACCTGCTATCATCGTACAAATTGCAGCTGACCAATCTAGCCAGTGACCTGGAAAAGTAAGAGGCAAAATGTGGTTGCTAGGTCTAGCGGGGAAATCTGGGCTACTTGTGCAAGAAATCACCCCACGATGGACTACCATATAACCAATGGTTTCCTCTTTCGCGACAACAAACTGTATATTCCTCTAGGTTCTATGCGGAAGCAACTCACCTGTCTTAAATGGAGGATGATTAGGTAGCCATCTTGGCAGTGACAAGACCATTGCTAGGTTTAGAAGAGATGTATTACTGGCCCCAACTTAAGTGGGATGCTGCAACGTAGTCCATAAATGTTTTGTTTATCAAATGTCCAAAATTCAACCTCAAAACACTGGCCTCTATATGCCTCTTCATGTTCCTAGTGATACTTATTTGGACTTGTCCATGGATTTTGTGTTGGGACCCTATAACCCAACTTGGTGTGGATTGGTGTTTGTAATGGTTGACAGGTATTCCAAGATTTCCCATTTCATTCCTTGCTACAAAACATTGGATGTACCTTACATTACTCATTTGTTTTTTCGTGAAATTGTGCGCATTCGTTGTGTTCCTCAATCAATAACTAATGATAGAGCTTCGAAGTTTCTCAGCCACTTTTGGGTCATTTTGTGAAAGTTGTTTGGAACTTCTTCGTACAACGCATCCCCAAACAGATGGACAAACTATGGCCACAAATAGGACATTGGGCTATATGGTTCAAAGTGTTTGTGGAGACAAGCCAAAATAGTGGGATTTGTTTTTCCTCATGTGGAGTTTGCTTATAATAGTGATGTACATAGTGCCTCTGACATGTCTACATTTTATATTGTCTCTACTACTGTTGATGCAAATTTCCACCATCTTTAGTCTTGACAAAAATGCACTTGCAAAACAATCAACACCTTTGAACAAAGACCTAAGTCTTACACACCCACGAGGCTAGGGGGGAGAGGGGGGGTTAGGCCAATGGATCTTCGATGCCTAAGTTAGTTTCTCTGAAAAAAGTAAGTGTTTAGGGCTTTTAAGGGTAGCACAAGCTTACCAAATTTGGTGGAGATGGAAGTATTTATAGGAGGAGGGGCCAGCCATGGTGTTAAGGTTTTACCCTATACATGGCGGCATCCTATTAGCCAATATCCCTAATTGATTTAAATATGGAATACTTACTTGAATGAAGTCAATCTTCAATTGGGAATGTATTAAAGATAGGATTTGGGTAATTAGTCCATATCTTTAATCCTTTGACTTGTCCTTGTCATGGGCAGGTGACTTGTGGGCAGTCGTATTCAATTGCTTGGACCTTCAGGGGTGTTGAGCTGCGTGTGGGAGTATTTGAGAAGCTTGCTCATTTAATAAGGGCAATCTTGTCTTTCTTGAGTAAAATTCCACGTGTCGCCTCTAGGATTTTTGGTATTATTTTAGACTCCACAACTACCGTTCCTCGGCATGTAGTTGACCTTGTGAAGCTACCTAGAGGGCCTGAAGTGAATATTGATGCCAAACATATGGCTTAACAAGTTCAAACTATCAAAGAGAGGTCACGAAACGCTTGGAAGTGTTTAACGTGGGTGACTCGATTAAGGTGTTCCTAAGGAAAGAATGTTTTCCAGGAGGGACCTACAACAAGATGCAACCCCGAAAATATAGTCAATAAAAGATCATGCACAAGATCAACGACAATGCCTATGTCGTCGATTTACCCGTGCTTTGGTCACTGGCTCCCCTGTCATCAGGTTACCAACTTCCTTGACCTTCCGGCATTGGGCAGGCGTCAGCCCCTATACATGGTCTTACGACTTTGTGGAGACTTGTGTTCTTGGTAAACAGTCACCCGGGCCTAGTCACTGCGACCCCCTTTGTGAGGGGCTTTATGTTTTCCATTCTAATAATGTTTCTTTGTATTTGGATCACTCGGGGACGAGTTGTTTTCGAGAAAGGGAGACTGATGCGGTCGTAGAAGAGGTGCGAAAACTTGCTTGAACCATCTTTTGTAGAAAATCCTCTCATTTTTCCCACAAAAGTGGCTTGAGCCATCTTTCGCAGACATCTGCAATTTACTAATAAATGGTGTTCTTTACCGTTTGTCTTTTAGGGTTCAAGGGTTTGATTGCTTGTCTTTTAGTTTTCTTGTGCCGTTTAGGTGAGCAAGCCTTTATAATATGTTCTTAGGCCTTGTATTGGACATCTTTCATTCAATAAAATTTAGAAGGAAAAAAACGAGAGCTTTGTTCGCAATCTCTGATAATCCAAATTCTATCTAAGGGTGATCATTCATGATTCCTAAACCATGACTTCCGATGTGTCATTAAGGTATTGTTTGGTACGCAGACGGGACGGGACGGGACGGAACGGAATGGGACGGGACGGGACGGGACAGGATGGAACGGAACGGAGTGGGAGAAAAGATGCCCACGGATGGAAATAAGGAGGAAGAAGAAGGAGACGGAGAGATTATAATTTTGTGTTCCACGGATGTGGAACGACTCGTTCCAGGGGGGTGAGGTGGAACCAAAATTCATCCAAAACTCGTCCCGTGGAACAGCTCGTTTCACCCGTTTTAGGCGCACCAAACGTGGGACGGAACGCCTTGTCCCACTCTGTCCCGTCCCGTCCCACGTACCAAACGGTACCTAAGTGACACATTAGTGCGCAAGAAATGGCATCAAGCTAGTGTTAGGGCATGAAACAATTACAAGATACAATCAAGCGAATTATTTGTTTGAAAAAAAAAATTCAAACGAATTATTTATGTACATTTATATCATACCTTATTTAATTAGATTTTTTTTTAATTAAGAATTTTTTGGAATATTTTGAGTCTTTTAGGGTTTTATGTTTCTATTTAGACAACTTTTATATAGGTGTTGTAGTAGCATCTTAGTTTATCTCATTATCAATTTACTATTTCTTCTATGACAACCTCGTCTTTAATTTTACATTTTTATTAATTCTGAAAGTCTGAATTTACAAAAAAAATGCTTCTACTGGCGAGATTGTTGATTTTCATTGAATGTCATTTAGTGACATGTGCAAGTTACTATCTTACCGTATTCTCGAAGTTTTCGAGGAAACGACCACGTAAATGTAATCTGAATCGAAACCGAAGTTATGATAGGGGTTTTACAGCACTACAAATTCGAAAAAAGTACTTTTGTAAATATTACTATTTATTATTTTACTTACTTCTCATAATTATTATATTATTATTTTAACATTATTTTGTTATTATATTATTATTTTATTATTAGTTGAGAGAATGAGAAAGAGGGACGGAATAGAAGGAGGAAAATAGGAGGGAAAATAAGGGAGGTTGGCTGAATCGGGAGAAGAAAGAGGAAGAGGATGGGCCAATGGGAAGAGGGGAAATGAGAGAAAGGAGGGAAGGAGAGATGGGGGATAGGAAGCCCAGTGGGTCGGGTCACAGATAAACCGGCAAACCCGACGAAAATTTGCGAGTCTGGACGCCAATTTTGGCGTTTTTCCAGTGATCCAAGGCTTGCCACCACTTGGAAATCAATCACCATCATCCCCTCTTCAGTTTACACCCAAAATTGTTGGGGTTTTGGCCTTGTATCGCGAAGAACGGAACCGTGTTCTAGGGGTGCCACGGCGGAAATCCGTCAATCGTGAAAGCTACCTCTACCACCACAACTATCAAAACACTCATCTTGAGGCCTGAAACAAAGCCCAATCAGTTGTAGGGGGCGGCAGAGCGCTGGAGGTGACGAATCGAAGCCACCCATTTCTAGGGTTTTAGGCGAGTTCGAGGGAAATTAGAGCTTTTCCTAGCCAAATTGGACTTGGCCTCACGTATAAAACTTGCTCTACTCATTGAGATCTTCATTTCTGTACAATTTGAGAATTTTTGGAAATAGTTGAATTTTCCGGCGAGTCGGGGCGCCCGGCCGCAACTTGGGCGCTGTGCGTGGCGGCGGTGCGTGGGCCAAGACCCCACTTGACCATCCTAGGCTATTTTGATGCCCCGATTCCATAATTGACATCCATTTAGTGAAATCCTTATGTTTTAATATAGTTTCGTAGTTGGCCGCCACTTGGTTATTATATGAATGGACGATTCGACCGTTGGATCGGCACCAAACTTTAATACATGATAGTAAGTAATACTTGTGGACATTATGAACTTATGTATCGGGAATCCGACATATGGATCTTCCCGATTGAATTTCTAAAGTTTGTAAAATCCAACTTTTACCGCCACTTGAAATTTGCGATTGGTGGAGATCCAACCGTTGGATTTTAAAGAAGTCTTAGTATGTTGTTCTAGAAGCATAGTGTAGACTTTGGGAAGTTATGGATCAGAAATCCATAGCGGATGTCCCAGATTGACTTATGTAGGGTTGTGGACCTTCCTTAGCGTATTTTGATGCACTGATTCCGAATCCGTTGTTCGTTTTCCAAAGTTCGACCATTGTAGGATAGTTCCTTTATTAGCCGTATTTTGTACGAAAACACGTAATTTCATTAGCACGTTATATTTACTTAAATGGTTTCGTTTCTAGGCGAAACGGATCGCAAGGACTCTTGATGCTACGATACGAGTTTGACTCAACAACATGATCTGTGAATAGGTCTTTTCTTTGATATATATATATATATATATATATATATTGGTTAGTTTCCATAAATACATTTATAAATAAATTCTCTGCGTGATTGCCATGATTAAAATGACATTTATAAGAAATGCCTTATGGTGAAAGTATGAAATAATCCTATGGGATGCTCAGGTAAGCTTACTATAAAGAGATGCCTTAATAATATTTATGTTCATAAATAATATTATGTTGACTAGAGTTATTGAGTCATAGTGGCATGACTACATTCATGTTATCTGCCCATCATTTGCTGCACTCGGTGTTAGTGCTCGCCCAGGGCCAGGGCCAGTCTTTCATGTGTATGTTCACATCCGCACTGCAGGCTCGCCTTGGATCCAAGTAAGTGCCAGTCCTGTCATACATGTTGCAATAGGCAACTCCGACTCGTATGTGACCGTGAATAACGCCAGTCTTCACGTGATTGTAGCACTAGCGTATATTATTATTGCACCCTGTCCTGTTCATGTCAGAATACCTCTGCATGAACTCGTGTGTTAGCATGTGTCGATGAGCACCTGATATGATATGTTACTTATTTGAGATTTTGTGATTATGGATGTCATGCTTTTATTTAAAAGATATTGTGCAGTAATGAATTCTTGAGATTTTGCAGACTACGGTAAGTATTTTTATACTATATGTGGTAAATATATTTTGGAAACTATACTTGTTTTTCACCTGTCCAGGTTTTAGTAGCTAAGCTTCTATATCGACGAGGATTCTTGGCAAATCTTGGTGTAGATGATTACCTTTGATGGTATAATTCTCACCCTATCTTACTGTACTGTACTTATACTCTGATATCACGTGTGAAATGAGTTCATTCCCGCTCACAGCGCACTCTTATACTTAGGCACTTTTAGGTTTAAATTTACTCACATTTTCCACATCACTAAACTTAATGGTTTCGTCACCTTTCAGGTGTCGGCTAGTACAACTCGATTTGGAGTATGAGTGGACATTCCGGATCGGGTGTGTTATCTCCGATGCATCCCATATGTTTAATATAGAATTTGATGGTTTATTTTTTATTTTTTATTTTTTTTTCATTTAGCAAGTATGTTTAGTTGCATCAAGGCTACTATCGCTAGATAAATTTAAGTACAAAGTTTCAAATACTGGGTTGTTGGACTGGAATACCGTATACGTGTGGCAATGTAGAACCGATTAAAGAGAAAGGAGGCAAAAATTAAAAAGTGAAGAAAATGATATTATACTAAAGTTGTTCTAGAAATTATAGCTAATATTGTAAACTATTTTTTTTTATTTTTTATAACAAAATGTTTTCAGTCAGTGACCAGCAAACCCTAGAGTACGCATGGGGCAATGTTTGAATGGACCCAATGCATGTATCAATAATTTTTTAAGCAAAAATGTTTCGTACACTAGCTACAAGTAAACTAAAGAACATGCCGTGCAATGTTTACCAGGAAAATCAACATGCATGCAGGGACGAATATGATGAAGGGTCAGGGGACACGTGCCCCCTCTAAGTTTTTTTGTTTAGAAAAATATGTACTTTCGTTTTCATAAAACAGAAGATTTTAACAAAAGTTAAATAACATCGAGAATCCAAGATCTCCAATACTAACTTATCATTTAATTCTCACCTAGGATCACCAAGAAAAACGTACATGTTTTTAGGGAAATAACACCCTTTTTTTTAAAAGTAAAGTTTAAAGTTTAGCCTTTTTTTTTTTTAAATAATAAAATACTCATTAACTCGCCCTCTTTCCAATCATCTAAGAAGTTAATTTGAGCTCCCAGCCTTATACATAATTAATTTTACTCAAAAACGTTGAAGGAAAAAAATTTGGCGTGACGTGCACTATTATGAGAATGCAACGAAAATAATCTTGCATTCACAACTACTTGATTGTTCCCCCGATCAGCTTACTTTCTAACTTCGTCACTGAATCCATGAGTTGCAAACTATCTGCAAACTGTATCTACAACGATTCTATGACATTACATGACATTTCTAAATTTGTGCAACAATCATAACCTCACAACTCTCATTTTCTCCTAGTTTACTATTTAATTTTTCTTTGACCATCGAATTGCCAATACATTAGTCTTCGACTGTGACCTTCTTAGAGAAAGTGTGAGAATTTGAAATGGTATCTTTTTTTAGGGTTATAATGGGATAATATTCTCATTCTCCGTCAATCGGTGGTATAGAAATTGAAATTATATTTGTACTAACTTGTGTGGTAAGTTTCCTGCACCTTTAACACCCCTACAAAATAAAAGGACAAATAAATTAAATTAAGTTAAATTGATGGCAACTTGAATTGTGGATGGTATACACGCATGTATTTGTTTTCTAATAACAAGTGTGCATGTGTCAGTATCATCTATTAGTACTTCTATATAAAGTATGGCGGTAAAGGAATAGCGATGTCTTTGTGTCTAGCAGGTGTGCCATGACTCACAAAAAGTGAGTTGAGATGAATAAGAATATTACCTTGACGAAAAAAAAAAAAAGTTGAATACTCTCTATTGGGTCATTTGCTTAATAAAATAGAGCATGATGTTTAATTTGCCGTGAGAAAGGGATTTGAATTTAAGGATAGTATAATTCACACATTTATTTTTACTTTTCACGCAAATATATCTCTTAATTTTTGACCTGTGGACGAGTGAATTATAAAAAATTAATGACAAAAAATTAATAAAAGTATGTGAAAGGTAAAAAGAAATGTGTAAATAACACTATCCGAATCTAATTGTATTGAAGGAGATTTTATACATATATATATTTTATATAATATGTGTGTGTGTGTATATAGATATAGATATATATATATATATATATATTATAATATGATATTGTTTTGAAGTAAACAAGTATTATTAGGTATTAGATTTTAGAGGACATCGTATCAACAAACGCACCGACTTTTGATAAAGCAAAAGGCAAAAAGCTTTGGCTTCCCAATTAGAACTCTCTTTTGTAAGACTTGTTGGGTGAGCCTTTTCCCACATAGCCATCATGCTTAGGTTGAAAAGTTGTGAAAGCAAACAACCCTGTCATCCCTCACTAATGGTGACTACCTTTGCTTTCAATCAACTGCAGAGATAGAGATGAGTCAGTTAACATGGTTTATCACTTGTTTGATAACATGGTTTATCATGTTTGAATTTTTCCTCAAGTAAAATACCAAATTGTCAAAAGATATGGAGCGCAATTATTGATTAGTAGAAGTTTTGTCTTATATAAAAGAAAGACACGCGTGCAATGAAAATGTTGCATTTCAAGTTCAACATTATTGTTATTTAAAAAGTTATAATGTACAACTGTGCATTATTACTTTTGCTCATAAACACTTATACTATAAATGTTTTTATCATCCATAAAACCTATAATTATAAAAAAAATAAAAATAAAAAATAAAAAAATTCAAGTGCAACCAAAAAGCCACGTGGAAGATAGCATTTAGCATGAGCTACTCTAAAATGCTTATAAATTTTTCAACCACAGATAATTAGAAGCGATTTTAGCTATCAGAAAAATATTTTTATTAGTACTAAGTACTTTAGAAAGTAATCACGTGAAAAGGTCCCACAAGGGAGACTTGGGCGTGGGGAGCCATTGCCAAATTGACTAGGTGGTTGGGGTAAGGGGCAAAAAACGGTTGGAAGGATTGATATGCCGGCTATTTAGGGCACAAAGTTAATTAAGGCAACAGGATCCTACAATTGTAGGGTTCTTATACAAATAGGAAGGAGTAGTCGCATTGGTTATATAAAGTTGTTGATGCTGGTGGAGGAGCATCCTTGTCTGCTTGTGTGAGCACTCAGCACACATGATCCAAGCTAGCAAGGCACATGGGCATGGTCAATCGGTCATCAGCATGCCACGACCATCGATCCAAGATACGAAACATTGCATGGATGCTAGTTGATTATGTGACTGCATGCTTCTATAAAAGCAGTTTCACCGTGGGAAAGGCCATCCAGGTTATTTATTATTTAATTCATCAATGAATAGTAATTTTCTTTAATGAACAATAATTATCTTTTACATCTTTACTCTTCTATTGAATAGTCCTGACAATAAACAATAAAATATTATTATTTTTTTATTTATAAAATATTATTATTTTTATTTATAAAATAATACAAAATAATTTAATTTGTAATTTTGATAAGATTTTTAATCGTTCTCGTTGCGCCACATGTCATTATCCGAAAAGATAATTATTGGTGATGGATTTCGATAAGATTTTTAGCCAATGTTGTCGTGCCACGTGTCATTACCTTTTCAGAATTGTTGAGGATATATTTCCGATAAGATTTTTAACCAATCACGTCGCGCCACGTGTCACAATCTGTTTATAATCTTTAATGATAGATTTCGATCAGATTTTTAACGAACGATGGCAAGCCATATGGCATTATCCAAAACCTAATCCTTTTTGAATCCTCCATATAATCCACCATCCATCCTTAGAAATCTCACATCAATTTTCTAAAGATCTCTATCATTATTCATAGTTTCTGCTTCCTTTTTCACCAAAATCAAAATCTGTATCGTTATTCATAGTTTTTGCTTCCTTCTTACAATGTCTTCTTCTTCAAGGATGATGTGGGAAATCGATCAGCAAGAGGAAGAACTATTTAACCAATCAGAAGGAAGAGGATGAGGAGTGTAGAAAAATAGATGACGAAGCAAGAATGGGCAGAACCTCACATTCTCGTCGAGTCATCCAAGTTGTGGGTTAGATTTGCAGGCCCAGCCATTCCGGTAACCTTGATAGAAGTAGGCAACGACGAGGTATGGAACTCTTGGACGATTATTTTGTCCATAATAGTGCATTCCCTGATACGTACTTTAGACGTTGTTTAAGAATGGAATGACACTTATTCAAAAAAATCATGATTGCTGTTTCCAACCATGATTCTTACTTTGTGCAAAAGAAGGATGCTTTTGGTGCTATGGGTCTCATTCCTAAGCAAAAAATTACTGTTGCCTTGTGGATACTTGCATATAGAGCATCTACAAACCAAGTGGATGAGATAGCGAGGATGGGAAAATTAACCATTCTTGAGTCCTTGATGAGGTTTTGCAGAGCAATCAAATCTATCTACACCGTAGAGTACCTTCGGAGATCTACTGACATGGACTTACAAAGGCTTCTGAAGAAGAGCGAGATGCGAGGTTTTCCTGCGATGATTGGAAGCATCAACTGTATGCACTGGACTGGAAAAACTACCCAAGTGCATGGCAAGGAACTTATGGGGACAAAAAATGAGCAAAAAGTATCATTTTGGAGGCGGTGACATCTTTTGATACATGAATTTGGCACGCATTTTTCGAGGTTTCGGGAGCTCAAAGTAACCTCAATGTCCTTGCCCAATCCCTAGTGTTCAACGATGTCCTGCAAGGAAAGGCACCAAAAGTCGCGTACTGGGTCAACAGACATAAGTACGACGGGCCATACTACCTAGCAGACAACATTTACCTAAGGTGGTCATCGTTTGTCAAAATAGTGCCACGTCTGCGAAGTGCAAAGGAAAAACACTTTGCAAGCTATTAAGAGGGGTGCAGGAAGGATGTGGAGCGTTGTTTTGGTACCTTCCAAGCTCGATGGGCGATTGTCAGGGATGCTGCCAGAATGTTTGATGTAGAGTCGTTTTGATCCATCATGATGACTTGCATCATTCTTCACAACATGATTGTGGAAGATGAGTACGATTATGATGGCGTTGATGAATATGAGCCAAACACGATGAACAATTCCAGAACACTAATATATTGTGCTTATGACGCCATTGAAGAACCTGTGCAACACAAGCCATTAGAAAGGGATGGACGTTATAATGAAAGGCTCATTCAACGATATAGTGCACATTTCTCACCAGTTTTCTTGACTCCACATTTCTTGCAACTGTATCTCATTACCCGTAAGAGAATCGTGAGCAACTTCAACCCAGCTAGTACACAACGCAACATCTTCAAAAAGCGTCCAATTCATACCTGCATCAATTGTCATTTTGTTGGAAAAAAATTGGATTGAAACTTTGAGAGAAAGATAGGAATGTGGTTGAAAGTAGTTGAGAAAATATGAAATTGTGGTGTAAGGTAGAAGATAATGAGAAGGTATTTATAGAAAAGTAAAATCAATTTTGTTTTTTAATTTTTCAATTTTTTTTTTTTTTGGATTTTTATTAATTTTTTACATTTTTTTTAATTGTTATTCATCTAATTAATCTCTACCGTTGGATTAAAAAAAAAATTGAATTCCAACACTTCAAATTGTGCCACATAGCACAATGGTAACATTTTAGAATTTTAAATTGTTTTTTTTTTAATTTATAAAGGCGAATAAAATAGACCGTTGATCTCAGATCCAACGGTTGAAATAAAATAAGGTTTTTAAATTTTTATTACTGTTGGAAATCCAACGATCCACAAATTGTTGCCGTTGAAATCCAACAGACGAAGGGAAGCCACGTGGTTTCCCAACTGTAACATTTTCAGACTGCGCTATGGGCCCTGCTTCTGAAATCCTATTGGATGACGCGTGCCAACGCACGCTTGAAGCCCACGTGCCTGACAGAAAAAAAATAAAAAAAAATGGCTGACGTCTGGGCGATGTCAGCCTTGCGTCAATTTGCCTTCGGGCTCTCGGGCTGGCAACTCGTACCAGGCCTTTCCCTCAGGCTGGCACATGCTAGGGCAAGTCGACCGGGCTATCTGGCCCTGTTCTATCACCAATCCACAGGGCTAAACACCACGGTGGAACTGCTCTAAAGATGTCCTATCTGTAATGCATGCTATCACTCAGTAGTAATGGGTTTGCTAAGTTGGCCATGTGGCTGGTTGATTGTTGTCAGTCTGATAACGAACTTCAAAATCAACTATCAACATTCTAAACTTAGCTCACGTATCGTTTTATTAAGTGAACAGTCCAATCTTTATAGAATACATTGTAGACTAAAAATTATATCTTAGATTCAATGGGATTCTAGAATGCAAACGGAATATGTTGTAAGAATTGTTGTGAGTATTGATGACTTGTCAATTAAGCCACTTGATTCTCAAGCAACTTATTATTTAAGTGACTCAATATTCAAGTGATATTGCGACTCAATGTGAATAGAATAACAAAGTCTTAACTCTGATTAACCAATTATATAATATCTATTTTATGAGACTTATTATGGTAGGAGAATAATTTGTTTTAATAGTGATTTGGTGTATCTCTCTATTAAGTATAGTAGGCGGTTTTAGAGGAACCTAAAGAGACAAAAGTTAGTTTGATTATGTAACTGTTAAAATTAGTTTTTTAGATTGATCTTGTAATTAGTTAATTTATTAAGGATATTTCTGTAATTGTCATGATTGGTACAAAGCTATGTATACCAAAGAAACATTGTAACTAAAGTGTGTAATGAAATGAAGAGGAATATTCAGTACGACAAATTCTCTCAGTATTCTTGAGTTTCTATATAGTGGTAGAAACTAACACACAAGTCAAACCCTATAAATTATGCAATCGTAGTACAAGTAAGTAATGATCGTTCTATTCCGGGGATTAGAAGGGATGCTAATCAACATAAATTAAACTTATAAAACTAAAAATTAAGTTAAACTAACAACAAAACAATGACTGGGCGAATTTTGGACGAATTTAATAAAAACAAAAGTAAATGGCAGCAAGTAAATTAAGTTGTGAATGAAATATGGATGAAAGGATAGCTAAAGGATTCTTCTCCACAAATGAATCAAATGCATACAAATTGATTTCTAGTTATTCTTCCTATAAACCATAAATGACAATGCCCCTAATTAGATGTGTACAACACTATTTAACTCTCAGATTTTCCTAAGTTCATTGAATTGGACTCAGCGACGCAACCAAATTATTCTTCTCAAGTTCCCTAACTATAAAAAGCATGATATAGATACATCTCGAAGATCATTAAGTTTTGTGAAAATCATAAGCATTGGCAAAGCATTTGTAACTATGAAAAACATGATACTCCTGCCAAGGATTTACTTAACTCAACATGACTAGTGACTTTTACTACTTACCAATATAAGTTCATAATGATTAGGTGAAATTCCCTTATATTTTAGCATCAAATCCCTACATGAAAACTAAGTATGCATCCTTAATAAACATACAAGAATAAGTTTTCTATAAAGTAGATAAGTAAATCACATTCTGTTTTATGAAACAATAACTGAATGTAATCAATTTATATAAAACATATGATCATAGCTTCGAATTCGCCTTTAGCTAAAAAGAAACTTAGTTACACATGTTCATCATAACTGAAAAACAATCTAAAATAAACATTGAAACTTAAAACAAAGAGAGAAAGAACTCTAAAAATTTCATCGACTTCAATGGATGAATGGTCGGCATGGCACCCCTTTCAACGTTGCAGAACACTTCATATATATATATATATATATATAGGGCACGGCTAGGGTTGTCTTTAGAGTGAATGAAAAGAGAGGAAAAATAGGAATCAAAATTGTATAATTCGTCCAGAATAAAAAGGGCAAGTAAAAGTAGCTAAAAGATAAGTTTTTATGGGGTAAAAGAGGGTGCAAGATATTCCAAAGTGATCCCAGCAACTTAGCCTTTATTTTGCACATTTTTACCTTATTTGGTACCTCCAAATTAGGCTAGATATCCCAATTCCTTTCCCATTATGTTCCTGGTCTTCTAACAAGCCAAATTCATCTTTGATTCTTTATTTGGACTTCAAAACAAGTCACTAAACTTCTCTCCAACTTGGATTCATCTTTCTGTAATTCCTTGTCTTCCAAGCCTCAATTTTAATTTCTCTAGATTTTAGCACATATTTAACACCTTTTAAACACCAAAACGTCTAGCCAATATGCTATCCATGCCTGCTATCCAATCCAAGTCCAAAACTGCTCCAAATTGCTCGATTTGACTATTTATTGTCCGCTTTACCAACTGATCCTATAATAATACAAAAATAACTTAAATTATTATAATAAATGAAAATTAACTAAGTAAATGCAAAGAAATAAGAAAACAAAGTCACATAAATATACTCCTATCAAACATCATCAACCCATAAGCCATAGGGCTAAGTGGTAATGCATGTTGAAACGGAATCCCTAATCCCTTTCTATATGAAATCTGTGGATGAGAGGTAAATATTAACCGACAGGTTTATATCAAGCAAATCTAAGGTCTCGAAAAAGTTAGTAGGAGTCAAATAAACACCTATGAAGAGTGTGTGTGATTGAATCCATCAGTCGGGCTTTGAATGATTGTGGCAATTGTTGGCTCCATCCTATCTTGGATTATTAAGGTTTGATTAATCATAAAGAAGAAAAGATCACTTAGTACAACGGTTTAGTGATATTTTTTATTTATTTGTAAGTGAGAGATTTAGTTTCGATTCTCGCAAAATGTGAAACTTGAACCACATTATTGTTAGCCATTGTGAGGCTAAGCCCATCCCTTTCCCGTAGATAATACTGTTTGTTCAAAAAAAAAAAATTATAAAGAAGAAAAGAGAGCCAAATAAACGAAGTCAACATTGTTTATCCGAATCTAATCGAGCCTTTATCTATATCTGAATTCATTTATAATTGGATTAATGAATTTCATACTTATTCGGATCATTGAATTTGATTTGTCGATCCATATCCGATCCGATTAGCATTGGATTTGGATCAAATGGATCCTTATCGAATTTAATTTAAGACCTAACAAATAATTATTATAAATACTGATCTCATTTGTATAATAAAATCCTGATCTCATTTGTCCTAATAAATAATTATTATAAATACTAAGACGTCGTTTGTTAATCACTTTATTTTTAATTTTAAGTTCCATGTTTTGAAAATAAAAAATAAAAAATTGTATGGTAACTATTTTTATTTTTTAATAAAAAAAGTGAATATTAAAACCCAAATTTTAAAAACTAAAATAAAAAAAGTAGCTTTAAGTTTTCTAAAAGTCCTACCGTGGCAAAAATATGTGTGGCCTCTGCCCCTTTTTCTACTAGTGTGTAATGTGGTGGAGGTTAAGGGCGCAATAACTTGGGCGTTAAGATTTCCCTCTAAAGAAGCAATGAATTATACTTGTTGATCTCTTAGGCATAAGCCACTAAACAAATGACTGAAAGATTACAAATAAACTAAAAGTACGTCAATTAGACTACGGTCTACTGATATTCCTCTTCACTTGTAAGCAATGTTCTAAAAAACACCCTAGGTGCTAGGTGCCTTGGAACCGATGCGATTTTGTGCAAAACGGCTGGAAAAATCGGGACGGCTCTAGGCGGGGTAGACGGTACTAAGTGGTTGGGTGGTTTTTTTTTTTTTTTTTTTTTTTTTTTTTTTTTTTGTGAAATTTGTTTAAAGTCTAAGTTCTAATTATACCTTGAAATTTTGTTAATTTTATAGAATAGGTGTGTTGTGTATCAACTTAAATTCCGGGATGCTAAAGATAAGTATCTTACATTACTAAATTTCCATATTTTCCTCCTATTTTCCATTTTATGTTGTTGTAAATTGTGAACTTTTTGTACATGTGTCATCCTACAATACTCCTCACTATGGTTATATGACATATATGCTTAATGTGTTTTTAAATTTTGGACTTGTTGGATACTCTTTTTGCATTTTATCGTTCTTTTATTATCTTATCCATGAATTTCATACAAGTATAATTTTTTGTAAGTGTCAATATGCATTTATTTACAAGATATACAAGAAATTTACCAAAATCTGCCTAGGCGTTAGGCTCTAGCCCGCCGCCCGACTAGCATTTTTTAGAACTTTGTTTGTAAGTGAAAGGTCTTATGTTCGATTTTCGTCAAATGCGAATTTGAACCACATAATTGCTAGTCCATTGTGAGGCTTAGCCTACTCTCCCGACTATTTAGAATAGATAATATCGTTTGTTTAAAAAAAAAAATTAAAAAAAAAAAAAAAAAAAAAAAAAAACTATAAGCATCTACATCGTCTCCATAGATCCCACGTATGCTTTGAAGTGGTTTGGGCATCTAAGTATCTCATCTCGTAAATTGTACAGAAAAGTCAACTGAATTTGTAACAATGACGAAGAGAATTTGCAGATAATGAAAAAGACAGACGTATTAGGTCAAATGTTCATGCCTTTATGTCGACATAGATTATCTTTTAAGGCATTTAAATTATTTGGCATATTATTTTATGGTCAAACCACCACAATCATGCATTCTCAGATGCCCTTGATATTCTGGTTGAAATGTCCAAGGGATTAGATACGTTAATCATGTCAAGGTATAAGAAAATGAAAGAAAGGGTAATTAAGTCAGAACCTTGACAAGCAGCAGGTGTTGCCTTGGTTTATTTTATTTATTTTTATTTTTTATCTAACTTATAAATTTAAGATTGCTTTGTTTTTTTATTTAACTTATAAATTTAAGAGCACGTTTGCAGGCATGATTCGATATTCTTGTACAAGTGTCTACGGATTTTCTTTTATATTTTTCTTGACATAGTTTGCCGACGAATATGACACACAATGCCTCAATCATTTACATAAAAGAATAAATAGATAAAATCCCTTACTCGTCGACCGTGTCTCTTCCTTCCCCTCTGTTTTTTTGTGTGTTAGAATCATATCCAAGGTTTCACAGGAGTTACATAGCTAAAATATACAGCAGCTGTTCCATAAATTTTGTAAGAAAACGTTTTTAAAATGATTGAAAGCGTTTTTGGTAAGAGTGCTTTTGGAACCAATTCTTAGTAAAAATGCAAGTGAATCATAAAACAACTGCTTTATACAAGATACACATAACTGGTTTTGTGAATGCAAATTTTCACCAAAAGGGAAGAATATTTGCCAAAGGACCTTCGATGCCTGAGTAAAAAATAGTTTGAGAGAAACTGAATAAGAGGGAGTTTCAGTAGAAAATAGTGATAACTGATCTTCTTATTTAACTTGACAATTTATAAGAGAGATCCATGTAGGCAGCCGGGAAGCGAGGTTGCAATCTATGCTAAGCAGACATTAGTGCTAACGGGGTACGGACTAAACTCCGTAATATCTTGTGATAGATTGCAACCTCGTTAGTGATCTGTATGCAAAATGTGGTTCTAATCAGTACGCCTAATGGTTAGTGATCTGTTTGCTTCAATATCTTGTGATATTACGGAGTTGGGTTTATTTTGGATAGTGATCTGGAAAAACATTATCAGGCCATTGAAGAATGCAAAATAAACCCAACTAGTACACTTATAAACCAAACAAACAGAAAACTAAGAAACTAATCAGTACGCCTAATTAGTTTCTTAAATTGGCCTAAATATATGGACTTTTAGTTACCTGTCCTTCTCAAGTTTTTCATTAATCACAATGCTGACCTCGGCAGCAACACTGTTGCAACAATACATGAACAAGTACGAAAATGTTAGAAATGCTAATCCAAAACATATGATGAGAACTACAGTAAACGATCTGACAGTAGAAATGACAGAAACCATGGATATATTTGAGATATAACTTTATACCTTAAACGAAATGTCAATGACAATAAAATTGTTCTGTAATAACACCATGTTCCATGAAGGATTAGAAGGCCATCTGCATGAGTTTAATAATTAAGACATAAGAAGGAAAACAAAAATGCTGTGACAGATATTCACAAAACATGTCCATGAATAAAGGAAAGAATTGAACCTTGAAATGAATCTCCAAATAATCTTTGAGATCACGTGTCCATCTCCGGAATCTGGAATGTTCCATACAAATCCAAATGCCCCTAGAAAGGAAACTGCTCCCATCACTTTCCCTCCTTTTCTGATCTTCCCATTTTTAGGAAATCTCTCTAGGTGTTCATTGTCGCTCGGCTGCTTTCCAGATACCCTTCATCTAGAGCAGACAATCGCATCAAGCCTGCCATCTTGAGCTTGTTGCTTAATACATCCAACACCCAGTAGATCTCTTCTGATTTAGGGTGTGCCTTGTCAGTACCTAGAAACTCATGACCTACATCTCCAATCTCGATTATGCTATATCCATGTAGCTTACAAATACTCCCATTAACCATTGCCTCTCTAATTGCTTTACCCTATCACACCTTCGTGTTGCAGCATACATATTTGCTAGCAGCACGTAGGAGCACCCGCCTATTGCTTCTAAGTCGAATATATGGTCAGCCACCCACTCTCCTACCTTAATATCACCATGAATGCTACAAGCATTAAACAGTGATCCCCATACAATTACATTTGGTTCACTATACATCCTCTCAATAAGCATCTTTGCTTCTTTAGAAATCCAGCGCGCCTAATAAGAACAACCATACAGCCATGGTGCTCAACTTTAGGAGCTATCTTATAATTTTGCACCATCAAATCAAAGTATTGCTTACCTTTCCCAACCAAACCAGCATGTGCACAAGCATGTAAAATTGAAAGGAAGGTTAAGTATCTAGGATGGCACTTGATTTTCTCATCTCATCAGAAAGCTTCATTGCAGATCCAGCCTGCCCATATGACGCCTATCCAGAAAGAATAGCGTTCCATGTCGCAACAGTTTTCTTATCCTTTTGATCAAACACTTCTCTTGTTGCTTCAATAGAACCACATTTTGCATACAGGTCTACCAAAGATGTACCAATAAACATATCCCAGACTATTCGAACCCAAATTTCCTATATTAACAGCACCCATTTGAGCACAAGCAGACAACAAACCTAAAATCATGAAATTATAGGGCCTTGCATGCAAACAACACATTTCCCTGAAAAGATCAATTGCTTCATTTGAAAGCCCGTTAAAGGAAAAGCCACTTATCAAAGTGTTCCACACCACAGCATTCTTCTTAGGCTTTCCCTCAAACACTCTCTATGCATAATAGTCCAAACAGCCAAATTTGCATACAAATCAACCAATGCAGCTCCCCCTTTCACACTCAACCCAAAACTCACATATATCCTAAAAACTCATGAATCTCTCTCCCAAATTTCAAGTTTTCTGATACTATATATGCAAGTCGATATCAATGCCAAAGTTGCACCTTCATTCAGTCTAACCTCTCCCACTTCCACCATCTCCCTAAAACCATCAGATGCTTCAAAACCCATCCCGTTTCGAGCATAACCCATTTTCATAGTATTCCAGAAAACAACATCCTTCACTGTGAATCCATCAAACACCTGCCTTACACTCTGAAATTTTTCACAAACCAAGTTCAGCGAAGAACTACACAAAAACCTATTGAAATCAAACCCAACTCTCATAACTACACCATAAACCCAACTCTCACAACCACACCATGAACCTCCCTCCCTTTGTCTATAGCCGATTCACTTGCGCAAGCCTTCAACACAAAAGGGTAAGTAAACTTGTCGCCCAAGGCATTTTCTTGCACCCCCATCATGTTATAAATCGACAAAGCAACAAATGGGGTTTCAGATCAGGAACGTGCTTTGATCATGGAATTGTAAATGACGATGCTGAAGGGAAATATTAGAGATTTTAGGCATGGAATTTCAAATTTGACAAAGTAACAAACACAATTTATGATGGCCTCCAATTGGTTCTTCTTTGCCACCCAAACGGATGGTCTCCAATTTCTCCACACCTCTAGGAATGAGACGAAGGATGTACGAGCTTCAATGTCTTAAAAGGCGAAGGCGTAGGCAAGGCATTTCATGGATAGACCTAAAGTTTTTTAATATATATTAAATATAATAATACTTTGTAAAATAAATATCCATTGTCAATCAAAAGTACACAAGTCACAAACAAGTTTAACCAGCATCACAAATACGTTTAACCAAGCAATCATATTACTCAACCAAGCAAGCATTCTTCAACTTCAAATTAATCAACAATCAACGAAACTATCAAATTAATCAACAATCAAGCAATTGACCAAGCAATCAAATTAATCATCAATCAAACAAATAGAGTCGAAACTAAACAATTAGAGTCTTACGTAAGTGCCTATTTGTATGTATCCGAGAATTTTACATAATACTTTGGTGGGATACGTAGAGTCTTAAAGAGAGAAATAAGGATTATAATGTTGCAGTCCTATTGGATTAGGAATGTGATTTTGTTAATCCTAGTGTATCTAGGAGTATCTTGTATATTCCCTTTAGTAGTTTAATTTCTATTAGAGATGTAGTCCTACTAGGGTAAGGATTCTTCCTATCCTACTACTATAAATAAAGGCATAAGGGGGTGATACAACACACACCTCAGAATTACATGTCTCTCTTCTTTCTCTGTTGTCGCCGGCCCCTTTCCCTATTTGTCCTTTATACAATTCAGTCAAATAGGCCTACAACACGTTATCAGCACGCTCTTGTTTGAAGCTAAGGAACTGAAAGATCATAGAAGGAGGCTCTCTTCTACCAAATCTAAGGCTTTCAATTACTTTTTTACCAATCAGGTTCTTCTAAAATAAATTAAGATATTTGAAAAAACCTTGAAGCATGAAAACATTCCCCATGATGCATGAACCCTCTATATTTATATTTTCCCTTCAATTATATATATATATATATATATATTGTATATATGTTCATATATTTTGTCAATATATATACTTGTTCATGCAATACACAGTTATGCTATGTGGAATTTGTGAGTCAAAGCATCAAAATTAATTTAGAAGCAATTAGGGTTTTTAACCCTAGAATTCGAAAAAAAAAAAAGAGAAAAAAAACTGGGATTTTTTTGCAGCACTGTTGCTGCACCACAATGGCACCATAGTCGAACCACCGTGCTGGCCTGCAGACCAATCGCATGGGGAATGATATCATTTTGACACCTTGGACCATGTGCGCAACCTTTTTGGGCTTGCCGCCTTTCGAACCAAACCAGGCTTCGGCCTGGGTTGACTACCACATGGGCCTGAAGCCGCTGGTCCAACTTAAGTCCACGCTAGCACGGCCTATCGCCTTCTGCTAGGCTTTTGCCTTGCCTCGGCCCATATGCCACAAGCCTTTGGCTTGCTGGGCTTGTCTCTGCGGCCTGTTGACTCGAAACCCAGTTTCGGTTGGGGCTTCCTTGCATCACCCACAAGCCAACCTTTTACTGAGCTTGCTATATGCACTGGTATCGGCCTATATTGCCAGCAGCTTTGCTACTGGGCCTCCCATCTCTTGGCTCGTGGCCAGGGTCAGTCTAGAGATTTTTTAGGCTTGGGGCGACACCACAAAATGTGCCTTCATTTTATATAAGAAAATTATTTGTTTTCACACGTAAGACATCGATAAAATTATACTTATAAAAGCACTTCAAACTTAATAATTTAGAAACACGGAAAAACTAATTTATTTTGTATCATAAGAAGGAAACAAAAAAACTCCAGGTTTACAAGTAGATAGATATGAGTTTTGTTTTCCATCTGAACTTTTAAAGTGTTTTTGTATGAATTGTGAGGTGTTTTTTCTTATTGACTAACCTTGTCAATATGGGACTAAAAAAATAATGACGTTTTTGAGTGATATGTATAAGTAATAAATGGGTATTAAATTAAACTTTTTGATGACACGTCATATGATTTGTAAATTTGGTCTAAAAATTTGGTCAACGCATTACTTTTTGTTGAAGATTAGACTTGAATTGGAACAAAACAAAACAAAACAAAAATTTGTAAAAATTGGAAAGAATAAACACGCACTTAGCATTTCGAACTTAGGGCCTCTCGTTAATTTTAAACAACAAAGATCATTGATTCTAATTAAACTTCTTGGTCATTTAGCCAAATTTTATATATTTATACTCTTATGAAAAGAAATTTGTAAAAATTGAAAAGTAAATAAGCACACATGGTGTTTTGGATCCAAGACCTCCTCATTCATTTTAAACAACAAAACCACCAATTCTAGTTAAATTTCTTTGTCATTGAACCAAATGTTATAAATTTATACTCTTATTAAAACATGTATAAATATATCACCCTAATAATTTTAGTGCCCCCAATTATTTTGGGCCCCAGACAGTCTTCCTGCCTGCACTGGGCCTGGGCCAGCCCTGCCCGTGGCCTGCAGCCATGTATTAGGCTTTTTTTACAACCATATGAGCCCAATATGCCCTTTAGGGCTTTGCCCTACTCATGACACCCAAGCCCAATGCTATTGGGCTATGGTTTTTCAATTCCAATGCTATTTTTGGCATTCTTTATAATTTAAACCTGAATGTTATAATTATTTTTGCTTCTACAATCGACCCTGTATGGTCCAATAATTAATTAAAGTGACCAGCAGTCCATTAGTATGACAATTAACCCAAAATTATTTGCCTGAAGTCCACTTTTTGGCATTAACGATTTAATAAATTATTTCATTTCTTTGAAATCGTTGACTATCTTTCGTAATCCCGATGCACTTACACTTGGGTTCCTGAAGCAATCCACAAATTCACAACACTTTATTGTAGATTGTATTATGTGTTTTTGCAGGTACCCTTATATGAACTAAATGTTCATAACTAAATTGAACCTGTCATTTCAAATTTAGTGCCTTTGAAACCCGAAGTTTTTATTCAAAACTTACCACATGAAACCCTATAGCTTTCATGATTAAATTAAACTAATACATGTCTATAGAACCCGAATGTTCTACGATGTATGTCTATGGTTTTCCATATGACTAACCATGTTTTGTTGTACCCTCTGTTTAGGGACATGTCAAACTTGAACAAGCTCGATTTCACCACTTTGGAAGTCTTTGGAAGAAACTACCTAAAATGGGTTCAAGACGTGAAGCTCCATCTTATTGCAAAGAGCCTTAAAGCTACTATCGAGCAACCAATCGACGATGAACCTGCCAATAAAGCTCAGAAAGCTACTGCTATGATCTTCATCCAAAGATACATTCATGATGCATTGCCAACTGAGTACATTCCAGAGTACATTCTAGAGAAGGATCCAAGTCCCCTCTGGCTTGCTCTAGTGGATCATTTCAATCACCAGAAAGACATTTACTTGCCTGAAGCAAGACACGACTGGCAACATTTACGCTTCCAAGACTTTAAGTCTGTGAATGAATACAACTCTGAAGTTTGTAGAATCTGACCACTGCTTAAGTTATGTAAAGAGGACTTAACCGAATAGGATCTCCTAGAGAATACATATTCGACCTTCAATGCCACCAATATTGTCCTACAACAACAATATAGGGCACATAAGTTCACCAAATTTTTGGATTTGATATTTATTCTACTTCTCATTGAAAAGCAAAACCAGCTTTTGATGAAGAATCATCAATTTCGACCTACGGGCTCTAACGTTCCGCTTAAAGCGCATGCGAGCAATTCTAGCAGCCATAACCTTCGGAAACCTTGTTGTGGTGGTGGTAATGGGCAGCAAGGCCCACCACAAGCCCAAGGTCTGCCGAACAGAAGCCCATCCAAGGGAGAAAATTTGACCTAGAAGCGCCAACCCTTTGCCCTAAAGGCCCTAAACTTCAAGAATAAGGGAAAAGCTATCGTTTAATTGGATTCCATTGAAATGGACATGTGCTACCGTTTTGGATCAAAGAATCATTGGTCAGCATATGTTGAGCTACCCCCAAGGCTATTGCCAAGTATCATTCTCGTCGTGAGACTAACTTTGTGCATTTGGAACATCCCGAATATGTTACTACAACTCTGGAGGTTTCAGATTTTAAGGAGGCATCCACTCCTATGGAAAAATAATTTTTTTTATTTTTTCTAAGTCATTTTAGGGTGTTTTATACCCCTAGTGGCCGAACCCACTAGGAATGGCCGAACCCTCCCCTAAATTTTAGGTTTATGGTTTAATTTTTGGACAATTTTTCTAAGTCTTTAGAATTATTTGTTGGTTTTGGTTTGTTTTGAACTATGGTAATTATTTTATGGATATTATTTCTCGAATTGATTAATTGAATGAATGAAATTATATTTATGCATGTTATCGATTCAATTAATTTATTTCTAGGTATGACTAGTGGGGAAGTTAGTTATTTGGTTGATAGTGTAACCACGCACACCATATTGCGTTTCAAACACTATTTTACTAACTTCGTTCCTAAGAATGCATCTCTGAAAACCCTCTCAAGCCCATCCAACCTTATAAAAGGATACAGAAAGGCCCGTATTATGTTGTCCAATGGTATTGAATTAACCATTAAAGAGACACTCTATTCTCCATGTTTTGGAAGAACATTGCTTAGTTTTACAGATATTCGAGATAATCAATATCATGGTGAAACCACTGAAGATAATGGTTCTAAATTTCTTTGTATCACTTCTTACGAATATAGTCGGAAGCGTATTCACGAAAAGCTGGAACGTTTCCCGAGTGGGTTATACATAACGACCATTTGAGCGCTCAAGACACACTATGTGGCTGGCCCTATGTCTGGGTTCCAGGACCCTCTACTGCTTTGGCATGATCGAATAGGACACCCCGGAAAAGATATGATTCGTCGTATCCTTGAAGTATCTCATGGGCATCACTTGAAATCTTATCCTGGCCATCCGCTTTGCAAAGCATGCTCCCTGGGGAAGTTGAACATTCAACCCTTAATTACAAAGATTATTCACGACCCCTCTAAGTTTCTTCAGAAGATTCAAGGGGATATTTATGGACCTATCCAACCAACATGTGGACCATTTAAATACTTCATGGTGTTGTTTGATGCATAGACGCGATGGTCACATGTCTGCTTATTGTCCACATGCAATGCTGCATTTGTGAAACTCCCAACACAAATTATTAAGCTCAAGGTTCACCACCTTGATTATCCGGTCAAGTTGATTTGATTGGATAATGCTAGAGAGTTTACGTCACATGCTTTTGGCAATTATTGCATGTCTATTACGATTGATGTTGAACATCCTGTACCCCATGTTCACACCTAAAACGGTCTAGCAGAAGCTTTCATAAAGCGCATTCAAACAATAACTCATACTTTAGTTATGCGAACCAATTTGCCGGTATCTACCTGAGGCCATGCAATATTGCACGCAGCTATGTTGGTTCGCCTGAGGCTCACCGCTACCCAACTTCATTCACCATTACAGTTGGTTACCGGATACGAGCCTAACATCTCGCATTTACGTGTGTTTAGGTACGCAATCTATGTGCTAATAACACCACTACATACCAAAATGGGTCCTCAAAGAAAAATGGGAATCTATGTCTATTATGATTCACCATCAATTATTCGCTACTTAGAACCCTTGACAAAAGATCTCTTTACCGCATGTTTTGTGGATTATCACTTTGATGAGATAGTCTTCCTGTCGTTAGGGGGAGACAAGATGACTAACATTCCTGTAGAACACCGCGACTTGTCATGGATTACTCCCACTATGTCTCATTTAGATCTCCGTACCCCTCAGTTTGAAACTGAAGTGCGATGTATTTTAGATTTTCAGAGCATCACTCAAAGCATGTCGGATGCTTCTACTAATTTAGCAAAGGTGACGAGATCACATATACCAGCTGCAAATGCACCTGCAAGGATGAACATACTTAACATACACCGTAACACCGCCTTGGAAGGCTGGATCGTTCCTGAGGGTGAGGCAGCCGCACCTTCCACACAGCAACGTACATTGGCAGCTAGCTAATCACTTGCTCCTACCCTGAAGCGTGGCAGGCCTCCTGGTTTAAAGGATTTCTAATCCCAAAAGAGGAAAACGGCACAAATTAGTGCCCCTAGTATGAATCCGACCATTGCTTACTCATTTATTCCAACTCATGAGGTTATTCTAGATTACGGTGATGTTTTAAATGAGACATATGGTCTCCCAAGAATCTTGAGATTTCGGTCCGTTACGCAGTATGAGATGAGGTTCAGAATCGGAATAAGATGATTGTTGATGATGCATTTGTGTATACTGTTGCTTCAAACATCATGCTTAACAATGACATTGAACCACGTTTCGTTGATGAATGTCGACGTAAAATAGATTGGTCAAACTGGAAACAAGCAATCAAGCTCGAACTCAATTCGCTTACAAAACGTAAGGTGTTTGGGCTTTTAGCTCCTACTTCACCACATGTGAAGATCGTGCGCTACAAGTGGATTTTTGTGAGGAAGCCTAATGAGAAGAATGAAATAGTGCGATACAAAGCATGCCTCGTAGCGCGAGGCTTCTCTTAATGCCCTGGGATTGATTATGAGGAGATGTATTCCCCCGTAATAGACGTCATAATGTTCCGCTACCTTATCAGTTTGGTAGTTTTTGAAAATCTGAAGCTTATGGACATGGTAACTTGCGTATCTCTATGGGGATCTAGATACAAAAATATAAATGAAAGTTCTAGAAGAACTTCTATTGACTGGTTCAAATAGTTCTAGACCATAGAACACTCTTTTTATTAGATTGAGGAGATCACTCTATGGATTGAAACAATCTGGGTGGATGTGGTATAACTGTCTGATTGACTATTTGACAAGTCAAGGTTATGTGAATAACGAACTATGCCTATGCATGTTCATTAAGAAGTCACATTCTAGATTTGCGATCACTGCAGTTTATGTCGACGACATGAACCTTATCGAAACTCTCACAGAGCTTGAGGAAATTGCCGTTCACTTGAAATCAGAATTTGAGATGAAAGATCTTGGTAAAACTCGATATTGTCTCGGCCTGGAGATCGAGCATTGTTTAGATGGAATCTTAGTACATCAATCAAACTATACCCATAAGGTGTTGCGATGTTTTAATGAGGATAAAGCGAAGTATGGTCGCTCAGACTCTAGATGCTAAACAAGTCCCCTTCCGTCCCAAGGAGAATGAGGAAGAGATTTTGGAGCCTGAAGTTCCATACCTAAGTGCAATTGATGCTTTATTGTACTTGGCTCAGTGCACTAGACCAGACATCTCATTATCTGTTAATCTTTTGGCTAGATACATCAATGTGCCTACACGTAGACATTGGAATGGTGTTAAAGATATTTTTCGCTACCTCAAGGGTACGACGGATTTGCGCTTGTTCTACACCTATGAATCATTAAGAAGAGCCACCGCCCTCTCGGTCCTCAGGTTGATTCCCACCTCGTTGGTTCCACAAATGCTGGTTATCTGTTTGACCCACATAGGGCATGTTCTCAAATGGGTTATGTATTTACCGTTGGAGACACCAGTATATCTTGGAGGTCTACCAAGTAAATGCTAGTTGCGACTTCTTCGAACCATGATGAGATTCTCGCCCTGCATGAAGCCTCGCGAGAGTGCTTTTGGTTGAGAGCAGTCATAGAACATATTCGAAGCACTAGTGGTCTTACTTCCGTCATTGACCTTTGTATAATGATCTTTGAAGACAATGCGGCATGTATTGAGTAGTTAAAGAAGGGATACATCAAGGGAGATAACATGAAGCACATAGCGCTAAAGTTCTTTTATTCTCACCAGTAACAACAACATCAGAACATTAAAATCAAGCAAATCCATTTTGAGGACAACTTGGTCGATCTCTTTACCATGTCATTGCCTAAGTCTACTTTTCAAAAGCTCGTCTAAGGAATCGGTATGCGTAAATTATCTAAGTTAAATAGCTTGTAGTCCTCTTATTTGGAAGTTATGTCTAACTCATGGGAAGTATCCTGAAGCATACTCACTTGATCTTAATGTACTTTTTTTCCTACGATTGTGAGCATTTTTCCCACTGGGTTTTTGCTACTAATGAGGTTTTGATGGGGCACCCATCTTGGGATGATCATACTTCGTTGAGTTCAATACTTTCGTCCTGTTTAACGTTTGTTTTAGACATTATGCATACTTCTCACTTTTCTCCTTAGTCTATGGGTTTTCCCTGTGCCTTGGGTTTTACCATAGCGAGGTTTTGTGAGTTTTACCACCAATGCATACTTACTTTCTTATATCTGAGAATCTCATTCACCCATTGTGCCGACGACTTCATCAACTGTTCTACCTTATTTGCTAAAGATCTGATGCAACGTTTTGTTTGAGTATTTACACACTCAAGGGGGAGTGTTGCAATCTTATTGGATTAGGACTATGATTGTGTAAATCTTAGTATATCTAGGAGTATCTTGTATATTCCTTTTAGTAGCTTAATTCCTATTAGAGATGTAATCCTATTAGGTTAAGGATTATACCTATCCTACTACCATAAATAAAGGCATAAGGGGATGATACACAAACGCACCTCAGAATTACATATCTCTGTTCTCTCTTTGTTGCTCCGGGCCCTCTCCCTCTTTGTCCTTTATACAGTTCAGTCAAATAGGCCTACAACATATAGAACATTTTTTTTTTTTAAGAAATGAATAATATATGTGACATCCCACATCGCCCAGGGGAGTGATCCTTATATGTATATCCCATCCCTACTTAGCACGAGGCCTTTTGGGAGCTCAATGGCTTCGGGTTCCGTAGGAACTCCGAAGTTAAGCGAGAAGGGGGCTAGAGCAATCCCATGATGGGTGACCCACTGGGAAGTTGCTCGTGAGTTCCCAAAAACAAAACCGTGAGGGAATGTGATTGTTGTTTTCCTTCTTCATGCTAGAATATGTTTAGTATAATGGCACAAGTAAGGGTGTCGAATCCACAGGGACTAATTGGACCTATATAATCACTTGTTTTGCAAGAACTCTTTACTAGAGAAATAAAACTAATCAATGTAGGCAGATTTGTTGTTGTAACTTGAAAGCATAAGGAAATGAAGTAAACACAAAATGAATGAATCAACAGCTAATAAAATGAGATAGTACCAATGGAGATGAAGCTAGGGATTCGATTTTACCATTGCTAACCCAAGGCCATGCTTGTTGAATCAGATTATACTCATCCATCTACCTATTTCTTGAGTTTGTTTCACTTAGATATGATCAACCATATGATGTGTGGATTTGATCAAATGTCTCTAATCATGAGCCTAATTGTGATGTGTAACTTTGGTTCCTAATCAAGAATATATAGTGCACAAGAAACTTTCACAAAACCAAAGGGAACACTCGGCAGGATGTTTGCAAAACATTCCCTTCATTCATTCACATATCCACCAAGATTATGCATGATGTGTGCTTTAATCTTGGCTAAACAACCTGTGGTTAATTCAAATGATGATCAAGCATTAAAATCAACACACTAAGTCACAATTAAAACGGAGAATGAAACAAGAAATAGATAGATTAAATGAGAATTCTGAATTAACTACATGGCAATGGCTACATCGAATCCCTAGAGAGAGATTAGTTACACTTCATGTTTACAAAAGGTTTGACATAAAAATATATAACATGAGTGAACATAGGATTAAGAAGAAAGAACCCTTGAAGCAAAACTGATGTCGAAATCCCTTAAGAGTTGCCTTCGGTGTGGGTGCTCCAAGTGTGTTGTAAATGAAGGTGGAGCGGCTAAGGTTGAATGGTTTCTGCGAATGGGAGAGTGTATGGAATGGAATGAAGCCAAGAAGAGATTGTGTAGAAATGGAAGGGGATTTGCGGCAAAGGGGAAGATTGGATGTGTTTGTGGTGTCTTGTGTATGAAAATGAGATGAGATTTTTGTGTATGAATGCATGGGTTTTTATAGGGGGAATGGGAGAATATGTGGGTGATTGTTTAAGAGTGAATGTGGTTGTTATGATTGAGAGTGCATGTGGATGAAATAATGATGGAAAAAGAGCTAGGTTGTTGGTGTGTGAATGCATGTGTTGAATTGGTGGTGCAATGATGAAAGAGTAAGTGCATGTGTGTGTGAATGGTGGTGCAATGATGAAAGAATAAGTGCATGTGTGTGTGAATGGTGGTAGCTAGGGTGAATTATGATGAATGTATGTGGAATAAAGATGGAGAAGGTGGTGTAATGATGAAGGAGTAAGTGCATGTGTGTGTGAATGGTGGTGCAATGATGAAAGAGTAAGTGCATGTGTGTGTGAATGGTGTTTCTTGATGGTTTTGGGGTTGTGATGCATGTGAATGCATGTGGCTAAGGGTTGTTGATTGGGCTAGAGGTTTTGCATGGCTCAAAGGATTGTTTGATTGGGCTAGGCCCTTTGTTTTATGTCCAAAGTGCATACAAGGCTTTCAAATTCGTCCAACACTTTGGCTCCAAGCATATGCTATCCATTCCAAGCCCAATTTTGCTCCAAAATGCTCCAAAATGCATCTTTTTGCTTCCTTAGCCATATGAACCTAAAAACAAACGAAAATGGCTTAAACTACTAAAACAATTATGAATTAACAACATAGATGCACGAAAACAAGATAAGTAAGTCGCCTAAATATGCTCCTATCAAATTCCCCCACACTTAGCTTTTGCTAGTCCTCGAGCAAAACAAAATAATAACAAATAAACAAAACGACACTAAACAAGTAAAACACAACCTAAACCTTCCAACAACCGTCTTAGGGATTTCCAATGCACATGACAAGTTAAAAATCATTATTCTCACACATTTTAGCCATCTTTACACTTAAGTACATTCTTAATCATAGTCACCACATACTAGTTCACAATTAAGCAATTAAAACACATTTCAAATGTAGTAACATGCTTTAGAGAATTTACTCAATTCCTTACTAGAATGCACTCTATTTTCACACAGATTTTCTGACTACACACCCTACACTAGTTATATGTGAGAGATTGATGTAAACATGAAAGACTAGTATCTCACATATGTTATAACAAAGAAAGCATTTTCTGGATTTACGATAATGACATGAATATGATCTCATGAATGGAATGCTACTACTTAGAATGAGAACCAGTGATTCCATAAGCTCATATCAAATCCAAACTCCACATTATTGAACACATAACGATCAAGATAGAAGTCAAAGGGGTGTAACGGGGCTAGGGTACTGGTTAACAATGAAAGGTGAAGGATAAACAAACATTCTTAAAGCAATAGTGAGCAAAGTATTGAATTAGGCACTTAGAATTCCCTTTAGAGCGCGGAAAACAACTTTTAGACTAATAGGGGAAATTCAAACAACTCTTATTTTTCTTTTCTTTTTCATTTTTTTTTTCAATTTTTTTTTCTTCTTCTTTTTTTTTTTTTTTTTTTTTTTTTAGCCGTGCCTATGGCACAACAACTCTCATCAATAATCCTTCCCCCACACTTATTTTCTGCAACATATTAATCAAAAAGGAATTCATTTTCCGTCATGCTTACTATGCTTTAAGAACAAAGGCATGGATGGTCCTATTCTAGGCTAGGTAAGGATAACATGGGTTAACAAAGAACACAGGTTAAACAAGGCTCAAAGGGGTTAAAACTTACAACAAATACGAAATATGGGAAGTAAGGCTATTTGACTATGGTGGCAACTACACAACTTTATCTTGATATATGTTATGCAATTCAATGTCATGCTTTGAATGAAACGGATATAAGTTCTAGCATTTAGTTCTATCATGATACAATTGCATTCTAAGTAGCAACCAAGCAAGGAATAATGAGATCATGCAACAACTTTAGAAAACAAAGAATCACAGAAAATAACTCTCCAAAGAAGGTAATGGCTCGAGTCTCACAGGGTTGTAGCGTTTGTTTGAGTTCCTTCCTTCAAGCATGTCACAAATTTTTTTTTTTTTATTTTTTATGATTGCATGTGAAGTCATACATTATAACCATAACCAAGCATATACCAAGAGTAAATCAAACTTTCATCCATGTTTATAACTCTCTTTAACAGTCATGCAATTACAAACCAAATCCTTATCATTGTGTTGGAAAGTACCCTAAGACACAAACACACAAAAACGACTTAAAACACTCTTTTTAGGCTTTTCAAAACATGTTTTTTTTTTTTATTATAAATTTTTATGTGATTTTCGGAGTTATAAAAACAAAAGATTCTAAAACACAACTTAAAAACATTTAAAACAGCAAGGAACAACACTTGAAGTTATGGGTGATAAAATTCAACGAATTTGCATCAACAAACTTAGTTACCCCCCCCCCCCCCCACACTTAAATCAAACATTGTCCTCAATGTTTTAAGCATAGATTCACACAAAACATAAGTAAACACACAAACAGCACTAAACATACTAAACATGGCAGAATGTAACTAACAAAGAGAAGAGTTTAGGGACGCAAATCTGGTTATAGAGTGTAAATTCCATCTTCTCCTTGGTAATTGCATTGAGGCATTGATCTTTGTGATTCCACAGGCTTACTCTTGAACTGGTTTCTGCCCATCGTTGATTTTCCTTTGTGCTACTCTTGAACTGGGCAGCAGGATTCTTTTGGTCTTCCCCGAAGGTCTGAGCTTCCTCCTTTTATCTGTTTCTTTGTTCAATCTTCGCAGAAGTGGTCCCTTCTCTGGAAGTGTATCAACCGTTGAAGATGACTACTCGAGAGCAACGCTAGGTAA
The DNA here is from genome assembly GCF_041283825.1 of Pyrus communis. NCBI lineage: Eukaryota > Viridiplantae > Streptophyta > Magnoliopsida > Rosales > Rosaceae > Pyrus > Pyrus communis. The sequence continues at coordinate 16,534,630 of NC_142566.1, forward strand.
GCAATCAGGAATAGATTCCAGGCAGTTAGCTCCAGAACAGAAGACTGACTCCAAGTGCCGGCTGATTGCTTCTTTCACTTTGCCATGCGAGTAAGAACAAGGACAAAGAAAAAGACAGGGAAAGAGCATGATATGAGATACTTTTGCTTTTGACCTTGATGATATGAGATACCTTTGCTTTTGAAGAAGCGGTGAATGAATCAGCACACTTCAATCCGCCGTTTCCTCCTGGGTCATCTGTACTCCAGGCATCTGGTATCATCTTTGCGGAAGAAGAAAGAATTGAGTATTTCGAAAGGCTTTGCTGGGAGTGCGCCCTCAGAGGTGAGGGAGAGTTGGGCATTTTCTTCAGGTTTTCCTTGCCATAAAAGACGAAGGTCGATATATATAGAGATAATATCAAGTGGTGGTACTGTTCTTTTACCATTGTCGACAAACGTTTTGATCCCGCAAATCCGGCTTTTTGAAATAGCAGGCGCCTCTTCGATTTCTGAACAGGCACCCCTTTGCTTTCTGAACGACACGTAGTAGTGCGGATGCGGCTCCTTTTGAAAAAGCTGCACGCGTTTTCTGAAAAGCAGAGAAAGCGTCGCCGGACTTTGCGCCTGTCGGCTAAAGATGTGTAGTTACGATGATGGCCTCCACGTGTTTTCTGAAAAGAAGAAATCTTTTGACAAAGTTGAACACGTCTTCTGAAAAGCAGAGAAAGCGTCGCCAAAATTACGCCGGAAATTCCGGCTTTTTGAATCGGTGGACGCGTCGCCTTGGCTTTTTATAGAGGTATCGATCACCGCCAACAAACACACTCTGAAGATTTCCCATTCTTGAAAATCGACTCCGGCCCTTTGAAATTTAACTCCATCCCTTCTCTTTGAACACTTTTGAAAAATGGCAAACCCATCGAACCTTAGCTTGGAATTGAGCCTTAGCAGTGATACGGGCGCGCCGCGTCAAGGTAACGTATGGCGCCCTTCTTTCTTATCTTCTAACGGTCTTCTTACAGGTGAAGACTCCGTGATGCAGGACGCCACAACAGCTACAATAGTAGCTAGGAACCTCCTCACTCCAAAAGATAGTAGGCTGCTGTCAGGACGGTCCGATGAGTTGGCCGTTCAAGAGTCTCTCGCACTTAGTGTTCAGTGTGCGAGTTCTGTGTCCAACATGGGCCAACGCCTACTTGCCCGCTCCCGTCAGGTGGAATCATTGATGGCAGAGGTGGAAAGTCTTAAGCAAGAGATCCAGCAGCTTAAGTACGAGAATAGAAGTTTGCATGTGCTTGCAAATAATTATTCGTCGGGCATGAAGAGGAAGCTTGATGAGCTGCAAGAATCTGAGGGTCGAATTCACAGTGACCGTCAAAGGCTTGCGGCTTATCTCCAGAGGCACCTTTTTCCTGGGTCATCCAGCGCTTGGCCAAGTATTGAGGCCTGGAATGCTCTAGCTCCGATGCCTTCCGCTCCGATGGCTTCCGCTCCGATGCCTCCCGCTTCTATGCCTCCCGCTTCTATGCCTCGTAGTGGGGCTTCACGTAAACAACCTTTGTGAAGCTCCATCTTTCTCCATGTTTAGTATCTTTTTTTTTTTTTTTTTTTTTTTTTTTTTAATCAAATCAAACGGCATGGAATTGATCTTTGAATGGAGGGTGGTATTTGAAATGATCCGGTAATGGTTTAAATTCTAGAGTGGATGCCTGAATCATTAACAACATATTAGTATAAAAGAAAATTGAAATTCGGGGAGGCGGCTTACCTTTGTGCTTCGACATGAACTTACAAATAAACACCCCTTCGAAAGTTATGACATGTCCCGTGTCATAAAACCCTTTTTCATAGCAACCCAATAGTTTGTCTACAAACATAGCCCTCATATATATTCGTATTAGTAAGCAAAAACACACTTAACCACAACTAACACAAGGCAAGTAGGCAAAGAATATGGAATGGTGACAACATAAACACAAAATGAGGAAAGAACACAAACCACACTAGGTTGCCTCCTAGTAAGCGCTTTATTTAATGTCTAGGCAAGACATGGTAGTGTGTTCACGGTGTTGTAAACTCAAGAAAATCTACAACTTGATAAACTTGCTCTTCCTCCACTTTCTCCAAATATGGTTTCAATCGCTGCCCATTGACTTTAAAAGAGGTGCCATTCTTCATGTTCTCTATCTCCACAGCTCCGTGGGGAAATGTTTGTAGCACCTTAAATGGTCCCACCCACCTAGACTTCAATTTACCTGGAAAAAGTCTCAAACGTGAGTCATACAACAGTACTTTCATACCTTGGTGAAACTCCTTCCGTAGGATGGCCTTGTCATGATAGAGCTTAGTCCGTTCCTTGTAGATTTTGGCATTCTCATATGCTTCATTTCTGAGTTCTTCCAACTCATTAAGTTGGAGCTTCCTTGCTATTCCAGCATCCTTGTAATCAAAGTTGAACTTCTTAATGGCCCAATATGCACGGTGTTCAAGCTCCATTGGCAAATGACAAGCTTTCCCAAACACAAGGCGATAAGGACTCATGCCAATGGGGGTCTTATATGCTGTTCTATATGCCCATAGTGCATCATTCAACCTCAGTGACCAATCCTTCCTTGTAGGGCTTACGGTCTTCATCAAAATGTTCTTGATCTCCCTATTGCTAATCTCCACTTGTCCTGAGGTTTGAGGATGGTACGGGGTTGCCACTTTGTGGTTGATGTTGTACTTCTTCATCAAGGTTTCAAAGGGTTTGTTGCAGAAATGGCTGCCACCATCACTAATAATAGCTCTTGGGGTTCCAAACCTACAAAAAATCACATCTTTAAGAAAATTCAAAACAACCTTATGATCATTAGTTATTGTAGCAATGGCTTCAACCCATTTGGATATATAATCTACTGCCACTAATATGTATAAGTAACCAAAAGAGGATGGAAATAGTCCCATGAAATCGATTCCCCAAACATCAAAGAGCTCCACCACCAAAATGTTGTTCAATGGCATCTCATTTCTTCGGCTAATGTTCCCCATTTTCTGGCACCTATCACACTTAGAACAAAAATCAAAAGCATCTTTGAATAAAGTAGGCCAAAAGAAACCAGATTGTAAAACCTTTAGAGATGTCTTTTTGGCACCAAAATGTCCTCCACATGCCAATGTATGGCTGAACGTTAGAATGCTTTGTTGCTCACTCTCTGGGACACACCTCCTAATGATTTGGTCAGGGCAATATTTAAACAAATATGGTTCGTCCCAAACGTAGTGCTTTACCATGGCAAGGAACTTCTTTCTTTCCTGAAAAGAAAGATCATTTCTAATTATACCACAAACAAGATAATTAACAAAATCAGCATACCACGGTTCTTTTTCTTGAATAACAAGGAGTTGTTCATTTGGAAATGATTCATTTAGAGGCAAAGGTTGTCCAACTCCATGGTTTTCATTGAGCCGTGACAAATGGTCAGCCACAACATTATCACTTCCCTTCTTATCTCGAATTTCCAAGTCATACTCTTGTAGTAAGAGTATCCATCTAATTAAGCGTGGCTTAGCATCCTTTTTTGTCATCAAGTACCTAAGGGCTGCATGATCAGAAAACACAATAACTTTAGATCCAACAAGATATGACCGAAACTTCTCTAAGGCAAAAACAATAGCAAGCAACTCCTTTTCAGTTGTGGAATAGTTAAGTTGAGCATCATTTAGAGTCCGGCTTGCATAGTAGATCACGTGTGGGAGCTTGTTCACCCTTTGCCCTAAAACTGCACCAATAGCATAGTCAGAGGCATCACACATTAATTCAAAAGGTAAAGACCAATCTGGTGCCATAATAATAGGGGTTGAGGTTAATTCATGTTTCAAAGTATTGAATGCATCCATACAAGCTTTATCAAAATGAAATACAACATCTTTAGCTAACAGATTGCATAATAGACGAGTGATCATTGAAAAGTTCTTAATGAAACGACGATAAAAACCCGCATGTCCCAAAAAACTTCTTACTCCCTTCACGGTTGTGGGAGCTGCCATATTGGTGATGATGTCAATTTTGGCTTTGTCCACCTCCATTCCTTGGCTAGAGATTACATGCCCCAACACAATTCCTTGTTTCACCATAAATTGGCACTTTTCCTAATTGAGAACCAAATTTGTTTCCTGACATCTTTGAAGTACTAAAGAGAGATGGTTAAGACATTCATCAAAAGAGGAACCAAACACTGAAAAGTCATCCATAAATACCTCAATGAATCTTTCTACCATGTCAGAAAAGATTGCCAACATGCATCTTTGGAATGTTGCTGGAGCATTGCAAAGTCCAAAATGCATTCTCCTATATGCAAATGTGCCAAACGGGCAAGTAAAGGTAGTTTTCTCTTGATCCTCCGGAGCAATTGCAATTTGATTGTAACCTGAGTAACCATCAAGAAAACAATAGTGTGAGTAACCTGCCAATCTCTCAAGCATTTGATCTATGAAAGGCATAGGAAAGTAATCTTTTCTAGTGCTAGAATTCAACTTCCTGTAATCGGTGCAAACACGCCAACTAGCCGTGGGCTTTGTGGGCACAAGCTCTTTGTTTTCATTCTTCATCACCGTGATTCCCACCTTCTTAGGTACCACCTGAATAGCACTCACCCATTTGCTATCAGAAATGGGATATATGATCCCCACATCTAACAACTTCAACACTTCATTCCTCACAACTTCCTTCATGTGTGGATTGAGCCTCCTTTGTGGTTCACGGGTTGACTTTGCTCCTTCTTCCAAAAGAATCCTATGCATGCACATGGTAGGGCTTATTCCCTTGATATCTGCAATAGACCAACCAATAACTGATTTAAACTCTTTTAACACCCTAATTAGTTTATCTTCTTCATTTGGGGTGAGGTCAGAAGTTATGATAACTGGAAGAGTTTCAAATTCAGCTAGATATGCATACTTTAGATGTGGTGGAAGTGGTTTAAGTTCAAGTTTTGGTGCCTTAACAGTGGAAGGGATTAAATGTGACCTCGATGGTTCTAAAGGCTCTAAAAGAGGTAAAATATTCAAAGGATACGGTGCCAATGCTTCCAAGGCAGCTACCTCTTCCATGAGTGCATCTTCTTCATCAAACTCATCTTGAGATTGACTCAAAACAGTTTGTAATGGTTCATTAGATTGTGCCTGCAAGAACTTAGAGAAAACAAGCGAATCAAGCACATCAATGGCATAACAATCAAGAGATGAAGAAGGATGTGAAAGAGACTCAAACACTTTGAATTGAACGGTCTCTCCTAGCACTGTCATAGTGAGGAGTCCATTTTGCACATCAATGATGGTCTTGGCCGTGGCCATAAATGGTCTCCCAAGCAAAATAGGCAATTCTCGGTCATGTATAGGAGCTTCTTCCATGTCCAACACTACAAAATCCGCAGGCAAGATTAGTTTATCAATTTGAACTAGAATATCCTCCACTATACCTCTTGGATATTTCACGGATCTGTCCGCAAGTTGTAATGAGATGGTGGTGGCTTTCAATTCCCCCAAACCTAGTTGAAGGTATACGGAATAAGGCATTAAGTTGATGCTAGCACCTAAGTCAAGCATCGCCTTCTCTACCTTCTTGTCTCCTATGGTGATGTTGATAGAAAAACTTCCTGGATCCTTGAGCTTTGGTGGAAGTTTTCTTTGCAACACGGCACTTACATTCTCGGACACCACTACCTTCTCATGTGGTCCATACTTCCTTTTGTAGTTGTTTAACTCTTTGAAGAACTTCCCATAAGCTGGCATGTTCCTAATGACATCAAGCAAAGGTAAGTTAACATTTACCTTACTTAGAATATCAAAAATCTCCTTAAATGACTTATCCTGCTTGCTCTTGGCAAGTCTTTCAGGGAATGGTATTGGTGGAGTGTAAGGTTTCTCGGCCTTGTGAAGATTTGGTGCTTCAAACGAGGGAGTAGCATGGCTTGGTTCCTCATTTGATTTCTCATTTTCTCCTTGAGTAACCCCTGCATTCACATGATCAGATTCATTAGTAACTTCATTGCCAACTCTATTATTGATAACCTTACCACTTTTAAGTGTAGTGATTGCTTTGGCTTGCTCTTGGTTCCTTTGGAGTATTACGGGTTAGCTTGGAAACTTTCCAACCTCTCTTTGGCTCAAGGCATCTGCAATCTGCCCCAATTGTGTCTCCATTTTGGTTAGAGCCGCCGAATGTTGTTGGAGAGTGCTATTGGTGGTTTGTTGGAATTGCAAGGTATTTTGGGCTAACAATTTAACCGTATCTTCAAGTGTAGGTTTTGGTTGGAAGTTTTGGAATTGATTGTTGTTCTTCCACGAAAGATTGGGATGATCTCTCCAACTTGGGTTATATGTATTGGAATACACATCATTCCTTGGCCTTTGATTGTAAGAATTCATGAGGTTCACTTGCTCTTGGACATACTCGGGGTAAGCCTCCTTAGATGGACATTGATGAGTAAGGTGGCTTGGTATGTTGCAAATGGCACACACTTCACTTGCTTTTGGCACCATGTTGAGCACGGATTCAAGCTTCTTTTCTAGGTTAGCTACCTGCAAAGAAAGATCATGATTAGAGCTTGTTTCATATACTCCAACTCTCTTACCCCTTACATCTTTGTGTTGAGCATTAGATCCCAACATCTCATAAATGTTATATGACTCTTGAGCATTCTTTTTCTTCAAAGCTCCACCTGCTGCATTATCAACAGTTGATTGACATGTTTGGGTTAGTCCATCATAGAAAATTTGCATTTGTAAGTGAAGAGGTAACCCATGGTGTGGACATTGCAACAAAAGGCCTTTAAAGCGCTCCCAACACTCATTGAAAGGTTCTCCATCATCTTGTTTGAAGTTGAAGATTTGTCCCCTTAATGTGGCTGTCTTTTGAGTGGAAAAGAACTTTTCCAAAAACTTCTTAGTCACGGCATCCCATGTGGTGAGTGAACCAGGTACTAGAGTCATCAACCAACCCTTGGCCCTATCTTTCAAGGTGTAAGGGAACACTCTCATCCTCAGATTTGCTTCGCTTACTCCCTGTAAAGGTAAACCACTCACAACATTGTAAAATTCTTTAATATGAGCTAAAGGATCTTCATTAGGTAAGCCATAAAAAGAAGGAAACATATGGAAATGTGAAGATTTAAGATCATAGTTTCTAGCTTCTGTGGGCAGCAAGATGCATGAAGGTGAATTTGGTATGATTGGTTGAGCAAAATCCTCCAAAGCTCGAAGATCATCTTGGTTGCCCGCCATCTCTTCTTCTCTTTCCCAATTAAAGTGCTCAGATCCTTCACTTGTTGGACTAGACGGTTTCCCTTCCTCTTCTTCACGGACAATGGAGGAACTTGTTGGCACAAAGCTTTCCAAAGTGTTGCCCTTTAACCGTTCAATTCTTTGGCCTAATTCAGCAAGTCTATTTGACATATACTACCTGAAACAAGATAAAACAAGTTTGAATAAAAATCAGAAATCTACTTAAAATGAAAAGAACAAGGTTTAATATCAAAACAAGCAATTATAAGGGACTGAAATCAGTTCCCCGGCAACGGCGCCATTTTGATTGTTGTTTTCCTTCTTCATGCTAGAATATGTTTAGTATAATGGCACAAGTAAGGGTGTCGAATCCACAGGGACTAATTGGACCTATATAATCACTTGTTTTGCAAGAACTCTTTACTAGAGAAATAAAACTAATCAATGTAGGCAGATTTGTTGTTGTAACTTGAAAGCATAAGGAAATGAAGTAAACACAAAATGAATGAATCAACAGCTAATAAAATGAGATAGTACCAATGGAGATGAAGCTAGGGATTCGATTTTACCATTGCTAACCCAAGGCCATGCTTGTTGAATCAGATTATACTCATCCATCTACCTATTTCTTGAGTTTGTTTCACTTAGATATGATCAACCATATGATGTGTGGATTTGATCAAATGTCTCTAATCATGAGCCTAATTGTGATGTGCAACTTTGGTTCCTAATCAAGAATATATAGTGCACAAGAAATTTTCACAAAACCAAAGGGAACACTCGGCAGGATGTTTGCAAAACATTCCCTTCATTCATTCACATATCCACCAAGATTATGCATGATGTGTGCTTTAATCTTGGCTAAACAACCTGTGGTTAATTCAAATGATGATCAAGCATTAAAATCAACACACTAAGTCACAATTAAAACGGAGAATGAAACAAGAAATAGATAGATTAAATGAGAATTCTGAATTAACTACATGGCAATCTTGCAAGGCTACATCGAATCCCTAGAGAGAGATTAGTTACACTTCATGTTTACAAAAGGTTTGACATAAAAATATATAACATGAGTGAACATAGGATTAAGAAGAAAGAACCCTTGAAGCAAAACTGATGTCGAAATCCCTTAAGAGTTGCCTTCGGTGTGGGTGCTCCAAGTGTGTTGTAAATGAAGGTGGAACGGCTAAGGTTGAATGGTTTCTGCGAATGGGAGAGTGTATGGAATGGAATGAAGCCAAGAAGAGATTGTGTAGAAATGGAAGGGGATTTGCGGCAAAGGGGAAGATTGGATGTGTTTGTGGTGTCTTGTGTATGAAAATGAGATGAGATTTTTGTGTATGAATGCATGGGTTTTTATAGGGGGAATGGGAGAATATGTGGGTGATTGTTTAAGAGTGAATGTGGTTGTTATGATTGAGAGTGCATGTGGATGAAATAATGATGGAAAAAGAGCTAGGTTGTTGGTGTGTGAATGCATGTGTTGAATTGGTGGTGCATTGATGAAAGAGTAAGTGCATGTGTGTGTGAATGGTGGTGCAATGATGAAAGAGTAAGTGCATGTGTGTGTGAATGGTGGTGCAATGATGAAAGAATAAGTGCATGTGTGTGTGAATGGTGGTAGCTAGGGTGAATTATGATGAATGCATGTGGAATAAAGATGGAGAAGGTGGTGTAATGATGAAGGAGTAAGTGCATGTGTGTGTGAATGGTGGTGCAATGATGAAAGAGTAAGTGCATGTGTGTGTGAATGGTGTTTCTTGATGGTTTTGGGGTTGTGATGCATGTGAATGCATGTGGCTAAGGGTTGTTGATTGGGCTAGAGGTTTTGCATGGCTCAAAGGATTGTTTGATTGGGCTAGGCCCTTTGTTTTATGTCCAAAGTGCATACAAGGCTTTCAAATTCGTCTAACACTTTGGCTCCAAGCATATGCTATCCATTCCAAGCCCAATTTTGCTCCAAAATGCTCCAAAATGCATCTTTTTGCTTCCTTAGCCATATGAACCTAAAAACACACGAAAATGGCTTAAACTACTAAAACAATTATGAATTAACAACATAGATGCACGAAAACAAGCTAAGTAAGTCGCCTAAATATGCTCCTATCAAATTCCCCCACACTTAGCTTTTGCTAGTCCTCGAGCAAAACAAAATAATAACAAATAAACAAAACGACACTAAACAAGTAAAACACAACCTAAACCTTCCAACAACCGTCTTAGCCATCTTTACACTTAAGTACATTCTTAATCAGAGTCACCACATACTAGTTCACAATTAAGCAATTAAAACACATTTCAAATGTAGTAACATGCTTTAGAGAATTTACTCAATTCCTTACTAGAATGCACTCTATTTTCACACAGATTTTCTGACTACACACCCTACACTAGTTATATGTGAGAGATTGATGTAAACATGAAAGACTAGTATCTCACATATGTTATAACAAAGAAAGCATTTTCTGGATTTACGATAATGACATGAATATGATCTCATGAATGGAATGCTACTACTTAGAATGAGAACCAGTGATTCCATAAGCTCATATCAAATCCAAACTCCACATTATTGAACACATAACGATCAAGATAGAAGTCAAAGGGGTGTAACGGGGCTAGGGTACTGGTTAACAATGAAAGGTGAAGGATAAACAAACATTCTTAAAGCAATAGTGAGCAAAGTATTGAATTAGGCACTTAGAATTCCCTTTAGAGCGCGGAAAACAACTTTTAGACTAATAGGGGAAATTCAAACAACTCTTATTTTTCTTTTCTTTTTCATTTTTTTTTTCAATTTTTTTTTCTTCTTCTTTTTTTTTTTTTTTTTTTTTTTAGCCGTGCCTATGGCACAACAACTCTCATCAATAATCCTTCCCCCACACTTATTTTCTGCAACATATTAATCAAAAAGGAATTCATTTTCCGTCATGCTTACTATGCTTTAAGAACAAAGGCATGGATGGTCCTATTCTAGGCTAGGTAAGGATAACATGGGTTAACAAAGAACATAGGTTAAACAAGGCTCAAAGGGGTTAAAACTTACAACAAATAAGAAATATGGGAAGTAAGGCTATTTGGCTATGGTGGCAACTACACAACTTTATCTTGATATATGTTATGCAATTCAATGTCATGCTTTGAATGAAATGGATATAAGTTCTAGCATTTAGTTCTATCATGATACAATTGCATTCTAAGTAGCAACCAAGCAAGGAATAATGAGATCATGCAACAACTTTAGAAAACAAAGAATCACAGAAAATAACTCTCCAAAGAAGGTAATGGCTCGAGTCTCACAGGGTTGTAGCGTTTGTTTGAGTTCCTTCCTTCAAGCATGTCACAAATTTTTTTTTTTTTTTTTATGATTGCATGTGAAGTCATACATTATAACCATAACCAAGCATATACCAAGAGTAAATCAAACTTTCATCCATGTTTATAACTCTCTTTAACAGTCATGCAATTACAAACCAAATCCTTATCATTGTGTTGGAAGGTACCCTAAGACACAAACACACAAAAACGACTTAAAACACTCTTTTTAGGCTTTTCAAAACATGTTTTTTTTTTTTATTATAAATTTTTATGTGATTTTCGGAGTTATAAAAACAAAACATTCTAAAACACAACTTAAAAACATTTAAAACAGCAAGGAACAACACTTGAAGTTATGGGTGATAAAATTCAACGAATTTGCATCAACAAACTTAGTTACCCCCCCCACACTTAAATCAAACATTGTCCTCAATGTTTTAAGCATAGATTCACACAAAACATAAGTAAACACACAAACAGCACTAAACATACTAAACATGGCAGAATGTAACTAACAAAGAGAAGAGTTTAGGGATGCAAATCTGGTTATAGAGTGTAAATTCCATCTTCTCCTTGGTAATTGCATTGAGGCATTGATCTTTGTGATTCCACAGGCTTACTCTTGAACTGGTTTCTGCCCATCGTTGATTTTCCTTTGTGCTACTCTTGAACTGGGCAGCAGGATTCTTTTGGTCTTCCCCGAAGGTCTGAGCTTCCTCCTTTTATCTGTTTCTTTGTTCAATCTTCGCAGAAGTGGTCCCTTCTCTGGAAGTGTATCAACCGTTGAAGATGACTACTCGAGAGCAACGCTAGGTAAGCAATCAGGAATAGATTCCAGGCAGTTGGCTCCAGAACAGAAGACTGACTCCAAGTGCCGGCTGATTGCTTCTTTCACTTTGCCATGCGAGTAAGAAAATAATAAAAACACAAAGATGCTTATCTTTTTTTTTCCTGCTAGCCAGTTATACTTATCTTTTGAGATCTATCTTGTATATGAGCAAAAAAAAATATTAAAACAAAAAGTTATTAGAAAGGAAGATGGTGGGGGAATAAATGTCTACAAAAGTGGAGTCAGTTTAAAGAGGAAAAATAAACTACAAAGAAAACGAAAACTTAGCAAAAAAAAAAACTACTCGCTTCAACATTGTCTTCTTCATCTTTTTTGCTATGCAACTAGCCTTGCAACTAAAAAGATTTCAGTCAAATTTCAGCAACTTAGAAAGAAAAAAAAAGGACATGCGCAGTTGAACGCCTCAGGTGCTTAGGTGCGCCTCGACCATGTCTAGGCGAGTTTAAGACTACTCTTGCTAGGCAGAGGCATTTTCATTGTCGCCCTGCCTTGGAAGTCGCATAGGGGCGTCTTAAGGTGCATTTTTTTAAACACCGATGAGCCTAGAGGAGGAGAAGGGACTAGTATCCTCCTCAACTAGGTGGCTGGCCCTATTAATATTTAAAAGAGGGTGAATAGCTTGTAGGAAAGGCCTGAGATTATAGAGTTTACGCGGATTTGCTTTAGATGTTGAAGATGTCTCTATGTGAGTAAGGAGAGATTTAGGGTCTGAGTTTTCTTAGAGGAATCAATGGATCTCTGGGAATGTTAGCCTTTGTCTTGTTCGACCTTCATTGTACAGACGGCGTGGAAATAAGGAAGGAAACGAAGAGCCGGGTAATGGTTTTGGGTAACGGCATTTCAAAATGAATTCTCTCATACACAAAGGTATTAGGAAAATTGGTTTAAATGGTAAAATACAAATATCAATTGCTAAAATGAATTATGGGAAATGTTAGCTTTTGTCTTGTTCGACCTTCATTGTACAGACGGCGTGGAAATAAAGAGGGAAACGAAGAGCCAGGTAATGTTTTTGGGTAACAGCATTTCAAAATGAATTCTCCCATACACAAAGATATTAGGAAATTGGTTTAAATGGTAAAATACAAATATCAATTTTTAAGGAAAAGAAAGACAAAATGCATATAAGGAAAGAAAGGTAGAAATAAAACATATAATTTTTTTTTTTATTACAGTTCGGACTAAATAGTCTTATCGGGCAGGACTACAATCCTATCGGCCGACAAAAACAATCCCATCGGGCAATTAAAGGCCATTAGGAAATAGGAAAAAACCTAGTTGGTCAAATAGGAAAAAGCCCATCGGCAAACAAGAAAAAAGCCCATTCGGATAACTGGGAAGAAAGGCCATTCAGGAAAATTACAAAAATAAAAAATAAAAAAAAACCTAATTCGGGCAAATAAGAAAAAAGCCCATTCGGGAAACTGCCCAGATTTTTGAAAATCTCTAAACCCTACAAATTTGAAGCAGCTACTTCCTATAATTTTATCTTTCAAACCATTCTTTAATCTATATGGTTGACACTGCTGTCTGGAGAATGTGAATGATTGCATGTTCCGTAGCTTCTTAAATAGGCGATTGTCTTTTCCTTGAAAACGTTTATAGTTTGATACCGATACTCTTGGCAATTCAATTTGAAGTGTATTATGGCCACCTTGAAAGCGTTTGGAATCGCCTTCATTTTTTAAAAAGGCTTATTGGATCCTTGGAGTGGTGGCAGGTAACTATTGTCTGTTTTTTTTTTTTTTTTTTTTTTTTTTTTTCTTTTTTTATAAATATGGTTTGGCAATTGGAGCTGTCGAACATTAATTATTTGAGTTCTAATGGCTGTGAATGATATCTATTACAGTGTCCTGCAGAATGTATCTGAAACTGTTGTCGCTCTTGTTGCTGAAGAAGGCATCTTCTCTACTTGACGGTTGGCCTTACAAAGCCAAACCATGCGCTGAACACTTGCCTTCTCAAGTGGTCAGACGTCTGTTTTAATAGTTGTCATCTGAGCACTCATAAAAACAAGAGACTGCTTGAAGCCTCAACTGTTCTTGCAATATGGCGCCCCGTTAGGGGCTTAGAGCAGCTTGCAGTATTCTTCTATTAAAAGTAAAATTCTTTTGCTTTTCGTTTCTCAGGTGCACATCACTTGATCTGCGTTTTCCAACAAAAGAAGATCCTAAGTGGTTTATTGAGCAAAGGGAAACTGAAATTAAGCTGATAGAAGGCTGGATAGAAAAATCTACCAAGAACGAAAAGTAGATTTTGACATGTAGCACCGCCAATTCAATGTCCTTGAACGGGTTTCGTTTGATCATGTCCAGGGAGACATGATCACCGCAGATAAAATTTCTTGCAATAACAATGTTGTAAATACACGGTTAGTAAAACATGCCTACTGCAACAATTTCGTCATGTTTTCGTAGCAAATGGAGACGTTCTGACAAATAACCAAGAACGTAATCATAGGAATTGAATGGCCAAATGGATGGCCCTTTTTTTTTTTTTCTAAACAATCAAACGGATTGCCATTTCTAGAATGAGAGCAATTTTGACAACACCATGAGAGATCTTAAAAATAGACAGTTCAAACAACAACACATATTTTATTTACTTTCTTCTCCAAATACCTCCATGGGCTACATCCCAAAGGAGTCCAAAACATGGCTCCGCCCACCCCCGCTCCACCATATTTTCTTCTCATTCTTCGTGTCTTCAATATATTTTTCGGATAATACTTGCATCCCATGCAATCATAAAATAAAATAAAATACTTACATTCCTCTGTGCTTACTTATTCTTCCCTGAACATACTTCACTTGTTGTGAATATTGTATCTTTAAGATATAGATTTTCTAATCAATTTCTTTTGAAGGCCATGCTTAAAAAAACTCATTCGAGTAGGAAATCGTTTTGTCACCTAAATTAATTAAATGAATGACGATTTTTCATGAATATGCAGCGGCGAAATTACTTTAACCCTAAACCCTAAATTCTCTAATTTTAAATGATTTTTTGCACATATGATATTCAAAAGAAAATTAAGAAATTGAAAGGGTTTCAATTATAATTTTATACGTTGAAGATACATTATTTACAAGTAGGCGAGATAAATATGAAAATTCAAAATAAAATGAATAAAATGACCTTCAAAGTTCAAACAGTCCACTGACTAAAATTGACAACATGGAATTAAGTTAATTAGTTATAAGTTATAACGCACTAAAATGTTAATTAGCTACGACGCACTATTATTGTCAATAAACTAATTAGCTAAAACCTTTCCAATATAATATAGGGAACCAATGAAAGAACTAGTCAGAAAAACAACTTAACAGTTTTTTGTTATTTCAAAGGACCTTGAGAAGCTTTTGATCAGCTTATTTATACAACTTACAAGTCGAGGCAAAGAGTACCTACAATTTGAAAGAACAGTAACAACAATGGAAAGCAGAGTAACAATTTTATTTACTTTCCTATGCATTAGCATATGTCTTGAGGCGACAAAAGCTCGTCATCATCCAATCCTCCGTGCTCCGACAGCAAACCCTCAAGAATTTTTGAAGGTTCACAACAATGTACGACGGAAAATTGGCCTACCGCCTTTGCAGTGGGACGAAAAACTAGCAGCGGTTGCTAGGGTTTACACAAAAACGAGAGCGACCATAGACTGCAGGATGGTACACTCGATGGGCCTTTATGGGGAGAACATCTTCTGGGGCGGCGGGAAACAACCATGGGGAGCGAGGTTCGCGGTGAATTCGTGGTCACATGAGAAGTTGTTCTATGATTACAAGACCAATAGTTGCAAACCCGGGCAGATGTGTGGGCATTACACGCAAATGGTGTGGAAGGACACAAAGCGTCTGGGTTGTGCACGAGAGGTTTGCAGCAATGGAGCAGGGGAGCTCATCATATGCAACTATGATCCACCTGGGAATTGGGCTGGAGAGAAACCCTATTAGAAATTTAGGAGGTGCATGCATACATTACTACTAGCACTTGAAATTGGATTATTGTTTTGATGATTAATTGATCATTACCAATAGTCTAACTACTTTATTAGAGGTATAATGTAGGAATTAATTATACAACAGGGGTATTGAGATGATGTGCTATGTAATAAAATTATGAATTGAGGTTGTCCGTTGACCCCACTTTTACAAAAAAGAAATGGCTTTTACACAATTTTTTTTCGTTTTTAGTTCCGTTCCTTGATTTTTATTTGACTTGTTCAACTAAAATGAACATAAGGAAGAAAAAAGTGTGAGGAAACCTCTTCCTTGCAAAAAATATAAGAAAATAAAACGATAACCCCAAATATTTAGGACAACTCTATCCGAGATACAAAATGCACTTCTTCAATTTTATTTTCATATTTTCATTAAAACACAAATCTGGCCAAAGATATACTTTTTTTGCTACAATAATTAGAAGCCCCTCAGATAAAGTGTAACAAACGACCCGTAAGTTTCAAGAATAATAATTTTAGTTGTATGTTTACAGAAACGGCTTTAAATTTGGGGATTTTTAGGGAAGTCGTTTTTTTATTTTATTTTCAAATAATGGTAGAATTTAGAGGTTGAGGAGTGAATTAGAAGGGTTTTAGTTGACGGGTAGAGTTACAAAAATACAACACTACCATTGATATTTACTTATATTTACCAAAAATTCTATAGTGCTCCAGAATATAGGATATTTTAGATTTTTTAATCATCAGATCTTAATTGTTTGTTTTTAACTGACCAACCAACGATTAAAAGACCTTGAGTATCTAATACTTTGAAACATAGTTGGAAACCTCCTATATTTACAATTCAAATTAAACTATTTGTGTATTTTAGCATAACAATTCCATTCTTTAGATCTTATGATCTACGGAAATTATGACCATAAAATTTTTGTAACATCCCACATCGCCCAGGGGAGTGGATCCTGTAAGCCTTATATGTATATTCTCATCTCTACCTAGCACGAGGCATTTTGGGAACTTACTGGCTTCGGGTTCCATCGGAACTCCGAAGTTAAGCAAGTTCGCGCAAGAGCAATCCCAGGATGGGTGACCCACTGGGAAGTTCTCGTGTGAGTTCCCATAAACGAAACCGTGAGGGTGTGGTAAGGGCCCAAAGTGGACAATATCGTGTTACGATGGAGTCAAGCCCGGGATGTGATGGGGGCTTGGGTCGGGATGTGACAATTTGGTATCAGAGCCAATCCTTGGCCGAAAGTGTGCCAATGAGGACGTCGGGCCCCTAAGGGGGTGGATTGTAACATCCCACATCGCCCAGGGGAGTGGATCCTGTAAGCCTTATATGTATATTCCCATCTCTACCTAGCACGAGGCCTTTTGGGAACTTACTGGTTTCGGGTTCCATCGGAACTCCGAAGTTAAGCGAGTTCGCGCGAGAGCAATTCTAGGATGGGTGACCCACTAGGAAGTTCTCGTGTGAGCTCCCAAAAAGAAAACCGTGAGGGTGTGGTAAGGGCCCAAAGCGGACAATATCGTGCTACGGTGGAGTTGGGCCCGGGATGTGATGGGGGCCCGGGGCGGAATGTGACAATTTTTTTAACCATAATAAAAAGATTTTGGTGGAGGAATTTGATTAGTAGAATAATGATAACCATTCAATTGAATAATTGCCAATTAGTAAAAGTTCGACAATTTGTGGTTTATTACTATGTTTCTCCACTCCCACCTCCACACATTCAATTCCTATTCTGCTAGGTCAAAATAAAGAAAAATACGAAATTCTAAGGAGATTCGCTTAAAGTGGGACTCTTCATGGAGTCTCTGTCATCTGACAGTTTAATGTCAATTCTCGTGCTAACATAATAATACATTGTGTGAAAAACAAGCGGTGGCAAAGAGTCAATGGAAAGTCTCACTTTTAAGAGAGTTTTCTTAACATTTCTCAAGAAGTAATGAGCCAATTGGCGCGCTTTACAAAATAAATTCGTCAACTCAAGGGGTTAATTTATTGGAAAGTGAACAAACATTTGGAATTTTAATTTGAATTTCAACTCCTACGCACATGTTTGTTTGGTTTATTGATACTATTTTAGTGTACTATTTTACATGAAAGATGAAAATATGCTACAGCCTCAAATAGATTACACGAAGAGAAAAATTAATTTGTTATAAAAGTGTCGTGGAATACCTTCTATTATTATTAATTGGTCAATTTGATTATTTTTCCTATTCTACTAAATGTTCAAATATAAACTACATATTAATATAACCTAGTTGTCAACTAAAACTCCAGAACATTACCATTCTAATCCTCTAATCAGAATCAAAAACTTTCAAGTGTGACAGGTTTATCAGTTTGTCTTTAAGGGTTTCATATAGTGATTTGAAACCTAGAACACAACTAGGAAGCCTATTAATCAAATAGGTGGCTATAAGGATTGCATATGACCAAAAACTTTTAAGTACATTCATATACAACATGAGTGTCCGAGTCTTCTCAAGAAGATGTCTATTCTTCCTCTCGGCTATCCCATTTTGTTGTGGGGTTCCCACACAACTTGTTTGGTGAATAATTCCTTGTGAACTCAAGTATTGAGTCATGACATTAGATAAAACTCATTGCCATTGTCTGATCTCAAGGTTTTAATAGTTGAGTGAAATTATGTTACAACCAATTTATGAAAATCTTTAAAAATAGTTGGAACTTCACTTTTAGATTTCATGAGATAAAGGAAAGTGATTCTAGTGTAATCATCCATAAATATGACAAAATACTTGCAACCCTTTATTAGTTCAAAAGTAGGACCCCATACATCAATGTGTACCATTTTAAATGGTGTACTAGACTTGGACATTGAAGAACCAAAAGGCAGCCTAGCAAATTTGGATAAACGACATGTATCACAATTAAAAGATGGGTGACAAAACATGGGAAATAGTTTTGACAAAACAACTTTGGATGGATGAGCTAGTCTTTGATGCCAAAGTTGTTGATCTTGGGGTTTACTTGAGTTTTTTGGAAGAGCTTTAGGAAGATGGAACTTCTTGCAAACATAATACATGCCATTTAGAAAGAAACCTTCACCAATCATCTTCTTAGTGATACAATCCTGAAATACCACATTAGTTGGTGAGAAAGTGGTAGTGCATTTTAAGGTAGAAGTAAATTGCCTTATGGAGAGTAATTTAAAGGGAAACGATGGAACATATAGAGCACTAGACTCAATGTTTTTTGGCATCAAATTTAATTTTCCTCTACCCATCACCGAAACATTTTTTCCATTTCCAATGGACACTTGAGAAGGTTTTAAAAAAAGATGAAAGTTCGGCAACTTTGAAACTTTATTTGTCATGTGATCAGTGGCACCTGAGTCAATTATCCAACAATCAAGTTCAACACTAGTTTGAAGTGCAGTGGAGAAAGCATTGAAGATACCTGAAGCTTTATCAGGATGAACATGGTCATGGTCAGCAAAGAACCTAGCAAACTGACCAAGAAGTGTAGTGTGGTTGTCACTGTCCACATTAGGAGTTAGTACAACCTCTTCATGTCTTTTGCTTTGAAGATATGCTACAAACTCATTGATAAGAGACAAGGGGTTGGCAGTGAAGTCAACTAAGCCATGGTTGAGCGAGCTCAAGGCATGATTCGCACATGTTGTGCTTTGTAGAAGGTTATCTGTGATGCTCTAGGAGTGATTGACCTAATATTCTTATTGAAATTAGGTTTCAACTTTGGATGTAGTTCACAACACCTTTCTTCCACATGTCATGTAGCATTGCAGTATTTGCACTTTAAATGTGGATTCTTCCCTTTGTACACCTTGTTGTTAGTTTGCCAGTAGTTTGCAGCATACCCTCAAGCCTCATGCAGTTTGTGGCTTGACTCTTGGTTCATCATTCTTCTTCTTGCTTCTTCACGTTGCACATTAGCACAAACATTCTGAAAAGATGGCAGCTCCATGCTCATTAAAATGTGACTTTTAAGATCTTTATACTCAAAGCTTAAGCTTCCTAGCAACTGATATATCTTATCTTCCTTAGCATGTTTGAGAAGAATAGATGGATCAGTGGTATGAAGAAGATATATATCCAGCTTATTCCACATGGTTTTAAGGACACCAAGGTGTTGAACAAAGGTCCTTCATTCTTGTTGAATACCTGCAATAGCTTTCTTTAACTGGAACACACAAGCATAATTATTCTGGTTCCCATACATGTCCTTCATAGACTTCCATAGATCTTGTGAGGATTAAGAGTAGCTAAAGATCTCAGCTGCATGCTTTTCCATTTTGTTGAGTAACAGAGACATGACCAGTTGGTCCTTGCACAACCATACTTCGTATGCTTGGGTAGAAGGCTCGGGTGCTTCAACTCCTCCATTGATGAACCCTAGATGTCCTCTTCAACCGAGAGCAAGAGACACTGCTCTAGACCATGGGAGATAGTTGAATTCATTCAACAAAACTGAGCATAAACGTTGATTCGTATTTATCTCAGTATCTGGAACAAAAGAGGGAGAACTTTGTGAGTTTTCTCCCCCAAGATTTACTGCGCTTTCTTCAGCCAAAACTAGAGCTTGAAGATGAACAGCAGTGGGGAAAAAAAAAAAAAAAATTGGGCAGAGACAGGTCAAGGTGACACTGCTCTAACACCATGTTGTAGTTTTGGTTTAAGTTTTCTTGTATTTCTTAAATGTGAATGTACAAGGATACACATATATAAAAGAAAAGAATGACTGGTTACATCCAATAATCCTTAGACTAAACCCTAGAGACCAGCTATACTCCTTAATTAAAGGAGATAACACCAAACACTAGATATTAGCCATAAAGGAGATAACACCAAACACTAGATATTAGCCATACTCCTTAATTGGAGGAAACCAACTATAAGATTAAGAAAAGATTTACACATAATCTGTTAGGAAACATAGAAGGTGCCGTGCAGTGATGCTGCACCCATGATTTCTGGAATTGCATAATCTGTCTAGGGCATAATCTATCTAGGGTTGGTAACTTTCAATAAGGTTGTCATTGTTGCATTTTTGACATGGCTTGGATGGTTCATCCCTGGAGAAATTGGTCTTTTTCCGGAAAACTGGATGCCAAAAGTCATGGATAAATTTGAGCTGACATTATAATTCGTTATCTTAGTATTAATGGTTGCTTGCCCTTATGCCTTGGGACTAGCAACCCCCATGGTAGTAATGGTTGCAGAAGGGAAGGGTTATTCGCAATGTGTTCTTATCAAGGGTGGAAATGCACTCGAAAAGGCTCATAAGGTAAGGCCAACTTATCCTGGGAAACAAATTGCTTTTCAATTCAAAATTTGGGTTTTCAACTTTTCATGAATTTTTTTTCATATTTTTTTTTTCTTCTGGTGTAGCTTCATTATATTTATTCCTTCTTACTTTTTCTTCTAAGGACGTCGAAAACCAGTTTGTTTTGGTATTAGGAAAAGACAATTTCTGATTAGATATTATCCATATGTCTGAGGGTGCAAGTTTAGTCCTCGTATTGGTCTAGTCATTTTGTATCCTGACCTATGCTACCAACATAGTTTATGTTGATGTTCCATAATATAACAAGTTATGCACTTCATTTCTGACCTGTGAAACGCTATACCTTCGTTTTGTCAACGTTTAGTCTCTTGACATAAAACTAAATGCAATCTATGTAATTGGGTATGAAGGATGTTCTTTCTGTATGTATTGGGATTGAACATGCAGCTATCATTTCATAGTTGGAATCTGTCTCTTATGACTCTTTGGTTCTGGACGATTGGCAGCTGTATTTTCCCTAACTCATTTTCTGATAACAAGGCTAATAATTGTTTCGTTCTTTTTTTTTTTTTTTTTTTTTCCTAAAATTAGAAGTTAAACAAATGGTACCTAAGTCATGATGGTTGATACATTTTTTAGCATTTGACACTTTATTGATGACTAGACGTTTACTGACAAGTGTTTGATCCCTACAGGTGAAAACGGTTGTCTTTGATAAAACATGGACTTTGACAGTAGGAAACCTATGGTAGTCAATGCAGTGCTCTTTTCCAATTACTCAATGGAGGAGTTCTGTGCTATCTCTTTTGCCACAAAGGTTGGTGCTTATATTTCAAATTTGTACGTTAAAAGCTTTATTTGCGTAGTTGCATTAAAAATGTTAGTGTTTGTAGAGTAGTTAGGATGAGATAAGTCACTGTTTATGCTATTGTAAAATAATTTTGTCAATCATGCTAACATTCCTCTATCTGAGAAATTTGTAGGCAAATAGTGAACACCCAATAGCGAAATCGGTGGTGGAGCATGCCAAAAGGCTACTAAAGACATTTGGATCAACTGAACATGTGATGAAGGCTAATGGTTTTGGTTGGGAACAAGAGACTCATGCGGCATAATAATGTCCATGTTAGTCCTGAGGTTGAGAAATATGTTTCGGAACACGAGAATCTGGCTCGAACATATATGTTGGTTGCCATTAATGGAAAGATTGCTGGGTCTTTTGCTGTAACAGATCCAGTGAAGCTAGAGGCTACGCAGATCATCTCTTATCTTCACTCAATGAACATTACTAGCATTGTGGTTATTGGTGATAACTGGGCTACAACCAGTGGCGAAGCTAACATTTGTCGGGAGAAGGGGCGAACTTAAAGAGTGCAAGATTAAAAAAAATCACAACAATCAAATCCTTTTATAGTAATGTCTTTCATGGTTTATCAATACAAACACATTACAATAGTTGCCAACGATGTTCCATACCTTGAAAACTTCGCATAATAGGCTCAGTATAGTATCTTTATATTAATTAACTGTATGATGTGAAGAAAAGAAAAATCTTGGATTCTTAATCTTAAAGTAGAATATATTATATGAGTAATAACTAATTAAACCAATCAATACCAATAATCATATAAATTATTCAACAAACAAAAATTCAATTAATCAATATCAATAATCAATTAATCTATAATCAAAAATTCAATTTTTACCCTAAATAACAATTTCATTCATCAATAATTATAGAATTTCTGATCAATAATCCATAATTAATAGTCATTAACCATGTTGATCAATTACTCTATGATTCTATATAAATTAAACAACATTTTGTATTAAATAATGAATTAGGGTTAGGGATAATATAAATTTTGAAATTAAAGATTTCATCTAAAAATTAGGAGAGAAGTGGCAAACCAAACCAAAGGATGATGCCTGGAAGCTGGCAACAGGGAGATGGCTTGAACTTTGGAAGCAAGGAACGCTAACAAGATGTTACGGCTAGGATTTGGGGAGCTGCTAGTCCCCGCTTGGGGTCTGGGATAGTGAAGGGATCGGGGACTCCTTTAATTATTTAATTATTTTTTAACTCAATAACCCAAACGATGTCGTCCAACTGAAGAGTTTTTAAATTTTTTAACCAGTACCAAAACAACGTCGTTTTGGCATGGTTTTCACACACAAAAAAAAAGAGAACTTGTTGCTGTTGCTGCAAAGTTGCATAGTAGCAATCAACCTAGAAAACACAGACGAACTTCATCACTTCCGACGGGACCAGAGGGCGAAACCACCACTCATGGGCTTGATTTCCGGCGAGGGGAAGGGCGAACGCAACTCCTCGCCCCTATGTAGCTTCGCCACTGCTCCGCATATAGCTATTTGGCAATGGTATGATCATCACCACTGGTAGTGACTCTACGGCTATTTAACAAGTTATTCAGTCTTGTTGGAAATTGTATTTCAACATGAAAAGTTCTAACTTTCCCTAAAGAATACAACTCCTCCAGAAAGGTTATTTCAATCTCTATATATTTGTCAAGTCCCTTTCTGTCAGATTTATTCAATTCCATACCCACTCTTTATTCATACCTTCACACCATATTGTGATCGATAGTCTAAGCGACATCCATTTTTGATCCTGTGAATTACCCAATTTCTAGCATTGGCCTCAAAGCCTAGTTTTCATGAATCATAACAATTTGCCCAGTTTTCATCTGAGGATGTCTCGAACTACATTTGAGACTTCTTGTTCATCAAATAACGAATCCAACAACGTTCTTACTAATTTTCAACTTGAGAAGAAATTAGAGAAGAGAACGTTGGTGGATAAGGAAAATATTAAATTGATTTTGATTGAAAATTCAGAATCAGCATCTAAGAATTTTCTTGCAGAACCCAAAACTCACAAAAATACCCAAACGTTCAAACATTATTGCCTATTTGAAATCCCATCCAATAACCCATTTGAACCCAGGTCCGAGTTAACCCAACAATTGGAACTATACTTACCCACCCTATTTTGTTTGTCAGAGAACAACAACAATTACAAAATTCAGCATTCAAATAATAGAAAATTCAGCATTCAAATCATCAAGTTCACTACTAGAATATAATTACCATTATCATAATTTGAACAAATTACAACCAGAGGGTTTATTCATTCTTATTAGAACCTTTGAAAATCTATTGCAGTCTGTATTTCTGGCTGCAATAGTCGAATCTGCACAAGAAAATTCAGACCCGCAAAAACATCCTATTAAACTTACCTGTGTTGAAGAGATTTGGTCAACAAGCCCAGAAGACTTACTTGCACCACCACGATTGATTCGTAGTCCTTCACTGATTACTACAAAATTCAATATTAAACCCGCGTTTTTCGTGCCTGCCTTTGATGTAGTCTCGCCTTCCGCCATGGTTACACCTTTCACCGTGGTCTCAGCTTTTCGCTTTGGCCACGCAGCCTCGTGGCAACAACACCTAGAAACTACACCATCGCAGATAGCCACATCCCTTAGAGACTCCACCACCGTGGTCTCGTTCTCTAGCCGTGCTTTCGCAGCCTCACTGTGACACCTTTTGCAAGCAATATCGTTGTCCTTTTCCAATATTTGAAGAGGAAGCAAAGTCGTACCCAGCCTTTAACATGAGTTTATAGGCGTTTGGGTCGAAACCTTCTTCGGTCCTTTTAGTTGAAAGAGAGCTTGGTTTTGCCCCCTTTGGCAGAGATTTCACGAAGCCTTGTGGTGGTCTTGAAACCTTAGTGTCACCTAACTATGTTAGAGGTAAAACTGCATTTTCTTGAGCAACTTTACATCATCCTTGTGCCCCTGTATGTCGGCTTTGCTTACTCCAGTTTCAAATGAGGATTGCCTATTCTTTCTTCTCGACATCAGGATGTATTGAAAGAGGGATGTGTTCGGTCCTTTTGAGGATGTCCTACTCCTTTTGGTTATTGTAGGTTTAGTAGGCTCATCATCGTTTTTGCTTGAAGATAGCACAACTTCCCCTTCTTGCTTCTTAGGCATGTCTTGCCACTCTTGCTTGTTACGTGCGGCTTTGCCTGTGGATTTAATCTCATTTGGAAAAAGCTTCGGGCACCATGTCTTCATACATGTATAACTTGGCGTCCGCGAAGTGTGATTCGGCTTCGGTGCATGGCTTGGTGTCGCCTTGTATCACTTTTACTTCTTCTTGGTAGAATTTCAAGCATTGGTGAAGGGTGGACGACACTACTCCATTCTTGTGGATTCAAGGCCTTCCTATGAGCAAGTTGTAGGAAGTTCTTTCATCAATCACATGGAATAACGTGCTTGATTTGAGTTCGCCAATGATCATCTCCACTTGGATCATGCACATCACTCTTTGTTCTCCTTGGTCAAAACCTTGGAATGGAGGCGACTTCGAGACAGTTCATCCACCTTGATGCCAATTGTGGTCATTGTTGACTTTAGCATGATGTTTATGGCTGATCCACCATCCACAAGTATGCAGTTGACTTTGTGCTCCCTTACGTACCTAAAGATGAAGAGAGGACAGTTGTGAGGTTTTGATCCCAACAATAAGTCTTCATCAGTGAAGTTGATTGCGTCATGGGTGGCACAACATGTGGCTGAAGCTTCAAGTCTTCGTCCTTGCTTTCTTGCACCTTGTGGCCATTGGGACTTGCCAATACCGCTATTAGTGCTTTTCGCATCTCCTTGGGTGATCGTAGTGCCTTCTCAATGCTAGAGTGTGTAGGCAGGCTTTCTTTGGGCATAAGGGTATTCTCTTCCTCAACAGTGATAACTTTACCTTTTAAGGGCTCTTCTATCTCTATTTCAACCATGTGACAGGCAGCGGTAGTGCATTGTTGGAAGAAGTCATTCGGGAAGTATTCGTGCAAGGAGACGGGAATGCGTGGCTTTTGCTCCATATATTCCCTGGCATATGTTGGCTTGGCAGCTCTTACGTTTCTTTTGGGCTTCCTATTGTTGCAGCAGCGGTGCTTTCTTCCATGTTCCACCTTTGGCCTTGTGGCTTGTGGTTTTGGCTTCCTCGTCTTTTTATAGGTCATCAACGTTCACCCGTCTTCATCGTCGGTAAGTGCATCTTGGTTGTTGACCCCCAGTGATGGTTATGTAGAATGTGCTGTGCAGCTTAAGCATTGACAGGAATGGTTATGCGTCATTTGAAGAGGCACGAGATCGAAGAATCCAAGCACGATCGTAGTAGTGTATGTTGCGGCCTTGTCTTTTAGGTTGAGTTCGATTCGCCCTTGTTGTACTAGCTTTATGATGAGCTCTTTGAGGATGAAGTACTTGTCAACGGGATAACTTACGATATGATGGTACTTACAGTACCTGGGATCGTTAACGCGATTCATCTCTTCAGGGCGCTTGGATTCAGGCAGCTCGATTACCTTCTTCTTTAACCGATCGTTTAATAATGCGGCCATGTCAGAGTCTGGAAAAGGGTATGTCTTTTGCTCCAGTTCCCTCAAGATGTTTTTGTGCCTGTCTTGGGTGCTAAAAAGCTCACCTCTCTTTATCTCTTTTACTTTGTTCTTGGAGAAGTTCTTGATGGGCGTAGGGGATGTCTTGATGGAGCTAGTGTTGATGGTAAAAGCTTCCCTAGCGGGCTTTTTCCAATGATTGTCCACCTTTGGAATGAGCACCTTGTTCTTCTTGAAGTCTATGATCGGCTCCTTCTTCCTATGATTGGCGATACATAGTTCCATGTCATGGGAACAAGTTGCCAACTCTTCAAATGTTTTCGACTTTATGCCTTGGAGGATGTAATGTAGCCCGTAGTGCATGCTTTGAACACATATCTCAATGGTAGAGGTTTCAGAAAACCGGTCTTTGCAATCCAGACTTAATGAGCGCTATTTATTGATGTAGTTGAAGACAGGTTCATAATTTCATTGCTTTGTACTTGTTAGCTCCAGCATGCTTGTAGTGTAGCAGATGCTGTATAAGCGGTGGATGAACTCCTTTTTTAACTGATCCCAACTGTTGATAGACTCAGGCTCAAGGTCAGTGTACCAGTCAAAGGCATTACCTTTCAGCGAGAACACGAATTGCTTGACGAGGTGGCCTCCTTCTATCCCAGCATTGTTGCAAGTTTCAATGAAATGGGTGACATGTTGCTTTGGGTTTGCCTTTCCACTGAGCTGCATGAATTTTGGCGGCTGATAACCCCTCGGCATCTTCAAAGTGTCAATCTTCTTGGAGTAGGGCTTTGAGTACAGCACAGAGTCATATGAGTTTCCTTCATACTGCATCTTAATTATACTTGCGATCATCTCCTACAGTTGATGGATAGAGAAAGATCCCATGAGCGACGTTGTTTGGTCTACCTCTAGTTTCTCTTCAGCTTTCTCCACCAAAGGCTCATCTTCTTCGTCGACTTTTTTCTTTATTGGATCAACCTTTAGGTTAACTTGCACGCCATGTTGCACCTCTAGTCAGTTAACAAGTGAGGCAATTTGCAAGTCTTTCTCCTCCACGGTCCTTGTTAGCTTTGCAATTGCTTCACTAATTTGAGCTAGCTGTTTCTCGACGAAAGTCGAACCAGTAGTCATGATTTACATGGTTACGAGATGCGCATTGCTACTTGAGTCGGCATTAGAAGTCAACGACTTAGATTACCTCTTTGGCGCTCTTAGTGAGGTGATGCGAAACTTATGTGACACATAAATTAAACCCTATTTGTGACAGTTGTAGTAATGATGTAAGTAGGGATCGTTCTAACCGGGGATTAACTAGGGGTGCTAATCTACTTTGAATTGACTCAAAAACACAAAAACTAAACTTAAAGACTCTTAACAAGACTACTATGACTCAGAATAGCTTTGAAACACTCAAAACTGCCTAAAACAATCAAATTGACTCAAACAGAAACTAGAACTTAATTTGGACGAATTTAAAAGTGTTTGTGACTCCAAATACTTAAGAACACAAAATAAAACAAAATCGAATGACTAAGACTCAGGAAAATATGAGGGGATTGTGGTTGGACGAATTTAAACTAGATGGACAGAATGTAAAGAAAACAGATTGTAATTAAGGGCAAAATGTAAGTATGAATGTGATGAAAATATGGATGGAATGCTAGCTAGAAGGTTCTTCTCCACACATGTTACACTTGCATACAAGATGATTTTCAGTTAGTCTTTCGATAAATTATGAAACTCAACACTCCGGGTTAATTAGGTCCGCTTTAAATTAACCGTCAAGTTCTCCTTAAGTTAATGAATTGGATGGGTTTGCGCAACGCAATTCACAACATTCTCCAAAAGTCCTTTACGTGAAAAGCACAATAAAGATACAATCAAAGATCATTAAGCATCATGAAAACTATAAGTGTTGACGAGGCCTTCGTTACTATGATGAGCATGAAACTAGTGCCAAGAATTCATTTAACGCGATTGTTTATAAGCAACCTCCACTACTTGTGAATATAAGTTCATAACTATTAGGTGAAACTCACTTATATTCTAGCGTCATATTCATGCATGAAAATTAAGCGTGCACTCTCAATAAACATACATAAATAAGTTATCAATCAAACGGTTAAACAAATTGAATCCACAACTTATGAAATTCCAACCAAAGGTAATCAATTCATATTGCAAGCATAAACATGGTTTCGAATCACCCCCTAACTAAATGGGGTTTAGTTCCTCATACGTACAAGACAAAGAGAATTGAAATTAAACATTGAAATCAAAGGAAAAGAAACACCTAAACATTCCAACAACTCAAACTTGAATTGTATGAACGTTTAGGCCCTCTTCTCTTCCTCTTTGTTGCGGCACAAGGTCTAAGGATAGGTTTTGGGATGGTATTTGTATGGAAGAATGGATGTGTGATGGTAGGGTAGTGTTTTGGAGGGATGGGGAGTGGTTGGAGTGGCTGCAATGGAGGAGAAAAATGCTGAAAAATGGAAGGGGATGCACGGCAAAGAATGGGCTATTTTGTGTTGGTGTGTTGTGTGATTGTTTTGTGTGGTTTTATAGGGAGAGAATGGATGGGAGATCATGTGAATGGCAGCTAGGAAGGAATGATTAAAGAGGGAATGCATGTGGAATGACAACTAGGTTGGTTGGTGGAAAGCTGGAAATGCAAAGGGGAATGCTGGAAATGGGATGGGAGTGCACGGCAATGGGTGGTTTTGTGTGCATGTGGCTGAATTGTTTGTTGGGAAAGCTTGTGAGTGAATGATTAAAGATGCATGTGGATGAATTATAGAATGGGAAAACATGTGATTGACAACTAGGGTGAATGGTGGCTGCAATGATGAAGTGGGATGGCTGAAATTAGGATGGGAGGCCACGGCAATGGTTGTGTTTGGGTGCATGTGGCTGAAATTGGTAGGTTATGCATGGGTTAGGATGGTTTTTGGGAAGAGAATGGGCAAGGCCCTTTGTTTTATGTCCTAAAGTGCATACAAGGCCTTCAATTTCGTCCAACACTTTGGCTCCAAGCATAAGCTATCCATCCTTAGCCCAACAGTGCTCCAAAAGGCCCCAAAAGGCTCCCCAATGCATCCTTTCGTCAAATACGTCTTATGATCCTGAAAACACACAAAAGAAGCTTGAAGAATTAAAATAACTAAGAATTAATAACATAAATGCACGAAAACGAGCCAACTAAGTTGCCTAAATATGCTCCTATCAAATTCCCCCACACTTAGCTTTTGCTAGTCCTCGAGCAAAACAGAAAAACAAAACAAAACCTAAACCTTCCAACAATGGTCTCAGGGGTTCTTAATGCACATGACATGTTCAAGAACATTACTCACATAGATTTTAATCATCCTTACGCTTAAGTATATACTTAATCATAGTCACCACATATTATTTCACAATTAAACATTTAAAACCATGTTTTGAATGTAGTAACATGCCTTAGAGAATTTGCTCAATTCCTTACAAGATATGCACTCAATTTTCACTCAGATTTTCTAACTACACACCCTAATCTAGTTACATGTGAGAAGATTGATGTAAACATGAAAACGAACACTCACATATATGTATCACAAAGAAAGCAAGTTTTGGAGTTAATAAGCATGTTTAGGTATGATCTCATGAATGGAATGCTACTACTTAGATGCGAGAACCAGTGACACCATATGCTCATACCAAGTTCAAAACTCCACAAATTGAAACACATAACACTCAAGATTGAAGTCACGGGTTGTACTGGGGCTTGGGGTGTTTGGATAACAAAGAAAGGCTATGGAAAACAAAGGTTCTTAAAAAATAGTGAGCAAAGCACTTGAATCAACTTAGAATTCACTTTTGAATGAAAACTCAACTTTTGAACAAAAAGGGAGAATTTAGACAATTTAGGGCCAGATTTGGTGTTTTGAACCCTTTCTTTCTTTCTTTTCTTTTCTGTTTTTCTTTTTCATACGTTTTTCACAATTTTTTTTCTTTTCTTTTGAATCTCAAAACATACATAAACACTTAAGAACAAAACATTCTCTCCCCCATACTCATTTTCTTTCATAATGTAACTCAAAAGGAATTCATTTAAGTCATGCTCACTATCTTTTAAGAACAAGGGTGTGGACTGTCCTAAACTAGGCTAGGTGAGGATAATGTGGGTTAACAAAGAATAAAGGCTAAACAAGGCTCAACGGGGTTAACTTAAACATATAATGAAGTAGGATACATGGCAATTTGGCTTAGGTGGTGGTCACTACACAACTTCTTCCTGAATATGTGTTATGTAAATCAATTAACATGCTTTGAATGAAATGGGAATGAGTTCTAGCATTTGGAACTATATGATGAAACGCCTTCTAAGTAGTAACCAAGCAAAGAATAATGAGATCATGCAACGACTTTTAGAAACAATAATGCACAGATTTTAACTCTCCAAATAACGTTTAGGCTCAAGTCTCACAAGGTTGTAGCGTTTGTTTGAGTTCCTTCCTTCAAGCATGTTACAAAACGAATTTTTCTTTTATGATTGCATGTGAAGTCATACATTATAACCATAACCCAGCATATACCAAGAGTAAATCAAACTTTCATCCATGTTAATCATTCTCTTTAACAGTCATGCAATTACAAACCGAATCCTCATCATTGTGTTGGAAGGTACCCTAAGACACAAACACACAAAAACGACTCAAAACACTCTTTTTAGGCTTTTCAAAACATGTTTTTCAAATTTTTATGTGATTTTCGGAGTTATAAAACAAAACATACTAAAACACTCTAAAACAACATAAAAATACCTTAAAACAGCAAGGAACAACACTTGAAGTTATGGGTGATAAAATCCCACGAATTTGCATCAAATATACTTAGTTACCCCCCCCACACTTAAATCAAACATTGTCCTCAATGTTTTAAGCATAGATTCACACAAAACATAAGTAAACACATAAACAGCAACTAAACATACTAAACATGGCAGAATGTAACTAACAAAGAGAAGAGTTTAGGGACGCAAATCTGGTTGTGGAGTGTAAATTCCATCTTCTCCTTGGTGATTGCATTGAGGCTTGATCTTGGTGATTCCACAGGCTTAATCTTGAACTGGGCTGGAGGATTCTTTTGGTCTCCCCCGAAGGTCTGAGCTTACTCCTTTTATCTGTTTCTTTGTTCAATCTTTCCAATTCGTATTGAAGAGGGTTAGAGGATAACTCAGCATATGCAGTTGTTGCGCTTGTCTCCACATGCTTCAATGTATCATTTTCACTTGCCTTACTTGCTCCCCTTGCAGAAGTGGTCCCTTATCTGGAAGTGTATAAACCATTGAAGATGACTACTCGAGAGCAACGCTAGGTAAGCAACCAGGGAATAGATTCCAGGTAGTCGGTTCCAGATTGGAAGACTGACTCCAAGTGCCGGCTGATTGCTTTCTTTCAGTTTGCTATGCGAGTAAGAACAAGGACAAAGGAAAAGACAGGGAAAGAGCATGATATGAGATACTTTTGCTTTTGACCTTGATGATATGAGATACCTTTGCTTTTGAAGAAGCGGCGAATGAATCAGCACATGTATTTGTTGTGCTTGTCTCTACATGCTTCGATCTACCGTTTCCTCCTGCCTCATCTGTACTCCAGGCATCTGGTATCTTCTTTGGGGAAGAAGAAAAAATTGAGTATTTCGAGAGGCTTTGCTGGGAGTGCGCCCTCAGAGGTGAGGAAGAGTTGGGCATTTTTTTTTTTTTTTTTGCAGGTCTGCCTTGCCATAAAAGATGAAGGTCGACATATATAGGGATCAATAGCAAGTGGTGGTACTGTTCTTTTACCATTGTCTCTTTGATTTCTGAACAAACGCTTCTTCGATTTTTGAGCAAGCGCCTCTTCGATTTCTGAACAAATGCCTCTTCCATTTCTGAGCAAGCGCCTCTTCGATTTCTGTTTGGCAAGTAGTAGTGTGGATGTGGCTTTGTCACCCACGCTTGTCGGCAAAAGTGTGTAGTTGGGATGATGACCTCCACGCGTTTTCAACTTTGTCAGAGATTTTTTGACAAAGTTGCACGTGTTATTTGAAAAGCCGAAAGAGTGTTGGCGAACTTTACGCAGGAAAATCTGGCTTTACGCAAGAAAATCCGGCTTTTTGAATCGGTGGTCGTGTCGCCTTTCATTTTTATAGAGGTATCGATCACCTCCAACATGCACACTTTGAAGATTGCCCATTTGTGAAAATCGTCTCCGGCCCTTTGAGATTTAACTTCATCCACCCTTCTCTTTTAACACCTTTTAAAAATGGCTAACCCATTTAACATTTGCTTAGATTTGAGTCTCAGCAGTGATCCGGGTGCGCCGCGTCAGACTAAGGTATGGTGCCCGTCTTTCTTATCTTCTAATGGCCCTCTTACAGGTGAAGACTCCGTGATGACGGATGCAACAACAGCTACGATAGTAGCTAGGAACCTCCTCACTCCAAAAGATAGTAGGCTGCTTTCAGAACGGTCCGATGAGTTGGCCGTTCAAGATTCCCTAGCTCTCAGTGTTCAGTGTGCGGGCTCTGTGTCCAACATGGGCCAACGCCTACTTGCTCGATCCCGCCAAGTTGAATCATTGATGGCGGAGGTGGAAAATCTTAAGCAAGAGATCAAGCAGCTTAAGCACGAGAATAGAAGTTTGCACGTGCTTGCAAATAATTATTCGACGGGCATGAAGAGGAAGCT
The DNA here is from genome assembly GCF_041283825.1 of Pyrus communis. Lineage (NCBI taxonomy): Eukaryota > Viridiplantae > Streptophyta > Magnoliopsida > Rosales > Rosaceae > Pyrus > Pyrus communis. Next base: position 16,567,424 of record NC_142566.1, read on the forward strand.
TGATGAGCTGCAAGAATTTGAAGGTCGAATTCAAAGTGACCATCAAAGGCTTGCGGCTTTCCTCCAGAGGCACCTTTTTCCTGCGTCATCTAGCGTTCCACCAAGTATCGAGGCCTCAAATGATCCATCTTCGATGCCTTCCGCTCCTGGAGTTTTGCCAAGTAGTGGGGGTTCACGTAAACAACCTTTGTGAAAGTTACATTTTTTTTTTTCTTTCCGCACTTGTAACTTCTCGGAGATCAATGCTTTATTTTATTCAGTGTATTGGGTTGCCTCCCAAGTAACGCTTTCTTTATCATCTTGCAGCCGGATGATGGTATGCTCATTCCTCAATTAGAGCCCACGGCATGGAGGGGTATGTCCTCCACGACATGCTCCTTGAACACTTTTATAATATGGCTCACTGAATGGGCGGGGATAACGATCCTCCCTGATGGTGATGTTTTGGTTCTGAACGTCCATGTACATGCTCCCATCACCTTGAAATTGATTGGGTACCTGCACCAAAGAAGGTAACAACCTATTAGTTGAAATGGGAATCGGAATTGGGATTGGAGACTTACTAGGATGTTGTGGTAATGCCCCAAGGGCAGCCATCATCTCGCCAATTTTAGCACAGGGCACGGCCATATTGGATGTTTTTAGGGTAGTGGCGTGCTATTTTTGCTCCAATCCAATTCCTTCCTCGATGGTGGTTCTAGATGCATCCTTCTTGATTGGTGCTGAACGTTCCGGCCCTAAATTTTTAATTATACCTATGGCAAAACAAGAACGAACATCATTAGTATTCTCAATGGATTCAGAAACTTTAAAGTTAATAGTATCACCAGCAAACTCCATAGTTAAGGCTCATTTGGCCACATCAATCTTGGTGTGGGCTGTTTTCATGAAAGGTCATCCAAGTAAGAGTAGCGATGGTGGAGAGTGGGTTGAATCCTCTATGTCGAGCACATAGAAATCTGCAAGAAAAATCAAGTGGTCCACCTGCACCAAAACATCTTCCAAAACTCCTCTCGGGTATGCATTAGATCGATCAGCTAATTGAATAATGACACCATCATTTTTAAGCTCCCCTAGATTCATAGATGCATAAACAGAGTATGGCATGACATTAATTGATGCACCTAAATCTAGCATAGCATGTTCGAACCTTTTATTACCAATTACACAAGGGATGGTGAAACTACCTGGATCTTTGCATTTAGGTGGCAACTTTCTTTGCAATATGGCAGAGACATTCTCACTTACATGTACCACCTCTTTTTCCCGAATCTGTTTCCTTGTTGTACAAATCTTCTTCAAAAACTTCGCATACTTCGGAATTTGCTTTATTGCATCAAGGAGCGGGATATTGACATGCACCTTCCTAAACGTCTCCAGGATGTCTTTTTCATCCTCCTCTATCCTTGCTTGCATAAACCTGCTAGGAAAGGGCACGTTTGGTGGAATCACATTAGAAACAATTGAGTTTGGACCTACCTTACATTTGTTGGACGGCCTAGGAGCTTGAAGTGGTTGCGGCAAAGGTTGCTCCACCCTTGCCGTGGCTTTGCCCTTGCTCTCTTCCTCTTTCAGCAACCTTTCATCCTCTTCTTGGCTTGATTTTGGTGGTTGTGAGGTGGTTCCAACTTCCTTACCACTTCTCAAGGTAATTGCGTTGGCGGTTTCAAAGCCTCTCTTCGGGTTTGGAATGGTTGAGCTAGGGAGCTTGCCTTGGTCTCGGAATTGCCCTACAAACTCCGCGATCTGCCTAATTTGCTTCTCCAGTTGATCTACCCTCTTATCTTGGTTCTGCATTGCTTTGGCTTGATTCTCTTGCCCCTGAGACAATTTAGTTAGTAACTTAAGAAGTGTATCATTGTCTAGGGACGTACCTGAAGCATTTGGGGCAGATTGATGTGGAGCATGTGTGGGTGCATATGGCTTGGTGAAGAACCCCAGGGGTTGTTGGAATCCACTTTGTTGGGCATATTGTGGTGTATCTCTCCATCTGAAGTTCGGGTGGTCTCTCCAACCTGGATTATAGGTATTTGAATATGGGTCGTTCCTTGGTTGGTTTTGATTCCCATAGCCCACGGCATTGGCAGATTCCCACCCTCCGTTCTCAATTAACTGAGGGCATGTCTCCGATGGATGCCCTTGCATTGAACACATGCCACACACTTGGTTTTCTTGTGGTTTTGACCCTTTGACAACCTGAGACACAAGAGAAGTAAGATTAGCCAATTGTGATTGAATATCAGAAATTGCACTTACCTCATTCACACTTTGTTGCCGTGGCCCTTCTCTTTGTCCAACACCTTCATATTGTTGAGCATTGTGTGCTCGGTTGGCAATTAGAGCTTTGGCATCTAACAGAGTCTTGTCCACTAATGCACCACCTGCCGAAGCATCTAGCATTTGACGTTCCATGGGAAGGAGTCCCTCGTAGAAATATTGAATGAGCAGCTCCTCCTTCATTTGGTGCTGTGGACATGAAGCAACAAGTGATTTAAAACGTTCATAATAAGATGGAAACGACTCACCTTGATTTTGTTGGATGCCACTAATTCGTTTCCTCAAGAGAATGATCTTTGCAGTGGGAAAGAATTTCTCTAAGAATGCACGTTTCATACTTTCCCAAGAATTGACAGTTCCAGGGGACAATTCAAACAACCAATCTTTGGCCTTGTCCATAAGTGAGAATGGAAAGGCCTTCATCTTCAAAATACTCCCATCAACGTTGATGGGTGTCATACTTGAGCAAACTACTTCAAATTCCTTAAGATGTTTGTTAGGATCTTCCATGGACAACCCATGGAATTTAGGAATATGATGTAATAAACTAGACTTAAGTTCAAATTCTTCCGTCTTACCTTCAGATGCCGTAGGGTATTGTATGCATAACGGAATGGCATTGCCCATACCTAAGGCAGAGAGCTCTTTGATGGTTCGATTGTCCACTGCCATGGTTGGTACTTCCTTTTCAACCTCAATTTCAACTTCTTACTCTTTTAATTCAGGTTCGGGACTAGGAGGATTAGACGCTTGCGATTTCTTTTTCCTTCTCAAAGTCCTCTCGAAATCACGGTCAAAGTCGAAGATATGCTCACGAACAGGTTGTGAGCCACGGGTCATAAACTAGGACCTGCACACAAAAACAAAACACACACACACGGTGAAAAAAAAATGAAAACACAACAGAAACTAAATAATTTAAACAAGACTCAAGACAAGGGATTAGCAACTTTGCTAATCCCCGGCAACGGCGCCAAAATTTGATGCGAAACTTATTTGACACACAAATTAAACCCTATTTGTGACAATTGTAGTAATGATGTAAGTAGGGATCGTTCTAACCGGGGATTAACTAGGGGTGCTAATCTACTTTGAATTGACTCAAAAACACAAAAACTAAACTTAAAGACTCTTAACAAGACTACTATGACTCAGAATAGCTTTGAAACACTCAAAACTGCCTAAAACAATCAAATTGACTCAAATAGAAACTAGAACTTAATTTGGACGAATTTAAAAGTGTTTGTGACTCCAAATACTTAAGAACACAAAATAAAACAAAATCGAATGACTAAGACTCAGCAAAATATAGGGGGATTGTGGTTGGAGGAATTTAAACTAGATGGACAGAATGTAAAGAAAACAGATTGTAATTAAGGACAAAATGTAAGTATGAATGTGATGAAAATATGGATGGAATGCTAGCTAGAAGGTTCTTCTCCACACATGTTACACTTGCATACAAGATGATTTTCAGTTAGTCTTTCGATAAATTATGAAACTCAACACCCCGGGTTAATTAGGTCCGCTTTAAATTAACCGTCAAGTTCTCCTTAAGTTAATGAATTGGATGGGTTTACGCAACGCAATTCACAACATTCTCCAAAAGTCCTTTACGTGAAAAGCACAATAAAGATACAATCAAAGATCATTAAGCATCATGAAAACTATAAGTGTTGACGAGGCCTTCGTTACTATGATGAGCATGAAACTAGTGCCAAGAATTCATTTAACGCGATTGTTTATAAGCAACCTCCACTACTTGTGAATATAAGTTCATAACTATTAGGTGAAACTCACTTATATTCTAGCGTCATATTCATGCATGAAAATTAAGCGTGCACTCTCAATAAACATACATAAATAAGTTATCAATCAAACGGTTAAACAAATTGAATCCACAACTTATGAAATTCCAACCAAAGGTAATCAATTCATATTGCAAGCATAAACATGGTTTCGAATCACCCCCTAGCTAAAGGGGGTTTAGTTCCTCATACGTACAAGACAAAGAGAATTGAAATTAAACATTGAAATCAAAGGAAAAGAAACACCTAAACATTCCAACAACTCAAACTTGAATTGTATGAACGTTTAGGCCCTCTTCTCTTCCTCTTTGTTGCGGCACAAGGTCTAAGGATAGGTTTTGGGATGGTATTTGTATGGAAGAATGGATGTGTGATGGTAGGGTAGTGTTTTGGAGGGATGGGGAGTGGTTGGAGTGGCTGCAATGGAGGAGAAAAATGCTGAAAAATGGAAGGGGATGCACGGCAAAGAATGGGCTATTTTGTGTTGGTGTGTTGTGTGATTGTTTTGTGTGGTTTTATAGGGAGAGAATGGATGGGAGAGCATGTGAATGGCAGCTAGGAGGGAATAAGAGGGAATGCATGTGGAATGACAACTAGGTTGGTTGGTGGAAAGCTGGAAATGCAAAGGGGAATGATGGAAATGGGATGGGAGTGCACGACAATGGGTGGTTTTGTGTGCATGTGGCTGAATTGTTTGTTGGGAAAGCTTGTGAGTGAATGATTAAAGATGCATGTGGATGAATTATAGAATAGGAAAGCATGTGATTGACAACTAGGGTGAATGGTGGCTGCAATGATGAAGTGGGATGGCTGAAATTAGGATGGGAGGCCACGACAATGGTTGTGTTTGGGTGCATGTGGCTGAAATTGGTAGGTTATGCATGGGTTAGGATGGTTTTTGGGAAGAGAATGGGCTAGGCCCTTTGTTTTATGTCCTAAAGTGCATACAAGGCCTTCAATTTCGTCCAACACTTTGGCTCCAAGCATAAGCTATCCATCCTTAGCCCAACAGTGCTCCAAAAGGCCCCAAAAGGCTCCCCAATGCATCCTTCCGTCAAATACGTCTTATGATCCTGAAAACACACAAAAGAAGCTTGAAGAATTAAAATAACTAAGAATTAATAACATAAATGCACGAAAACGAGCCAACTAAGTTGCCTAAATATGCTCCTATCACGAGGCGGGGCTGATCACGGGCTGCACCTCGGGTGCTCTTGTTCTTTCGGCAGAGTTAATGTAGGGGTGGAAAACGTGGCTAAGAGAGTTATGGCCTTACTTCGTGTTGTGACACCCGAAGTTCCACCACTTGCGCGAGGATGTTCTTATTCTTCGCTTTGGTTGCGGGAACAACTTAATCCTTTCTTGACGCCATTTGTGCTTTTTACAGGTTTGAAGATAGAGATGAGAGGTAAAAATTGTCCTACTGGGCATGCCAAATTTGTAAACACAAAGATTCCTGCGACAAATAAAACAAGAACATGTGTACAAAGTAAATTTTGTATTAATGAATTTGTAGGTTACAGTTACAATTTGATCATCTAATTTGATCTTCGTAAGGTGTAGATTTATGGTGTTTTTAATCCAAGGGTCGTGGTGACTTGACCTTGGATAAATGGTTGGAAGTTTCTTCAAGGGCCATCAGGGCTTGATCTTGAATGAAAGAGGGCCTCAAGGATTTGGCTTGTGGCGAGGGAAGAACTGGCAGATGTAAGCGGTGTTTGTTGATTCTTTGAGGGTGTCGACAGAGAACAAAGATAGCTTTCTTGATCCTTTGGAATTCTTGGGAATTTGGGATGTTGGATGCTTGAGAACTTTAGAGTTTCAAAGTTTCAAGGATTTTGATGAATGAATCTTTTCCAATTTGGGAGTAGAGAAAATGTATGTGAATTGGTACCTCAAAATGAATGCCTTGGCCTCCTATTTATAGATTTTTTCAAGGCTTAGTTTTGAATATAATAATAAATAAATAAAAAAAATCCTTTATGTCAAGTATTGACACGTGTCCTTCTTGATGACTCGTTTGGTTCTGTTGAGTCACACGCTATTTTGTACAATTTGTGCGACATATGGCATGTGACATGTATGTCTCGGCACGTTGAAATTTTAATACGTTGGCCAACATTTATTTCTCTGAAATTTTGATGTCTATAGTGGCATTTGGTGATTAGTTTTTATTAACATGATGATAGTTGATAATCAACATAAGTACTTGGAATGTATATATGTTTTGGTGTTTCAAACCATGACCTAGTGTGGCAATTAAACTGACAAGTATAGTGTTGAGATTTTCGAGTTATTTTTATAAAAGAAGTTTAGTTTTTCATTTTATTTTTACTTTTACTCGCACACCGTGAGTGGGGTTATTTTTCCACCAACCCTAGATCCGGGGTGTGACATCTGCTTTGTTAAATGACTAAAAGAGATGGTCTTCACAAATAAATCTTTCTTTTAACGATCGAAATTGAAAACTTTTCTTTGCATAAAAAGAAATGTTTTTGAATGGAGATTAAAACTATGAGTTGTCTTCCCAAGATGGGAAGAGATGTAACTCATTTCTCCATGACTTAGCCTAAGTGAAAAATTCTCAATCTGCAAAGAGAATTGGGTTCACACACGAGTGACTTCTAGACAATTTTCTTTATTTATGTTGACATTGATAGTCATTCTAACTTTCTAACAGTACGTACCTTGGTGGATAACAAAGAACGTCGCTTCCATATCTGGCTTATACATTCTTATCTCGTTGTATTCAGAGTAAGAGTCCAAGAAGCTTAGTAATTTGTGCCCCGTGGTCGAGTCCACCAACAAATCGATCCATGGGAGTGACACACCCTGACCTAATAGCAATTAAGAGGTTGTATTGTTGATAGCCGACACTAATTCACAAGATAACCCCTATCATTAGATGATGTCACAATGCCAACTTAATGACAAAGCCATAGTAAGGAATTAACGATGTGAATAGATTTGAACAAAAATGTTCTTTATTAAATTCAAATGTCAACAAGCCTGCAAATCCAAAACAACCCCCCACTTAGGGACATCAGTTAAGGGGTACATCCCATTATTATCACATCATCTGGAACAGACAGTAGTTCATACAACAGTTAACACAAAGCAGTGTAGTGCAATGCCATGCATAATCAAAAGTTCAAACATGCAATTATTACAAACTGGATAAAATTGCAGTAAAGAGATCATCACCCAAGTCCGTAGGTGGAAGCCTCACTGGCAAGCCTACTTGTCACCCCCTGAAGTTTCCTTGTTCTCACTATGTCCTAAGGGGTCGACAAAACAATGTGTTAGTCGATCAAGTTTATCTAGTCAAAATCATTTAAACATATATCCCCTGTTTTGAAATCACATATGAGTTAAAAATTACATAATAATAATACTAACATTATAGTAATAATTGTCATATCTCAACTCTCATCGTACCAAAATAAGTAACTCAATCATACACAAAACATCATTCAAGTTGTATAGCAAGCAAGTGAAATGGCATCTACCTGATTGATGACTAGCGTCTACTAGAGTATCTAGCATGTACTTGCAATAAACCTATGGTCGTAGCTAGCTATACGAGATGTATGTTGGCCATGTGGTGAAAATAAATCTCCAATAGCCTCAAGATATCATTTAAAATCTAACTATATTCAAGTCTCCTTAAAGGCCATCCAATAGTAATATACATCGGCATATATAATAGTTTATTTAAAAACGTTTAGCTTTCGAAGGGATCCACTCACAGGTAAGTAGAATGTCCTTCCTCGTTAAGCTTCTTGCCTGAATCCCTTTTAACCTTGTGTATACCTATGAACGTAATATTTAGCTTAAATAAGCATTTCTAGACATTCTAAGAAAATTATCCACGTTACCATTTAACCTTTGAATTTACACAAATGAAGGGCATCATGTGATTCAGAATGACGAATTTAAAAACCTAAAATAGGTATCGGGTTCCTCATGCGCCGCCGTGCTCTGGCCATGCATCAACACGAGCTGTCACGCACCAGGAAGACGCACCACCATCATGTCACTGTTGCTACTGAACAAGACATCGTACTTACCATCAGCATTTGGCAAGTAGTTGTTACACTCGCCGTCGACAGTGCCACGCGCCGGTCGTCTAGAAAGTTTAACCTAGGAAACAGAATATACCTGCCTTAAAGGAATATACCGTTAAATCTAAAAGCATAATCGTTGTTGCCGTCAAGTTTAATGGCCATTGCCATTGATCGCCATCTGCCATTATCAAGACCTCGTCGAAAACTGCAGAAAACCCACAACACGATTACGGGCTCGGATATTTCAACGTGTTTTAAACCAAAACTTAAACAAAACCTCAGTAATACAAAGGCTCATTTCAACATGTTTTGAACCAGAATTTGAACAAAACCTCACTAATAGGTTTAAAACTTACCCGAGGGTTGAATCCATTTCGGATTCAATAGAGACTCATCGAATTTCATCATTAGATTCTAGAAACGAACACATTGAGCAAGCATGTAAATTTCCTGAGCTTTCCAGCTCAAAATCCACATGCAATTGAAGATTTAATTGCCTAGAATTGGTTTCAACTGAGTTAAAGCACCACCAGTCATGAACTCTATGACTTTTGGCCAAAATTGCTCGTCGAAAACAGGGAAACATGCACAATATACTAAAGAGATTAAAACCCTCGAATCCTAACTCAACCTCAACGCAGATCATCATAGAACCAACACTAGAACTTAACATTAGTCAAGAATTAAATTTTAGGTGAGAAACCTCACTAGGGTTCAAGAATGGAGCTCGAGGCTCTCGACTTCAATGGCAAAGCACCTCACGGTGCTCCGATGATGCATGCAAGACCATATTCGTGTTCCCCGAGTCCCATGGGTTTAGAATATGTATATTTAAGGTTAGATTGGTGACGGAATAGGTGATGGTGGTGACTAAGACTCACAGTGCTAAAGAGAGATGGAAAGAGCTTCGAGAGTTAGAGAGAGAGTGAAGTTGCAAGAATTGAAGTGGAAGGCCCCGAGTAGGGCATAATCCCACTTAAAATGATTTTAAGTGAAATTACAATTTTGCGCCCACACTAATTCCGTGACAAAATGTAACCATCATAACTCCAATTTCAAATTTGTTTTCGACCATGCATTCATGAATACATAAACCATTTTAAAAAAAAAAATCTAAGAAAGTATAAGAAGCTAAAATTCAAGTCAAGGCTCGATAATTACTCAAGACATCCAACTAGAGGCATTTTAGTCATTTCACGTGATTTGAGAATAATATACAATATTTTAAGGTACTGGTTGTAACAGGGAGTAGGAATAGATCCTTTAGAGAGGCCATATTTAGGTTTGTGAAATCTACACATACTCTCTACTTAGCATTCTTTTTTACACTAATACCATGATCGCTAGCCATTTTAGGTGGTGCACTTTGACGATGAACTTGGCATCTTTGAACTTGTTGATCTCTACCTCTATGATATTACTTTGCTCTGTTTTGTGATTTCGTTTGCGTTGGATAACTGGTTTGGCAATTAGGTCCAGGTTAAGATGATGGCATATCACAACAGAATCGATTTCGGGCATTTCTTTTGCTGACCAAGCGAACACATCTTTGTTTGCCCTCATGGAGTTAGTGAATAACCCTTTTCTGCGATCGGTCAGTTTGATCTGATCCTAAATTTTTGTTGCGTTCTATCAGATCGAAACTGGTACTACATCATCTTCGTTTGCCTTTGACTTTGGGTGTTGTCGTCCTTGGGGTCAAGATCTAGGTCAAATTCTTTGTAGCTCGTCTACTGACCCCCTGACTGTGATTGTTATGCCGACTCTTCCATGAGGGCACTGAATCTTCGCTCTTCCTTCCAGATTATGTTTATGCTTTCGTCAGCACAGTAACATGTTGTCGATTAGTCTCCTTTAATTACCTTTACTCCTCTTAAAGCAAGGTAGCGGAGTAGTTGATAGTAGTTGGAAGGGACAACTTTCATCTTGTGTAACTTATTCTGGCTGAGGATGGCATTATGGGGAGTTAGGCAATCCATGATGTGGAAGATTACCACGTGGCTATAGTGTTCTGCCTGGACTGCTAGCTTTATCGTCCTTAGTGATCGGATCGGAGCCTTATTGAAAATGTAAAGTGTGGTCTGTCCTTCGTTGATGTTGTCAAGAACTCCCACTTTTCGATGGCATCTTTGAAGAGTGCCGGCTAAAGGCACTTTGTCGGTCAAGTCAGTGAACTGTTTTAGACTCAAGTAGTGGTCAATAAAATTCAAGTATAAAGATTACATTACTAGAGATGAACCATAGATGTGTGTATCCATATCGTAGGGATAGATCTTTCTAGGGTAAAATCCTTGTTCAAAGCCGGGTGATTCCTAAAAGATATTTAGAAGTAGATATTACACCATTTTAGGACTTGTGATTCCTTGCGCTGCAAACCAATTCCTATATTATAGGAACTCTAAGACTTATAAAGGATCTGATTATGTCTATATCTGGATCAAATTGGATGTTTTACGAAACAAGCATGTTTATCTAGCAGAGTCACTAGGATTCCACATATTGCCCCAGAACAGCGTGATGATGGTACCGCTGCTCCGTTTGGTCCAACTTTGCTCGAAGTTGGTGAGTTCACGACTAGAATTTTGAGGTAACTGTATTTGGATCAACCTTACTCTGGCCCTAGAAAATCATGGTCTCACACCTAGGTAGCGTTGATTCAGGGAAACGTTACCTCCCAAACTTAATGATTATAAATATTTCCATTGCAATAGTTAGAGTACCACCTTACTCTGATACTAGGTCTTTAGCCCATGGGAATCCTTCTTGCCCTAGACTTTTTTTTTTTTTTTTTTTTTTTTGCATCGATTAGACTAAAGGTAAAAAGTCGTTAGGTATTAACACTAGCATTAACAAGGTTCTCTTCAACACTTATGTTTGTGGTAAAGCGATTTGGTCAAGAGGTTATTGAGTTCAATTCTCAATGAAAGCACTGATTGTCAGAACCAAATTTGCTTCATCGCTTCTGGTGGTGATGCCGAAACTCGTTAACTTCTAAAAGAACGAACAACCATAAGTAAGCTAAAGACCGAGGGGTGTGCTGGTCAAAGGTTTTCTAAAGATCAAGTTAGTAAGAAATATTAAGACTCAAGTAGTATGCAAGGGAATAAGTATGCAGAGATTGGGTTATCAGATATGAATCCTAGAATTGTGTATTTATACCAGTCGTGGAAGAGACCTGCTAGGATAGTAAAATCCTTATTGAACCAGGAAAATCCATGAGGATATCTAGGAAGTAGATATGCCATTCTCTTAGGAGTATGATTACTTGTAGCACACGCTGGTCTTTAGATTGTAAGGACTTCAAGACTATAGGAAACCTGTTGATTTCTTGCTAGATTAGGTTCCTGAATCTTGCAAAACAAGCATGATCTATCTCATCGAAGTCGATGGACTTTGGCCACTGATTCTGAAATAGGATGATGATGGCATTGCTGATCTACTCCGCATCGGAAGCTATTTTGTTTATGACCGAACTTCTAAAGCATGTGTATTCGGATCAGTGTTAATCTGACCCTGGAAAAACATAGTTCCACATAAGAGATCTTGGAGGTGGTCAATCAATGGAATTAAGTCTAGGTCCAAAGGTACAACTCACAAATACCTCTCTTTATTCTTCAATATGTTTCTTTGATGCTTCAACTATGAACCTATGCTTCTTAAACGGGATTTCCATAACTATTGATTGTTTTACTTCCGTTATTTATGTATATAAATTCTGAATTGTATATTCATGCAAGTCATTAGAAATTCCATAGAAATCTCCATAGTTCCCTTCATTATATATATAGGAAGCCTTTAAGGAAAATGATCCTCATTTTTTTTTTAAATGGAGATTAGTTGTGAGGTCCACAACATATCGAACTTTAATAATCTGAACCATCTATTTTTCAAGTTGCGCTTCATAGATCATCCTTGCAAAATATTAGCCAAATTGGAAATATTTAAGACGTCTAATTAGATTCAAAAAAATTAACGCATACTTTGTTATATAATAAATAATAAAATTTTAGCTTGATTATTAAATAGGCAAATAGTTTCGAATTGAATTGAATTTTTGTAAGGATGATCTATGAATGATCTATGAATTGAGACTTGCAAAATAGATTCAAATCGTTGATATTTGATGAGCAGTGGATCCCACATCTAATCCTCATTTTTTGATAAAAATGTGGATCCTTTTGCATAAAAGGCCATATATATATAATCTCCAACATACTGGACTGCAGAAGGTGATATCCAACTATTGTAAATAATTTATAGAAATTTATTCTGATGTAGAAAATAAAAATCGCTCGTTATGATCGGCGTTTTTGGGTTTCTCGTTTACAACGCTGGTTTGCCACTTGAACTCCACCCCTGCTGATTCTAGGTATAAATTCACTTGACTAGACTCCTGCTCTTTCAACGGACACAGATAAAAAAATATAAAACATGGTTCAGAGAGAACTAGACAGAGAAAGATAGAGGTAGTGAAGTAGAGAGAGAGAGAGAGAGAGATAGCAAAAGCAATGACATAAATGGAACGTATGGGTGGTGGGCTTCCTCCAAGGCATGCAAAATCATCAAACCGTGGTAAAAGTCTCTCTTGGCAAATGACATCTTGCTTTGCTCTTTTATTTATTGATATATTTTTCATATTACTTGTTTTAATTTATTCTTGATGATTTTATATATGTGTATGTGCGCATATATAAAATAAGAGTTGGTTTTCTGATTATTTTTTTTTTCATTTTCTTATTTTTTTATGGAATTTTATTGCATGCATGTCTATTTCTCTTCAAAATTTAGTGACCCAAATTTATTCTCTTCCTCTCTCCCATTTTTCCCAAATATAGGTTTTTGTCCAAGGCCGATCTCAAAGTTTTTGCATTCAATCTTGCATTTGGTAGTCTTTTGCATTTAATTTTGTGTTTGTCTCAGCTCCTTATGTGCTAAACTGCAAATATCACAAACATATCCCTAATCTTTTTAGGATTTTCATTCTTTTGTCAAGATTTTAACACAATTTTTTTCGTAGGCGATTTTCCCTGCTTGATATAGTTTGTGTGTGTTCGTGTTTTTTTTTGTATTTATTTGTGTGTTAGATTTTTGGAGGAAGTCAAATGTATTTCTTCCCTGTCAGAATAAAATTAAATTTTCTATTTTTTTTTTTTTTTTTTTGCTTTCTTTTCTGCATTATTTTGTCATTACACCACATATTATGACATTTTTTCAATTGCATGATTGATTCTTTTTTTTCTTTCCTACATCAGGTTGTCATTGTTGCATTTTTGACATGGCTTGGATGGTTCATCCCTGGAGAATTTGGTCTTTTTCCGGAAAACTCAAAAGGCATCGATAAATTTGAGCTGGCATTACAATTCGGTATCTCAGTATTAGTGGTTGCTTGCCCTTGTGCCTTGGGACTAGCAACCGCCCTACGACAGTAATGGTTGCAACAGGGAAGGTGCTTCGCAAGGTGCTCTTATCAAGGGTGGAAATGCACTCGAAAAGGCTCATAAGGTAAGACCACCTTATCTTGGGAAACAAATTGCTTTTCAATTCAGAATCTGGGTTTTCAACTTTTCATGCATTTTATTTTCATGTTTTTTCGGTATGGCTTCATTATACTTGTTCCTACTTACTCGTCCTTCTGAGGACGTCGAAAACCTGTTTGTTTTGGTATTAGGAAATGACAATTACTAATTAGATACTATCCATATGTCTGAGGGTGCAAGTGTAGTCCGTTTTCTCATCTTTCCTTTGTTATGAAGTTGCTCTCCTCGTATTGTTCTAGTCATTTTGTATTATGACCTATGCTACCAACATAGTTCCGTAATATAACAGGTTATGCACTTCATTTCTGACCAGTGAAACGCTCTGCCTCCGTTCTGTCAACGTTTAGGCTCTTGACATAAAACTAAATGCAATCTATGTCATTGGGTCTCTTGACATAAAACTAAATGCAATCTATGTCATTGGGTATGAAGGATGTTCTTTCTGTATGTATTGGGATTGAACAAGCAACTATCATTTCATGTTTGGAATTTGTCTCATATGACTCTTTGGTTCTGGAACGATTGGTGGTTGTATGCACCTTGTCTATGTCAGCAAGCCATACTTGCCAAGTTTCCCCGTTTCTTGTAGATAACAGCTCTTACTGAGGGAGAGTTTTCCCCAACTCCTTTTCTGATAACAAGGCTAATAATTGTTTCGTTCTTTTTTTTTTTTTCCTTTCTAAAATTAAAAGTTGAACAAATGGTACCTAAGTCATGAAGGTTGATACATTTTTTAGCATTTGGCACTTTATTGATGTCTGGACGTTTACTGACATGTGTTTGATGCTTGCAGGTGAAAACGGTTGTCTTTGATAAAATAGGGACTCTAACAGTTAGGAAACCCGTGGTTGTCAATGCAGTGCTTGTCTCCAATTACTCAATGGAGGAGTTCCGTGCTGTTTTTATTACCACAGACGTTGGTGCTTATATTTCAAATTTGTACATTAAAAGCTTCATTTGCGTAGTTGCATTAAAAATGTTAGTGTTTGTAGAGTAGTTAGGATGAGATAAATCACTGTTTATGTTATCGTAAAATTGATTTGTCAATCATGCTAACATTCCTCTATCTGAGAAATATGTAGGCAAATAGTGAACACCCAATAGCGTAATCGGTGGTGGAGCATGCTAAGAGGCTGCAAAAGCCGTTTGGATCAACCGAACAGGTGATGGAGGCTGAGGATTTTGAGGTGCACACAGGAGCTGGCGGCGTTAGTGGAAGAGTTTGAGACAAAATGGTTTTGGTTGGGAACAAGAGACTCATGCGCATAATAATGTCCAGGTTAGTCCTGAGGTTGAGAAATATGTTTCGGAACACGAGAATCTGGCTCGAACATATGTGTTGGTTGCCATTGATGGAAAGATTGCCGGGTCTTTTGCTGTAACTGATCCAGTGAAGCCAGAGGCTGCGCAGGTTATCTCTTATCTTCACTCGATGAACATTACTAGCATCATGCTTACTGGTGATAACTGGGCTACAGCAGCAGCCATAGCGAAAGAGGTTGGCTTTGATAAGGTGTACGCTGAGACGGATCCACTGGGTAAAGCTGATAGAATCAAAGAATTGCAGGTACGATTATGAAATATTACGAGGGTGGTGTGAATACATTACAATACCCAGCTACACACGCTGTTTTATTCTGGTTTGCAGATTCAAATGACTTATCTATATTAAACCGATGTTTTTAAGAAATTTTCAAACTATTTCTATATTAAGTTTGTTTAGCCATTTCTAACAGTTAACTGAAATTGGCTGCAGATGAAAGGAATGGCGGTGGCAATGATGGGGGATGGAATTAATGACTCTTCAGCTTTGGTTTCAGCAGATTTTGGCATGGCAATTAGTGCTGGCACCGACGTAGCTATAGAAGCCGCTGATATAATTCTGATGAATAGCAACTAATTGGAAGATGTAGTTACAGCCATAGATCTCTCCAGAAAAACTATGTCACGAATTCGATTGAATTATGTCTGGGCCCGGGCTACAATATCCTTGGCATGCCAGTCGTAGCTGGAGTCTTGTTCCCTTTCACTAGAATTGGACTACCACCGTGGCTTGCCGGTGCATGTATGGCTGCTTCATCTCTCAGCGTGGTATGTTCTTCTCTCTTGTTGCAGTCATATAAGAAGCCTTTGCATATTCAGAGCGTCTCCAACGGCAAGTTTGCGTGATGGTGTACGTACGTCTGACTAGTTTTCAACCTCTGGTTGTTGCTTCCCTTCGTTGTTGCAGCAATGAATTTGTACATGCGATCGTGATTAATAATTAATTTAGAAGCATAAGGCCATGATTCTTCGATTGAACTTTTGCGTATCATCTTTCATTTTTTTCTGTTCCAAAAAACTAATAAGCTAAGTTTAGATGATTTGTGAATCCGAAGAAAGTTCAACTAGAGCTTGGTTGTATGTAAACGCTGTAATAATTGTCGATTTAGTCCCGAATTATTCAAAGCAAAATTAGGTCAACTATTTTTCTTAAACATTTTAAAAGCTGTCGATTTCATCTCTACTTTTATATTCAAAGCAATTATATTATTTATTTTTTTGTCAATTTAAGTTAAACACAGGACACCCTTTAGAGGAAATATCGTCATTTTCTCATCCATAAGCTCTTAACGTTACCACTAAGTTGCGGATTTAACTGCCAATTTGTTACTTAGTACTACGGTCTAGCATGATGCTTTAGTCCCCAAATTATTCAGAGTAAAAATTATGTCGTTAAACTATTTTTCTTAAACACTTTAAAAGCTGCCAATTTCATCTCTACTTTTATATTTGAAGCAATTATATTAATTTTTTTTGTCAATTTAAGTCATACACAAACACCCATTAGATAAAATATCGTTATTTCTCATCAAGAAGCTCTTAACGTTACCTTTAGGTTAATCTAACTACCAATTTGCTACTTAGTACTACGGTCTAGTGGTATTCCTCTTCATTTATAGATGAGAGGCTTGAGGTTCAATTCTCGCCAAAGGCAAATTTGAACCATATTATTGCTAATCCATTGTGAGGCTAAGCCCATCTCTACCCCCTCCCCCTTAGACTAACTCCAACCCTTGGAGTAAGTTCTAAATTTTCCCTTCTATGAATGATGTGCTCCAGCATTTATCATTGATGCAAGGGGCAACCCAACCCATGTGGGTGTGTCCAGATGTGAAATCCCGTTCTTGGATTTCACTATTGTAATTTATGTATTTCGTATTCTTCTCCTTCTTCTCCTTCTTCTCCTTTCTTCCTCCGTTTCAGTTTTTCTCCTTTTCCTTCCATTAACTTTTGCTATGGATCCACATTGTGAAGATCAACATTCTGAGGAACTCCATTTCGAAGGTGAAGAGTTCGAAGTTGGTTCATTTTTAAATTATTATGATTATTAATTTCAGTTTTAGTTTTGTATTCTAAGTAGTATTATGCTTAAATTGAAAATTGATTTTTGTTTCTTGATTTTTAATTGTTTTTTCTGTATTTATAAGGATCAACTCAACGGAGACACGGATCCTCAATTCCCAATTTGAAAGAACTGCATTGTTCATTTGATTCGTTTGGAAAATGCATTAGTGATAATTCTAGTGTTTTTCCAAAGCATGTAGCGGTAGAGGTTAGAGATCACAAAAATCTTCCGTTTATGATTTATTTTATTATACCTTGAAATTTGTGTAATAAATTTTCTTATTTTTCAGGAGATTGCTGTAAAAAAAATAATTATAATCGGCAGTTGAAAACAATGAACCGCACCACCGGTTCAAAATCTTTTGCAAGAGTTTAGGAAGAATATGTATGGGTTGTACATTTTTAAGAATTGTAGTTAATTGTAGTTATGGTGGATAATTGTTACTGTTTGGTAATATTGTTATTGTCAATAGTTTTATTAATGTTTGCTTTGGCCTATATATGAAATATGGTGGGAATTATCTTTTCTAATTTTTTAATTATTAATAACAAAAAACTGAAGCCAATTTTTTTTTATTAATATATTTGGTGTCGCTTATGGGTGACATCATAATAATTATTTTATTTATCCAGATGCAAGGTAATGTCGGTTAGGACCGATAGTAGTTTGATATTATAATGTTGCTTCTAAGCAACGTAAAGTTCGATGTCACTTTTAACCGACGTTGTTGTTCTTTTTATTTTATATTACTTTGCTTCATGATGGTGGATTAAGAGGACTAACCGACGTCAATGCCCTTTTCGTGACGCTAGCAATGGTGTCGATTCCTCTATGCAACATTGCATGATTTGATGTCAGATTTACACCAAAAATCCGACAGTAATTGGGGTTTCTTGTTGGTTTTCACACCGCCAGTGATAGTCTCTTTTGTAGTAGTGGGTGATCATTACCTAGAGATAGAATGTGGTCCTACTTTGTATATCCACGATAGGGGACTATACGTATTTGAAGGGTGATCATGCTTGGTATATCCGCGATAGGTGATCACTGCCTGTACTATTAGATTATGCCTATAGTTCTACTTGGTATATCCACAATGGGGGACCATACGTGTTCTAAGGGTGATGAGGATTAGTTGTACTTGGTACATTTCGATAGGCGACCATATTTTAGTTAGATTTTGTTGAGTGGTCTGAAATCCCTACTCTTGCTCATTTTCATAAGGTTAGTCTGACCCTAGATTCGAGTGAATAGGGATTGCTTATAGTAGACGTTGTGTTTATAAATTAGATTTATCATGTTATTACTAGGAATCCAGGTAGGGAATTATGTAGAATTCCTTTATTAAATTTCGTGAATTGATATGTGATCTTATTGATTGATTAACGTAGTTAAATGTTAATATCGTGCATCTTCGATTCTTGGGATTGATTAATTGGAGTGATTGTGGATACAATTGTTATTACTATGATCAGATTCGTTGACCAATGTGGCTAGAGAATAATATTGTGCTTCATTGGTTGTTCATTGAGATGTTTCGTGCTATAAATTGCAGTATTATGTTGAAACATAGTGATTTATAAGATGGATGAAATGGAAATCTTGATTGTCATGTGGGTTTGTTATGTCGCCCTGAATCTAGTAATTTCTTGTTTGTCAAGTTCTAATAATTGATTGAGGAATGATATGTTTTTCTGCTTGAACGTACTTTGAGAAATGTCAAAGTGTAGTGAATGGTGAACTACGAATGGTTTGATCCCTTCTTAGGGTACGTAGGCAATCTAACGCAAAGGTTCAAGGCAGCCATGAAATAAAAGAAAATGAATGAGTGGTTAAATCATTGATTGTGCTTTGGTCTTGTCTCGGAGACGAGACATGTTAAATAAATAAGGATGTGTTGACGTCACGTGTCGATCTTGGACGTATGTCAGGATCGGGATGTAACACCAGCAATTGTTGGCTAAGAAAATTGGGCCAACGGCTCTTCTGATTGATCAAAGGCTGAAATTCAAACGGTCGTTGGTTATCCAACGGTCCACAGTTAATTTAGTTAATGTTTTTGTTTTATTTTTATAATTTCATTGAATCCAACAGCTGATATCTAATATGATCAAATCCAACGGTATAAAAAAGGATCTAACAGCCCAAATTTAAATCCAACGAATAAAATAACTAAAAAAATTTATTATTTAACTCAAAATTCACACAAATTTAATGATTTTTCAATATTTGTCGAAATTTAAATATTTTTGGTTAAAATGTTCATAAAATTAAATTAGAATAGTGTACATAATTTTACTTAAAAAAATTAGCTTAAATTTATTCTTTAATAACCTTGGGCTAAAAAGTTTAGGTCAAAAGTATTGGAGCAGAAAAACGATTTATGGATAGAAGTCAAGGGGTACATCCCATTATTATCATATCATACGGAACAGACAATAGTTCATACAACAGTTAACACAAAGTAGTGTAGTGCAGTGCCATGCATAATCAAAAGTACAAACATGCAATTATTACAAACTGGATAAAATTGCAGTAAAGAGATCATCACCCAAGTCCATAGGTGGAAGCCTCATTGGCAAGCCCACTTGTCACTCCTAGAAGTTTCCTTGTTCTCACTATGTCCTAAGGGGTCGACAAAACAATGTGTCAGTGGATCAAGTTTATCTAGTCAAAATCATTTATAAACATATTAACCCCCGTTTTGAAATTACATATGAGTAAAAAATTACATAATAATAATACTATCATTATAGTAATAAATTTCATATCTCAAGTCTCATCAAACCAAAGTAAGTAACTCAGTCATACACATAACATCATTCAAGTTGTATAGCAAGCAAGTAAAATGGCAACTACCTGATTGATGACTAGCGTCTACTAGACTATCTAGCCTCTACTATTTTGGTACCTGCAATAAACCTATGGTCGTAGCTAGCTATACGAGATATATGTTGACCATGTGGTGAAAATAAACCTATGGTCGTAGTTAGCTAGATGAGATGTTTGTTGACCATATGGTGAAAATAAACCTATGGTTGTAGCTAGCTATACGAGATGTAGGTTAACCTATGGTCGCAGAAGGTGATAATTGGTCATTAACCTCCAACTATCGTAAATAATTTATAGAAATTTATTCTAATGTAGAAAATAAAAATCGCTCGTGCCAAGACAAACCTAAATTCTCTATGCCGTATTCTTAAATTTGGGACCTTCGAGAGCAAAAGGAAAATAATTTACCCCTTCCATAATGAGATTGATGAATTTGGAATCTCCTAATTTTGTAAAAGACGTAAATAATTTACCTCATATGGTAATTTTACATACAACAATGCACTAGTTAATGAATTCACTGATTGTATCAACTAACACATTTTATTTTTTATTTAATAAAAAAATAAAAAAAAATAAAAACAAGAAAAGTGTTAGACTACGTGACCATCAACGATAAAATGATAGGATGCTTTGACTTAAGAAAATTACATTTTTAGAGAGTACATTGCAATTGCAAACGAGTACAGATCCTCTTTAGATTTAAAAAAAATGAGCTTAAAGATCAAATGATCTAGGCCGTTGAAATTTGATCAAATGGCTACAATTATTATAACTTTTAAAAGGCCCCCTGTTTATAGCTGTTAGATCAAATTTCAACGGTCCAGATCATTTGATCCTTAGGCTCAGTCTTTTTAGATCCAGAGAGGATCTGTACTCATTGCAAACAACTGCATAAACAAAAATAAATAGCAGTTTATTGAATGAGGATCCTATTTGTTAGGATCCCAGGGATCTTCCGATCGTGTTCGTTCATCGTACATCGTGAAACCAGTTTTCTTCTGGTACAATTTATATTTAATTTTAAATAACAAATTTTATAATGATTTTTGACCGCACGATGTACAATGAACGGACATGATTGGTGGATCCCTGGGATTCTTACATCCCCAAAAAAAAAAAAACCAAACTCTTCTATCCTAAACTTTCAGAGTAATAGAGACTAAATATGTTGACACAATTTACAAACTAAATGATGTGTCATCAATTAAAACTAAACATATTTATCAACTTTCATATCATTTAATTTATAAAATTAGTCTTCCAAACATTACTCAAACTTTCGGGTGTCATTGAAATAAACATTATAGCATCTCCAAAGGAGATGCCAAATTGTCCACATAAGCTATAACAGTAAAAAATGATAGCCACTAATTGTTTCCAACCAAAATAGCAAATCTTATGTGGCATGACAAGGAATGGTAGAAAATGGGCTTGCTGTCAAATTTGACAGCAGCTTCAAATTTTTTTTACTAATTTCGAAGGAGATTTCAGATGAGTCGACCTCTTTCCCTTCGAATTGTAAGTGTGGTAGAAGCCTATGACTCAAACTTTGCTCAAAAAAGGGATCGATCAGGTCATCTTGGTTTATCACCTTTACAAAAGGTCACCGCTGCTATGAGGATGCTTGCTTATGGAGTTGTTGCAGAGGTGATGATTATTGAGTTGGATTTTTATTTCTTCTATTTTCAGTTAAGGGGTTGTATGTTGGATTATTTGTATTAGTATTAATTAATATGACTTTTATTTTGAATGATTTATATGTAAAATTTAAGGTATAAGATAGAAATTAAGAAAAAAAATAATGTAATAAAATAATAGTTTAATTTGACATATCACTTGGAGAGCAAAACATGAAAATATGTCAAAATGCCACATAATTAAGTTGTCAAATTTAAATTTTAGATTCAAAATTTGACATCTCTTAGTGGTTAAAAGCTCATTACATTGCTCTCTAGGTAATAAAATAAAATAAAACTCAAGGGCAATTGACCGGACAACCTATTACTTCCGGTAAAATCATCCCCCTTGTCCAATCACAACTCACAAATGCGTGTTATGACCGGCAATTTTTGGGTTTCTTATTTACAACGCCGGTTTGCCACTTGGACTCCACCCCTGCTGGTTCTAGCTAGATATAAATTCACTTGACTAGACTCCTGCCCTTTCAACAAACACAAATAAAAAATATAAAACATGTTTCAGAGAGAACTAGAGAGAGAAAGATACAGGTAGCGAGGTTGAGAAAGAGAGAGACAGAGAGACAGAGAGAGAAAAGAGGCAGAGATAGCAACAGCAGTGACTGAAATGGAACGCATGGGTGGTGGGCTTCCTCCAAGGCATGCAAAATCATTGAACCCTGGTAAGTCTCTCTTAGCAAATGGCATCTTGCTTTGCTCTTTTATTTATTGATATATTTTTCATATTACTTGTTTTAAATTCTTCTTGATGATTTTATATATGTGTGTGCGCGCATATATAAATAAGAGTTGGTTTTCTGATTTTTTTTTTTTTTTTCATTTTCTTATTTGTTTATGGAATTTTATTGCATGCATGTCTATTTCTCTTCAAAATTTAGTGACCCAAATTTATTCTCTTCCTCTCTCCCATTTTTTCCCAAATATAGTTTTTCCAAGGCCGATCTCAAAGTTTTTGCATTCAATCCTGCATTTGGTGGTGTTTTGCATTTAATTTTGTGTTTGTCTCAGCTCCTTATGTGTTGAACTGCTGATATCATAGACATATCTCTGATCTTTTTAGGATTTTCATTGCTTTGTCAAGATTTTAACGCAATTTTTTTCGTGGACGATTTTCCTTGCTTGATACAATTTGTGTGTGTTCATGTTTTTTTATTTATTTGTGTGTTCGATTTTTGGAGGAAGTCAAAAGTATTTCTTCCCTATCAGAATAAAATTAAATTTTTTGTTATTTTTTTGCTATATTTTTGACATTATTTTGCTCTATTGCTAACAATTTTTTTTACCTAGATCTAAATGCCCCTTTTATTTATTAGTTTTTGGCCGAATTTTTGTTACAGCTCGTCTAGCTAGTGAAAGATTATTTTGGAAGATGACATGTTCATTTAAGCAACATCATTAGCATGCAATTAACAAATTAAAGGCGGAATCATGCTAGCATGCACTTAAAACAAAACATTACCCATGAATGTTCAAAGCCTAGTAAAATGGTGAACCAATAATCAACTCAAAACAAAGTGAGTTGAAATATATATATACCTTTGTAGATTCCTCTTTGTATTTAAACAAAGGCTAATCACCCAAAAAGAGGGCCTTCATTCCTTGCATCTTAGATCTATGGATTTGGATGGATGAAAAAAGGTTTCTCCAAAGTTCCCAAAATTGAGAACCTCTAATGATTCATCACCAAGGCATAATGAAGAAGAAATGAGTGACCTTGGAGGAGTTTGATTGCTAGATGATCCCTCCAAGGTGGCCGAAATTTTAGAGAGAAAGGAGAGCTTGTGTTCTCATCCTTTCCCCAAAAACAACCCCTTAATGAATTTTAGGCTATAAAGTCCTTTATATAGTCCCTTCAAATAAGTGACCTAATGGACCAAAAGCCCTATTCTTCTAACATGGTCGGCCTATAGGGTTTATTGGGCTTTCAAGCCCTTTGTTTATTCAAGTTGTCATACAACTTGAGTTAATGGGCTTGACATTCAAATCCCATTGGGCCTTGCGGCCCAAAACTAACCCGAGGTCTTTAACGAACTTATTCGTTTGATTAATTAACATATTAATTAATCCTAGCCTTAGATAAATAATTAAACCATTTAATTATTCTTACTCATCTCCGTTGTTTCTTCAAACTCTACCTTACTCGGTGAACGATCCATTAGGTTCCTTTTAGCGAGGCAGTGGGCGATTAAAACTCTTTCTAATCGATTGTGAATTGAAACTTACTTTCAATTCTCCCGTTAGTAATAATACACTTTTAGGGCTTCCACAAACCATGGTTGACGCCTAGCAGCATGTCATGGTTACCCAAGCTAATCAGAAGAGGTGGAGAACTTATTCAGTTTTAGGATTACAAATGCAATACGGTATTTCTCTAATACAATACTCTTGACCACATTGTTTGGTTTGATAGTTTATTCATGTCTACTATCCAATGTGAGTCTTGTGCTTATATGATTACCTTGAATGTGATTTGGAACACATTCCTAAATCTCATTCATACTTTGGCCAAAGATTCTTAATCATATCATAGAGTATTCTCCCTCAAACAGTTTGAAGGTTAGAGATCCCTTGTTGCGCATTCACTTGCCTCCATGGCTAAGTGGCTTAACCCCAACGATGCCGTGGACACCCTCCTGATGGAGTGACTTTGACATAATCAAAGATTAAGGACCTAACCACAAGACAACTGTGATGCCTTAGGTCAAAAGACTAATTTGCATTATCCCAACCATGAGTTCTCATGTGACATGAATATGAGAACTCTTCGTTGATCGTGTTCAGTGAACTCATTCTCTATTGAGCACCTACGTACTTGTCTTGATGTCACACACACCAATGACTCCAGACTAGTCACTCTCCCTGAGAGAAGACATAGCACGTACTGATCTTAACGGACTGTCAATGCCCAATTGACAATCCTATTATCAGGAACATTTAGGATGTGTCAACGAAAGAATGGTCTCATGAATCTAACTTTTTTAGATCGCATTCTTCCAATCACATATTCCTTGGACTTATCGTTTAAGCATATAACATTTATATGAGACGACTCAAACAATAATCTTTGCCCTTTACATTTAAACTACATTAGTTTAACTTTGTGAAATGTCCGTAAAGTATCATCATATGATTGGTTTTAGGGCACATTTCCAACAGCTAGTTCGTTTCAAAGTAACGCTTGCTCAAATATAGGTTGCATTTTTATGTAACCACTCATGGATATCTGGTTCTATGCTTGCAGTGGCGTTGTGATGATCTGTAATACACACACACATATATATACCTACTGGCTTAATTTTTGTCTGATTATAATTGTTTCTTATTAATATGAAAAATATTATTAGCACTGCCTTTACTTTGATTATTAGAAATTAGAAGGGTTTCAGTCACTCAAAAATCTATATTTTTCTTTACATATTAGAGGAAATATATATATATATATATATGTGTATGCGCACGCACGTATTCAAATCTGATATTTTACAGGGGAATTCGAGTGGCTATAAGGCAATATATCATCACATGAGGAGCTGATAGGGTTTCGGGCTGGGAAACGAGTTTTGAACAGTGGTAGACGGATTAGGTAGCACCCATAAGGGAGGCCGTTTCCTGTGTGGGACCCAGCTTTCCGGTTCTTAAAAGAGTCGTTTATACAGTCACAGTGATACGTAGACATACAAGCGCGTGAGGTGTCAATTTATTCTTTGATTTTTGAGCTTACTGTGGAAACATAATCACGGGCAGGTGAGCTCGTGAAGTTTACGCGCATGTTAGGGTTTATGGTTTGCACATATCGTTCTTTGGTCAATCACTATTCACCCCGATTATTTGGATTATCAATAGTCTATATAGGAAAAGACAACAAATGTCAAAGACTAACGGTCCATGCAATTTTATGGATGGTCAATCATTCGCATTTATGTAAATGGTTGATATTCATTCATTGTTGCTAATTTTATGGTAAATTTGAAGTCAGTTAATTAGGAAAGGGATCCGATGCCTAGTTCACCAAAGCTACAAATCTGGATCCTTGAAATTTGATCCAACGGTTAAAAATAAGAGGTTCCATAAAAAATTATAATAATTTTAGCCGTTTGATCAAATTTCAAGGGTCCAGATATGTGGCTTTGGTGGATTAGGTGGTAGGGATCCGAAAATGATCTCTTTCTAGTTAATTATTCACTGAATTCGACATTTCTCGCACACATTGCATTCAATGAATTTTTAGATTCAAGGGTGGACACGCCCATGACTATGCATTAAGTGTTTCTAGTGGTAAGTTTACAAACCAAATAGGATTAGGAGTAAGTCTACTAGATAAGAACTAAAATAGACTGGATTCAACGTTATATATTGTGGTATCCCAAGTTACTAATATAAGAATATGTAAGGCATTCTCAACATCACCTGTCATTATACTGGTATATAGTTTTTTTATTTTTATTTGAAACACTTATATTGGTATATAGTTTATGGTAAGTAGTGCAAAAACCTCTTTGATTGGCCATGCCATTTACAATATCTGCACATACACACACACAATTAATGATTCAAACCCCATTAATATACACCCTCACCCTGATTAATATAACCATAAACCATGTCTTCCTTACTCATTAATTAAGTGACCACAAATTGTTACTTTCAACGTTTCTCGGGTAACTTTTGCATGGCCCTGGTTTCCACAAATAAGTTTTTCTTTTTCTTTTTTCTTTTTTCTCTTTTTTTTCGAATTTAAGTTACTCATTTATGAGCGTATCTGTACAGTGAATAATTAGTTGACTTACATTGATTGTGTTCTTCCCACCTTGCATGCAGCCAACGCCAACAGTTTCGACGGCGGCAATGCCATCGCAAACACCAGCAACCCTGCCAAACTCCGCCGGCAGTAGCGACAACAACACTGAACAGAGGGCCCCGCAGTGCCTCGTTCGCGAGCAGGATCGGTACATGCCGATAGCCAACGTGATACGCATAATGCGGAGGATATTACCCCCGCATGCAAAAATATCTGACGAGGCCAAGGAGACCATGCAGGAGTGTGTTTCCGAGTACATCGCCTTCATAACCGGCGAGGCCACCGAGCGCTGCCAGCGCGAGCAGCGCAAGACTGTCACTGCTGAGGATGTCCTCTGGGCAATGGGAAAGCTCGGGTTTGACAACTATGTCGAACCCCTCACCATTTACCTCCAACGCTACCGGGAGGCTGAGAGTTCCGACCGCTCTCAGTTTGTGAAGAGGGAGGAGCGCCAGCTAATGGACTATTACCCTCCCGGGCATGCTGGGCAGGTTGCAATGATGCCTCCCCCGCCACCATCTTATGGGCCGGGATATTATTTCGGGCCCCAGCATGGTCCTCCCATGTATGACCCCTCGATGATGGGAATGTTTAGGGACGGTTCCTCCTCTGGTGCTGGTGGAGGCGGGTCATCGTCGGCTTCTGGGGCGCAGGGTGAGAACTCTTTGGGGGGATTTGACCCGTTTGGTCACTTCAAATGATCACCACAGTTTAAAGAAAGGTCTCAGCTGTTTAATTAACAGACGTAATGAATAAATAATTGCATTAGTTTGCAATTAATTAGTAGTTTTAAGTTATTGTGGTTGTTGTAGTTTATCTCTATGTTTTAGCATGGTTGCCAAGTGAGTTTGCTTCCTTTGAGTTCAAGGACAAGTTGGTTCCAGTAATGTAATGAATAACTTCATCCCTGAATGTTCATTCCTTGTATTACATGTTCAATCGTTAACTTCATCCTCTGGATGTTCATTCCGTGTATGATATGTTCAATCGTTAATGGAGCTTTTCTATTTTGGATACGAGGAGCAAATAGCTGGTTCGGCTTCTGGGGTGCAGGGTGAGAACTCGTTGGGGGGATTTGACCCGTTTGGTCACTTCAAATGATCACCACTGTTTAAAGAAAGTTCTCAGCTGTTCAATTAACAGACGTAATGAATATATAGTTGCATTAACGATTGAATCTGTGTTGGGAAAGCTTGATGGGATCAAGAGTGCAACAGTGTCGCCCATTGAAGGCCAAGCTGCAGTGAATTATATACCAGAGCTCATTAATGTGAGTGAAGTTTAAGGACTTCTCTAAGATGCTATTTCTCCGCCTTTCTTCAAAAAACTCATCTTTTAAAATATTTTCAAAAACATTTGTTAGACACGATTACCAAACCAAAGTTTTTCAGTAATGTATTAGTATGCCTTGTGAGCACTTAGCATATGATGTTTTTTTATGTTAGGTAAGAAAAATTAAGGAAGAAAAATTAAGGAAGCTGTAGAAGATGCTGGTTTCCCTGTTTCTGAATTTCCACAACACGATGTAGCAGTATGCCGACTGAGGATAAAAGGAAGGGTATGCACCAGCTGCTCCGAGTCTGTTGAGTGCGCTCTTCGAATGGTCGATGGAGTGAGAAATGCAGTTGTTGGTCTATCCCTGGAAGAAGCAAAGGTTCGCTTTGATCCCAACCTTACTGATACTAGTTGCATTATTCAAGCAATTGAAGATGCTGGCTTTGGGGCTGAACTGGTTAGTTCTGGGAATGATGTCAACAAACTTCATCTAAAACTTGAAAGAGTTGATTCTCCAGAGGATATGACTATTGTCCAATCCGTCGTTGAATCAGTTGAAGGAGTAAGTAATGTTAAAGTCGACTTGGCAGAGAAGAAGGTGACTATTACCTATGATTCAGACCTCACAGGTCCAAGATCTCTTATACGTTGTATTGAAGAAGCTGGCCATGAATCCAAGGTGTACCAGGCAAGCTTGTCTGTTCCACCAAGACCAAGAGAAGCTGAGCGGAAACATGAGATTCAGATGTACAGGAACCAGTTTTTCCTTAGCTGCCTATTTTCGGTTCCTATATTTTTATTCTCAATGGAGCTTACGATGCTTCCTCCTTATGGAAATTGGTTAGACTACAAGGTTCACAATATGCTCACTGTAAGGATGCTTTTAAGATGGATTCTTTGCACACCAGTGCAGTTCATTGTTGGCCGGAGGTATTTAATTTGTATATTTCTATTCTTCTTGTTCTTGTCATGAGTTTTGTAGCAACAACTTGTGAATCAATTACTTAAAGGAGCAAATACTAAATATTGATTTTGGATTTCCTGTCAGGTTCTATGTTGGATCATATCATGCGTTGACGCATAGATCAGCTAATATGGACACATGTATTATGAAATTTTTTCAATTGCACGATTGATTCTTTTTTTCTTTCTTACATCAGGTTGTCATTGTTGCATTTTTGACATGGCTTGGACGGTTTATCCCTGGAGAATTTGGTCTTTTTCCGGAAAACTGGATACCAAAAGGCATGGATAAATTTGAGCTGGCATTACAATTCGGTATCCCAGTATTAGTGGTTGCTTGCCCTTGTGCCTTGACACTAGCAACCCCCCGGCAGTAATGGTTGCAACAGGAAGGGTGCTTCGCAAGGTGTTCTTATCAAGGGTGGAAATGCACTCGAAAAGGCTCATAAGGTAAGAGCACCTTATATTGGGAAACAAATTGCTTTGCAATTCAGAATCTGGGTTTTCAACTTTTCATGCATTTTGTTTTCATGTTTTTTTTTTGTCTGTTGTAGCTTCATTATACTTGTTCCTACTTACTTTTCCTGCCGAGGACGTCGAAAACCTGTTTTGATTTGGTATTAGGAAAAGACAATTACTGATTAGATACTATCCATATGCCTGAGGGTGCAAGTGTAGTCCGTTTTCTCGTCTTTCCTTTGTTATGAAGTTGCACTCCTCGTATTGGTCTGGTCATTTTGTATTATGACCTATGCTACCAAAATAGTTTATGTTGATGTTCTGTAATATAACAAGTTATGCACTTCATTTCTGACTAGTGAAAAGCTCTGCCTCCGTTCTGTTATCGTTTAGGCTCTTGACATAAAACTAAATGCAATCTATGTCATTGGGTATGAAGGATGTTCTTTCTGTATGTATTGGAACTGAACATGCAACTATTATTTCATAGTTGGAATCTATCTCATATGAATCTTTGGTTCTGGATGATTGGTGGCTGTATGCACCTTGTCCATGTCAGCAAGCCATACTCGCCAAGTTTTAGATCCCTGTTTCTTGTAGATAACAGCTCTCACGGAGGCAGAGTTCTTCCTAACTCCTTTTTTGATAAATTACAGGTACGATTGTGAAATAGTTACGAGGGTGGTGTGAATAAATTACAATACCCAGCTACACATGCTGTTTTATTCTGGTTTTGATGGAGATTGAAATGACTTATCTAAATTAAACCAATGTTATTAAGAAATTTTCAAACATTATTTCCATATTAAGTATTTTTTAGCCATTTCTAACATTTAACTGAAATTGGCTGCAGACAAAAGGAATGGCGGTGGCAATGGTGGGAGATGGAATCAATGACTCTCCAGCTTTGGTTGCAGCAGATGTTGGCATGGCAATTGGTGCTGACACCGACGTAGCTATAGAAGCCACCGATATGGTTCTGATGAATAGCAACTTGGAAGATGTAGTTACAGCCATAGATCTCTCCAGAAAAACTATGTCACGAATTCGATTGAATTATGTCTGAGCCCTGGGCTACAATATCCTCAACATGCCAGTCGCAGCTGGAGTCTTTTTCCCTTTCACTGGAATTGGACTACCACCGTGGCTTGCCGGTTCATGTATGGCTGCTTCATCTCTCAACGTGGTATGTTATTCTCTCTTGTTGCAGTCATATAAGAAGCCTTTTCATATTCAGAGCGTCTCCAACTGCAAGTTTGCGTGATGGTGTACGTTCGTCTGACTAGTTTTCAACCTCTGGTTGTTGCTTCCCTTCTTCGTTGTTGCAGCAAAGAATTTGTACATGCGATCGTGATTAATAATTTAGAAGCATAAGGCCCTGATTCTTCGATTGAACTTTTGCGTATCATCTTTCGTTTTTTCTGTTCAGAAAAACTAGTTAGCTAAGTTTAGATGATTTGTGAATCCGAAGAAAGTTCAACTAGAGGTTGGTTGTATGTAAACGCTGTAATAAACGCCGATTTAGTCCCGAATTATTCAAAGTAAAAATTTGGTCGACTATTTTTCTTAAACACTTTAAAAGCTGCCAATTTCATCTCCTTTTATATTTGAAGCAATTATATTATTTTTTTGTCAACTTAAGTCGTACACAGACACCCTTTAGATAAAATATCGTCATTTGTCATCAATAAGATCTTAACGTTACCTCTAGGTTGTGGATCTAACTGCCAATTTGCTACTTAGTATTACAGTCTAGTGGTATTCCTCTTCACTTATAGATGAGAGGCACGAGGTTCAATTTTCACCAAAGGCAAATTTGAACCACATTATTGCTAGTCCATTGTGAGGCTAAGCCCATCTTCAGCCCCTCCTCCTTAGGCCAACTCCAACCCTTGGAGTAAGTTCTAAATTTTCCCTTCAAAAATTGCATTCCAACCCTTGTTTTAAAATAAGGTTAAGTCTTAAAACTCAAAAAAAAAAACCAGATTCTAGCCAAGATTTAGGCCAAGGTTAATGGAGGAGCCCACTTGTGCAAGTGGAAGAGAGGGAGTTGGATGACAAGTGCCCAAAACCACTCGCGCCACACATGAAGGATGCGCTTCAGCATTTATCATTGCTGCAAAGGGCAGCCCTACCCACGTGGGTGTGTCCAGATGTGAAGTCCAGTTATTGGATTTCACTATTGTAATTTACGTATTTCGTATTCGCGGGATTTGTCGTATTTTCAAAAATTTAAATTAATTTTATATTTTAATTACTTAATGACAAAGTTTGAATTTTTGAAAATAATTATTTAAAATTCGTAGACCTTCAAGGGTCACTATTAATATTTTCGAATTGAGCTCGACCTACGAGAGCGTAGGCAAAGGCCGTTCGTGAATTAGGATGACGAAGGAGAAGTTACAGACATTAGAAGTTTATTAAATAAAATAGGAATTTAAAATTTTTAGGGGTTCCTATTCCTTTAGGAAGAGACCAATTAGAAAATAAGAAAATGAGAAGAAGAAAAAAGATTAAAAGCTGCTAGATGGCAGCAAGAGAGGGGGGAAAAGAGAGTTGCGGGAGAGAAATGAGGGGGAATGACTAATCAGAAGGGGGAAAGGAAGGAAATGAGGGGAATGAGAGACCTAGCAAACCTGGAACCCCTCTTCGACTAGCCCATCTGACTTGTCCTTATCTTTCAATTCTGGCCACCTTTGATGACGGGACTGGTCCCATATTGATCCTTATTTCAAAGCCAGTCGATCCCTCTTCCAATTTCACCCAAAATCGATAAGGATTGGTGCCCTTTTCGCGAAGAATGGCGTTGGGGGCGCCGAGGGGTGCAAAACGGTGATCCGCCACTTTTGAAGTCAACATCATCGATCACCACCACCAATCGACTTCCCTCAACCCTAGGAACAAAACCCATGCACTAGTTGACGCGTCGAAGTTCGTTTTGGCGATGAATCGAGAACACCCATTTTTAGGGTTCCCGATTGATCGATGTGGTTTTCAGGTGTTTCCCAGCAGAATTGGACTTCGGCCCATGTATGAAAATTATTCCCCTAGTTGTACTCTATATTCCTATAAAATTTGGAAATTTTTGGAGTTAGTCTAAAAATTGGGTTTCTGCTTGCCAGAAACTGCCACATGCGGCAGCGCGTGGCCAGTAGGCCGACTTTGTCTTCTAAGGTTAAATTTGATACTCTGATTCATATTTGACATCCGATTAACGAAATCCCATTGTTTAAACATATTTTCCTTAGAGGGCGTCACTTGATCATTATAACAATCGACGATTCGACCGTTAGATTATTACCAAACTTCAATATGTTATCATACGTAATATTTGAGGACCTTAGGAATTTACGGATCAGGAATCCAATATACAGATCTCACCGAATTGAATTTCTAAGTTTGTGAAATCAAATGTTGATCGCCACTTAATTTTAGCGATTGGCGGAGATCCGACCGTTGGATCGTTAACTTTTAGGATATTGTTCTAGAAGATTAATAAGACTCTTGGGAAGTTACGAATCAGAAATTCATGGGCGAATGTTCCAGATCAAATTATATTGGGTTGTGGACCCTATCGCTGACAAAGAGTTGACTTTTGGCCAATATGTTACAAATTGATCTTAAATATTACAATTAGTAATACTAGAGACTACGTAGGGCTTAATGGGCCTATATTGGTTAGTGATCTCCCAGATAATATATACCTCAGTTTACATGTATGTGACGCCTTATTGTGATATATATGTGTATTTATCTACTTGATAATATGAATGATATGTATGATAACTGTTATGACAATGTGAGCCTAAAATCCTATCAGAAATATTCTATAGAACTTATATGCTTGTATGACTTGTTAGTTAGTGGCCATGAGAAGTTGATGGTACAAGTGCTTACGTTGTAAATCATAGGGGTTGAGATAGGGGTGGGGAGGTTGTGTGTTGATCTAACTGCACCATGTAGCAGTAGTACATGGATGGTCCTGCTTGGTATATCCAGGATAGGGGACTATACGTATTACAGAGGTGATCATGCTTGGTATATCCGCGATGGGTGATCACCGCCTGGACGATCAGACTATGTTTATGGTTCTGCTTGGTGTATCCACAATAAGGGACCATATGTATTCTAGGAGTGATCATGCTAGGTATATCCACGATGGGTGATCACTACCTAAAGCTATAGGATACAGTCCTATTTGGTGTATCCGCGATAGGGGACTGTTAGGGGTGATCATGCCTGGTATATCTACGATGGGTGATCACTGCCTACATTTTTAGACTATGCATATGGTTCTGCTTGGTTTATCCGCAATGTGGGACCATACGCATTCTAAGAGTGATCGTGCTTGGTATATCTGCAATGGATGATCACTACCTAAAGATAGGATGTGGTTTTACTTGGTATATCAGTGACAGGGGACCATATGTATTTCAGGGGTAATCATACTTCGTATATCCGCGATGGGTGATCACTGCTTGTTCGATTAGATTATGCCTATGGTTCTACTTGTTATATCCGTAATGGGGGACCATACGCATTCTAGGGGTGATGAGGATCAATTATACTTGGTACATTTCGATAGGCGACCATATTTTAGTTGGATTTCATTGAGTGGTCCGAAATCGCTACTCTTGCTCATTTTCATAAAGTTAGTCCGACCCTAGATTTGAGTGAATAGGAATTGCTCACACTAGACATGTGTTTATAAATTAGATTTATCATGTTATTACTTGGAATCCGGGTAGGAAATTATGTAGAACTCCTTTATTAAATTTCGTGAATTGATATATGGTCTTATTGATTGATTAACATAGTTAAATGTTAAAATTGTGCATCTTTGATTCTTGGGATTGATTAATTGGAGTGATTGTGGATATGATTGTTATTACTATGATCAGATTCATTGACCAATGTGGCTAGAGAATAATATTGTGCTTCATTGGTTGTTCATTAAGATGTTGCATGCTATAAATTGCGGTATTATGTTGAAACATAGTGATTTATGAGATGGATGAAATGGAAATCTTGATTGTCATGTGGGTTTGTTATGTAGCCCTGAATATAGTAATTTCGTGCATGTCAAGTTCTAATAATTGATTGAGGAATGTTATGCTTTTATGCTTGAACGTACTGCGATAAACGTCAGAGTGTAGTGAATGGAGAACTACGAATGCCTTGATCTCTTCTTAGGGTATGTAGGCAGTCTAATGCAAAGGTTAAATGTAGCCATCAATTAAAAGAAAATGAATGCATGGTTAAATCATTGATTTTGCTTTGGTCTTGTCTCGGAGGCGAGACAAGTTAAATAAACAGGAATGTGCTGATGTGACCTGTCGATCTTGGACTTATGGCATGACACCAGCAATTGTCGGCCAAGAAAAGTGAGCCAATGCCTCTTTTGAATTATCAACGACTAAAATTCAAACGGGTCGTTGGTTATCCAACGGTCCACATTTAATTTGGTTAATGTTTTTGTTTTATATTTATAATTTCATTGAATCCAACAGCTGATGTCTAATATGATCAAATCCAACGGTATAAAAGAAGATCCAACAACCCAAATTTAAATCCAAGGGCTAAAATAATTAAAAAAAAATTATTTAACTCAGGATTCACCCAATTGAATGATTTTTCAATATTTATCAGAATTTAAATATTTTTAGGTTAAAATGTTCATAAAATTAAATTCGAATAGCGTACATAATTTTGCTTACAAAAAAAATTAGCCTAAATTTATTCTTTAATAACCTCGGGCTAAAAAATTTAGGCCAAAAGGATTGAAGCAAAAAAGCTATTTCTGGACAGAAGTCAAGGGGTACATCCCATTATTATCACATCATCTGGACCAAACAGTAGTTCATACAATAGTTAACACAAAGCAATGTAGTGCAGTGCCAAGCATAATCAAAAGTACAAACATCCAATTATTACAAACTGGATAAAATGGTAGTAAAGAGATCATCACCCAAGTCCGTAGGTGGAAGCCTCACAGGCAAGTGATAGGAGCATATTTAGGCGACTTACTTAGCTTGTTTTCGTGCATCTATGTTGTTAATTCATAATTGTTTTAGTAGTTTAAGCCATTTTCGTGTGTTTTTAGGTTCATATGGCTAAGGAAGCAAAAAGATGCATTTTGGAGCATTTTGGAGCAAAATTGGGCTTGGAATGGATAGCATATGCTTGGAGCCAAAGTGTTGGACGAATTTGAAAGCCTTGTATGGACTTTGGACATAAAACAAAGGGCCTAGCCCAATCAAACAATCCTTTGAGCCATGCAAAACCTCTAGCCCAATCAACAACCCTTAGCCACATGCATTCACATGCATCACAACCCCAAAACCATCAAGAAACACCATTCACACACACATGCACTTACTCTTTCATCATTGCACCACCATTCACACACACATGCACTTAATCCTTCATCATTACACCACCTTCTCCATCTTTATTCCACATGCATTCATCATAATTCACCCTAGCTACCACCATTCACACACACATGCACTTACTCTTTCATCATTGCACCACCATTCACACACACATGCACTTACTCTTTCATTATTGCACCACCAATTCAACACATGCATTTCCACCTTCCTACTTCATCATTTCATCCACATGCACTCTCAATCATAACAACCACATTCACTCTTAAACAATCACCCACATATTCTCCCATTCCCCCTATAAAAACCCATGCATTCATACACAAAAATATCATCTCATTTCATACACAACACATTACAAACACATTCTCCCTTCCCTAGCCGTGAGCTTCCCATCTCTCCCCTTATAATCCAAACACCATTCCTCTTCCATTTCAATCATTCCCCAAACCATTCACACCATCAAACTATCCTTAGACCTTGTGCTACAACAACGAGGAAGAGAAGAGTGCCTAAACGTTCATACAATTCAAGTTTGAGTTGTTGGAATGTTTAGGTGTTTCTTTGATTTCAATGTTTAAATTCAATTCTCTTTGTTTGTACGTATGAGGAATGGAAGAGAAGAGTGCCTAAACGTTCATACAATTCAAGTTTGAGTTGTTGGAATGTTTAGGTATTTCTTTGATTTCAAAGTTATAATAAACTAAACCCCCTTTAGCTAGGGGGTGATTCGAAATATATGTTTATGCTTGCATTTTGATTTGATTAATTCTAATTGCGTTTCATAAGTTGTGGTTCAATTTGTTTAACCGTTTGATTGATAACATATTTATGTATGTTTATTGAGAGTGTACACTTAATTTTCATGCATGAATATGACGCTAGAATATAAGTGAGTTTCACCTAATAGTTACGAACTTATATTCACAAGTAGTGGAGGTTGCTTATAAACAATCGCGTTAAATGAATTCTTGGCATAAGTTTCATGCGTATTCCATAGTAACGAATGCCTCGTCAACACTTAAAGTTTTCATGATGCTTAATGATCTTTGATTGTATCTTTATTGTGCTTTTCACGTAAAGGACTTTTGGAGAATGTTGTGAATTGCGTTGCGCTAACCCATCCAATTCATTAACTTAAGGAAAACTTGACGGTTAATTTAAGCGGACCTAATTGACCCGGGGCGTTGAGAATTAATGATTTGTTGAAATGCAATTGGAAATCGTTTTATTATGCAAGTATAACATATGTGGAGATGAACCCCGTAGCTAACTTTCCATCCATTCAATTCCATCCATTTGTTCTTTCTTTTCTTGTTTTTGTTTTCATGTTTAATTTAACTTGTTGTTCAATTATGTTAAACATGTGAAACTAATTTCTTTTTAGTTAGAGGTGAATTTGAAGCCATGGACATATGTTGGTTATGATTTGATTTACTCCAGTTATGAATTCATGAACTTTAGATGTGGTTTACTTTTCTGTTTTGATTAAGAACTTGTTTATGTATGTGGGTTGAGGGTCGACACTTAATTTGCATGCCTAAAATTGATGCTAGGATATAAGGGAATTTCACCTAATCGTTATGAACTTATATTCATGAGTAGTAAAGATCGCTAGTCACGATTGTGTTTAGTAAACCCTAGGCTGGATTAACATGCGTATTCCATAGTTATGAATGCCTAGTCGATGTTTATGATTTCCATTGAACTTAATGATCCTTGTTGAATGTCTCTATCATGCGTATTCCATGGTTAGGGACTTTGATTAGGAATAATTTGGTTGTAATGCGTATTCCATTCAATCCAATGAATCTAGGGAAATCTGAAGGTTAGTTTAAGCGAACCTAATTAACTTGGAGCATTGTCATTCATCGTTTGTTGAAGTCATAACTGGGAGTCAATTTATATGCTTATGTTCATGTGTGGATAAGGAACCCTCTAACTAGTTTATCATCATTCAATTTCATTAATTTCGTTTTTAGAATCTGTTTTAATTCCAAGTTTCTGTTTTAGTTTAAATTCATCCAAAACCAATCCCCCATTTATTTTAAAAGTGTTAGATTAGTTAGAAATACATTCATATTGTTATTTTACGTTTTTGAGTCAAATCCAAGTGATTAACAATCCCTCCTAATCCCCGGTCCAGAACGATCCCTACTTATACATATACTACAATTTGACGAAAAGAGGGTTTAATTTGTGTGCGTATAAATCTCGCATCAAATTTTGGAAGAGAAGAGTGCCTAAACGTTCATACAATTCAGCAAGCCCACTTGTCACTCCTAGAAGTTTCCTTGTTCTTGCTATGTCCTAAGGGGTCGACAAAACAATGTGTCAATGGATCAAGTTTATCTAGTTAAAATCATTTAAACATACTAACCCCCATTTTGAAATCTTATATGAGTAAAAAATTACATAATAATAATACTACCATTATAGTAATAAATTTCATATCTCAACTCTCATCATACCAAAGTAAATAACTCAATCATACACATAACATCATTCAAGTTGTATAGCAAGCAAGTGAAATGGCATCTACCTGATTGATGACTAGCATCTACTAGAGTATCTAGCCTTTACTAGAAATATCGGTATCTGCAATAAACCTATGGTAGTAACTAGCTATATGAGATGTATTTTGACCATGTGGTGAAAATAAATCTCCAATAGCCTCAAGATATCATTTAAAATCTAACTATATTCAAGTCTCCTCAAAGGCCATCCAATAGTAACATGCATTGGCATATAGAATAGTTTATTTAAAAACGTTTAGCTTTCGAAGGGATTCACTCACAGGTAAGTAGAGTGTCCTTCCTCGTTAGGCTTCTTGCCTGAATCCCCTTTAACCTCGTGTATACCTATGAATGTAATATTTAGTCTAAATAAGCATTTCTAGACATTCTAAGAAAATTATCCAAACTACCATTTAGGCTTTGAATTTGCACAAATGGAGGGCATCATGTGATTTAGAATGACGAATTGAAAAACCTAAGATAGGTCTCAGGTTCCTCATGCGCCGCTGTGCTCTAGCCATGTATCAACACGAACCGTCACGCGGTAGAAAGACGCAACACCGTCATATCACCGTCGCTGGCGAACAAGACACCGTACTCTCCATCAGTGTTTGGCAAGTAATCATTCCACTCGCCATCGCTGGTGCCACGCACCGGTCATCTAGAAAGTTTAGCCCAGGAAACAGAATATACCTGCGTTAGAGGTATATGCAGTTAAATCAAAAAGCATAGTCGCTGTTGCCGTGAACTTTAACGGTCGCTGCAGTTGACTGCTGTCTGCCGTCATCGAAACCTCGCCGAAAACTATAGAAAACCCGCAACACGATTAGGAGCTCGGATAGACTCATTTCAACGTGTTTTGAACCAGAGTTTGAACAAAACCTGACTACTGGGTTTAAAACTTACCCCAGAACAAATTGGGGACAAATAGGAATTGAATCCACCTCGGATTCAATAGAGGCTTGTCGAATTTCATCGTCGGATTCTAGAAACGAACACATTGAGCAAGGATGTAAATTTCATGAGTTTTCCAGCTCACAATCGACATGCAATTAAAGATTTAATTACCTAGAATTGGTTTCAATAGAATTCGAGCACCACCGGTCATGAACTCTGCGACTAGTGGTCGAAATTGCTCGTCAAAAACAGGAAAACATGCACAGTATACTACAGAGATTAAAACCCTCAAATACCAACTCAACCTTAACGCAGATTATCATAAAACCAACCCTAGAACTTAACATCAGTCAAGAATTAAATTTAGGCTAGAAACCTCAACTGGGGTTCAAGAATAGAGCTCGATGCTCTCGGGTTCAATGGAAAAGCACCTCACGGTGCTCCGATAATGCATGCAAGACCATATTCGTGTTCCCCGAGTCCCATGGGTTTAGAATATGTAGATTTAAGATTAGATTGGTGAAGGAATAGGTGATGGTGGTGACTGGGACTCACAATGCTAAAAAGAAATGGAGATAGCTTCGAGAGTTAGAGAGAAGTGAAGTTGCAGGAATTGAAGAGGACGGAACCAGAGTGGGGCATAATCCTCACTTAAAATAATTTTAAATGAAATTACAATTTTTCCCCCACACTAATTCCATGACAAAATGCAACCATCGTAACTCCAATTTCAACTTTGTTTTCGTCCATGCATTTATGAATACATAAACCATTTTAAAAATTGTAAGAAAGTATGAGAAACTGAAATTCAAGTCAAAGCTCGATAATTACTCAAGACATCCAACTAGAGGCATTTTAGTTATTTCACGTGATTCAAGAATAAAATACAATATTTTAAGGTACTGGTTGTAACAGGGAGTAGGTACGGATCCTTTAGAGAAGCCTTATTTAGGTATGTGAAGGCTACACATACTCTTGACTTAAGGCTCTGCCTGGACTGCTAGCTTTATCGTCCTTAGAAATCGGACCGGAGCCTCGTTGAAGGTGTAGAGGGTAGTTTTTCCTTTGTTGATGTTGTCAAGAACTCTTACTTTTCGACGGCATCCTTAAAGAGGACGTTAACTCCTAACTCATTTTCAACCAAGACCCGACATACTAATGCATTTGAGATCTATACCTTAATGACAAGGGCATCATCATAAGGTGAATGAACATCTTCCAAATCCTAATCGGAGAACATTAAGATATTGAAGTCGATGGTTAGTGGTTTGTTGATGGAGGCCACCATTCTCAGTTTCTTATAAGCCACATTTCTTTCTCTCGAGGTGTTTCTAGATATTCTTGTTCGCCATATATGTAATTCACTTTATGGATTGTCTCTTTCTTTAAGTATTGGGCAGGGTAGAAACCTCGAAGTCTTCTAGATATCCTTCGGTGTTCCTTGAGGGCAAGACGCTGAGGAGGTTTTTCAAATGCTAGATCAATAACCTCAGTACTTTGGGTTGTTAATTCCTTGAAGCAAGAAATGGCTTCTTTTAGATCTTCGTGTTTTCATGTGGGCAAATTTTGCAGGTTCTTTAGCCTGGGGACTTCATCGGACACTTTACAGAGACGAATAAACTTCCACCACGTTTTGCCACATCTCATCTATGACAGTTACCCTGTCATATTCTTGGTTTGCTTCAATCGTGGGAGTAACGAGGTCGTCACTAGCGTCAACCGAGCTTTCTTCAGTAAACATGTCAGTTGGTATGGTGATCTGGTAGAGAGGAATATGAGTTCTCACTCAATGAAAGCATTAGTTGTTGGAACAAAATTTGTGTAACACCATATGCAAAGGAAGTGCAAAAAATTGAGTAACCTACAAGACAATAAACAATTGTGAGCAAGATAGGATCGAAGTGGTGTGCCAGCTAAAGGCTCTCCGTCGGTCAAGTCAGTGAACTGTTTTAGACTCAAGCAATTGGTAATAAAATTCAAGTATAAAGAATACGTTACTAGAGATGAACCATAGATGGGTGTATCTATATCGTAGGGAGAGATCTTTCTAGGGTAGGAGAATCTTAAAAGATATCTAGAAGTAGATATTGCACCATTTTAGGACTTGTAATTCCTTACGGTGCACGCCAATTCCTATATTATAGGAACACTAAGACTTATAAAGGATCTGATTATGTTTATATCTGGATTAGATCGTGTCTTTTCCGAAACAAGCATGGTCATCTAGCATAGTTGCTAGGACTCCACGTCTTGCCCTAGAACAGTGTGATGATGGCACCGCTGCTCCGTTTGGTCTAATTTAGCTCGAAGTTGGTGAGTCCACAATCGAAATTATGAGGTAACTGCATTCGGATCAGCCTTACTCTGACCTTGGAAAATCATGGTCTCATATCTAGGTAGCGTTGATTCGGGGAAACGCTACCTCCCTAACTTAGTGTTTATAAATATTTCCATCGCAATAGTTGGAAATCCTTACTCCGATACCAGGTCTTTGGCCTATGGAATCTTTCTTGCCCTAGATTTTTTTTTTTTTTTTTTTGCACCGATCAGACTAAAGGTAAAGAGTCGTTAGGTATTAACGCTAGCGCTAACAAAGTTATCTTCAACACTTATGTTTGTGGAAAAGTGATATGGTTAAGAGGTTCTTAAGTCCAACTCTCAATGAAAGCACTTATTGTTGGAACCAAATTTCTCTGTCGCTTGTGGTGGATGCCTGAACTCGTTAACTTGTAAAAGAACGAACAACCATAAGTAAGCTAAAGACCCGGGGGGTGCCGGTCAAAGGCTTTCTGAAGATCAAGTTAGTAAGAAATATTAAGACTCAAGCAGTATGCAAGGGAATAAGTATGCAAAGATTGGTTTATCAGATATGAATCCTAGAAGTGTGTATTTATACGAGTCTTGGAGGAGACCTTTTATGATAGTAAAATCCTTATTGAACCAGGAAAATCCATAAGGATATCTAGGAAGTAGATTTGGCATTCTCTTAGGAGTATGATTACTTGCAGCATACGCTAGTCTTTAGATTGTTAGGACTTCAAGACTATAAGAAACATGTTGATTTCTTGCTAGATTAGGTTCCTGAATCTTGCAAAACAAGCATGGTCTATCTCAGCGAAGTCAATGGACTTTGGCCACCAATTCTGGAACAGGATGATGGTGGCCTTGTTAATCTACTCCGCATCGAAAGCTCTTATGTTTATGACCGGACTTCTAAAGTATGCGTATTCCGATCCGTGTGAATCCGACCTTGGAAAAACATGGTTCCGCATAAGAGATCTTGGAGGTGGTCAATCATTGGAATTAAGTCTAGGTCCAAAGGTACAACTCATAAATCCCTCTCTTTGTTCTTCACTATGTTTCTTTGATGCTTCTTAAACGGGATTTCCATAACTATTTATTGTTTTACTTCCGTTGGTTATGTATATAAATTATGAATTATGTATGCATGCAAGTCATTAGAAATTCCATAGTTCCCTTCATTATATATATATAGGAAGCCTTTAAGAGAAAGGATCCTCATTTTTTTTTATAAAAATAGAGATTAGTTGTGAGGTCCACATCAAATCGAATTTTAACAATCTGAATTGCCTATTTTTAAGTTGCACCTCATAGATCATCCTTGCAAAATATTAGCTAAATCGAAAATATTTAAGACATCTAATTGGGTTCAAAAAAAAATTAATGAATACTTTGTTATATAATAAACAATAAAATTTTATTTTGATAATTAAATAGGAAAATGGTTTCGGATTGAATTGAATTTTTGTATGGATGAACTATGAATCGAGACTTACAAAATAGATGATTCAGATCGTTGAAATTTTATGTGGAGTGGGCCCCACACCTAATCCTCATTTTTTGAAGAAAAAATGTGGATCCCTTTGCATAAAAGGCCATATATATATATGAAATCTCCAACATACTGGAGTACAGAAGGTGATAATTGGTCATTATCCAACTATCATAAATAATTTATAGAAATTTATTATGATGTAGAAAATAAAAACCGCTTGTGCTAAGACAAGCCTAAATTCTCTGTGTTGTATTCTTAAATTTGGGACCTTCGAGAGCAAAAAGAAAATAATTTACCCCTTCCATAATGAGATTGATGAATATGGAATCTCCTAATTTTGTAAAAGACGTAAATAATTTACCTCATACGGTAATTTTACATACAACAATGCACTAGTTAATGAATTCAATGATTGTATCAACTTACACATTTTATTTTTTGTTTAGGAAAAATAAAATAAAATAAGAGTGCTTGACTATGTGACCATCAATGATAAAATGATAGGATGCTTTGACTTAAGAAAATTACATTTTTAGA
Source organism: Pyrus communis (assembly GCF_041283825.1). NCBI lineage: Eukaryota > Viridiplantae > Streptophyta > Magnoliopsida > Rosales > Rosaceae > Pyrus > Pyrus communis. The sequence continues at coordinate 16,610,666 of NC_142566.1, forward strand.
GAGTACTTTGCATGCAAACAAGTACAGATCCTCTCAGGATCTAAAAAAACTGAGCTTAAAGATCAAATGATTCAGGCCGTTGAAATTTGATCTAACGGCTACAAATTTCAAAGGCCCATATCGTTTGATCCTTAGGCTTAGTTTTTTTAGACCCGGAGAGGATCTGTACTTATTGCAAATGACTGCATAAACGAAAATAAATAGCAGTTTATTAAATGAGGATTCTCTCCGGATCCTCCAATCGTGTCTATTCATCGTACATCATGGGGCCAGTTTTCGTCTGGTACGGTTTATATTTAATTTTAAATAGAAAAATTGTAATAATTTCTAACCGCATGATATACGATGAATGGACATAATTGGTGAATCCCCGGGATCCTTACATCCCCAAAACAAAAAACAAAAAAACAAAAAACCAAACTCTTATATCCTACACTTTCAGAGTAATAGAGGCTAAATATGTAGACACAATTTGCAAATTAAATAATGTGTAATCAATTAAAAATGAACATATTTATCAACTTTCATATCATTTAATTTATAAAAATTTTTTTATAAATTTAGTCTTCCAAATTGTCACATCCTGACCCGGGCCCCCACCACACCCAAAACTCGACTCCACCGTAGCACGATATTGTTCGCTTTGGGCCCCGACCACGCCTTTATGGTTTTGTTTTTGGGAACTCACACAAGAACTTCCCAGTGGGTTACCCATCCTGGGATTGCTCTCGCGTGAACTCGTTTAACTTCGGAGTTCCTACAGAACCCAAAGCCAGTGAGCTCCCAAAATGTCTCATGCTAGGTAGAGATGGGAATATATATATATATATATATATATATATATATATATATATATATATATAAGGTTTACATGATCCACATCCCTGGGCGATGTGGGATCTCAGAATCCATCCCCTTAAAGGGTCTGACGTCCTCTTCGGCACACAACCGGCTAGGGATTGGCTCTGATACTAAATTGTCACATCCTGGCTCAGGCCCCTACCACATTCCGAGCTCGACTCCACTGTAGCACGATATTGTCTGCTTTGGGCCCCAACCATGCCCTCACGTTTTTGTTTCTGGGAACTCACATGAGAACTTCCCAATGGGTCACTCATCCTGGGATTGCTCTCGTGCGAACTCGCTTAATTTCAGAATTCCTACAGAACACGAAGCCAATGAGCTCCCAAAAGGCCTCGTGCTAGGTAGAGATGGGAATATACATATAAAGCTTACAGGATCCACACCCTTGGGCGATGCCAGGGAATATACATATAAACCTTATAGGATCCACACCCTTGGGAATATACATATAAGGCTTTCAAGTGTCGTTGAAAAAACCCTTAGAGCATCTCCAAAGGAGATGCCAAATTGTCCATATAAACTATAACAGTAAAAAAAAAGACAGCCACTAATTGTTTCCAACCGAAATGCCAAATTTTATGTAGCATGACATGGAATGGCAGCAAAGGGGCTTGCTGTCAAATTTGACAGCAGGTTCAAATTTTTTTTTACTAACTATTAAATGTCTTTTATTAATATTTTAATATCATTTATTATTAAATGTCATTTATTATTTAATTGTTGAACGGTAAAGTTGGTTTAAAATACTACCTATTTCTTCTTTTTTAATTAGGAAATTTGTTTCAATTTAAGCAATTGATTGTTGAACGGTAGCGTTCGTTTAAAACACTACCTATTTCTTCTTTTTTTGGTCAGCAAATTTGTTTCAATTTAAGCAACGTTGCTGCTTTGTAAAATACAATGATTCATTCTTCAACAAGTATCATTCGTTATTTTGTGAACATGCCCCAAATTTCTTCAGACTCATCTTCTAATTCAGCAGAGGAGCATTTTTAGAGTATTGTTAATTCTGAGTCTGATGAAGAACTGAAAAGGCTGGAATTGGCTGCTTTACAAAATGAACAAGAGAACATGAAGACAGGAATGAGAAAACGTCGTGGTTCCATAAAAGGTCATGCATATATCAATAGAAGACGACTTGATGGGCACCAAAGACTTTATAATGATTATTTTGCTGAACATCCAGTGTACTCTCCAACTCAATTTCAAAGTATATTTCGGATGCATCGACCTCTTTTTTCCTTCGAATTGTAAATGCGGCAGAAGCCTATGACTCATACTTTGCTCAAAAAAGGGATCGATCGGGTTGTCTTGGTTTATCACCTCTACAAAAGGTCATTACTGATATGAGGATGCTTGCTTATGGAGTTGCTACAAAGGTGATGATTATTGAGTTGGATTTTTATTTCTTCTATTTTCAATTAAGGGGTTGTATTTTGTTGGATTATTTGTATTAGTATTAATTAATATGACTTTTATTATGAATTATTTATATGTAAAATTTAAAGTATAAGATAGAATTAAGAAGAAAAAAATAATAATGTAATAAAATAATAGTTTAATTTGACATATCGGGTGGAGAGCAAATCATGAAAATATGTCAAAATGCCACATAAGCTGTCAAATTTAAATTTTGGGTTCAAAATTTGAAATCTCCTTTGGAGATGGTTTTAGTGGTTGAAAGTTCACTACATTGCTCCCTAGGTAATAAAATCAAAATTTTTTCAAGGGCTATTAACCGAACAACCTGTTACTCCCGGTAAAATCATCCCCCTTCTCCAATCATAACTCACAAATGTGTGTTATGACCGGCATTTCTGGGTTTCTCGTTTACAATGCCAGTTCGCCACTTGCACTCCACCCCTATTGGCTCTAGCTATAAATTCACTTCACTAGACTCCTGCCCTTTCAATGGACATAGATAAAAAAATATAAAACATGTTTCATAGAGAACTAGAGAGAAAAAAAATAGAGGTAGTGAGGTAGAGAGAGAGAGAGAGAGAGAGAGAGAGAAAGAGAGAGAGAGAAGAAAGACAGAGATAGCAAAAGCAGTGACAGAAATGGAACGTATGGGTGGTGGGCTTCCTCCAAGGCATGCAAAATGATCAAACCTTGGTAAAAGTCTCTCTTAGCAAATGGCATCTTGCTTTGCTCTCTTATTTATTGATATATTTTTCATATTACTTGTTTTAATTTCTTCTTGATGATTTTATATACGTGTGTGTGCACATATATAAAATAAGAGTTGGTTTTCTGATTTTTTTTTTTTTTTCATTTTCTTATTTGTTTTTGGAGTTTTATTGCATGCATGTCTATTTCTCTTCAAAATTTAGTGACAAAAATTTATTCTCTTCCTCTCTCCCATTTTTCCCAAATATAGTTTTTTCCAAGGCCGATCTCAAAGTTTTTGCATTCGATCCTGCATTTGGTGGTCTTTTGCATTTAATTTTGTGTTTGTCTCAGCTCCTTATGTGCTAAACTACTGATATCATAGACATATCTCTGATTTTTTAGGATATTCATTGTTTTGTCAAGATTTTAACACAATTTTTTTCGTGGACGATTTTCCCTGCTTGATACTGTTTATGTGTGTTCGTGTTTTTTTATTTATTTGTGTGTTCACTTTTTGGAGGAAGTCAAATGTATTTCTTCCCTGTTAGAATAAAATTAAATTTTTTGTTATTTTTTACATTATTTTGCTCTATTGCTAACAATTTTTTTTACCCAGATCTAAATGCCCCTTTTATTTATTAGTTTTTGGCCGAATTTTTGTTACAGCTCATCTAGCTAGTTCGTTTCGAAGTAACGTTTGCTCAAATATAGGTTGTATTTTTATGTAACCACTCATGGATATCTGGTTCTACGCTTGCAGTGGAGTTTTGATGATCTGTAATATGTTGAACCATAAGCCATGAGCTGATTAGAATTTGAGAATAATCTTGTCTTTAATTGTGTATTCACTTGTGCTTAGAAATTGCCAAGTGTAAGATCAAAATATGTAAGGCCATGAGTGTCATGTGTGATGATCCTAGCTATTGCTAGATGAGTGGCTGTGATCATTTTATCTAGAAGGAAAGATCCAGTTAAGCCTTGTTAACAGAATTATTCCCTTTTGCACGATTGTGTGTGCAGAGTGGAAAATATACTTTTACAAGAAAGAAAAGGTTCCTCTGTGACTTGCAGAGAGAATAGCAGTCATTTTTACATTCTCTGTGCATTTTCTTCTTCTTCCATTCCCTTAGACACTAACATGGCCTCAGAGCCAGGTTGGATTTAACAATCTGGGCGTAAATCTGTGAAGCTATCGAGCTCAATCGAAGCTCCATTGAAACTCTGTGAAGGTTGTCGATTCAGATCAAAATCATGTTTGGATCTGGAGGCTCGGAAGTGAGGACTCCAATATTCTCCGGTGAGAACTACGAGTTCTGGAGAATCAAAATGGTCACAATCTTCAAATCTCTCGGGTTATGGAACCTGGTAGAAAAAGGAGTGTCAACACCTGACTCGAAGAAGAAGAAGAAGAAGGAAGCTGAAGGGTCATCGGAAGACGATCGTGATGATGAAATAATGATCGTGCTAATGAGAGATGCAAAGGCTCTGGGAATCATACAAAACGCAGTCTCTGATCAGATTTTTCCTCAGATTGCAAACGCTGACTCAGCCAAGATGGCATGGGATCTACTGTATGGAGAATATCATGGAGGTGATCAGGTTAGATCTGTAAAACTTCAGAATCTTAGACGAGTGTTTGAGTATGCTAGGATGCGAGATGATGAGTCTCTATCTAACTATCTCACAAGGCTGAATGATTTAATTAATCAGATGAGAACATTTGGTGAATCACTTTCTAATGAGAGACTTGTGCAGAAGGTTCTGATTAGTCTAAGTAAACCTTATGATTCGATCGGTTTAGTTATAGAAAATACAAAGTGTTTAGAGACTGTAGAATTGCAAGAAGTTGTTGCAATCTTGAAGAGTCAAGAACAACGGTTTGATCTACATAATGTTGATACCACTGAGAAAGCATTTTCATCATTCTCAGTGAGTTCACAAGGGCAGAATAGGAGTGGAGCTCAATCTGGTTCATCAAAATTCCAGAAGAATCGGAATGCAAAGGGGAAGAAATGGGATTCGAAATCTCGATTCCAACAGAAACCTCTTAATAGCCCTGCATTCAACTCATATCAGACACAGTCAATGGGTCAAGAGAGTACCAAACCACAGTGTAGAGTATGCTCTAAGTTCCATTTTGGTGAATGTAGATATAAAGGGAAGCCCAAATGTTATAACTGTGATAAGTTTGGTCATTGGGCTAAAGAATGCACTATGGGGAAGATTGTACAAAAGGCAAATTCTGCAAATCTGGTGGAAGTGGCTGGGAATCTGTTCTATGCTAATAGTGCAATCTCAGAGAAAAATGTCAATGGAAATTGGTACATTGACAGTGGTTGTAGTAACCACATGACAGGGAATGCTGATCTCCTTGTCGATATAAGAACAAATGTTGCTGGAAAGGTGCAAATGCCTACTGGGGTGTTAGTAAACGTTGATGGAATGGTTCATTGGAAATTAATACTAACAAAGGGAAGAAGTACATCAGAGAGGTCATGCACTTGCCAGGATTGAAGGAAAATTTGTTGAGTGTAGGTCAAATGGATGAGAATGGATACTACCTAGTGTTTGGATAAGGTCTGTGTAGTGTATTTGATGGACCTTCACTTGACAATCTTGTCATCAAGGTCAAGAAGAAAGAAAATCATTGCTATCCTCTTTCTCTGTTGCCTGACAATCAGTTGGTTCTGAAAGCCAGCATAGATCACTCTACTCGGACTTGGCACAGAAGACTTGGTCATTTGAACTTCAGGCAGTTGCAGCAACTCAGTGAGAAAAATATGGTGCATGGTATTCCATACCTAGAGGAAATTAAAGATGTATGTTAAGGATGTCAGTTTGGAAAGCAACATAGAGACTGGTTTCCAAAGAAACAATCTTGGAGAGCAAACTGTCCCCTGGAACTTATCCATGTTGATCTGTGTGGTCCTATGCAGAATGCATCATTGGCTGGAAACAAATATTTCATGCTATTCATTGATGACTGTACAAGGATGATCTGGGTGTATTTTCTCAAATACAAATCTGATGCATTCAATTACTTCAAAATATTCAAGTCAATGGTGGAGCTGCAGAGTGGTTTCAAAATTAAAAGTCTAAGGAGTGATAGGGGTGGAGAATTCTTATCTTCTGAGTTCACTAAATTTTGTGAAACTGAAGGCATTCAAAGGCAACTCACCATGGCTTATACTCTTCAACAGAATGGAGTAGTGGAGAGAAAAAATCGAACTGTGGTTGAAATGGCAAAGACTATGCTTCATGATAGAGGTATGCCATATGTTCTTTGGGCTGAAGCTGTACACACAAATGTATATATTCTAAATAGGTGTCCTACAAAGACACTTGGAAATATAACCCCCTTTGAAGCCTATAGTGGCAGAAAACCAGGTCTTGCACATCTCAAGATTTTTGGTTCCCTGTGCTATGTTCATATACCTACTGAGACAAGACAGAAGCTAGATGCTAAGAGTGTTAAAGGTGTATTTGTGGGTTATGCTACATGTGAGAAGGGATACAGAATATTTGATCCATGTACTAACAAGTTAATCTTGTCAAGAGATGTGGTTTTTGATGAATCTATGACCTGGAATTGGAAAGCAAGTTCACAAAGTTCAGCTGCTGCAACTTACATTCAGGATCAACCTGAGAATGTAGTTGGTGTGAATTCATATGAGATGAGTGTGTTTGAAAGAAGTTCTCTCAGTCCTAGTTCTTCTTCTCATACACAAGAACAAGTAAGTTGCACTCCTGAAACTGCAAAGTTGTCAGAGACTTATGACCACACACCTCTGAAATGGAGAAATCTTGATGATATTTTTGCTCAATGCAATCTGTGTGTTATGGAGCCTGAAAGATATGAAGAAGCAGCTCAAGATGAATCATGGTTAAAAGCAATGCAGGATGAATTGACTATGATTGAGAAGAATGGTACATGGGAATTGGTAGATAGACCAACAATGCAGCCTGTTATTGGGGTTAAATGGGTCTATAAAACCAAATTGAATCTGGATGGCACAGTCTTGAAAAATAAGGCAAGGTTGGTTGCCAAAGGTTATGCTCAGAAACCTGGTTTCGACTATAACGAAACCTATGCTCCAGTGGCTAGACTGGACACTATCAGAACTCTTATTGCATTAGCTGCCCAAAAGAGCTGGAGATTGTACCAACTTGATGTTAAATCGGCTTTCCTGAATGGTGTACTGCAGGAAGAAGTATATGTAGACCAACCAGAAGGATTCACAGTGCAAGGCAAGGAAGATAAAGTGTATAGGCTTCATAAAGCCCTTTATGGACTGAAACAGGCTCTTCGAGCCTGGTATGGAGAAATTGATGCATACTTCTCCCAATGTGGTTTTCAAAGGAGCCTCAGTGAACCAACATTATATATCAAGTCAAGGGGAGAAAAGGATATCATAATTATGTCTATCTATGTAGATGATATTGTCTACACAGGTAGTAGCAATGAAATGTTGGCAGAATTCAAAGAGGATATGATGATGAAATATGAGATGACTGATCTGGGTTTACTCTACCATTTTCTAGGAATGGGAGTCATTCAAACTAATTTCAGCATATTCATTCATCAAAAGAAGTATGCCTCCTCTTTGTTGAATAAATTTGGGTTGAATGAATGCAAGCCTGTGTCTACACCACTGATTTCAGCTGAAAAACTCAGTATGGATGATGGAAGTGGTCCAGCAAATGAAGAACAGTACAGAAAGATTGTGGGGGAGCTTACTGTATCTTACAGCTACAAGACCAGACATAATGTATGCAGCAAGTCTACTTGCCAGGTTCATGCATTCTCCCACAAACAAACACTATGGAACTGCCAAAAGGGTGCTCAGATACATTAAAGGAACCTTAGACTATGGTCTGGAGTATGTGAAAGGTACAAATTCTATGGTGATTGGTTTCTGTGACAGTGACTGGGAAGGATCAGTGGATGATAGTAAGAGCACTTCAGGATATGCCTTCTCTTTTGGCAGTGGGATTTTCTCTTGGGCATCAGTTAAACAAACATGTGTAGCACTTTCAACTACTGAAGCAGAATATATCAATGCTTCAGAGGCGACTGCACAAGCAATCTGGCTGAGGTTTGTACTAGAAGACTTTGGGGAACTTCAAACTGAAGCCACTCCATTACAGTGTGACAACACATCTGCAATTGCTATCACAAAGAATCCAGTGTTTCATCAGAAGACTAAACATATTGATCGAAGATACCATTTTATCAAAGATGCTCTGCAAGAAGGAATCATTGATCTAGTCTACTGTCCTACAAAAGAGCAGTTAAGCGATATCTTCACAAAACCATTGCCAAAGGATCGATTCAGCTATCTCAGAGTTCTGCTTGGAGTCAAATCAGCTCAAAGCTTAAAGGGGAGTGTTGAACTATAAGCCATGAGCTGATTAGTATTTGAGAATAATCTTGTCTTTAATTGTGTATTCACTTGTGCTTAGAAATTGCCAAGTGTAAGATCAAAATATGTAAGGCCATGAGTGCCATGTGTGATGATCCTAGCTATTGCTGGATGAGTGGCTGTGATCATTTTATCTAGAAGGAAAGATCCAGCTAAGCCTTGTTAACAGAATTATTCCCTTTTGCACGATTGTGTGTGCAGAGTGGAAAATATACTTTTACAAGAAAGAAAAGGTTCCTATGTGACTTGCAAAGAGAATAGCAGTCATTTTTACATTCTCTGTGCATTTTCTTCTTCTTCCATTCCGTTAGACACTAACATAATATACACACACGTAGATATACCTACTGGCTTAATTTTTGTCTGATTATAATTGTTTCTTTTTAATATGAAAAACATTATTAGCTTTGCCTTTACTTTGATTATTAGAAATTAGAAGGGTTTCAGTCACTCAAAAATCTGTATTTTTCTTTACATATTAGAGGATACACACACACACACACACACACACACACACACATACATATTCAAATCTGATATTTAACGGAAGAATTCAAGTCGCTGTAAGGCAATATACCATCACATGAAAAACTTTGAGGAGCTGATAGGGTTTCGGGCTGGGAAACGAGTTTTGAACAGTGGTAGAGGGATTAGGTAGGACTCATAAGGAGAGCCGTTTCCTGTGTGGGACCCAATTTTCCGGTTCTTAAAAGATCCGTTTACACAGTCACGGTGATACGTGGACATGCAAGCGCGTGAGGTGTCAATTTATTCTTTGATTTTTGAGCTTACTGTGGAAACATAATCACGGGCAAGTGAGCTCGTGAAGTTTACGCGCATGTTAGGGTTTATGGTCTGCACATCGTTCTCTGGTCAATCACTATCCACCCCTGATTATTTAGATTATCAATAGTCTATATAGGAAAAGACAACAAACGTCAAAGACTAACAGTCCATGCAATTTTATGGATGGTCAATCATTCGTATTTACGTAAATGGATGATATTCGTTGATTGTTGCTAATTTTATAGTAAATTTCAAGTAAGTTAATTAGAAAAGGGATCTTCTTCGGATCTCTTCCACCTAATCTATAAATATGGGTTCTTAAAACTTGATCCAACGGTTAAAAACAAGGGAGGAAGATTCTCTACTCTCCTATTCTCATCTCCTTCCATCCTCTCGTCTCACACATCATTTTTTGTCTCATTATCTCTATAAAAAATCAATATAAGATGTTGACGTGGTTTAACCGTAACCATTCAAATAGGAGAGGATGAAAGGGTAGAAAGATTAGAAGGGTAGAGAATCCTCCTCCAAAAATAGGAGGCTCCATTAAAAGTTATAATAACTTTAGCCGTTTGATCAAATTTCAATGGTCCGAATTTTTGGCCATGGTGAATTACGTGGAAGGGATCATGAAACGATCCCTTTCCAAGGGATCATGAAACGATCCCTTTCCAATTAATTATTCACTGAATTTGACATTTCTCGCACACATTGCATTCAATGAATTTTTAGATTCAAGGGTGGACACGTCCATAACTGTGTATTAAGTGTCCCTAGTGGTAAGTTTACAAACCAAATAGGATTAGGAGTAAGTCAACGAGATAAGAATTAAAATAGACTAGATTCAACATTATTATGGTATCTCAAGTTATTAATACAAGAATATGTGAGGCATTCTTACCATCAACTGTCATTGTATTGGTGTACAGTTTATGGTAAGTAGTGGCAAAAACCTCTTTGATTGGCCATGCCATTTACAATATCTGCACATACGTACACACAGACAATTAATGATTCAAACCCCATTAATATACAACCTCACCCTGATTAATATAACCATAAACCATGTCTTCCTTGCCCATTAATTAAGTGACAACAAATTGTTACTTTCAACGTTTCTCGGGTAAGTTTTGCATGGCCCTCGTTTCCACAAATAAGTTTTTCTTTTTTCTCTTTTTTTTTTCTAATTGAAGTTACTCATTTATGAGCGTATCTGTACAGTGAATAATTAGTTGACTTACATTAATTGTTTTCTTCCCACCTTGTACGCAGCCAACGCCAACAGTTCCGACGGCAATAGTGACAGATTCAGGATTTCAACGTTGGGTGATCCTGATTTTAAAAGTTTCAAAAATACTTAAACGAAAATAACATTGAAATTTTTTACAATAAATTACTATTTGATGCTAGAGAGAAATATTCCAAGATCAGATTGTTTGATCTAATCAAAATAAAAAATCATATGAACTAACAAAGACATCATATATATATATATATATTAGAAATTATTATTTGCACTCTAAAAATATCACTTTGTATTTCAAACTTTCTAAAATGGGAAAGAAATTTACACTTACGAAGAGTGCAAAATGTGATTTTTAAAGTATAGATAAAAGTTCTCTATAAATTAACCAACAATGATCAAATTGTTATAAAATAATCATAAACTACATCACAATAATCATATGAATATTTTCATCTGATACACATAAGACCAAAATCATAAAATTTATTTGAAATTCAATATTGTAATGAGGTGATGATGGAAAGATAGAGGTGGAATAATTGTGGTGGGGTTCCGGGGTAAGGTTTGTATTGGATGGGTGGATTTGGGGCTTTGTGCTAATTAAAAGAGGGAATTGCATGAGAAGTAGTTGGGTCTCGGGCTTGTAGACGAAAAAGAGTTTTAATTTTTTGAATGGCCTGGCTCAAAACGGCACCGTTTAGGTCAGGCGAGATTTTTCAATGTGATCGGTACACGAGATTATACACCATGTATCATTAAATAAATTGTAGGATATATGTACTAAAAAGTTAATAACTTAAAATATAAAACTTCTCACATTTCTATTAAAACACGTGGTGTACTACTTGTATTCCCATTACGTAAACCAGGTCATTAAAGACAATATTAAACTTTCTTTATCTACGCTAAATTTTGCTGGGTGCCACGCTGCAAATTGATGGAGTTCCAAAACCAGCACGGGACGAGGCAGTCGGGTGGTCCTCAACGATCTTCACAGATGATTCTCCGATCTTCCGGAGAGTCCTGCAACAACCCAGGTCCTGTAATGAATCCACCCCTGGCCGGCAGTAGCGACAACAACACTGAACAGAGGGCCCCGCAGTGCCTCGTTCGCGAGCAGGATCGGTACATGCCGATAGCCAACGTGATACGCATAATGCGGAGGATATTACCCCCGCATGCAAAAATATCTGACGAAGCCAAGGAGACCATGCAGGAGTGTGTGTCCGAGTACATCGCCTTCATAACCGGCGAGGCCAACGAGCGCTGCCAGCGCGAGCAGCGCAAGACTGTCACTGCTGAGGATGTCCTCTGGGCAATGGGAAAGCTTGGGTTTGACAACTACGTCGAACCCCTCACCATTTACCTCCAACGCTACCGGGAGTCTGAGAGTTCCGACCGCTCTCAGTTTGTGAAGAGGGAGGAGCGCCAGCTAATGGACTATTACCCTCCCGGGCATGCTGGGCAGGTTGCAATGATGCCTCCCCCGCCACCATCTTATGGGCCGGGATATTATTTCGGGCCCCAGCATGGTCCTCCCATGTATGACCCCTCCATGATGGGAATGTTTAGGGACTGTTCCTCCTCTGATGCTGGTGGAGGCGGGTCGTCGTCGGCTTCTGGGGCGCAGGGTGAGAACTCGTTGGGGGGATTTGACCCGTTTGGTCACTTCAAATGATCACCACAGTTTAAAAAAGGTCTCAGCTGTTTAATTAACAGATGTAATGAATAAATAATTGCAATAGTTTGCAATTAATTAGTAGTTATAAGTTATTGTGGTTGTTGTAGTTTGTCTCTATGTTTTAGCATGGTTGCAAAGTGAGTTTGCTTCCTTTGAGTTCAAGGACAAGTTGGTTCCAGTAATGTAATGAATAACTTCATCCCTGAATGTTCATTCCTTGTATTACATGTTCAATCGTTAACTTCATCCTCTGGATGTTCATTCCGGATATGATATGTTCAATCGTTAATGGAGCTTTTCTATTTTGGATACAAGGAGCAAATAGCTGGTTCAGCTTCTGGGGTGCAGGGTGAGAACTCGTTGGGGGGATTTGACCCGTTTGGTCACTTCAAATGATCACCACTGTTTAAAGAAAGGTCTCAGCTGTTTAATTAACAGACGTAATGAATAAATAATTGCATTAACGATTGAATCTGTGTTGGGAAAGCTTGAGTGCAACAGTGTCGCCCATTGAAGGCCAAGCTGCAGTCAATTGTATACCAGAGCTCATTAATGTGAGTGAAGTTTAAGGACTTCTCTAAGATGCTATTTTTCCGCCTTTCTTCAAAAAACTCATCTTTTAAAATAATTTCAAAAACATTTGTTAGACACGATTACCAAACCAAAGTTTTTCAGTAATGTATTAGTATGCCTTGTGAGCACTTAGCATATGATGTTTTTTTATGGTAGGTAAGAAAAATTAAGGAAGCTGTAGAAGATGCTGGTTTCCCTGTTTCTGAATTTCCACAACAAGATGTAGCAGTATGCCGACTGAGGATAAAAGGAATGGCATGCACCAGCTGCTCCGAGTCTGTTGAGTGCGCTCTTCGAATGGTCGATGGAGTGAGAAATGCAGTTGTTGGTCTATCCCTGGAAGAAGCAAAGGTTCGCTTTGATCCCAACCTCACTGATACTAGTTGCATTATTCAAGCAATTGAAGATGCTGGCTTTGGGGCTGAACTGGTTAGTTCTGGGAATGATGTCAACAAACTTCATCTAAAACTTGAAGGAGTTGATTCTCTAGAGGATATGACTATTGTCCAATCCGTCGTTGAATCAGTTGAAGGAGTAAGTAATGTTGAAGTCGACTTGGCAGAGAAGAAGGTGACTATTACCTATGATTCAGACCTCACAGGTCCAAGATCTCTTATACGTTGTATTGAAGAAGCTGGCCATGAATCCATGGTGTACCAGGCAAGCTTGTATATATGTTCCTCCAAGACCAAGAGAAGCTGAGCGGAAACATGAGATTCAGATGTACAGGAACCAGTTTTTCCTTAGCTTCCTATTTTCGGTTCCTATATTTTTATTCTCAATGGTGCTTCCGATGCTTCGCTTCCTCCTTATGGAAATTGGTTAGACTACAAGGTTCACAACATGCTCACTGTAGGGATGCTTTTAAGATGGACTCTTTGCACACCAGTGCAGTTCATTGTTGGCCGGAGGTATTTAATTTGTATATTTCTATTCTTCTTGTTCTTGTCATGAGTTTTGTAGCAACAACTTGTGAATCAATTACTTAAAGGAGCAAATACTAAATATTGATTTTGGATGTCCTGTCAGGTTCTATGTTGGATCATATCATGCGTTGAGACGTAGATCAGCTAATATGGACACCATGTATTATGACAATTTTTCAATTGCATGATTGATTCTTTTTTTCTTTCCTACATCTGTTGCAGTTTTGGTTTAAGTTTTCTTGTATTTCTTAAATGTGAATGTACAAGGACACACGTATACACTAGTACAAAAACATGTTTGCGCGACGAAAACTTGCGCGACGCAGCTAAATGCGTCGCGCAAAGTATGTTTGCGTGACGCTAAACAAAAAACGTCGCACAAATGGCCTTTGCGCGACGAAGATTGGCGTCGCGCAAAGTGCTGCAAGTTTTTTGCGCTAAACCAAGTGAGTTTTACCGCTTTTTCTGTTGACTTTGCGTGACGCAGAGCTACATGAGTCGCGCAAAACAGCTTTGCGCGACGCATGTGCACTTACGTCGCACAAAACATCTTTGCGTGACGTATGTCGCGTCACGCAAAACAGTTTTGCGCGACTCATGTAGCCCTGCGTCACGCAAAGATGTTTTGCGCGACGCATACGGCGTCGCGCAAAGTCAACGACTTTTTTCTCCTTTACTTCATCAGTTTGGGTGGTAGAAACTGCAAACTAATTGACTTTTTTCTCAATGCTAAGACAATAGGTTTTAGTTCAATAATGAGCAGGTTGATTTTTGTGAGCATATGCCATACTTATGTAGATAAACAATGGCTATGACGGTTGGATCGTTATTTTTCTCCGTTAAATCGTTATTTTTCATTTATAACCGTCGAAAAGTGTTTGTCGCGTTACTTGATCTCTAAATGTTTTTTTTTTTCCTATTTTTGGCGTATGCGATCTCGAAGCATATGCAAACAAGTTTGACGGTTGGATCGTTGAAACTAGTTTCGTACAATGTGTTTCCCATCAAAATGGTTGATTTATTAATACTTTCATTAAGTATAACATAAGATTTTGTGGTATCCACTTGTGTAAATACTTTAAATTAACGATAGAATGAGTTCATTGGATTCATATAGGGTCAAGGAGTGTAGCTGTAAAAAATCATCAAAATCGGAGTTAAAACTACCGTTAAATCGTTATTTTTCATTTATAACCGTCGAAAAGTGTTTGTCGCGTTACTTGATCTTTAAATGTTTTTTTTTTTCCTATTTTTGGCGTATGCGATCTCGAAGCATATGCAAACAAGTTTGACGGTTGGATCGTTGAAACTAGTTTCGTACAATGTGTTTCCTATCAAAATGGTTGATTTATTAATACTTTCATTAAGTATAACATAAGATTTTGTGGTATCCACTTGTGTAAATACTTTAAATTGACGATCGAATGAGTTCATTGGATTCATATAGGGTCAAGGAGTGTATCTGTAAAAAATCATCAAAATCGGAGTTAAAACTACCGTTAAATCGTTATTTTTCATTTATAACCGTCGAAAAGTGTTTGTCGCGTTACTTGATCTCTAAATGTTTTTTTTTTCCTATTTTTGGCGTATGCGATCTCGAAGCATATGCAAACAAGTTTGACGGTTGGATCGTTGAAACTAGTTTCGTACAATGTGTTTCCCATCAAAATGGTTGATTTATTAATACTTTCATTAAGTATAACATAAGATTTTTGTGGTATCCACTTGTGTAAATACTTTAAATTGACGATCGAATGAGTTCATTGGATTCATATAGGGTCAAGGAGTGTAGCTGTAAAAAATCATCAAAATCGGAGTTAAAACTACCGTTAAATCGTTATTTTTCATTTATAACCGTCGAAAAGTGTTTGTCGCGTTACTTGATCTCTAAATGTTTTTTTTTTCTTATTTTTGGCGTATGCGATCTCGAAGCATATGCAAACAAGTTTGACGGTTGGATCGTTGAAACTAGTTTCGTACAATGTGTTTCCCATCAAAATGGTTGATTTATTAATACTTTCATTAAGTATAACATAAGATTTTGTGGTATCCACTTGTGTAAATACTTTAAATTGACGATCAAATGAGTTCATTGGATTCATATAGGGTCAAGGAGTGTAGCTGTAAAAAATCATCAAAATCGGAGTTAAAACTACCGTTAAATCGTTATTTTTCATTTATAACCGTCGAAAAGTGTTTGTCACGTTACTTGATCTCTAAATGTTTTTTTTTTCCTATTTTTGGCGTATGCGATCTCGAAACATATACAAACAAGTTTGACGGTTGGATCGTTGAAACTAGTTTCGTACAATGTGTTTCCCATCAAAATGGTAGATTTACTAACACTTAAGAGTTTATTAATACTTTCATTAAGTATAACATAAGATTTTGTGGTATCCACTTGTGTAAATACTTTAAATTGACGATCGAATTAGTTCATTGTATTCATATAGGGTCAAGGAGTGTAGCTGTAAAAAGTCATCAAAATCGGAGTTAAAACTACCGTTAAATCGTTATTTTTCATTTATAACCGTCGAAAAGTTTTGTCGCGTTACTTGATCTCTAAATGTTTTTTTTTTCCTATTTTTGGCGTATGCGATCTCGAAGCATATACAAACAAGTTTGACGGTTGGATCGTTGAAACTAGTTTCGTACAATGTGTTTCCCATCAAGTGCAATGGTATATGTATTTAGTAGGTAGATTTTAATTTATTTATTTTGTACTTATAACAGTTAAGAAATTGAATGATATATATGTAAAAAAAATTATTATGGGTTTTTTTTTAATAATATATTATTGTGGGGTTTATGTGAAATAAAAATTGAACTTGAAAGGAGTAAAGTCACATTTTTGGTAATTTTTTTAATACTTTAAAAAAAAAAAAAAAAAAAAACCTTGCGCGACGCTTTAATCGTCGCGCAAAACCACCTTGCGTGACGTCGAATTATATACCTACGTCACGCGAATTGATAATTTTGGCACTCCCTAGCGAAAAATAGGCGCTTTTTTTCAATTTTTCCAAGTTTTTCATCTTTTCCTCTCGGTTCCTCTGCTTCTCTGGAGTTTTCTTTCTCAGAAAACTAAAACGTTGTTCTCGAGTGTTCTTAGTCACAAACGGAGAAATTCCAAGGTAATCCAGTGTCCTCGAAATCCCTGCATCATCAAAACATCCCTCATCAGAATCTGCACTCGCTTTAGCTCCGTTCAAGTTGCTGCTCCGTTGGATGTCATCTTCTCCTCCAGCGTCTCATCCTCTCCTTCTCCTGGTATTTTTTTTCATCTCTATTTTTCCCCAAATCTGACTTCCTTTTTCTATATATATATATATATCGGGTTTTTTTTTTCGTTTTTGAACGATTCTCATAGGTTTTTGCGGTTTAGCTGAATAGGTGTAAATCTAGAGCTGCTGCTTCCTAAAAAGCTGATGCGAAGTGAGCTTCTGTTTTCGGTTTCCGTTTTGCTCTCCTTTTTTTTTATCGTACAACACGAAACAGCCAAGGATCGTGCACGAAGTCCCCACCTCAGGTTATCCGTCTTCCGTACCATCTGTCTCTTCCCCAAGGTTCAGTAATTTGTTTATGCGCTTGCATTTTCTGATTGCTTTATGAAGAAAGATGAGAAATTTTTAAAACAGGGGTTTGTTTTGGAATTAGGGTTTTAGTTTGTTTATATAATCTTTGAGGGTATGTTTGATTGATTGAAAGATAGGGAATAAAATGGAAAATTTGGGGTGAGTTTGTTGTGTTTTGGTTTAGTCTTTGGGGAATGTGGTGGGGTTACTTCAAAATTGAAATTGAATGGTAGTTTATTGGTATAAATTACGTTACTCTCAGTAATTTTTCTATTGTTTTTTACAATGCCTTTTTTATTTTTTGTTCTTTGTGTTGTTGCTTAGCTTAGATAAAAGATTAAGGCTTTGAATTGAGAGTAAGCTTAATTATTGTTGAGTGTTTATTCTATTTGGTGCATTTATGATCTTTGTGGCTAACGGAACTCCGTCGCCTCTGAATTCGCAGGTGAGTATTGCAAGGTTTTTTCGTTTCTCTGGTATTGATTCAGCGAGTTTGCATGTGGCTGAAAATGGTGTTTCAGTTGCGAGGAACAAGACATTTACAAAGTATATTCAAGAATGCATGGTCGGTTCTTTCTGATGTTACGATTTTGTTATCAATTTAAAAACTGTGGTTTGTATTTTTTTTGGTATTATTTTGGCATTTTGGTGCAATGGATTCTTTTGTACCTAATTGCAGACCTTTCGTTTGCTCCTGATTTAGTAGTCGACTGAGTATCCATGCTTATACTTACTTTAATCATTTTTTTGGCAACATGTGTTCAACATAGATACCTTTTGGTTTGTTGGTGAGGCATTATGAGTGCTTATCAGTTATTTACTAAAGGTGGTTTTATAGGAACTACTTGAACTTCTTGGGATGCCTGTCTTAAAAGCAAATGGAGAGGTTTTTGCACTGTGTATGCAGTTAAATGACGATGTTGTATTTCATATGCAAGAAATGATTTCATCAAGTATGTTGTATCTACTATATATGCAAAACAGATTGCTAGCTAATCTTATT
Source organism: Pyrus communis (assembly GCF_041283825.1). NCBI lineage: Eukaryota > Viridiplantae > Streptophyta > Magnoliopsida > Rosales > Rosaceae > Pyrus > Pyrus communis. The sequence goes on from NC_142566.1 coordinate 16,628,852, forward strand.
CTTATTAACTCTTCCCTTTTACCTTTCGATTTCTGTTATGATGCAGGCTATTGAATTTGGAGAAAGTTTGCATGCAAACTCTATTTTGCATAATGTTCTTCACTGAGCCGTTGAAGTTTGCCTTGGAAGTGTCTTTATATTCTCATTCACTTTGTTTTATTGTTAGGAAATTCTGGGTGGAAAGAATAATACTCAATCAAAATTACATTTGATCTACAAGTGGTTGGACTGACATTTTTCTTATACAATGAAGGCGTGAATTATGTGGACAATTACAATTTTTGTTTTCATGTCAAACCAACTTGCTTCACATATATTACGCCATTGTTGACATGTATTCTTTCGTTGTTTTCAACAGTGCTTTTATGTTGCACCAGGAAAATTCTATTTGAGGATGGGAACCACCTGTATCGGTTCTTGGATGATGATCCAATTGTATCTCATTCATGGTTCGGACAGTTATCAGAATAGGAAGGGATAACTGAATTGATTTCATGGATTAAAGTAGGTTGGGTTAATTATGCTTTAGCAGATGCTTTCTTTGACTTAATGTCAATTAATTGACATTTATCATAGGCTCGATGTGCATGAATCTTCTTTTTATTTTTTCAATTGATGCTTTAGCAGTTTCTATTATCTACTTTTTGGGGTATAAATCATATCTATAATTTCAAAATACATGTTCTTCATGACAATCTATGGTATTTATAAAATAATTCATGTTAGAGTAATTTTTTTTTCCTTTCCCTTCACTGCACTGCAGTCCCGGTGAAAAGCACTTGCAGACTTGCAGATGCACTATGCACGTAAGTAAAACATTTTACTGTCATGTCTTTCTTGGTTAGTGATTTTGGTATAGCTGATGAATGTGAATGTTATTTGTGTGGTTTGTGTTCCTGGGTTTATGCTTAGTGCAATGTATTTTCTATATGTACAATTTTCTCCTTCAGTTTCTACTATTTTTCATTTTTTTTAGTTATGTATACCATCGATGTTGTTATTGTAGCTTGAGAAGCAGAGCGATATGTAGTGCCAACCTGAGTCACAGTTGAAGTTCATTACAGAGGCCTGACTACAGGTACACCACAAATGACCACACTTTTCTACCAAGAGTCTATTGCTTTTTCTTATTAAATTTTCTTTATTTTCAAATAGTTGAATATAGGCGAGTACTAACATGGACATATGCTAATTGATATTATTTGCCGGAGCATGAACATGCCAAGTTCTTTGAGTACTTGCAAGGTATGTCATTTTCTCAAGCTTGAAGAGAGACAATGCATCGTGTTGCTTTGTCCTAATTAATTTGTGTTTCTGCAGGTGAAGTTGAGTCTGGGTTGGAACGACTTCATCAATGTGCAGAAAATGAGCTCCAAGTTTACCTCAATGATAAGGAATTTCAATGAGTTTCGCATAAAACTTGCTGGATAGACCAGGTTATGTTCTACTAAAGATATTACACTACTTTTTTGATTGGATAAGTTGACTCGGGTTACAATGATATAGCTTTTCAGTTTATTAATGCTAACATGTTAGTTTTGCTAAGTGGGAATGCCATAATATAAATTTTATAGAAATGATGAATGGGCCAATCTGAAGTAACAAATTTCAGCTGATGAATGAACTCTTATATGACTGCCACTGCATATACTCATCTTTTATTTTGTTGGGTTTTATTTTTTTTATTTTTATTTTTTTTGGTAAAATGCAATGTTGGTTTCGCGAAGAACTGACCTCTATCTTATCTATAGCTCTATACGCATGTAGTTTTTCTCTTTTTTGGTCTCGAGTATTTGGTTGATTTTATTTAACAATCTTTTGGAATATAGAGAATTTTTGCACCAATGTCTTATTCCTGGATTTCCTGATGATTTAGCATTGAGATGTTAGGCAAAGGTGTCTCATGGGAACCACAGATTACTCGAAACTATCTCAAAGAAGTGGAGAGATTTCTTATTAGCTCAGACGATGCCAACTATGAAGCTATAGAAAAATGGTGCGGAAATTGGCTGTTTGTTATTTATATTTTGTTATTAACCATTATATGTTTTTTCTTTATTATTACAGGCTACTATGGTGGAAAAGGGCGATGCTGTTCTCCAAGAAGCAACATCGCAACTTCCCTCGGAAACCCCGATGGAGGACGTCACTTTACCCGAGGATGTAGGTTTTCAGATCATGACTGCGGTCCTGGATCAAAAGTACGGTCGTCGTCATGGCAAGGTTGTTCGGGGTATGGGGAAGGTGCGGGTTCGTGAGACGGGTGCCTCTTCTTCCAATTCGACCACAGGAGAGGTCAACGCCCTGAAGGAGGAAGTGACAACCCTAAAAGGTCAGCTTGCAGCCCAGGACGAGCAGATAAAGGCCCAAAGTGAGCAGATGAGGGCCCAGAGCGAGCATATAAAGGCTGAGAACGAGCAGATGAGAGCTGAGAACGAGCAGATGAGGGCCCAGATGAGTATGATTGTACAGGCCTTAGCGGTGTCCGGTCTCCAAATCCAGCTGCCAGCACCTGATCTTACTCCACCTTCGACCTCCCAGCCACCTCACTTACCCGATACCCAGTAGTTTTCAAACCTAGAACACTACTTGTTGTAGTTTTTTCTTTTTTTGTTTAGACATCTTGTATGCACATTTTTATATGGTTTATAATTAATTTTTTTCTTGGTTTATTGTTTATTGTTTAGAATTGAATTACAATATTTATTAAAAATTAAATCAAAAATATTAATAAATCAAAAATATTTTTGTCAAAAAAATAAAAACATAAAAAGTTTGCGCGACGAAAAAGTTCCATAGGTCACGCAAAGTGGGTTTGCGTGACGTAGTTATGCGTCACGCAAAGTGTCTTTGAGTGACGCCAACCCACTTTGCGTGACGCAGACCTTGGTCACGCCAACCCACACCCACTTTGCGTGACGCACACCTAGGTCACGCCAACCCACTTTGCGTGACGCAGACCTTGGTTACGCCAACCCACACCCACTTTGCGTGACGCAAACCTAGGTCACGCCAACCCACTTTGCGTGACGCACACCAAGGTCACGCAAACCCACTTTGCGTGACGTATGGTACTACGTCACGCAAAGACCCTTTGCGCGACGCATGTAACTTCTTCGTCACGCAAAACCTTCTTTCACAGGCGTGGCGCGACGAAGGTTCGTCACGCAAATTTTTGCGCGACGTTTTTTTGACTTTGCGCGACGAAGGACCTACGTCACCCAAAGTATTTTTTGTACTAGTGATATAAAAGAAAAGATGGGCCGGTTACATCCAACGGTCCTTAGACTAAACCCTAAAGACCAGCTATACTTCTTAATTAAAGGAGATTACACCAAACACTAGATATCAGCCCTACTCCTTAATTGGAGGAAACCAACTACAAGACTAAGAAGAGATTTACACATAATCTGTCAGGAAACACAAAAGGTGTTGTGTAGCCATGCTGCACCCATGATTTCTGGAATTGCATAATCTGTCTAGGGCATAATTTGTCTAGGGTTGGTAACTCTCAATACTTCCCCTCAAGCTGGATCGAGGAGTATAGTCGATCCAAGCTTGCCTAGAAGACATTGAAAATGTACAGACAAAAGAGCCTTAGTGAACATGTCCGCCAATTGATCATAACTGTGAATGAAAACTGTTTGGACAAGTTATGACTAAACTTGAGCCCTAATGAAGTGACAGTCAACTTCAATATGCTTGGTTCTTTCATGAAAAACTGGGTTTGCAGTAATGTGCATGGCTGCTTAATTATCACACATTAAAGACATAGGAGTTGTACTCAAGAACCTAGACCAAACAAGAAACTTTTAAGCCAAATCAATTCACATGCAGTGGTAACCATTGCTCGATATTTAGCTTCAGCACTAGAGTGGGCAATGACTTGTTGTTTCTTAATCTTCAAAGTGACAATGTTGCCTCCAACAAATGTGCAATAACCAGTGGTGGATTTTCTATCGATTGCACTGCCTGCTCAGTCGGCATCAGTGTATGTATGAATCTTAGTGGAATGGTTATTACGCATGAGGATACCCCTATCAATGGACCCTTTGAGATAACGTATGATCTTTTTAACAATATTGAGATGTTCTACTGTGGGTGCATGCATGAATTGACTGACTAAGCTCACAACAAAGGTAATGTCTAAACGGGTGTGTTGATCCTAAAAATTACAAAGCCTAAGTGGCGTGCAGGCCGAGTAAGTAATGAGCTAACTACGTTATTCAGTTGATGCGGGGCATGCCAACTCGTCGGTCGAGGAGTAAAATTTGTTGATGTCGCGTTGAGCGCGTTGCTGACTTCTTAATCTTGCGATTGCGGCTGAGGAAGGAACACGTCTCGGCCTTCAAGTTCTAGAGCCTGAAGACAAGGCTGCTAGTTCTGCGAAGTTCAATATCAAATTCGGCTCTCAAGGTGCCGAATATAGTAACCTGGTAACACCTTATTTCACCGAGGATGCTAATGAGATAACCTCTACCAATAAGAATTCGAAAATCCTTCTTGACCGAGACTTAGATAGATGACCATTCGGCCTCGACGCAGTGCTATTTATCCAAACTGAAGGTGCTCCGGGAATGGCTAATTCTATAGCAACAATGTTGTTTATCCAAACTGAAGATGTTCGCCGATTGCCTTCACAGTGCTGTTTATCCAAACTGAAGATGTGTTGGCGAAAAAGAAAATAAAAAAAAACTCAAAGTGTTTGAGAGATTTGCGCAGGGCAGTTATGTGTTGAATTGGAGGTCCTTTTACATTATGTGTAGCTTTGTATTTATAATACCGAACCGCATGATGGCCGCCTTGTAGAGCCTTTTCCGTGAACAACAAATCACGTCTTGATACTAAAGGATAATCAACTATTTTAAGCAATCCTTATCAACAAAATTCGCGGTATGCATGGCTGAACGAGTTGCTAAGTGAATCTGGCTTCATAAAGGTCTTCATGCTGACTCACAGTATAAAAGCATATGCTAATATGCTAAATCTTTTAGCATAAAAAACCAAAGGTTAATTATCTTATTGTTGTCATCTTATCATCATCATCATCCAAAAAGTCTTCGTGTTCCTTCATAACAACATGATACAGTCCCACTTCAACTCCAGGTCTTGCATGCAATCCCTATTTCCCGCAGATGTGATAATGCATGCAATTGCATTATCCCATTTAATTAAAATAACATGGATATTCGGTGATGATAATTACCCTATCTTGCATGCTTCATCATCTGATGTCGTGCCTTGTAAATTGCAGTCGTATCATTCTACACGGCATTGCCAGATTCTATCAAATCAATCTCCCAATGATGCATTACTCCACATGGCCAAAGCAATACATGAATAAGACAAAGGCACATGCCCATTATTCCATTTCGTTCAAACCGACTGGGATCTTAATTAATATTAAGTTAAAATAATTTAATATACTATTAAAAATAATAATTATGATTAAAACCACAATATTATCCCTCAATAATCATAAGAAATTACCTTAACAAGTCCATGAAGGTCTAGAACTCTACACATTCAACAGCCTCGATCATTCGGGCCGATGGTGTAATTTTGGGTCCAAACAAGGTGATAGTAAGATAAGCTTGCCAGCCAATCTTTGATAATAGGTGACATTCTTGAGTGCCTCGCCATCAGTAGTAAGCTTAAATTTACTGTCAATTGGGCTGACAACTAGCTTGCAATCAATTGGGGTGACATAATTATGTTGGCAAACCCCGTTGAGAGGTTGCCATCTCAATGCCAAGAAAATACTTCAACTTCCCAAGATCCTTGATGGCAAAGTTTTGATGTAGGGAGGCTTTCAAGGCTCCAATTTCAGATGCATTGTCACCTGTGATAATAAGATCATCTACATAAATAAGGACCATTAACTTCCCACGGGTTCCAGTACAAACAAGGAAGAATCAACATTACTTCTGAGAAAACCTTCCCTTTCCAACACTGAACTAAGCTCGGCATACCAAGCTCTTGGTGATTGCTTCAAACCATAGATAGCCTTGTGCAATTTGCACACCATGCCATTATTTGCTGGAAAGTAACATGGGGGAATTTGTATGTAAACTTCCTCCTGAACCTCTCTATGAAGGAAAGCATTTTTAACATCCATCTGGTATAAGGACCAACCACAATTGACCACAACAGAAAGTAGCACACACACTGTGTTCATTTCTGCCACTAAAACAAAGGTTTCTTTGTAATCAATCCCAAAGGTTTAGGTGAAACCATGAGGAACAAGTCGAGCTTTGTGTCTTTCTATTGAGCCATCAATCTTGAGTTTAGTTTTGTAAACCCAACGACTCCCAACTGCTTTCTTTCCTGGAGGTAATTGAACGATACTCCAAGTACAATTTTGCTCTAAGGCTTGAAGTTCTTCAGACATGGCTTTCCTCCAGTGAGGGATGAGATTGGCTTCTTGAAAAGTGTTAGGCTTTACAAGATTGGAGATTGAAGTAAGAAATGCCACATGAGAATTTGAAAAACTATGATTACTTATTGCTTCAGAGATGGGATGTCTAGAAGCATAAGTAACGTAGTCTACAAACTTGGCAGGAGCCTTCCTTTCTCGAGGTGGATTCCTCCTAACATCTTGAGAAGGTTGGTGAGTGAAGGGTTGAGGTGTAGCCTCAAGATCACCATTTCCTTGTGAGTTGGGTTAAGAAACTGTTGAAGTTGTGGTTTCCAACATGAAAGCTCCCCCTCACATGAAGTAGGACCATTTTGAAAGAATGAAGTATCTTCCTCAAAGCAAACATCTCTGGATACAACACACTTGTTAGTGACAGGATTAAAACATTTGTATCCATGTTGAGTGGAGGAGTATCCCATGAACACGCATTTGACTGTCCTAGCATCCAATTTGTCATGATGTTGAGTTTGCACATGTACAAAACAAGTGCAACCAAAAACTTTCAAGTGTGACAAGTTTATTAGTCTATCTTTAAGGGTTTCATATGGTGATCTAAAACCTAGAACATGACTAGGAAGCCTATTGATCAAATAGGTGGCTGTAAGGATTGCATATGACCAAAAACTTTTGGGTTTTTTAGAGGTTAAGGAGTAAATTACAACGGTTTTAGTTGAAAGGCAAAGTTGCAAAAATACAATACTACCATTGATATTTACTTCTATTATATTCACCAAAAATTTTATAGTGTTCCAGAGTATAGGATATTTTAGACGTTTTAACCATCTGATCTTAGTTGTTTGTTTTTAACCGAACAACCAACATTGAAAAGACCTTGAGTATCTAATACCTTGACACACAGTTAAAAACCTCCTATATTTACAATTCAAGTTAAATTGTTTATGTATTTCAGCATAACAATTCCAGTCTTTTAGATCTTATGATCTAAGGAAATTGTGACCATATAATTTATGTGAACATAACAAAAAGATTTGGGGTTTTATCACAAATGGTCCCTGAAATTAACCTTCACCATCAATATGGTCCCTGAAATTGAAAATCAATCAATGTAGTCCCTGAAAATAGGTGTCGCAAATCAATGTGGTCCTTCCATCACAATTCTGTTAAAAATTTATGTTAAGTGCTGATGTGGCACATAAATAAGTCCCATAAGATTTACAGGTTTTTATCTTAAATGGTCTCTGAAATTGACCCACATCATCAAGATTGTCCCTGAAATTGACCCATACTATCAAGATAGTCCCTGAAATTGAAAATTGATCAATGTAGTCCTTGAAAATAGATGTCGCAATTCTGTAAAAAAATTTGTTATATGCTGATGTGGGTTTAATAATTAATTAAAATAGCTGTCTAAATACCTTTTTGCACAATGAATTTTTTTTTTCTTATAGTAAGGCTTACTCCAATGAGAGATCCCTTCCATAAATTCTCAAAGACACAAGACTTAACCAAGGCCTAAGAGGGGGTTTGAAAATAGTTTTCAACCAACAATAGACGCACCTCAGGTATAACCTCATTATCTCAAAGCAGACCTCGTTGTTCTTTGCATCACCATATCATCAGGGATGCGCTGAACAAGCTCTCCAAGATTAAGGTTGTGAGCATGTTAATCGCTTAAATATTAACAGTGATGTCCTAGAAGTCGTTGCCACTCGGCCAAGCTGTCACCAAAGGTGATCTAGATCCAGGTTCAATTCGGTAAAGGGTGTCGAAGTGTGTAAAGATGGGTATATTGAAATTTTTTTTTTTTAGAGAATAGAGAGTGAATGAGGTAGAGAAATGTGGATTGGGATAAGATGTGTTTGTAGGATTGCATTGATCAATTTTCAATTTCAGGGACCATTTTGATCTCATAGGTCAATTTCAATGACCATTTTAATGTCCTGGGTCAATTTCAAGGACCATTTGTAAGAATAAATTACTTACGGGGCCCATTTATGTGCCACATCAGCACTTAATAGAAATTTTAACAGAATTATGGCTGAAGGACCACATTGATTTGCGACACCTATTTTCAGGAACTACATTAATTGAATTTCAATTTCAAGGACCATCTTGATGGTGAAGGTCAATTTTAGAGATCATTTATGATAAAAACCCAAAAGATTTTGGTGGAGGAATTTGGTTAGTAGAATAATGATAACCATTCAATCTAAATAATAACCAATTAGAAAAAGGTTGATAATTTGTGGTTCATTACTATGTTTCTCTACTCCCACCTCCACACATTCAATTCCTATTTTGCTAGTCAAAATAAAGAAAAATGAGAAATTCTAAGGAGATCTTAAAGTGGGACTCTTCATGTACTTTTTGTCATCCGATAGTTTAATATCAACTCTCATGCGAACATTATAATACATTGTACCGAAAACAAGAGGTGGTAGAAAGTCTATGGAAAGTCTCACATTTAAGAGAGTCTCCTTAACATTTCTCAAGAAGCATTGAGCCACTTGGCTAGCATTACAAGATAAATTCATCAACTCAAGGGGTTAATTTATTGGAAAGTGAACAAACATTTGGAATTTTAATTCGAATTTCAACTCCTACGGATATGTGGTGTATATACACTATTTAGTGTACTATTTGACATGAAAGCTGAAAATATGTTGTGGCCTCAAGTGGTAAATAGATTACAAGAAGAGAAAAATTAATTTGTTATAAAAGTGTCGTGGAATACCTTCTATTATTATTAATTGGTCAATTTGATTTTCAATTTGATTTTTTTTTTCTATTCTACTAAATGTTGCAAATATAAACTACATATTAATAGATCCTGGTTGTCAACTAAAACTCCAAAAAATTACCATTCTAATCCTCTAATCAAAATTGAATAGAAATAAAAGCTATGAAAATTTAGTAATTACTGAACACAAATTTTAGTATTCTTTACTTGAACCTCACAATCATGTAATAATAACAAGCCATATTTTTCATTTTGCATGTTGTTTTTGCTTTGTGGTTTTCTGTGTTGTGCTATGATATTGATAGAATGTTACATCTGTCTGTTATCCTAGTGCGAAAGTAGTAGCTGCTTTAATACTATTAAAGCGTCATAGGATGCACCAGTAACCAAGGGCCATAAGGATAATGGCCTACTACAGCTGAAAAACATTCCGCTTGTGTTGGTAAGAAACATATGTTGCGTTAGCTTTTGTCAGCTTAGTCGAGAGTGGAGATGGTCTTGTTTATACTTGAACTCTTCTCAACTGGCCACTGAGTATCCGCTAATCAAAACCAATTTTCAGGAAATTAAATAAGATGATCTTGCAGACTGGTTAGACTCCGTATATAGCTATTTGGCAATGGTATCATCATCACCACCGCAGTGACTCTATGGCTATTGAACAAGTTATTCAGTGTTGTTGGAATATAATTATGATAACTTGGTTTTCACAATATGTGTAATCATATGTGATCTACACCATGTACTAATATACATATGATTGTAGTGAAATAAGTAAGTTAGTTAATAAAGAAAATAATATAATTAATTAATTCTAAAAGATATGAACAGTTGTATTTCAACATGAAAAGTCGTAACTTCCCCTGAAGAATACAACTCCTTCAGAAAGGTTACTTCTGTCTCTATATATTTGTCAAGTTCTTTCTGTCAGATTCATTCAATTCCATACTCACTCTTTGTTCATATCTTCACACTATATTGTGATTGATAGTCTAAGTGACATCCATTTCCAAACCTGTGACCCAATTTCTAGCATTGGCCTTAGAGCCTAGTTTTCATGAATCATAACAATTTGCCTAGTTTTCATCCGAGGACGTCGTAAACTACATTTGATACTTCCTCTTCGTCAAGTAATGAATCCAACAATTTTCTTATTAAGTTTCAACTTGAGAAGAAATTAGGGAAGAGGATGTTGGTGTGTAAGGAAAATATTGAACTGATTTGATCGAAAGTTCAGAATTGGCATTTGAGAATTTTCTTACAGAATCCAAAATGAACGAAAATACCTAAACGTTCAAACATTATAGCCTGTTTGAAATCCCATCCTACAACCCGTTTGAACCTAAGCTTGAGTTAACCCAACAATTTGAACTATACTTACCCACCCCGTTTCGTTTGACAGAGAATAGCAACAATTAGAAATTTAACATTCAAATTCATTAAGTTCACAACCAGAATATTACCATCAAGAAGAATTGTCTCCGCCATTTGTGAATATCCGCCAAGGTGCGAACCAAGTTCCTTTTAAAGGGACGAAAGTGATAAAAATAGTCATTTTCGTAAAGTTTTCCAGCGGGCATCTTTTCCCAGATGAAAAGAAGAAGAAATTCTTGGATTTACGGACTTTGCAAGTGAGCAAAGTGTGAAAACAAAGGTCAATCTTGCAAGAACCCCAGTAAGTTCAATCCCTACGTCCTCTGAAGTGGAGCTCTTTTAGTAGGCCTAATTCGAGAAACCCCCTTCAGCCTTTTTTTACAACCTTGGATGCTCCGTTCAATTCAAACAGAGTCGCAAAGACCAAAAGTGGAAGCAAATGTTTGATTTTAGAGATCTAAGAATTAGAGTGTTCAATCATTTGGATCAATATAATACTCGTTACGGTTTCATATATCTCGATTTGGCATAAAGAGAAATTTCAAGTGCAAAAAATTTAAGTGGACCAAGGCCACTGAGAATTGAAAGAGAATCCACTAGACGAGAAGAGACTACTTTGTGCACGAAAATAGTGAAAGAATTGATCACGCCTGGCCAAGTAGACAAGCAAGAAATTCGCGAGTCTTCTATCGACGTGATCGCCTGAACAAGTACTCTTCTTTCACTGATTGGACAAAGCCTCTATGAGTGTGTGCGGCTACTACTAAAAATAAATAAGTTTGTATCTTTTATTTTATTGTTTAGTCTTTAATTTATTAAGAACATTTAGTATTTGTGGCTAGTAATAATTAAAAGTACACTAGTAGTATTTGTATTAGTATTCGTATTCAAGTTTGTATTAAGTGTTGTGTTTGTTTTGTAATTTTCTGAGCAATGGCAACTAAATATTCCAAATCCGAAGTACGTTAATTATCGAATATGGAAGAGAATGATCACTTATCATTTAAACCATGACAAATCTTTGAAATGGGTGGAAGATAATGAGTTGGCTAAGGCCACAATTCTCAATTACATGGAAAATAAATTAATACCTCTCTATTAAGAATATGATTCGGCCAAAGAAATCATGGATGTACTTGAAAAGAAGTATGGCCCTAAATCTCAAACATACATTTAGTTATTGCTTGAGAAATACAATGAGACAAAAATGGAGGAAATTGATTCTATGGTCAATCATATTACTAAAATAGAGGTAATGGCAAAAGACTTAGCCAATGCTGGTCATCCAGTTTCCGATAAAATGCAAGTTAGTGTTCTTCTTAGTAGCCTCCCAAATTCTTAGGAAAATGTAGTTACTTCCATGGCTTATGGTCAAGTGGAATTAACAATGGATATTGAAGAAGTTCGTAAAAATTATAGGAAAAAGGAAATTGGACAAGGCAGAACCAACCTCCTCATAGTGGAAGATTCTTAGAAAAAACAAGCAACACATGCCCAAGCCACATAATAGTAACAAGCGCCTGGACTTAAAAAATTTTGGACACCACAAGCAGAACAAGTTCAAAGAAAAGGAAAGTGCATGTTACAACTGTGGAAAGACTGGTCACTATAGGTACAAGTGCCCAAAACTTTTCAAGAACAACAAAAATCCTAATGGACTGATTTTGACTGTCTCTGAAGCACTCATTGCTGAAGATCAAAGACAATGGTGAATAAACTCAGAAGCAACTCGTCATATATGCAAGGACAAAATTTGCTTCATCAACTACAAGGAGAAAGCACTAAGAGAGCATCGGCTCTACATGGGCAACAATACTTATGTCGATGTTTTGGGTGAAGGAGATTGCAAGATCAACAATAGTAAATCTTTCATTGTGCTTAAAAATGCTCTGTTTGCACCAAATATTGGGAGGAATCTTGTCTCTATCTCTGTTCTATAAAAGAAAGATGTTGACACAAGGTTCATGATTGGTAAAAGGGGTGTGATATCCACACACCCCATTTTACTTCTCACACACCTTTTGAATTTCGGGCGTTGGATCAGATGAATTGAAGAATATCAACGGACAGAAATTATCAAGGGGTGTGTGAGAAGTAAAATGAGGTGTGTGGATAGCACACCCTTGGTAAAAAGGGTTACATTTATGTAAGGGGAATAAGAGTCGATGATATATACTCAGTTTGTATTAATAAAAGCATTTCTTCCGAGTATGCCCTTGTCTCTACTATTCAAAATTTGTCATATTTATGGCATTTTCACATAAATAAAAATAAAATGATATGCATGAGCACTGTTCTAAAAATCCCCGCCTAGGCGCTAGGCGGCTCCACCCACGGTCCCGATTAATTCCTAAGTGTTTGAAAATTAAGAAATGATGCCTAGCCCTGTTGAGGGGCCCCCTAAACCGCCTAGCCCGCCCAAACCCACCTAGGTTGCGATTCACTTAGACAGAAAATAGATAACTTTCATTTTGCATTTTATTTTTTTTTTCAATAAATTGTAAAAGACTTGTTGCAGACTTAAACGAACCCACATTATATGCTTGTTCTCTATGTTTTCACTATGTTCCAATACTTCATAATATATATGTCATTCTGTTTTGTAATTTATGATAAAATCATTTATATTTGAAGTATAAACTGACACTTATTTACAAGAAATATAATATATTTACATAAATCCACCTAGTTTGCCTAGGCGCTAAGCCTTAGCTCGTTGCCCGACTAACGCTTAGTGAACCTTGCGAATGAGTAAAAATGGAATGCTGCTTCAAGTAAATGCAAATGATTTTGATACACGTGAATCATGTATTAAAGAAAAAATGATTAGAAAATCATTTTCTCAACATTGGACTTCTACCAATTTACTTGAGATAGTGCATACAGATTTATGTGAACCATTGAGAAGTAAAACCCATAGAAGAATGAAATATTTTGTGACTTTCATCGATGATTATTCCCGTTATGGACATGTCTACTTCTTGAAGCATAAAGTGATGCCTTAGACAAATTTAAAGAGTTCAAGGTAAAAGTAGAGAACCAATTTGGAAGATCCATAAAGACCCTTAATATTGATAGAGGTGAAGAATTTGAAGCCTTTGATGATTTCTGTAAAGAGAATGGTATAAGGCATAATTATACTAGGCCTTAAACACCGCAACAAAATGGAATTGCAGAAAGAAGTAATCAAAGTCTAATAGATATGACGCGATCTATGATTTCTTATGTTGATTTACCTCTACATTTTTTGGCTTGTCTATTGCAGCATATATATTGAATATAGTTCATATAAAGGTGAAGCCACTGACTCAACATGAATTACGGTGCGGGTGAAAACCCGATTTATCAAACTTAAAAGTTTAGGGTTGTAAGATGCACATCCGCATTCCAAAACCATCAAGTGATAAATTACAAGCAAAAATTTTGGAATGTAAATTCATAGGATATCTTGATAATAGTGTCGGATATAGGTTTTACCATCCTGAGAAATGATTGATCGAAAGTAAAGATGCTTTTTTTTTATTGAAACTACTGATTTGGTTCATCCAATACAAGAATTGGAATCTTTGGAAAAAGAAAATTCTCCTACGATAATCAAGATTTCCATCTTGATTTAGACTTGCCTCATGATCATGATACTAGTAATGATCAAGTAGGAGACGTAAACATGGGTTATCATAACAATGTCGATCATGACACACACAAGGATAATGATCATGATATTATCATGGAATATATAAATAGTGGGAGAAATGATCAAATAAGTGGGAGTAAAAGAAAGAGGGAACCATCTTGAAGATTGAAATATCACTTTATTTTCAATCTTGAGGAGGTAGATCATTCGATGAGAGATCCAGACCCAAGGAACTATAAAGAAGCAATGGATAGTTTTGAGTCTGAACAATGGCAACAAGCCATGAATGAAGAACTAGATTCCATAAAGGAAAATGAAGTTTGGAAATTGGTTGATCTACCTAATGGAAGAAAGCCCATCGGTTGTAAGTGGGTACTTCGTAAGAAGTACAAATCAGATGGTACCCTGGATAAGTATAAGGCTCGACTTGTAGCTAAGGGTTATACTTAGAAACCTAGTATAGATTTTGTGGACACTTGCTCTCCAGTTGTGAAGTTTACATCCATTCGGATTCTCATGGCAATTGTTGCTAGAATGGATTTAGAACTTCATCAGTTAGATGTCAAAATTGCATTCTTAAATGGAGATTTGAAGGAAGACATCTATATGTTTCAACCCGAAGGATATCATGTCAAAGGACATGAAAACAAAGTTTACAAATTAAGAAAGTTGTTGTATGGCCGTTAACAATCATCAAGACAATGGTATTTAAGGTTCCACCAAGTCATTATGGAAAGGGCTTAAAAATAAATCCATTAGATCATTGTGTTTATTCATGGGAGTGCCAAGATAATTTTTGTATGTTGTCACTATATGTAGATGACATCTTACTTGCAAGTAACTCCATATATATTATTGAAAAGACTAAGTCAAATATAGGATCCAAATTTGAAATGAAAGATATGGGGTGAAACATCTTATGTTCTAGGAACTCAAATTACTAGGGATTGAGATGCCAAAACACTCTATTTATCTGGATAACATATTTAAAAGATTTAATATGCTAGATTGCAAGCCAGTTAGTACACATGTTTGTAAAGGAATGATACTTTCCAAAAATATGTGTCTGATACAGAAGTAAGACATCAATGATGTGAATAATGTTCTGTATGCCTAAGCAGTTAGAAGTTTGATGTATGCTATAACTAGCATAAGACCTACATATGTCATGCAGTTAGATTGTTAAGTAGATATCAATCCAACCCAGAAAGCAACATTGGATGGCAGTAAAAAGAATTATTAGATATCTAAAAGGCACCCATTTTATGAAACTTTGTTTCGCAGGCGACTTGGATGATAGAAAGTTAACAAGTGGTAAAATTGTCTTGTTCGGTGGAATGGCTGTTTCTTGGTTAAGTAAGAAACAGGGCTGTGTTGCAAAGTCTACCATGGAAGCAGAATATATATCTTATAGCATAGTGGTAAGTACTGCAGTATGGGCGAAATGCTTTATAGATAATTTAAATATAGGTATACTTAAAGAGCCCGTCAATGTGTTTTGTGATAATAAGTCTGCCATCTTTTTGATAAAGAGTGGACCAAATAGTTCCAAAAGAAAGCACATTGATATTAAATATCACTATATACAAGATATAGTGGAGAGATCAAAGGTAAAGATCGACTACATACCCTCCGAAGAGATGGTGGCCAATCTGATTACCAAAGGAATGTCTCTGGAGAAATTCAAAAAGCATGTAACTACAATGGGTTTTCAAAACATCTGGATGTGTTGTAGTATGAGACGTGCAGCGGGCATCATTGTATGGTTTCAGGGAAGCTTGAAACATGGACAAGTAGATGCGACTCTATCTGATTTTTTAGTACTTGGTTGGTTAAAGATAGAGGGCACTAGCGAGGTAACAAGGTTATAATAAATCGTCTTGAAAGTAAAAGTCATTATAGACTTCAAGAAATAATTTATATAACATTCTGGTGAGAAACAAATATGTATTGTTTTTCCTAGTTACTTGGATATGATGTTATTTTACTAAAGAGTAAAATGTTATCAGATAAAGTGGAATGGTGTTCACCAGGTAAAGAAGCCACATATTTGATGTTCTATCGAATTTGTTTATGAGTAATACTCGTGAGAAAAAAATCAGAATAGGAAACTATTTATGTCATCATAATCCAGTAAGAGATGTTGGGATATGATTGTGATAACATGGTTTTCACAATATGTATAATCATATGTGAAGGTACACCATAACATTGGTGTACTAATATACATATGATTGTAGTGAAATAAATTAATGAAGAAAATAATTAATTAATTAATTGTAAAGGATATGAACAGTTGTATTTCAACATGAAAAGTTATAACTTCCCCTAAAGAATACAACTCCTCTAGAAAGGTTATTTCCATCTCTATGTATTTGTTAAGTCCCTTTCTATCAAATTCATTCAATTCCATACTCACTCTCTGTTCATTCCCTCACACCATATTGTGATCGATAGTCTAAGCAACATCCATTTTCGATCCTGTGAACTACCCAATTTCTAGCAAGTCTCTGACCTCTAAGTTTGATATCAAAGACTTAGGCCCCTTACACTATCTTTTGGGTATTCAAATTTCTAGAACTACAACTGGTTAAAGTATGTGCATGATTTGTTGGTTAAAACAGAAATGGTTGACTCTAAACCTTGTGATACACCTTACCTGCCTTATAATAGGATTCATAAAGATGATGGTGAACCATACAACAATCCTACACTTTATAGAAGTGTTGTGTGCTCTGCAATATCTCACTTTTACCAGGCTAGATATAGCCTTCTCAATCCATCAAGTGTGCCACTTTATGCAGCGTTATGTGGTTTCACATTATACTGTAGTCAAGAGGATCCTTAGGTATCTAAAAGTTACTATGACTTATGGTCTGTCGTATTCTAGTACTGATTTGGACATCAAAGCTTTTAGTGATGCTAATTAGGTAGGGGATCCCAATGATAGAAGATCCACAACTTGGTTGGTTGTGTACTTGGGAACCCTAAACCCTAAATTCTCTAATTCAAACGGATTTTTGTAGATGATATTCAGATGAAGATTAAGAGAAATTGAAAGGGTTTCGATTGTAATTTTCTACGTTGAAGATACGCTATTCACAAGTGGGTGAGATAATGCATTCCCACGAGAGAATACAAATACTATCCTATTATTTTTTTTCTTCTAGGTGTAGCCCGCAAAGAAAAATATGAAAATTAAAAATAAATTGACATTCAAAGTTCAAACAATCACTAACTAAAATTGACAACATGTAATTATGTTAATTGGTTATAAGTTATAACGCATTAATATGTTAATTAGCTACAACGCACTAATATTGTTAATAAACTAATTAGATAAGGGAATTGTTATTGACACTCCAAATTTCTCATTCTACACTCCAAATTTTCTATATTTAGAAAGAAAAATACACTTGAAAGGAGTGTAGAATGAGATTTTTGAAGTGCCAATAACACTTCTCTTATATAAAACCTTTCCAATATAATATAGGAAACCAATGAAACAACCAATCAGAAAAACAACTTAACAGTTTTATGTTATTTCAAAGTACGTTGAGGGGCTTCTGATCAGCTTATTTATACAACTTACAAGTTGAGGCAAAGGGTACCTATAATTCTAAAGAACAATAACAACAATGGGAAGCAGAGTAACAATTTTATTTACTTTCCTATGCATTAGCATATGTCTTGAGGTTGCAAAAGCTTGTCATCATCCTATCCTTCATGCTCCGACAGCGAATCCTCAGGAATTTTTGAAGGTTCACAACAACACACGACGGAAAATTGCCTACCACCCTTGCAGTGGGACAAAAAAATAGCAGCGGTTACTAAGGTTTACACGAAAACGAGAGCGACCATAGACGGCAGGATGGTACACTCGATGAGGCGTTATGGGGAGAACATCTTCTGGGGTGGCGGGAAACAACCGTGGGGGGTGACGTTCGCGGTGAATTCGTGGTCACATGAGAAGTTGTTCCATGATTACAAGACCAATAGTTGCAAACCGAGGCAGATGTGTGGGCATTATACACAATTGGTGCGGAAGGACACTAAGCGTCTGGGTTGTGCACGAGAGGTTTGCAGCAATGGAGCAGGGGAGCTCGTCATATGTAACTATGATCCACCTGGGAATTGGGTTGGAGAGAAACCCTATTAGAAATTTAGGAGGTGCATGCATGAATTACAGCTAGCACTTGAAATTGGATTATTGTTTTGATGATTAATTGATCATTACCAATAGTCTAATTACTTTATTAGAGGGATAATGTAAGAATTAATTATTGTAACGGGGGTATTGACATGGTGTGCCATGTAAGAATATTATGAATCGAGGTTGCCTGTTGACCCCACTTTACAAAAGACACATGATTTTTATACATAATTTTTTTTCATTTTTATTTTTGTTCCTTGATTCTCACTCATTTGATTTGTTCAATTTAAAATTAAAAAAAAAATTAGTATCTGGTCCTTAGTTACTAATGTTTGCTGACTCCTTATTAGTTTTTAAATTTTGATCGAAATTCCTAACATAAATGTATTAATGAATTTACATGTCAGTTACATAATTTTTTTTTTAAATTAAATTTGATTTAGGGTTTTAATACTCACACCCTTATAAAACTTCTAATTAGTTTTCAATTCAAAACATTTCCCAAAAAAAAAAAAAAAAATTATTAGAATAAGTTTGTACCCATTAATTTCTTATATAAAATGATTTTTGTTGCGGCCTATATTTAAATGACATGAGAATGGGGCCCGCGACATAGAGAGAATAGAGAGAGATGTGTTTGTAGGATTGTGTAGAGGAATGTGTATGTTATTCCCCCTATGTAGTGCCTTTATTTATAGTAATAAGTGAGAGAATAAATCCTTCTCCTCTAAGGAATACAAGTCCATATAGGACAAAATAATTAGAATCAAATCTAATCTAGGATTTACAAAATTACACTTAAATAAGAAGTTTATAACACTACCCCTTGCGTGTGTAAATACTCAAGTAGATTTGGCATCATGTAGAGGTTAAGGAAGTCGATTCGTCGGCGTTGATTTTGGGAACAAGCTATTCTCAATATGGTAGGAACTTGCAGAAAGAAGTAAGTCTCACAAAAAACACTATGGCTATGGTAACAACCCGAGTAGGGACAAAATCCATAGTCTAAAGAAAAATGAGTGAGCAATGCAAAGTTAAATGAAATGTCTACAGGACATCATCAGGGATATGATCAACCCAAGGTGGGTGCCTCGTCAAATCCTCGTTAGATAGCAAATACCTAGTGGAAAAAATGCTCTTAATTGTAGGGAAAAAGAGTACATTAAGATCAAGCAAGTAGTCTTTAGGATACTCCCCTTGAGTTTGACACAATTCCAAAGAGAACTAGCAATGTTAGAACTCAGAAAGTTTACGCATACCAATTCCTTGAACAAGCTTCTGAAACATCGCCTTCGGTAGTGATTTGGTGAAAAGGTCAGTCAAATTGTCTTGTGAACGGATTTGTGTGACTTCAATCTTCTGATGCTCTTGTTGTTGATGTAACCTTTCTTGAGTTGTTCGATGCATGCTGCGTTATCCTCATACACCGTTGTTGGGACATCAATGACGGGGTAAAGATCGCAGGAGCTTCAAATATGGCCCACAATTGCTCTTAACCAAAAATATTCCCGAGTTACTTCGTATAAGGTGAGAATTTCAGTATGGTTAGACGAAGTGGCAACTAAGGTTTGCTTAGTTGACCTCCAAGAAATTACGGTGCCTCTAATGGTAAAGACATAAGAGCGCACCTTGTGCGGATTCGATAAGTATCATGTGTCGGCATAACCAACAAGGCGAGAATCAACTCGAGATAAGGGAGTACGGCTAGGGATAGAACAAGGCCAAATCTGTAATACCGTTAAGATAACGGAAGATGTCTTTAACACCAGTCCAGTGACTAGTTAAGATAACGGAAGATGTCTTTAACACCAGTCCAGTGACTAGTCAAATACTCACTTAGACAGTTATACCGCATTCTTCCGTATTGCTTCAAAGCGTAGAGTGAACTTTTCAACTGAATTGAGAGTGTGTTCTAGGGTTTGGAAATATTTGATCCAGTCAATGTAAGTCTTTCGGGAACTTTGATATAATTTTCGTACCAAGATCCCTATAGAGATACACAATTACTATGTCCATCAGCTGCATACTTAGTTTTTCAGAAACAACCAAACAAATAAGGTAGCGAAAAGTAATCACATCCATAACAGGTGAATAAGTTTCATCATATTCAATCCTAGGGCGTTGTGAGAAGCCTTGCACAACATGACGAGCTTTGTAACGCATAATTTCATTATTCTCATTACGCTTCCTAATGAAAACCCACTTGTAGCCAACAGGCTTCACATGTGGAAGAGTAGGAGTTACAGGTCCAAACACTTTACGTTTCGTAAGCAAATCGAGTTCAACTTGGATTGCTTGTTTCTAGTTTGACCAATCGGTTCTACGTCGACATTCATCAACGGAACGGGGTTTAATGGCATCAATCCACATAATCTCAGTAGTTACTGCATATGCTAATGCAGTATGGTTAGACAAAGTGGCAACTAAGGTCTGCTTAGTTGACCTCCAAGAGATTGCGGTGCCTCCAATGGTAAAGACATAACCCGTTTGAAAGTGCACCTTGTGCGAATCTAATAAGTATCATGTGTTAGCATAACCAATAAGGCGAGAATCAACTCGAGATAAGGGAGTGCGGCTAGGGATAAAGCAAGGCCAAATCCGTAATACCCTTAAGATAATGGAAGATGTCTTTAACACCAGTTCAGTGACTAGTCAAATACTCACTTAGACGGTTATACCGTATTCTTCCATATTACTTCAAAGCGTAGAGTGAATTTCTCAGCTGAATTGAGAGCGCGTTCCAGGGTTTGGAAATATTTGGTCCAGTTAATGTAAGTCTTTCAGGAACTTTGATATAAAATTTCCGTACTAAGATCCCCATAGAGATACACAGTTACTATATCCATCAGCAGCATACTCAGTTTTTCGGAACTACCAAACTGATAAGGTAGCGAAAAGTAATCACATCCATAACGGGTGAATAAGTTTCATCATAGTCAATCTTGGGGCGTTGTAAGAAGCCTTGCGTAACAAGACGAGCTTTGTAATGCATAATTTCATTCTTCTCATTACGCTTCCGAATGAAAACCCATTTGTAGCCAACGAGCTTCACATGTGGCGGAGTAGGAGTTACAGGTCCAAACACTTTACGTTTCGCAAGCAAATTGAGTTCAACTTGGATTGCTTGTTTCTAGTTTGACCAATCGGTTCTACATCGACATTCATCAACGGAACGGGGTTTAATGGCATCACTCAACATAATCTCAGTAGCTACTGCATATGCTAATGCAGTATGGTTAGATTAAGTGGCAACTAAGGTTTGCTTAGTTAACCTCCAAGAGATTGCGGTGCCTCCAATGGTAAAGACACAACTCATTTGAAAGTGCATCTTGTGCGGATCCGATAAGTATCATGTGTCGGCATAACCAACAAGGCGAGAATCAACTCGAGATAAGGGAGTGCGGCTAGCGATAAAACAAGGCCAAATCTGTAGTACCCTGAAGATAACGAAAGATGTCTTTAACACCAGTCCAGTGACTGGTCAAATACTCACTTAGACGGTTATACAACATTCTTCCATATTGCTTCAAACGTAAAGTGAACTTCTCAGCTGAATTGAGAGCGTGTTCCAGGGTTTGGAAATATTTGATCCAGTCAACGGAAGTCTTTCAGGAACTTTGATATAAATTTCCGTACTAAGATCCCCATAAAGATACACAGTTACTATGTCCATTAGTTGCATACTCAGTTTTTCAGAAACTACCAAACTAATAAGGTAGCGAAAAGCAATCACATCCATAACGGGTGAATAAGTTTCATCATAGTCAATCCTGGGGTGTTGTGAGAAGCCTTGCGCAACAAGAAAATCGAGTTCAACTTGGATTGCTTGTTTCTTAACCAATCGGTTCTGCGTCGACATTCATTAACGGAACGAGGTTTAATGGCATCACTCAACATAATCTCGGTAGCTACTGCATATACTAATGCAGTATGGTTAGACAAAGTGGCAACTAAAGAGATTACGATGCCTGCAATAATCAGTTTGAAAGCGCACCTTGTGCAGATCCGATAAGTATCATGTGTCGGCATAACCAACATGGCAAGAATTAACTCGAGATAAAGGAATGCGGCTAGGGATAGAACAAGGCTAAATCCGTAGTACCCGTAAGATAATGGAAGATGTCATTAACACCAGTTCAGTGACTAGTCAAATACTCACTTAGACGGTTATACCACATCCTTCTGTATTGCTTCAAAGCGTAGAGTGAACTTCTCAGCTATAATGAGAGTGTGTTCCAGGGTTTGGAAATATTTGATCCAATCAATGTAAATCTTTCGGGAACTTTGATATAAATTTCCGTACCAAGATCCCCATAGAGATACACAGTTATTATGTCCATCAGCTGTATACTAAGTTTTTCAGAAACTACCAAACAGATAAGGTAGCAAAAAGTAATCACATCCATAACGGGTGAATAAGTTTCGTCATAGTCAATCCTGGGACGTTGTGAGAAGCCTTGCGTAACATGACAAGCTTTGAAACGCATAATTTCATTCTTCTTATTACGCTTCTGAATAAAAATCCATTTGTAGGCAACGGGTTTCACATGTGGAGGAGTAGGAGTTACAAGTCCAAACACTTTAGGTTTAACAAGCAAATCGAGTTCAACTTGGATTGCTTGTTTCTAGTTTGACCAATCGATAATACGTCGACATTCATCAACGGAACGGGGTTTAATGGCATCACTCAACATAATCTAAGTATCTACTGCATATGCTAATGTAGTATGGTTAAACGAAGTGGCAACTAAGGTCTGCTTAGTTGATCTCCAAGAGATTGCGGTGCCTCTAATGGTAAAGACATAACCCGTTTGAAAGTGCACCTTGTGCGGATCCGATAAGTATCATGTGTTGGCATAACCAACAAGGCAAGAATCAACTCGAGATAAGGAAGTGTGGCTAAGGATAAAACAAGGCTAAATCCGTAGTACCCTTAAGATAATGGAAGATGTGTTTAAGACCAGTCCAGTGACTAGTCAAATACTCACTTAGACGGTTATACCGCATTCTTCCGTATTGCTTCAAGGCGTAGAGTGAACTTCTCAGTTGAATTGAGAGCGTGTTCCAGGGTTTGGGAATATTTGATCCAATCAATGTAAGTCTTTCAGGAACTTTGATGTAAATTTTCATACTAAGATCCCTATAGAGATACACAGTTATTATGTCCATCAGCTACATATTCAGTTTTTCAGAAACTACCAAACTGATAAGGTAGCAAAAAGTAATCACATTCATAACAGGTGAATAAGTTTCATCATAGTCAATCCTGGGGCGTTGTGAGAAGCCTTGCGCAACAAGACGAGCTTTGTAACGCATAATTTGATTCTTCTCATTACGCTTCCGAATGAAAACCCACTTGTAGCCAACGGGCTTCACTTGTGGAGGAGTAAGAGTTACAGGTCCAAACACTTTACATTTCGCAAGCAAATCGAGTTTAACTTGGATTGCTTGTTTCTTGACCAATCGGTTCTACGTTGACATTCATCAGCGGAACGGGATTTAATGGCATCATTCAACATAATCTTAGTAGCTATTGCATATGCTAATACATCGTCGACGATCATCTCATTTCTACACTAAACATTATCTAAGCTAGCATAATAAACCGAAATCTCATGATTCTCGGGAGGTGGATTTGTCTCTTCAAGAACGCTTCCGTAACCTAGAATTTCCTCATGAGTTGGATAGAATGAGTACGCGACAATTGAATTCATGGTAAGCTCTTCAGGTGCTTATGTCGTGGGTTTCCTCTTCCAGGGGTATGAATCCTTTAAACTAAGTAGTCTGCCATGCTTATGTAGAGGCAGATGATTGGCTAGCCGCTAATGTACGTGGATCAACTAAAGTGGCGTCCCGGCCCTCTAAAAGGGAAGTCCATTGTACATTTGGTACATCCATCATTGTAAGCATATTCGCAGTTGGAATAAGTGATCTTGTCATTCGCGCTAAATTGGTGAAAGCATTTGGCATGCTCTGAGCTATGCTCTGAAGATCTAGTATACAATGCATTTTAGTTTCAGACTGAGCGGTGCAGAGATCTAAATGAGACAAAGTGGGAGTCGTCAACGATATTTCGCGTCGTTCTTCAGGAAAATTGACATTCTTATCTCTCCCTAACAATAGAAAGATTGTCTCATAGAAGTGACAATCTGCGAAATGAGCAGTAAACAGATCACCTATCAAAGATTCTAGGTAACGAATAATCGAAGGAGAATCATATCCAACATAGATTCCTATATTTCGCTGAGGCTCTATTTTTGTATGTAAGGGTGGCAAAATCAACACATAGACTGCACAACCAAAAATGTGCAGATGCGGTATGTCAGCTTCGTATATGGTAACCAACTGAATAGCGCTATATGGTTGGGTCGCAACGGGCCTCAGGTGGACCAACATGGCTGCATGCAATATTGCATGGCCCCAAGGAACAATCGAAAGCTTGGTACATATAACTAACAATCGAGCAATCATTTGTAAGAACTTAATGAATGCCTCTATCAGGCCGTTCTGGGTGTGAACATGGGGTACTGGATGTTCAACTTCAACCCTAATCGACATGCAATAATCATCAAAAGTTTAAGGTGTGAATTCTCCAGCATTATCCAATTGAATATTTTGATCGGATAATCAGGGTGGTGAGCTCTAATCTTGATAACCTGAGCCAACAGTTTGGAGAATGCAGTGTTTCTTGTGGACAACAAGCACAAATGTAACCAACATGTGGAAGCGTCAACCAAAACCATAAAATATCTAAATGGTCTGCAGCTAGGGTGAATCGATCCACAAATGTCCCCCTGAATCATTTGTAGAAAAGTAGGAGGATTCGAGCGAATTTTGTCATAAGAAGGCTTAATAATAAGTTTTCCCATGAAGTAGGTTTGACATGCGATTCCTTGAATCAAACCTAAACTTCGAGTTAGTCGATGCCCGTGTGATGATTTGAGGATACAGCGCATCGCTATTTGTCCAGGGTGTCCCAAACTATTATGCCGGAGTGTAATTTCATGTGTGGTCCTAGAGGTAAGGCCAACCACATAGTGACTTTCTATGAGGCGTATGATCATAGTATACAGACCAATCCGGATACACTCCATCTTTTCTAGAATACACTTCTGGGCATATTTGTATGAAGTTATGCGAAGAACTTCAACTTTATTTTCTACATAGGTTGCCACATGGTAATTGTTATCTCTAATGTCTTTGAAACTCAACAACGTTCTTCCGACACACGGAGAATAAAATGCCTCATTAATGGTCAAAATTGTACCATTGGGCAACATTATGCGTGCCTTACCGTATCATTCGATAAGGTTGGATGGGCTTGAGAGGGTTGTCAATGGTGCATTCTTAGGTATAAAGTTAATGAAATAGATGCGTTCATGCAAAACGGTGTGCATCGTTGCATTATCTGCCAGGCAATAAACTTCCCATTAGTCATACCTAGAATGAAAATTAATTTAAAGCAGTCACATTCATAAAAGTTCTAAAAACAAATATCCATTCAAAATAATTTTTAAGTATTCAAGGATAGTAATTAATTAAAAACTTAATATCGAAAAACAAATCACCAACAAATAATCCAAACATCAAGGAAAATTGTTCAAAATTTAACCAAAAACAAGGGTAGGGTTCGGCCACTAGGTGGAATTCAGCCCCAATGTCTAAATTTCAACTAGAAAAATAGTTATGTCTAAGATTCTAATCTTTCATAGAGGTAACGGCCTCTTGAAAATCAAAAATCTCCATCTTGGTACTCTCCGGTTCATCTACTTGCATAAAGTTTGATTCAAACTTTTTATGACAAGAATGATAGTTAGTTATAACTTTATGGGGAGCTCGGAAAACAAAAGACTAATGGTCCTTTGAACCACAGCAATAAAACATATCCTCATCCATGGTTTCAGGTGCTTTGCCCTTATTCTTGAAGTTTGGGGCCTTAAGAGCAAGGTTAGGGTGCTTCTGGGCTTTGTTTCCTCCCTTAGATGAGCCTTGGCTCTGTTAACCTTGACAGGGTGGTTTCTGGTCACCCCAGTAGATCGAGCTTGATGATTTTGCACCAATAACTGATTCTGCTTTTCAACGAAAAGTAAAATAGAGATCAAATTCGAAAACTTAGTGAACTTATGAGTTCTATATTGTTGCTGCAAGACAATATTAGTAGCAGAGAAGATCGAATAGGTATTCTCAGGAGATCTTCTTCAGTCAAAGTTTCGTCATAAAACTTGAGAAGTGATCGGATTCTACAAACTTCATAATTATATTCATTCACATACTTAAATTATTAAAAGCGCAATTGCTGCCAGTCATGGCTTGCTTCAGGCAAGAAGATGTCATTTTGGTGATCAAAATGATTAGCCAAAGCCATCCATGGTGCTCGTGGATCCTCCTCAGTAAGGTACTCGGTTTGCAATACATTATGAATATGTCTTCAAATGAAGATCATGGTAGTGGTTTACTTAGCTTCACCAACTGGGTTATCAGTCTTATCTTCAGTGGCGGGACACAAATTCTTTGCAGTGAAGCGGAGCTTCACATCTTAGACCCATTTGAGGTAGTTCCTTCTAGAAACCTCCACAGCGATGAAGTCAAATTTGTTCAAATTCGACATGTTCCTATCACAAAGTAAATGGACAAGATGTGGTTAGTGTAATGGAGAAAAATAAATCCATTCACATAGGAGTAGAACATTCAGGTTCTAATAGACATGTATTGGTTTAAATTAGCATGAAAAACTTCGGGTTTTCATGGGTGATGTTTTTAAGGAAAACTTCAGGTTTTCAAACAAGGCATGTTTCTAGAAACTTCAGGTTTCGAAATAATTGTGAACTTTAGGTTCATATGTTTCTGCAGACAAAGACAAATATATACACAGAAATATGCAACAAGAAAATATGCAAATAGCACTTTAGGTCTATAATTATAATTATAATTGAATTAATTAGTTTGACTTCGGGTCAAATTTAAAGTGTGGAGAAAAAATTATAAAACCCATAGTGCCTAAAAAAATAGGCAATAAAAACTCGAGGCCTAAAAAAACTTGGACAAAAGCCCACAGGTAGGTTGAGTAAATTGGTGTCATGAGGTCCAGGCCCAAAACTAGGATGAGGTAGGCACGGGTTGATCATGCCCTTTTTAGTATTTGGGTTGCAAGCCCAGTAGTAGCAAACAGGTTGCAGCAATAGCCCCAAATATGAGAGGTCCATAAGGGCACTGATCAATTGTGGCAAGAAGCAAACTGGGTTGATAAGTTGTGCTGTGAAGCAATCTGGACAGTTCCCTCAAATTGCCCATCCGTCTGAGGGTGATAAGTTGTGCTGTGAAGCAATCTCGAACCAAGAGCTTCCTGAAAAGCCACCCAAAACTTAGAAGTGAATTTAGGATCCCGATCAGAAATGATACTAACCAGAACACGATGGTATTTGCGAAATAAACCGTTATGCCAATTGACTCAACGAGTAATTTTCTCGAACGGGTATGAAATGTGCTGACTTGGTGAGTCGATCCACTATTACCCAAATATCATCATAACCATTTCACATACGAGGTAACTTGTACATAAAATCCATAGTAATATCTTCTCATTTCCACTAAGGTAAGGGAAGTGGCTATAATAACCCAAAAGGTCTTTTCCTCTCTGCCTTGACTGGCTAATAAACTGCACAACGACTCATGTACTCAGCAATTTCTCTTTTCATACTAGGCCAATAATAGAAAGGTCGAATATTGTAATACATCTGGGTACTCCCAAGATGCATCACATAAGCCGAAATATGCGCCTCATCAAGTATATCTTTCTTTAATTCTTCGATATTAGGCACGTACATTCAATTAGCCTACATCAGTATACCATTGGAATCCCTAATCATGAAATCTTTCTTTTTCCCATCAGAAACTGCCTGAATTAATTCCTGAGATTCCTCATCATTCATTTATGCCTCGAGCACACGATCTATCAAGATTGGTCTGACTCGAAAACAAGCAAGTAGGGCTTCTTCTTGATCTTCCACTTCTAAATCAACTCTAGTATATCTCAATTATATGAGAAGAGGGATACGGCAAGCATGTAAAGCATTAAGTTGACCACATGATTTCCTGCTAAGTGCGTCTACCATAGTGTTTACACGACCAAAATGATAATCAATCGTGCAATCATAATCACTGAACAATTCTATCCACCTCTGTTGTCGAAGATTAAGATCCTTCTGAGTGAAAAATGTACTTGAGGCTTTTATGATCTGAGAAAATCCGACACTTTTCCCTATAAAGATAATGCCTCCAAATCTTCAAAACAAAAACAATAGCCACCAATTCAAGATCATGAGTATGATAATTCATCTCGTGGGGCTTCAATTATCGTGAAGCATAAGCAATCACCCTGCCATGCTGCATTAACACACAACCCAAGCCATTCAAGGAAGCATCACTATAACTCTCAAAGTTCCCACTATCATCTGGAAATGCTAAAACAGGTGCATGAGTGACGCAATATTTCAACTGCTAGAAACTTCGCTTGCAATCATCATCTTACTCAAACTTAACTTCCTTCCTAGTTAACCTTGTCAATGGCAAAGCTATAACTGAGAAATCTTTCACAAAATGTTGATAATAGCCGACTAGGCCCAGAAAACTCCGTACTTTCGTGACAGTACGAGGTTGTTCCCAATTCTTTATTGTAGCTACCTTTTGAGGGTCCACAAGAATACCCTGAGCTAAAATCACATTTCCTAAGAACGACACTTGATCCAGCCAAAATTGACATTTACTAAATTTAGCATACAGTTGATGCTCCCTCAACTTATTCAAAACCAAGTGAGATGTCTAGTGTACTTCGCCTTAGATTTAGAATATACCAAAATATCATCTATGAAAACAATAACAAACCTATCGAGGTACAGGCGAAATACCCGATTCATTAAATCTATAAAGGCAGCTGGAGCATTCGTTAACCCGAATGGCATTACAAGGAACTTGTAATAACCATATCGAGTTCGAAATGTTATTTTTGGAACATCCTCACGCTTAATCTTCAACTGATAATACCCAGATCTCAGGTCAATCTTTGAAAATACACAGGTACTCGAAGCTGATAAAAAAATCATCAATACGAGACAACGGATAACGATTTTTAATTGTTACCCGGTTCAACTATCGATAATCAATACACAACCTCAGAGTTCCGTCTTTCTTTCGCACGAACAATATTGAAGCTCCTCATGATGAAGTACTAGGCTGAATAAAATCCTTATCAACAAGTTCTTGTAACTCGGTTTTCAATTCCCTTAATTCAGCAGGAGTCATTCGATAAGGGGTTAAAGAAATATGATCAATACCTGGAATTAAATCTATAGTGAATTCCACCTCACGATCTGGTGGTAGCCTAGGTAAATCATCAAGAAAGACATCAGGAAAATGTCTAACTACTCGAACATCATCCACACGAGTAGAAGTATCCTTGTTCAGCACTACATATGCTAAATAACCTTGACATCCTTTCCTTAACAATTTCTTCGCTCTCACGATTGAGATAACACCCTATCTCAATCCACAATGTTTGTCAACGAAAGTGACCACATGCAAGCCCGGTCGATGGAAAGTGACAACTTTCTCATACCAATCCAACTTGGCACGATTATAATGTAACCAATCCATACCTACAATGACATCAAAATCGACAATGTCCAGAGGAACAAGATTAGCTGGCATCACGACATCCTCCACTAGAACAGGACATCCCTAATACTCCCAGCTAACATAACAAGTTTCACCTTTAGGAATTGAAAATTCTAACTTATAACCGAGGGGTGTGGGGTGAGGTTAAGTATTTTGAGCAAACATATGAGAAATAACAGAGTGTGTGGCACCTGAATCAATTAATACTCTAGCAAAATGACCAAGAATGTTTAACATACCCATAATCAAATCAGGATTACTGTAGGCATCCTGCAATGTAATGTGGTGGACATGTCCCGACGTCTACTGTCGACCTTAATGACCTCTATTATTATGATTTCTACGTCCCTGCATACCTCGTCCCTAACTAGGCTGATTAGGCTGCCTCACCGATCCTGCACGACTAAAAGCAACCTCAACATTCTAGGATTACCCTCTAGGATACCATTGTGATCCATCGTCTTGGTATGGTGTATATGGGGCATAAGCTCCTTGATACGGTGGATAACCACCCTGATAATACGAATCAACTGGATACTGATAGGCTCCACTAGAATACAGAACTACATCCCCCTAATAGTGGTAAGCACCACCGTAACCCGTCAGGGTATATCCACGAGGCCCTGGAACCTGCTGAAAAGGAACTGCTAGTGGTAATGCAGGCTAGGGTTTCTGCTAGTTCTGTGAGCACTGGTAAGCTCGATGCCCCATTTGACCACAAGTAAAACACCCACTACTCCCTCGTCTACACTCACCGAAGTGACGATATTGCACCTATGACAAAGTGAAGCACCTGGACTGCTAGAATCTCTCCGTCTCTATAATCGGGAACCTCCTGAAGATCGGCCGCCCCTCTGCTGTGTAGTAGAACTCGAACCACCACTGGATGAACCAAATCTAGTACCACTTTGTTTGAAGTTCTGTGTTTTATGATAACCATGCAATGACTGCCCTTTATCTTTATTATGTGACACAACCCGACCGGAGTCGAGACGTGTTGGCCGTCACGTGAGGGTAATGTAGCCAAGTGCACAATAAAAGTGACAATGATATGAAAATATGAGTAAATAAAAACCAAAATTAACTAATTTACACTAGGGGTAAATATAATTAAGTATGAAGGTGTTAAAGCCAAGATACAAGTATCTTAGAGCGTAGGTAACATACTTGCAGCCTAGCAGACTAAGTATTAATTATACAAGATAGGAAGAAGATTCCTACATTTATTTGGAAGACTGTCAGAACCGCCTATAAGTCCTCGTAAGCCACAGAGATATTCAACTAGCTAAAACCTGGAGGGGCGTAAAATAGAAAATGTGAGTGGGCTAAAACAAAGCTTTTGAAAATATATTTATCTTTCTGAATGTACTAACCCTTTACTGTAAAACCTGTATAATTTCCTACTGTGACCTATATAAAAGATCATGCTCAAGAGCAGTGAAAACCAAGATATGCCACGTCAAAGTGTCTCAGTAAGAAAATGTGGGGTAAGCCAGGTGATATGAATAAATGTAAAATAGTATGCCAGCAGGAGTTACCTACTGTGACCTATACGGTTGAACCTATAACTTATCAAGTATGCCTGCATATTAGTCGGAACCACTTATTGTGGTCTGTACGACAGGGCTGGGTATATATAAGTACGCTCAAGTGCTACGATCGCATGAAGACTGTGCGAATAATTGCTGATCACCTACGAGTCAGAACTACCTATTGTGGTTTGTACGACACGGTTGTGCACTAAACTTGATCCAAGGTGAGCATGCAGTACGGAAGGTGAATATCACGTGAAGGACTGTGCCCTGACCATGGGTTGGAGCACTAACACCATGTTGCAGGATAATGAGCTCGAAATGCCACTACATATAACCACACATAATGCAACTAATACCATCATGATGTACTCACCTGAAGCTTACCTGAGCCTCCGCAGCATCATTCAATACCATGTATAACTATACTAATGCAATACTAAAATGTAATGCACTTATGACATGCCATTTAAAACATAAGTTCATTTAAAACAGTTTCTGGGAATCGTAAGCATATATACATATATAGAAAACAAAAGCCCATTCACTGGTAAGCAGCAGGATCGTAGCCTCTAAGTCTCGCTTGACCACGCTTGTTCTCAAGGTACGTCTCACCTATATGTGAAATAACTAATTTAACGTTAATTTTAAAGCACATACAAAAACCCTAGGAATAACTTCTCATACATTGCTCAAATGGGGTGTTTGAATATATCAAAGTGACATACTCAACACCACGAACACCCCTATATTTTTAGAAAAATTTTCTGACGTTCCACGCGCTCTTACGCATAGGCCAAGGCACGGGCACACACGCCGACCACGTGCAAGCACGTGCCTAGCACGTTGACAGAATCCCTAATCGCGTTAGGGAATATGCCATTAAATAATAGAATATTCTGTTAAAAAGTTACCTGACGCCGTCAGTATATTTTGTTAAGGTTGACGGAATATTCTCTTCCTTCCCCTGTGGGCTTCGCTAGAGCTGCTGTTTGTTTCGCCGGTTTTTGGGAAATCTTAAAACTTTAATATCTTCATCATTTTTCAACCAAATTCCACGAATTTTATATGGATTTGAAGCTCTCAACTAGAAGAACACAATCTTACCTATTTGAGGTCTTAAAACAGACGGAAAATGGTCTGAATAAGGCTTTGAACAACCGGCCAAACCTGCAACTCCAGGTTCTCGCCTATTCCAATGTTCAAACTGCTCCAAAACTAATCTAGGGTCCAGATTAAATTGATTAGGACCCGCCTCGAGCCTTTAAACCTTAGAAAAAGACCAAGATCATGAAGGAGCAAGATACACCTCGTAGGAGCTTGTGAGTTCATGACTTCCCGACGTCTATTTCTCGACCTAAAGGCATGGATGAACTAGTGGAGTCACGAGAAAAGTGATGGTGGTGTCTAGATACTTGATCCGTGAGGTTTAATGGTGTTTGTGAGCTAGAAGTCTATGATTGTACGGACAAGGAGAAGGGTTGAGAAGATGAAGGAGAGAAGGTATATGTGTATGTGTGTGGGCTACGGGATTGGGTAGAATCAAAAGGTCACAAGCCCTAATTGGGCTATAGAATTTAGGGCATAAACAAATGAGTCCAAATAGAAATAAAACCAACCCAATTTCACTTATTCGTTCGTAACATTTTTGTTATGAACCCGATTCGACCCTAATTTGGGTCGACGAGCTCGTGACATCAAATACAATTTAATTACGTTAGCGAGAAAATTAATTTAAAACTGCATATGTACATCCATGTCACTAAACCAGGGCATTATCGTCACTTTACACACTCAGGGAGAAAATATGTATAATAATTCGAGACAGGTCGTCACATCATGTGATGTCAAAAACATTTGAACAACAAATAAAAAAAAAAGAAGGAAAACTAATGAAAAGAGCTTGAAAACTTTGAGTTTTAACCATAAGGACAAAATAAGGGGTAAAGTGAGTAGTACCATGATTGATTTTTTAGTGTAAAAATGTGATTTTTCGTTAAAGTGAACAGTACCGGGAGCTTTTCATTAAAGTTCCCTTAAAAAAATTAAATAAAAGAGAAAAAAAAGCACTAGGATGTAACACATAAAAGAAGGGAGGTAGGGCACCACACCATTTTTTAAAAGGCTTTTTAGCCAAAATGGTCTCTAAGATTTGTATAACACATCACTTTGGTTCCAGATATTGGAAATCAATAGAAATGGTCCCTAAGATTGTCTACCATCCATTATTTTGGTCCTTCTGTTAAAAATTCCAATAATTCTTCTGGAGCTCTTGGCCGGAAGTTTGGGCAATTTTCAAAACTTCGTAACTCAATAATTTCTTAACCAAATTCGACTCATAATATATCAAAATGAAGATAGGAAAGTGTAGAACAAGATTATACCTATTTGGAAGCCTAATGGTTGCTGGAGATGGCCAGAAAATAGCCTGAAAGGTGACTGGTCCGCAGGAAAACTGGAAAACTCATCGGAAATTGGGTAAACTTTAAACGTTCATAACTTCTTCAATACTCAACAAAATCAAGTGATTCAAAAACAAAAATCATACTTTTCGACGAGACAAAGAGAATGGAACCCTTCTCGATGGATAAATCGCCGTGGTTTGGCTGGAAAACGGCTCGAAATTGGCTGTCTTGATCTCAAGTTAGCTACTTTTGAGCCTTTTTTTGGCCAAACCATGACGAGTTAGCCATAAAAAAATGTGTCATTCTCTTCGTCGCATTGAGAATTATGATTTTTGTTTTTGAATCACTCGATTTCTTTGAGTATTGAAGAAGTTATGAATGTTTAAAGTTTACCCAGTTTCCGGCGAGTTTTCTAGTTTTCCTGCAGACCAATCACTTTTTAGGCTATTTTTCGGCCATCTTTGGCAACCATTGGGCTTCAAAATAGATATAATCTTGTTCTACACTCTCCTATCTTCATTTTGATATATTATAGGTTGAATTTGGCTAAGAAACGATTGAGTTACGAAGCTTTGAAAATTGCCCAAACTTCCTACCAAGAGCTTCGGAACACTTAATGGAGTTTTTTACGGAATGACCAAAATAATGGATGATAGACAATCTCAGGGACTATTTCTATTGATTTTCAATCTTAGGGACCAAAGTGATGTGTTATGCAAATCTCAGGTTGAGATTAGGTGTCCCAATTTCATTAGGAAACAATTTAATAAGAAAGGATGAGATCACGTGGGTGAGAATCAAGAAAAAGAAACTTTTATTCTTTCTTTCTTTTAGTTAGGGGCAATTATGAAAAAGTATATTTGAGCATGTTGGGCTTTGTAATCATAATTTAGGGCATTTGTTCTTATGGTTAAATTTGAAGGGCTTTTGGTTAAACAATATTTTAAGTTAGGCTCTTTTTATTAAAATAGTCTTAGTTCAAATCATTTTCATTAAAACTTCTTTATATATCTCTACTAATTAATAAAACATTCATTGTCAACCAAAATTATAAGAAATTACCGGTTTAACCCTCTAATTAAAACAGAACATCACACAACCAAATTTTGCTTTTTTTTTTTTTTTTTTCCAAAGCCTCACCTACATAACATATCTCTAATTAAAAAAAAAAATTCCACTCCCACATTCTCTATATATCTCTTCTTCTCTCCTTCTATTTCAAAAATAAAAATAAAAAAAATTTCTCACACACTTTGTGTATGTCTATATGCTAGTATAAATTATAAAAAAATAAAGGTTTTACCAAATTGATGACGTGGAGGGTTGACTCCAGTTAGCTTCCAATGGAAAAGTGGGGGGACCGGGAGTGGGATCTCGCCTTGCAAAGTCACATTCCCAAAATTAAATTAAATTTTAAATTAAAATATGTGCCGCTAAACAAGAATTAAAAGACGGCTTAATTACCAAAAACCCCCTTAAACGACGTCGCCTCCCCCCGAGCAAATAAAACAAAAGCTTCAGCCAACTCAGTCCAACGAGTAGAGAGCTTTCAACGCACAGGACAAAGACATCCAAAAAGAACAGAGAGGAGAGAGAAAGAGAGGAAGAAGAAGTTCGGAAAAGCAAGAGAGATTGAGGTGAGAAGAAAAAGCAAGGGGAGCGAGATCAAAAATTGGTAAAGTATCTAGGTTTTAGCTTTGTGTTACTGAACTGGTGATCCGACGACGTAATGGCGTCTCCACAGTCGGAGCTGTTTGCGAGGACGCCGAGTTCCGGTAGGGCTCTGTCCATAACGCCGGGGTCTAGGATTTTGCAGAGCCCTGGCGCCGTCAGTGATGAGGCGATCTGGAAGAGGTTTAAAGAAGCTGGATTTGACGAGGAATCGATTAAACGGAGGGACAAGGCGGCTCTCATTACATATATTGCGAAGCTTGAAGCAGAGGTTGTTCCCTTTCTCACTCTGCAATTTTGAATTTTGCGTTTCGAAATTTGAATTTCTGAATTTTACTTTATTTGTTTCAGCAGTGGGTATTTTGTATAGGGAATTTTATATAATTTGTTGGCTGAATGTAGCATTCAGAAAGTAGTGGAATTCAATTATTATTTTTTATTTTCAAAGGCAATCGAATATGCCCAATCAGGATCAGAAGAATTGTATACAATTTTGTTGGTTGAGTTTTATTTTTATATAGATTAAGTTCTTGATAGTTTTGCTGTTCGATTCAATATTCTGGCAAGCAGAGGTTTTTTAGTCGCCGTGTTGTCAAATAGTGAAACTTGATTTCTTTCTATTGAGTTTTGGCATTAGGGAATGTGGTTGGACGGGTCGTTATGTATACAATGTGTTTTGATTGGTCCTGAATAAGAAATATGCTCGGTTTGATCCCGAATAAGAAATGACATAGGTCCGTGGCTTCCATCGTTATTAAGTTCTATCCTTTTCTTCTTGGGTTACAAAATACCATTATAATGAATGAATTTTCTTTTTATTTATTTTTTATTCTAGGAATGTATGTATTCAACATTGTTTCTTCTGAACAATGTCAATCAATATAACTACGACCATTTGTCTACCATTTTCTATCTTCTATTCTTTTGCCTTTTTGTCGACTCCCCATTGCCTGTTGGTCTCATGCTGCTTACTGATTTGGTTGGGGTACCTTAATAACTGTGCTGTCTATTGAGTCTTTTTTGTGGTGTTACTTTTGGTGGTGGTGATATTCCTTGATTTTTGTTTTAAGGTGAGAAACATGAGTATGTTGTTCGTATATTTTCGATGAAGTGTGTGGTAGAAAATTTTTCCTTTTGTTATTTTGCTAACCAGTTTAGTTTAATTTAGATTTTCAACCACCAACACCACATGGGCCTTCTCATATTGGAAAGAAAGGAGTTGGCATCCAATTATGAGCAAATTAAAGCCTCTGCCAAGACCGCTGAACTTTTGCATAAGCATGATAAAGCTGCAGATTTATCTGCTTTGGCTGATGCAAGGAAACGGGAGGAGTGCCTAAAAAAGACAGTAGGAGTCAAGGAAGAGTGTATAGCTAGTGTAAGCTTTCGACTGAGAATCTTTGTAGTAACCATCTCCTTTCTTTGCATGTGATGATAACATGTTTTTGCATGGATATGTAGATTGAGAAGGCGATGCATGAGCTGCGTGCAGAATCTGCTGAAATGAAGGTTGCAGCTGACAGTAAATTGGCTGAGGCACGGAAAATGGTGGAGGATGCTCAGAAGAAATTCACAGATGCTGAGGGAAAACTGCATGCAGCAGAATCTTTGCAAGCGGAAGCTTGTCGCTTTCACCGTATTGCTGAAAGAAAGATGCGAGAAGTTGAAGCTCGTGAAGATGATCTTAGGAGGAACATTCTGTCATTCAAGATGGAGTATGTGTTTCAGTTATTGTTTAAATAGTGATTAC
Source organism: Pyrus communis (assembly GCF_041283825.1). Classification (NCBI taxonomy): domain Eukaryota; kingdom Viridiplantae; phylum Streptophyta; class Magnoliopsida; order Rosales; family Rosaceae; genus Pyrus; species Pyrus communis. Next base: position 16,666,160 of record NC_142566.1, read on the forward strand.
CCTGTTCTCAGTTTTAATATCTGTCAGCTTTACCATCACCTGTCAGATATATAAATGTAAGTCAAATTCTCATTTGCGGTGCTTAAATGAGGGACAAGTGAGGAACAATGCATCAAGGGATGGATTCGATTCACTTCAATGAATTATTTATTTCAATAGTTGTGTTAAATGTGGCCATGAAATGCATTGTCCCCCACCTATCCCTCAATGTTGTAGGTCCCTTAGGTGAGCGCTGTTCAAGGCCGGCTAGCTCAGTAAACGACTTCTAAGTATTTCTATGCATAAAATCAGTAGAAAGTTTTTTTTTTTTTTAATTTTGTTGATTTTCCTTTTAACTTTATTTTGTAGCTGTGAAACAAAAGAGAAAGAGATAAGCCTTGATAGACAATCTTTAAATGAAAGGCAGAAATCCTTGCAGCAAGAACAAGATAGGTTACTTGATGCACAAGCTCTGCTAAACCAAAGGGAGGATTTCATATTTGGTCGATCTCAGGAACTGAATCAACTTGAAAAAGAGTTAGAAGACGTAAAAGCAAATATTGAGAAGGAGCGTAGAGCCCTAGATGAAGAAAAATTGAATCTGGAGCTGACTGGGGCTTCCCTTATTAATAGAGAGGAGGTTCCTATTGTTAAATTCTTTTCCCTATCTGAATGTTATTTGTTTATTGAAATCTTCATTAGTGTGGTTCTGTTTCAAGTGTTTGCAGGCTTTAACTAGAAGAGAAGTTCTATTGAACAAAAAAGAGCAAGAGATACTTGCTTTGCAGGAAAAACTTGTGAGCAAGGAATCTGTGAGTGATTCAATAGTTTATTTCCTGTTAAATTTGTTCTGATGTTGACTTACCATTTGTTAATTCTTTCTTATCCTCAATCTTTATATGGATGGTCCAGGATGTGATTAAGAAAGCTATAGCAAGTCACGAAGCTGATTTGAGGAAAAAGAAGTCTGAATTTGAGACGGAGTTGGATGTGAAGCGGAAATCGTTTGAAGATAAACTTGAGGCCAAGAGACGGGCTTGGGAGTTGAGGGAGGTTGATCTCAATCAACGTGAAGATCTACTGTGTGAAAGGGAGCATGACTTGGAAGTTCAGTTGAGGGCATTGATGGATAGGGAGAAAGAAGTGGCAGAGATGTCAAATCTTGTTGGCGAGAAAGAAAAAAAATTGAGAGAGGCTGAGAAGGAGTTTGAGCAGAATAGTGGTATGTTGCAAATAGAAAGGGAAGAAATTATCAAAATGAAGCTAGAACTTCAAAGGTCCTTGGATTCACTTGAAGAAAAGAGGAAACAACTTGATTGTGCTAGGGAAAGGTTTGAGCTTTTGAAATCTGAAACAAGTGAACTTTCAGATCTTGAGATGAAGCTTAAAGAAGAAATAGATTTAATCAGGGCTCAAAAGCTAGAGTTGATGGAAGAGGCAGATAAATTATCTATAGAGAAAGCCAAGTTTGAATCTGAGTGGGAATTAATTGATGAAAAGAGAGAAGAGCTGCGTAAGGAAGTGGAATGTGTAGCAGAGGAGAGGTTGGCGTTCTCAAAATTTATTAAGGATGAGCATGATAACTTGAGACGGGAGAAGGATGAAATGCGAGATCGGCACAAACGGGATGTGGAATCACTTGTTAGTGAGCGGGAGGACTTCATGAGTAAGATGGTTCACGAGCGTACTGAGTGGTTCGGTAAGATGCAGAAGGAGCGTGCAGATTTCTTACTGGAAATTGAGATACGGAAGGGAGAGTTGGAGAACTGTATAGATAAAAAGCATGAAGAGTTAGAATGTTCATTGAAGGAAAAGGAGATTGCCTTTGAGCAAGAAAAAAAAAATGAAGTTGAGATTATCAGCTCCCTCAAGGAAGAAGCTGCAAAAGAGAGGGACCAGGTTGCTCTAGAAAGGAAAAGGCTTGAGTCTGAGAGAATAGAAATAAACTTGGATCGTGAGCGAAGGGATTGTGAATGGGCAGAGCTATGTAATTCGATTGAGGAACTGAGGGTTCAGAGGGAGAAACTAAAAGAACAGAGGGAATTATTGCACGCTGATAGAGAAGAGATTCTTGGTCTTATTCAACACCTGAAGGAACTGGAACATTTGAAGGCTGCTTTAGATAGTGCATCTGTGGCTGAGATGCAACAATCTGATTTGGTGCCTCACAGCCGGAAAACTTCTAGACGATCTTTGAAGCAAACTTCTTCTGTACGAGACGCTGATGTTAATTTGCATAATGAAGTAAACGCTGGCAACATTAGCAACCCATCCATGCTAAAGACAGGGCTGTCTCCTTCCAGTTCTGCTCGTTTCTCGTGGTTAAGACGTTGGAGGGAATTGATGTTTAAAAATTCTCCTGAGAAGCACCAATTGGAATTTGAAGAAAGCCCTGTGATCTCTCTGGAAAAAACAAGCTTGACAGTAACTGAACAGGTAGAAACATCAAGTAAATATGATGGGCATCGGAACTTGGGAAATGGCAATTCACCTGCATTTTTCAGCAAGAGACAGTGTGCTTTTGGTGAACCAAAGGTTATTGTTGAAGTGCCCTTTGTTGGTGACCTTTCTAATGGAACAAAGCATTCTGAATCTGAAATTAAGGAATTTGATGTTGAAAGTTGTGACCCCATAGTCTCAGAACAAGTCTTCAAGGGAGGAAGGAAAAGAAGAGTGGACAAATCTTCGTCCGCTGGCTGCTTTGATCCACTACTTGAGCCTAGGCAGAATGTTAAGAAAAGGAGGCAACAGCAGGATGCCGTTCCGAATTCCTTCGAACATGCCAATAGCCAGTGGTACAACACTTAACCCTTTACTGTCTTTTGCCAGTATTTCTGGAAATAGTATCTTAATAATTTTGAGAATTTTTGAGGATTATACTGGTGTGGGGGTAGCAGATCTATGGGGAAGAGTAAGATATTGGGCAGCCTTCTGGGCTTCAGTTTCAAATGATTTTAAGAATTACTCTCTTTCTCACATACTGTGGGATATGTTAGCAGTTATAAAATGATTTGGTTGAGGTTGTCCTACTTGTAATCAGATTCTCTGGAGAGATTTTCTTGTTCTGTTCTTGGTGGATTTCTTATCCACTTCTGTGTATTACACTTTTCTTTTTTAATAAACTGTTATAGTTTCTTCTCAAAAAAAAAAAAAAAATTCATCATTTCATTTACTTCAATTGTTTGAGAAAATTTAAACTGACTCGTATATGTATTTTGACTTCAGCGTTGCATCAGTGCCATCTCATCAAATTCATGAAGATGCTGAAGAGGGTACTGTTTCAATAGTAGATAAAGTCACAAAGGTTACTAAAGTGATTTTTGGGGAGACTTTAACTGGCACTCTTTCCAGTGAAGACAAATCAGAGGCACAGAATTCTGTTGTGGAACCAGACCATGTAAAGAATGGTGCCTTACCCTGTGACACTAAGGCTCAGGAAAAGATGCAAGAATTGAACTTGGGGGATGCTGGACAAGTAATTAACCACGGTCAGGTATTATTTAATTATGCCTGCTCTGATGTTTTTCCTTATGGAAGTAAAGCATTAAATTCTGCTTCTTAATCATCTAATGTCTTGCATATGATGCTTTGTGTTAACATTTATGATAGGTTGATTGTATCGATTGCCTGATAACTTTGTATGTTTGCATCCATTGCAATTTGAAGTGTTTATGTTGCTAGCATCAACAGAAGGGACATGTAATTGATTGTGTCAGTTAAAAATAAGGACAATTTTGTTGTCCCACTGATTTGAATGTTCTTGAAGGCCTCTACTAAATCATGATTATGTGTTTCTTATTATTTTCGAAGTTGTGCTTTTGATTGTTTAACATGGATGAGTTTTTATTTGGATTATATCCATGTTTCGTGTTTGTATTTCAGCGTGCTTGTATTGGCAGTGGGGTGATGTCAATTGTTTAATGAAGATTGATTCTAGTGTCGTAGTGTAATGCTTTGAAGTGTAAGGATATATCTCAGAGGATTTGTTTACAGGAAAGAATAGTTAGTTTTGATTTCTCTATGATTGTCTTTCCGGACCCCTTTCCAAAATAAATAGGAAGAGTATGTAGGTTACCTGTATTATGTTAAGACACATAATTTCTGTATTAGAGTGCGGTATTTTAGCTGTTTCTTTTGATGTCGATAATTGCTGTTGATGCCTAATCCCTTTTGTTATGGTTGAAGGAAAATCTATTTTCTATAAATCTTGATTTTTCAAATTCTATTGGAATCTTTATTTTTCTTATGGCTTTGAAACGAATGAATGCATGCAGACTCAAGAGGAAGATATAACCGAAAAGAATTTGCAGTCCGAATGAGATGATATTGGAAAAGAGTGTACAGAAGCTTAGATATGAAGAGACAAATCGGAAAGCTGACATAGTGAAAAGAGAGTAGTAAAACACTGATTGTTGATAGTGTACTTTTAGTTTGTTTCCTGGATGGTTAAATAGATGCAAACAGACTTTTCGGCCCCCCCAACCAACTGGTTATCGCCTTTTGAATTTCATTAAGGTTCGTGTAAGTAATGCACGGTCGAGCTTGCTATGTTGGAATGAATCGTCGGTTTATCCGGTATGATATTCGTTTCCCCTTTTTTTTTTCCTTTCGTTCCTTTTGGAGTTGGTGTTTGAGGACGAACATGGAGTGTAGTGTTGCGTGGCATTTGTAAGATATAGGACCTTATTTTGTTTAATGAACAAGGATTTTCTGGTTGTTCAGTACCATTTGTAAACAGTGTGATTGCCAAGCATAATCTTAGTTGACAAAGTTTCACTGTCGTTGTCGCTGTCGTCATTTATTTATAAATTATGCCGATTTTCTGTATTTAATTAGTTAGTTTATGACTAGGTTTGATTAGTTTGGGAGTTTATCTTCGAAAGAGACATTGTCTTTAAATATTTGTGGTCTGGATAAGGACGGCCTTCAGAATAATACGTTAAAAGTTGAAGGGGAAACTAAGCCCTAGTTTGATACTGAGGTGATTATGAAAAAAGTGGCTATAAAAAAACGCTGGAGCTTTTTTATGTTTGGTAAACATTCAGTTTCAGTTTTTTTTTTCACAGTTTTGGATGAAAAAAAGTCAAAACACACAAAGCTGCAAAACTCAGCTTAGAAAAACTAGTTTTTTTCACATGTATTTTACATAAAAGTTTATCAAACGTTTATAATATTGCTCCTTTTTTTTTTTTTTTTTTTTTTTTTTCAAAAACACTTTTATAAAAAATTTTATCAAACACTTAAGCTTTAGGAATTAAATTAGTCAAAACCCCGTATCTCAAGTACGATCGAAATCGTAATGTTGATTAAGATCACAAGATGGCTGGACGCAAGATTTCAAAGTCTCCTTGGCAAGGGTTGAATCTTTTGTAGTGGTAGAGTTTCAAGGTTAAAAAGAGGTGACATTTCTTGAACTATTCAACCGTGTATTAATACGTAGTTCAGACATCTCATGTAGGCTTTGTCTATGTTCAAGGGAACTTCACTCCAGGTTAGCGCAACTGCTAATATGAAGTCTGACCTTATCTACTAGTTAGCCCGATCACAGGCCCAACTCTGAGAATTTGGGGGCTCTAGACGAGCTTTCAAAGTAGGATCTTAAAGTTCTTTAACTTTCGGTTCTTTGCACATTAATATGTACAAAAAAGAATTCGTTAAATACATAAAAGAATTTGCTTAATATCAAAAGAAGATAAATATACAAATATTAATTAAATATTACACGTCTCATGTTTTTAGATGCATATGTACAATGTTTGCGGTCAAAAGTCTAAGATTGAGAGTGAAGAACAATAAAACTTAATTGACGAATATAATAAATTCAACGCCGCCAATTTTTTCTCTTTTGTTTTTTGTTTTTTTTTTTCCCTAAAATCAACATCACCTTAACGGATTCGAATATTAAAATAATCCATTGAATGGCAAATTGTTGAAAAGAAAAATATATATTCAAAGTTTTTATTACTTTAAAGTACAATCTTCAAGACCATGTGATAGTTGATTTAAACATTCGATAGAGAATGGAGAGATTAGGAAGTTGAAAGAAAAAAAAGATTGCAAAAAAGTTGAAAGAAAAAAAGATTGCAAAAATGTTGAAAGAAAAAAAGATTGCAAATGGACTTGAGTTTTATAACTTTATATACATTTGGACATATGGATTGGGAGTAAATTTGAAACATAAGAAAAAACTAGTGACTAAAAATGTAGCTCCATGTTTTGAACTCAACACTTTAACGAAAAAGGAAGTGGAACATTTCCTCTACACCAACAAATGAATGATGATATTTCTTACCCTTTCTGTATTTATATGTTATTTATAGGATATATAAAATTTTTGGGACTCTCTAAAAGGGGGCCCTAGGCGGGCGCCTACATGGACTAACCTCAAGGCTGGCCTTACCTAATAACATAAAGAAGCAATAGTAAAGTATTTTTACCAAAAGTATTTTCAACCATATGAAAAACACTTCTACACGAGTTAGGTATGTGATTTTCACATATTCTTTTTATCTTTTCACACATATTTTTTTATTTTTGTCATTCATATTGAATGAATTGAATGAAAACAACAAATATGATTAAATAAGAGTGCGTGAGAGGTTTAACAAGGGTGTGTTGATCATTATTTTCCAAACTCTTGTTGGAAAATATTCTATTTTGGTTTCTTGTTTTCTATTTTTGGGTGTCTAGTTTACAGTGGGCGAGTCTTTTTCTAATGTTTATGAATCACATCTGCAAATTCCATTCGACCAAAAAAAATAACAAACATCAACATATTCCAATTTTACTATTTTTTAGTTGTTGTCAAAACTTCCATTCTACTTAAATTGGTTAATCATTTTTTTCAGTACAACTATATTGGGTAATTTGAAGTAAGCTACACCACATGTTTATTCTGATAACGTTATATCGAACTAAACATTCGTAATAGTTGAATTTAAATCATCTCATTTACAATAAAGAAGAACAATAATTTGATAAACACATACACTCTACTTATTCATATACATTTTTTCTTTACTTTACTCAATCAAATAATCAGAAATAAATTTAGACGTACGAGAAATAAAAAAAAAAAGGTGAAAATCAATCACCTCTAAAATCAGTAAGAGCAAGTAGCACTGTAGCATATTGATTAATCATTTTTATTTCCTATTTTTTTGGTCAAGGAAATATAGCTTTCTCCGTTGAATCGGTCTAATGTGGAAATGGAAAGATAGTTATTTTAGTTGCCTAACAATCTGACTTGGCACACAAGCAGCCTCCCTGGCTCTCTCTCTCTCTCTATTATATTCACAACGACAGAGAGCAGAGAGCAGAGAGAGAGAGAGAGAAACGAAGAGAGAGAGAGAGAGAGAGAGAGATGGAGAGCAGCGCCGTCCTTGGAGGTCTTCAGCCAAATTACCTTCTTTGCCCCTCCCGCAATCCTTCTTCCTCTCTTCCCCTCCGCCCCTTCTCCCTCACCTCCCATTCCTCTCCTCTCTCCTTAAAGGTACACTTCATCCTCCACATTAATCTCTTATATATACAAATATATATGCACATACATACATCATATACACACACATATATGTATACATATTGTTTAAATTTTATTTTGATTTGATTTACGAATGGGGTTTTGCTCACTATTTGTTTTGCAGCTTCAAAAGCAGCCTCCTTTGACTTCTCATGGAGCCGCCGCCGCAGCCGCCGCCTCTCCCATTGGCGGATATACCGCATCGTCCGATACGTTCGTGTAAAGTCTCTTCCTTTCCATTTGGGTTGCTTTTAAATATTTATTGGTATTGTTGTGGAAATGTGAATTTGATTGATTATTAACACATCGTTTGCTTTGATTATGTTGTTTTTATGATACTTTACATTGGTTAATCCCTGCTTTCGGATTTGATTTAGTTAACTTGTTCTGTTTTACTTAATTTTGATTTCGTTGTCCAATTCGTTTTTTCCGGTTTATGTGATTTGATTTCTATGTTTACATGTTATTGCTGGGCTCAGCAGTGAAACAAGTGAATTAGCGGACATCGATTGGGACAACCTTGGCTTTTTGTTTCATTCTACCGACTACATGTACGTCATGAAATGCGCTCAAGGCGGAAACTTTCCCAAAGGTGAATTACAAAGTTTTGGGAACATCGAATTGAGCCCCTCAGCCGGAGTCTTGAATTATGGGCAGGTTCAATATTTAAAACTTTGCACCCTAATGTTACTTTATTCAATATAAAGTTTTGTATTTCTGTATTCTTACTTTTGGAGTAAATTACAAGCAATGGGAGTATTGGAGTTTATACTAATTGGATACCTAGTCCACTGATATGCCTACTATTATATGAGTTCTCTGTGTGACGTCTACACATTTTCTTTTTCGTTTTCTGGTTTGGAGCATATATGATAAAATTTTCAGTCCAATTGTTTACCGATGTGATGCTACGGTGTTTCCTCATGAAGTTTTTATTCTGTAACAGGGACTTTTACCCTAGGGTGTAGAATTTCCTTGTACGATTTGTGTTGTAGAGTTTCACTCTCATATGTGGATGTTAGCTCGAAGTTCGAGAGTTAAACCCTAAAACCTAAGCCCTGAATAAGTGCATTTTAGGAAAATCATTGGTTCACTGTTTGAATTGTGCCATGTCTTTTACCAGACACCATTGAACCTTATAATTATTGTATGATAAATTTGCTTATTCTGTTCTGTTTCGATGTTGGGAAAAATCATCGTTTCAATTGGGCTTATGGTGTGATTTTTCCTGTTTGTTATTTTTGACCCTTTGCATGTAGTGTTGGATGAGCTTTTAAAGTCAATTAAAAATAGCTAGTGTGATATATAACACACTTCGAATAAGTATCATATTCTGCACCGAGTAGATGTTGTTCTGTCAATTAGTTTGGAGTTTGAGATATATACGAGTCTGAATCTTAAGGTATCATGTCTAAATGTTAAAGAATAGTTATGAACATGATGAGGCTTGTAGTGCGGGTTTGTAACTAAGTAGGGCATTAAAGTGATTGGTTTCATATATGGAGGATAAGTCAAGGGGGTGAGAGATGTGTTATCACCTCATGATGAGGTTAAACTGAAAGAAAAGTTTGGGGAATAAAATATTTTAATTAAGTAAACCGAGTACTTGAATATTGACTAATCATACTTTACTCTTTCTCTTCATTTCCTTAGGGATTGTTTGAAGGTTTGAAAGCCTACAGGAAAGAAGATGGTACTATACACTTGTTTCGACCTGAGGAAAATGCATTGCGGATGAGGTTGGGTGCAGAGCGGATGTGTATGCCATCACCAACTGTCAAACAGTTTGTTGAAGCTGTAAAGGCTACTGTTTTAGCAAATAAACGCTGGGTAATAAAAACACACATGTAGTAAGAATTTTTTATTTTGAATGTTAGCATGTGGAATGTTGTTAATGAGTTGTCAATCTCTTGTTTCAGGTTCCCCCTCCAGGCAAAGGTTCCCTATATATCAGGCCATTGCTAATGGGTAGTGGTGCTGTTCTTGGTCTTGCACCTGCTCCGGAGTACACATTTCTTATTTATGTTTCACCCGTTGGAAACTATTTTCAGGTTTGTTGTCGTACTTGCATATTGCTACAAAGTGTAAAATACCATGTCACTGCCCTTGGTTTTCAGGAATTTTCTTCCAATTGTTTTTGCTATACCAAGTTTAATATTGGCAGTTTATTTTATACTAATGCAGTCTTGTGTAATTCACTAACTAATGATTTATTTCGATTTAATGCATTGTTGGATGCTATCACCAAATTCAATATTGCGCATTGATTGTTCAACATGATTGAGTCACGATTGGTATGGGCATTTTGAAATCTTTTTAGTGAGTCATAATCATGAAAAGTGCAAGTTACATTTTAAGTTTTTATCTAAGTGTTTGGTGCATAAATGTGTGATTTAGTTAATTATAGAGCAACGTTTCTTTCCTTTTTCCATTGGGTGTGTGGATTATCTCATTACTTTTATCTTCAATGTTCTTGTCTGGTATTCCCTTGTCTTAATGTAAATAGGTCACTTGTTTGAATTTGGTTTTACCCTATTGTTATCTTTTTGTTCTCGGATTCTTTGCTTGTTTAGTTACATTTCTACCATCATTGAGTGGTTTATATCTGCATACCTGGTGGCAGGAAGGTGTTGCACCCATAAATTTGATTGTCGAACATGAATTGCATCGTGCAACTCCTGGTGGTACTGGAGGGGTCAAGACTATAGGGAATTATGCCGCGGTAAGCTAGTGCTTCTCTTATTATGTAGTTCTTAATTACTTGAATCTTGGTCCAATTCGTCTTTTTAAATTATTAATTGTCTGCTTCCTATGACTATGTTCTGTCTTGATTTTTTTGGTGTAAAATCATAAAACTGTGACCATAATATTTCCCCTCTGCATATGGTTCTAACTTCTTTAGTGCGTCAAGAACTAAAAGCAGCAACCCTTTATTTAGTTTCATAGATATTAATTGCGTAGTGTTTAAACTTTTGTACTCTCTTTAAAATTTTAAATACGAGGCTCCGTCTGTGTCCATCAATGAAAATCATATATTTGTTTCTTTAATGAATTAATTAACTTGGGTAATGTCACTGACTAAACAAAGGCTCATTCCAACCATTTTCCTGTAGTTAAGTTAGTGCTTGTTAGTATTTATCATTTCACTTTGTTAAACTTGAAGTTGCAGTATTTAGCTGCTGACCTGTTAATCTTCAAAATGTAAAATGGTTTATCTGTAGGTTTTGAAGGCACAGTCTGCTGCAAAAGCGAAAGGCTATTCTGATGTTTTGTACCTCGACTGTGTTCACAAAAAATATCTAGAGGAGGTTTCCTTGTGCAATATTTTTGTTGTCAAGGTAATATGACTGGAATTTTGTGGGTGCGCATGTCTTATTTTTATTTTTATTATCATTTACACTATATATTATTATTGATTGGTGGCTGCCTAGATGTTTGCTTTCTCAATGTGCTATGATTTCATTGTGTTTGAGAGTTCACAAAATTGCATGCTTAAAAAACCATCCACCTGCACTTACTGCAATCTCATGCTACCACTCGTACAAATGCAGCAGCACCCAAGCCAACACTTTTTCTTTTAAGAACCTTGCCAAATAGACACTTTGGTTTGCACACCAGACCATACCATAGTAACAACACGAATGCATTGCTGGTGCTGCCACAAATTGCATCTAACATTTACCAATTGTTATCACCTGGCATGTCTGATAACCTTAAGCACTGAAATCCACTTTTATAATTGCAACCTTTCCTCAATACTGTTACCCATTGCAATAGATACTGTAGCATTGCCATGTCTCATAAAATTGAAGAAGAGATTTTACTCCCTTTAAGTTCTGGAACAGATTCTAATGTAATTTTCCTCATTACTTGAACAGCAGCATTGTTTCTTAGATATAAATGCAGCCTAGAGCTTTCCGAGATTAGCCTACTGGCTTCTAATATAATTAGTAATAATTTTTCTTAGTTTGGGATGGTCTGTCGTCTTCGACCCCATATGCAAGTACATTCTTTTCATGGAACTTAACGTCAGTTGCAACAATAAGCCCTTGCATCTGACATGTCATTTGCACTTTCATGAAGCATATATGTACAATGTTATAGTTTAAAGGTGGTCAAAGCTAATTTGTCCATGTTTATTGTGTTTCTAGGATAATGTTATCTCTACTCCGGCAATAAAAGGGACAATCTTACCTGGCGTTACTCGAAAGAGTATAATTGATGTTGCTCGTAGCGAAGGATTCCAGGTATGAATATGGTATATGATTGGGGAGTTGCGGATGGGAAGACGTTTCCTTAATGTTCTCTTGTTATCGACCTTTTATTTTGGTTTTTACATGGTGCAAGGCATACTCTCCTAGTTATAGAGCTAAAATAATAGCTTAAATGTTTTCTTTAGTAACTTAGTTGCCGAATGCCATTTTATAATGTGCAGGTTGAGGAGCGCCAAGTGGCAGTGGATGAACTACTTGATGCTGATGAAGTCTTTTGCACCGGAACAGCTGTGGTTGTATCACCTGTTGGCAGCATAATGTATCTTGGCAAAAAGTAAGTTTTGTATGTCTAACAAAAGTTCCGGAGAAAGAAAACAGCTTTTCTTTTTCTTTATTGGCCTGCAAAGCAAGTTTTTCTTTGTCCATCAACAAAACGGTAAAAATGAGTGACATTTTGAAATGTTTCCTCAATAATGGGAAGCGGAGATTTCTTCTTTTGCCTTGTTTGTTGGTGAAGAAATTAGCGTAATCTTTGATTATGTCATCCTCTTGTAAGGGGGAAATTGCCCATTCAATTTTAAATTAGAAAATAATACCCCGATAATTTTATACAAAAACACTTTAAGATATCTATTGGGGAAAATATCCTTCATCTGAACAATTCTTAGTTGTGAAGTTTCTTTGGTGCCTCACTCCCATTACAATGTAGCTGGGCTTTTTAAAATAAACCATTGGGTTTGAAGTCCTTTTCTCTAAAGTACAATGTTATCGTGAGCTTGTATGTGAAAAGCCCTAAAATACATATATGGCTATTACTTATTGGAAACTCGGGCGAAAGTAAAATTCCATGCCAAACATGTCTCAGTAGCACTCCTGCTTATTAAAATAGAAGATTGGGTTTATGTGGGAGCATCCATACCACAATCAAAGAAACATAATTGTGATCTTTTTCTTGTGTAGGGTTTCTTATGGAGAAGGTGGTATTGGAGTCGTGTCGGAAAAGCTCTACTCTGTGCTTACCAGATTACAAATGGGTCTTTCAGAGGACAAGATGGATTGGACTGTTGAGCTAGGGTAAAGCATACTAAAGTGAAAACTCTACTTGGCCACCCCGCTGAAGGTGCTGCAAACCACCGTTAATCGTATGGGACTTAAATCTTGTTTAGCTTTGTTGTTTTCTTATTCCCTAAGTTTGTAGATAGTAGGTTCTTGAACTGGTATTTGGCACTTTCGTTAGAATTTCTTATGTGCATCACTGGCCTCAATATCTATGCATGTGTTTTTTGTCGTGTGCTGGCGAATTCAGCCCCGAAAGATAATAAACTGCCACATTATGGTAAGTCTAGATTTCTACATGGAAATGACTTTAGTTACTATCTTTCATTAAATTCTTTAGTTATTATGAATCCGTTTATTTTCAAATTTTGAGAATTAAAAAGAATGTTAGTTCCAGTCATGGCTGCCACCTGAGCCACCGTCGCCTCCGCAGTGGAGGTGTCCCATGATGGTGCCTCTGATCGCGAGGCATTGGCGGCACATCGGTTGGGAGAGGGGTTGGGGGGTCGGTGGTGGGTGGTGGGTTGTTGGGTTAGGAAACAAGAGGGCAACTTCTTTAAAAGTTTGTACGCCAAAGTCTTATTCAGTGGTGTAAATCAGGATCGGGTTACAACAAAGTTAGATGGTTCTGATTAAAAGAGTTTTAAACTAGTTGACATTAGTGAGCTAAAGGTTTGTGGTCTAAATTTTAGGAAGTTCGGGTGATTTTCAAAATAGGCCACGAAGATTCAATTTTCTCATATTGCATTTCAGGTGTTGAAATTATATCAATTAGTGCCTTCGATCTAATTAATTGTTTGATAATATATTAAACTGATGACGTGCGCTTGAGACCTTTGATTATGTGAGCTAATATATAAGCTACATTTGCATCACATTGACAAAATAAACTCATCAATTTAGTTGATGATTAAAATTTTGACGAGACAAAATGTGTAAATTGATACAATTTCAACCTCATGTGCAATATGAGAAAATTGAGACCTGCTGATTCCTTTTGAACTGCTATTTGTATGTATGTAATCGTTTCTGTTTGGGTCTGATAACATTTGTATGGATTTTCTTCCTACAATATGGGTATACCATAACCTGATGAGCATTTTGCCAAGACCATAAAGCCACAACTCAAATAGTGACCAAAATTTATTTTTTATTTTTTTAACTAGTGATGTTGGAGATGAGGAATCGAAATCAAGATTTTGGATGTAAATTAAATGCTCTAATCACTTGAGCTACGAGCTTTTTGTAACTTTTTATCTTAAACTTTTGACCAAGGACCGCCATTAGATCATTGTTTTGGATGATTGTCTTCGTGATTCCAAATTGGATCTTAGTTCTTTTCTTTGTGTTGGCATTGGTTAATTTAGGACATGTTCAATGTTTGGAAGTAGATTTGATAACTCACTAGAGATAACATAACTTGAAAAAAAAAAAAAAAAAAACCAGATGCAATGTCCGAATTTTGTTCAATTAGTCATGAAAGAAACTTACCCTTTCAATCCCCACCCTAGCGGGCCTAGCCCATTGAGTGCTCTACCTCGAGTCATTGACATCATAAGCTATGTTGATGTTACACTATGAGATGGTTCTTAATCTATAAAATTAGGGTTAGATAAGAGATTACGGCAAATTATTCTATACATGATAGTAACACCATGTGGCATGTTGAGATCAAGTGTATGAGTTCTTTGTGATCATTGACCATTCAAGGAAAAATTCATTTTATTTTGGATAGTGTTATTCACACACCCTTGTTAATTTTTTACCGTTGATATTTTTTCATTCATTTGATCAAACAACCAAAAATTAAAATGGGCGTGTAAGAAGTAACAATGAGCATGTTGAGATCAAATATTTACTAGAAAGTGATTTTTCCACTTCTTTTCCCCTCCTTTTAATTATGGCCGTTAACTTTCATTTAATTTGTTGAATCCAATGATTAAAAATAAAAAAAGAAATGCAAAACATATGAAAAAGGATGTTCATAAATCATTCACATTGCAGGGGATGAGCACCTCAATTACTCAAAACCATGGCCTCTGCATAATTTGTTCCTTTTGGGAGAGTTTTTGGACAAATACTGATGTCCTTTTCAACTCCAGCAATCTGCTATATTTGTCGTTTGTCAAATTGCTTTCTGGTTTCCACTGTGTGGAAGATTTTAGCCTCCCCAGACCTAAACACAATCTCCGTTCCGCGATATATTAACACAACATGCAAAAGCTAGAACCCTAATCATACCACTGACGTTTAAAAGTAAATGCTAAAATATACGTAAAGTTTATCTGCATTTTTGTCTTATCCATTTTTTTCCATGCCTCTGCACCTCCTTTTCCCCCTCCCAGAAAGAACGAGAAGAAACCGCGTTGCTGACTTCCTTTTTTAATGGAAAGCAAAGCAAAGTTGAGCAGATCAATGATTTTCGTAAGAGAAAGCTTCAATGGCTTTCTTCTTGGAAAGTTTTTTTGTTGCAATCAACCATGGGAATGCTTCACTTCTCCCTTTGTCACAAAGCATTCGAGATCTGTCGCTGTCTGTCGTTGTCGTCATTACAGAAATTATTGGATAGTTTCTTTATTATGATTGAAGAGTTTTTTTCTTTTTCTTGGAAAATTTTTATTTTACTTTCCATGTTTGTATTTAGAAAGTAGACTGCAACAAAAAGAAAAAAAAAAATGGTGTCACACTGTCGATATTCTCACAAGATACATGGGAACTATTTTGAATTTTTTTTTGTATACAAACGATAGTGGAGAGGGAGAAATCAAGCCTGAAATTTTAAGTGCAGAGATAGATGTTCTTAACTATTTAAGCTATAAGTTTCTTGTACTATTTTTGAGATTTTAAGCAAGCTTTCTGATATACGATTTCCAGATAAATAACACAAATCAAAAGACACATGTATTAGGTAAATTAATATTTTTCGTGCTTAAGAAAATTTTGTTGAGGGCATTAACTCCATATAAGGGAAAGAAGAGACCCTTGCATGTGCTCATAAGTTCTTGAGCTATTTCTTATATTGCCAATTGATTTTATGGTGAAACCTTATCTTTCTTTATGACATCAAAGCAATTGTTGTTCTATGTGTGAAGCCCAACAAGCACACGTGATTTGTGTCACCTGATTTACGTTGTCAACGTGTTAGGCTTGAAAGTTTGCCACACGTGAAGGGGCATGTTGAGAATGAATCTTACATGATAGGAGGAGGGTTGCATAGGTATAAGTAAGTTGGACTACTCTTCATACTGCAAAGTGCATTTTTTGTGGAATCTTAACTTTCTTCAGGGTATAAATATTATTAGAGTAGGTTGGTCCACATGTGAAGCCTAATGGCCACAAGTACTCAACATCGCCCAATTCAGTTTTCTAAGTATTTGACTTTAAAATTTGTCACACGTGAGAAACATGTGAAAGATGTAAAAGTAAAAGAGCCTTAAATCAATATAAGAGGAAACCTTGCACTAGATTATAAGATTGGGCAATAACTTTCTTGGTGAAATAAATTTAAATCTGTTTCTGACCATACGGATCAGTATTCTTTTTTTTTTTAATGAAGTGATAAAATCCTTGCGTAGACAGTTCAACTTCTAGAAATCCATTTTTTGGTTTAACTTTCCATGCATAGCTAAGGGTCAAGATGCGATCAATGTTGTCTCAGACTGTCGGTCTTCAGAATCCAAAGTGTTCTAGATTCTTCATCCTACTGTCGAATTGAGGATATCAGGTTAATTTTGTAGGTATTCGTATATCTTCATAGACACTTCAGCATCATATTTGTCCTTTTTCCATTTCTATTCATGCGTTACAATAGAGTAACAAAATTTTGTAGATTAAATGATATGAAAGTTAATAATTGGATTATTATTTAAGCGTTGATGAACGTGCTCATCTTTTAAAGATGACACATCATTTAGTTTGCAAATTTTATTTAACAAATTTAATCTCCCTATTTTACAATATACATTAGTTATATAAAAAAATAATTATGTTATTTTCAGTGGGATCATGATCCTCTCCTGAGCTTAGGAGGCTGAGCCTCCTAAGCAATCGTATCGGACCGTTGAAATTTGATCTAACGGCTACAATTATTATAACTTTTAAAGGAGCCTCTGTTTGTAGCCGATAGATCAAATTTCAACGGTCCGATGGGTTTGCTCAAGAGGCTCAACCTCCTAAGCTCAGGAGAGGATCTTGATCCTTTTCTGTGGACTTCAATAACAGTACTTCTAGAAACAAATTAGACGAGGAAAAAAAACCGTGTTTACTATAGAATTTCTTCTCAGACTAAACTGACATTCTCCTATATATAATTCTCGCTCTCACTGCAAAGCCCAATGGTGGGAGCCTTCTATGCATTCACTTGCATTGGAAGCAAAAGTTTGGTTAATGTCAAAATGATGCCACAAATAACAATTTCAAAGCAATATTAAACCACAGATCAAAATCCCTTTCAGTCGTCCAAGGAGAAAACGAGGCGTCTTTAAAACAATTCTAGTTGAAAATTAGAGTGCGTATGCGGAACAGACGAGTAAACAAACTACAAAATTATGAATATTCCTTAACTAACCAAAAACAAATAACTTTATAAATTTCGTAAAAATCTATATATCCCAAAAATAATAATAAGAAAAAAAGGCTTACTACTTTTCTTTTCCAACAATACTTGTATTGTTGCATGAGTGCACCTCCTTGTTCTCCAACCCAAAGTGAATAATGGATTAATCTAATCATACAAAATAATGTCACAATTAGAATAGCATATTTTCTTAACCGTCATTCAAATATCATATATATATTTGTAAAAAGTCAATTAATTTAAGATTATTTAGTTATCCACATGTATAGAAAAAATAGACAGTTTTAATCACAACTAGCATGAAAGTGCATTCGTGAAGTAGATGCAAAGTATTATCCGTGCTTTTACATGCTAATATGTGCATATCCTAACCTTATTACTTTTTTTGGGAAAGGTTAGTTCCATTCGATTGTTGGTGGCAAATAAACTTACTCATTCGCGGTTGCCACTAATAAGTTGATTAAATTGCAGCAATTCATAAAAGTTAGCTCACACATGACAAATGAAGAACAGTTTTGTCTCCATTTGTCAAATGTACTTGTGCTGTATTCCATTGGTTTGGTTAGAAAAATGCCTCGAGAAAGAAGTGGCCTTGAGCTGTATTGCGCTTTGAACCCTCTCAAAATAACCCTTTCACACTAAGTAGATCTACGATCACACACAGAAAAAAGAAGATATCAAAAGATTAAATAAGAAAAAACCATGAGAGAGAAAGAGGGAGAGAGAGGGTCAGTTTACTTGGCCTACCAAGAAGACCGTTTCCTTCATTTTAATTAAAAATATTACCTTCCTTCAACCATACTTTACTACTAGGTACCCTTTTCTTTCATTATTTAAACTTTATATACTTTTATTTTTCTTTCAAAAACTTTCGTGTACTTGTTGACGTCACATGTACATGCGACAACAAAGCACAATAAAAAAGAAAATCAAGGCAAATCTAAGCATATCAACAACCATTTTGTATAAGCCTACCTTTGACTTTTACCCTTTCATATATACTGAGTCAAGTCAGCCAATATTTTCTTCCTTGGCATCCATTTTCTGTTTTTTCTATGTTCTTTCCCTTCAATAATTAAGCTGGGCCTCTCATGCAGAAATTACAGAATAATCTTATAATCTAAAGAATAATGAATGTGATTGACTGCTTTGGTGGTTAAAGTTTTTCTAAGTCTTAAGTTCAAGCCATTTCCTCTTCTTTTAGTGTAAACTAGTACAGAATATCAAGTGTGATAATAATTAAAAAAAAAAATCTATAATGTGACGCAGCAAGAAATGGGATAGGTAGGATCAATCATCGTTAAATCCTAGAACATAAGCTGAAACGCGTTAGCAATCCGGAATCCACCAGAAAATAGTGAAAAATGTAAAGTTTAATGGATGATAATATGAATAAATGTCAATACAACCTTAAAAGTTGTTTATATAGTCTAAGCAAACCCTAGATACAAAAAGAAAATTAAAATATGAACGATAATCTAGAATGGTCACAAGACTGATAATCTAGAAACTTAGGTGCAAGTTTCTGGAAAACAAATCTTGACACTAAAAACCCAGAGATTTGATAAAATAACTCAATTTCAATGCCTACAGAATGATGAATTCTAACTTAATATTACGATCTTGTTGTATTCATTTCTATTTAAAAGTTAGAGATCTTAAGTTCGATTCATATGATTTGTGAGTCAAAACTAAATCGTTATATTTGATTCATCATATGACTTGGTCCAAATCCCTTTAATTGTTGTATGAAAAAAAAGACTCCACAATAAAATTATAATCAGACCGATAAACGACATGCAAGAAGGTCTAAGATGTGATATATAATGGAATTGACAGTGGGATTCCTGTATGTGTGACTGGCTGCTAATATAAACAAGTACACTTGTCTCTTAAAGTCTTTGATATATATTTTTGCCAATTGGGTTCAGAAATGGCATGTGTCATTAGCGTAAATGGTCGCTTTATAAATTACAATGGTCCATGGTGTTTAATTAATTAATTAATCAAACCCTTGTTATATCTTGTTTTGTTATCTATAAAAAGCTACCCATTATTGGTGCCAAATTTGTTATATGTGGTGTGTGCGAGAAGTTCTTGAAATCTTTGAAAGCAATGTTGTCCCACGACAGAGATATATAATCCCTTGGTCATATCTCACCTTCACATCACAGTTTCTGATTTAATCTCATGGTTCTTCTAGTGATTCGTTCACCTACCATAACGAAAAACCTCCCATTATATTCCACACAATAGTAATACTTGTTGGCACCTCTTGACTTCTCGATCTTTCAAAATATATATTACATAATGCGAAAATGATTAGAGTATAATACATATTCATTTCTTAACCTCTTAATACTTCAAAGTTTATGAGAAAAGATTTATCACATTTTTTTACAACACTAACACGTTTCAGTTGATCTATTTTTTAACATGTAGTTACAATAATTGATGCAATAATATGTACGTGTCACAAATATTCATTATGTGACTAGCTAAATAGTTTGAAAAATATCTTCTTGTCAAATTTGAGAATGTAAATTTAAATTACCGTTCACACATTGTTTTTCATACATGCATTGTCCATACTTACGGACTTACGATCTAGAATCATAAGCATTTATATATATGTTGGTAACGTGTAAGTATAACGTGTAAGTATAACAAGAAAACATTATATACAAGATGTAAAAGTTAGAAATGAGTGTCCATATATAATTCTAGGCAAGAAAAGAATTCTCCACTTGTTCTACCCTAGCCTGCTACCTCCATAGACGTCAGCCTCTAGCTATGGCTAAGGACCGGTGACAACTTCTCCCTTTCTCCTCCTAGCCTTTTCTCCCTTTCTCTCGTACCCTTCTCCGCATCCCAACCTTCTCTCCCCTCCTTTCCCATTCCCGATTCTGCCCTCTGACTTCACACCACCCACCTTTTCTCGGCCTGCACGTACCTTCTCTCTTCCTCACGTATTTCTCTCCCACCATTTTGTGGTGGTTTTTTTTCATGGATTTCAGTCTCATACCTAGATTCAGGTCATGCTCTCTCAAGGTTCTTTGAGTTGGCTCTCCATTTCATGGTCTGGGTTGGATTTGTGGCTGCAGATAGGTCGGATCTACCATCGTCAGCTCATTTTCGGTAGTGGTGACACTATCCTCAACTCATTTTGTGGATGCACCGACTAATGCGCTAAGATCAGGCGGCTCTGGTGCTTCGTGCGTTCCATTTTTGTGGCTTTGCTACCTTGTGCATTTTTATGATCTGGCAGCTCCACCACATGGTGCCATCGGATTTGGCGGCTTTGCTGCCATCAGATTTGACTATTGTGTCAGATCTTAGGGTGCTTGACATGTGAAAGTCGGAATCTCACTAAAGCAGTGCAATTGCAGGTGGCCTTGGCATGAGTGTTCTTGTCGTCCATTGAGATGAGCTCATCAGTGATTCCTTTCTCAGGGTAGTGTAGTTATGTTTTGTATTACCTAGCGATCATTGTGGTCATGATGTTATGATCGCTAGGTTTGTCTTCGTCTTTGAGTGATGAGTTATGTGGTCTTGTCTGTCAACAAGATTTGATGTCGTCTTGCTTTATTGTGATGAGTTTATGTGGCCTTATTATTCCGCGATGACTGATGTGGTTGCCAGTATAACTTTGTTGTGTTTATCGTTTACTGTGATAGATCAATATTGATGGCAATTGTGCGTTTGTGCTTGTTGTTGCCATTTAGGGGTTTACTCTTGTTTATCTGTGAAAATCCTTTCCAGATCATTTTATTGGTCATCAGAGTAATGTACCCAATAACACTCTTATATTTGTTTGTGATGTTTAATAGAATCTCTCTCTATCGTTTTTTTTTTTATTAAAAAAAAAAAAAAAAAAAAATGCCGCCACCGGTACTCCAGTACTCCAATTGAGAATGTCATGAAACTTCCGCTCGATCATATTACAATACTCGTCCCTTTTATTTACCTTCTATGTTATCAGGTGAACCGAATACATAATAATTGATAATGGGTTTGCCCTTGTCAAGTAAATAAAATATATTTTAGTTGTTGGTTCCCATTTTAGATGGAGGACTAAATTTTCTTTTAGAAAAGTATATAGGGACTGTTATTGCTTCATCCACTATGGAGGTCTGACATTGTGGTGTGTTCCTTCACAAGAAATTGCCCCTAATTAATACCTCATGACCCTCTTGGTATTTTCGTCGAAAACCAACCCCGACGACTCCAAAACCAGAGAAATGAAAAGAAAAGAAAAAGATATAAAGAAGATTAAGACTTGAAATTAATGGTCATTTAACCATATATATTTAAACCATGCTTACATGGGTAAACCCTTTTTATCTTTAAAACACAAATTTATATATACAAAAAATACCTTAACTCATGCTTAAAAATGATCCTAACTAGGGATTATTTTTTTAACATGTATTGAAACCGTCATATATGTAGTTTTCTTATTTCACATGTTATCAAATAAGTGTGTGACACAATTGATATATCCTATTTTTAAGTTAGATTATCAAGAAATGACTAGTCCCTTATGTCAAGATCATGACAACGGCTGCATGGATGAACCGTTCTTATTAAAGGCTTGAGGAATCATTCACGGTCATAAACTAGTGGAAGAGTTCAAACCAAGCTGATGTTTGCTTTGTTTGCTTCAACTCTTTAAAGCTTCTAGTTGCGTCATTTATTTCTTGAGAGAGGGAGAGAGAGATTCTGAAGTAAGAAAGACAATGAGATAAAACCCTGGTCTCCTGTTCTGGCATTTCCAATTTCTCTAATATTCTATAAATAAAGGCTCATCCTCTTTTTCAATTCACCTTTCCGAATTTCTGTGTCCCTTTCCATGTTCTCAGCCCTCTCCCCAGCTCTCCAGCCATTATACTCTCTCTCTGATATATTTTATTAACATTATCATAAACTTTATCAAATTTTCATCAAGTGGTGATCATAAAGGGGAGCTAGCTGATACACACACACATATATATAGTGAAACCAGCCTCATCACAACATAACCCACACAATCAGAAAAAAACCCAAGTTAAAGTAAAAGCCATGGGGAGAGCTCCTTGCTGTGACAAAGCCAACGTCAAGAAAGGCCCTTGGTCACCAGAAGAAGATGCCACCCTCAAGGCTTACATGGAGAAGCACGGCAGCGGCGGCAACTGGATTGCCCTGCCCCAGAAGATAGGTCAGGAGCTGAGCTAATCACTTCAAATTCTCCTCACCCCAGTTATCAACAAAATTATTGATCATGATCTAACCTATATTTTTTTAATCTAATATTATTGTACTATTTCCCATGATCAACAGGCTTAAGAAGGTGCGGCAAAAGCTGTCGACTTAGATGGTTGAATTATCTCCGGCCTAATATCAAGCACGGCGGGTTCTCAGAGGAAGAAGATAACATCATCTGCAGCCTCTACATGAGTATTGGAAGCAGGTATATATATTAAACAATTTCAAGGCCATACATATCATATATCTCTCTCTTAATTTTCTTTATCATGCTCTTTTAAATTGGTAGTTAATCATGTTATGGAATTTAAGTAGGACTTTTTGTTTTCTTTTTGGATAGGTGGTCTATCATTGCAGCCCAGTTACCAGGGCGAACGGACAACGATATTAAGAACTACTGGAACACAAGGCTGAAGAAAAAGCTTTTGGGCAGGCAGCGCAAACAACAACAGGTTCAGCAAAGTCGCCGCACCGCCAGCTTTAAGCAAGAGATGAACAAAAGATCAGAAAATATTGCAAATTTTATTAATATCCCTGCTGGGTTTGACAACCAAAACCCTTATGACTTGCCAGAGCTACCAGTAGTCCCAGTGGCTAATTATCAAACACATAACCCTCAACTCATCAAGGGTCAGACTTCAATTAAGAATATGCTCATCAATCTTGGAGGAAGATTTTCCCATGATTCTGACACTAGCAATACAAGTTTTCAGTACCCTATCGATATTTTGTCAACCTCATCCTCAGATCAACAATTTTACCAGAGCTCCATTAATCTACTCAATTGTACTTCAGCAGCCAACAGCAATAACTATTCTCAATTTCCAAGCACACACTGTGATGCTAGTAACGGTACTGGGGGTTCAAGTAGTCCAACCATGTTTCACGGGCTCAACGATCAGAACAACAACCTACAGTTTGATCATCTTCACCAGCTAACTGAACTGGAGGTTTACGACAACAATTTTGCTCACCAACATCAGCAATTGGGTGGTTTTTATTATCAAGCCACCACGGAGACGTTGAACAATGGTAGCACTGCAGGGACTAGTACTGCTTCTGCAGAGAGTGAAATTAGTTGGGGAGACATAAATTCCCTGGTTTATAGTACTCAAATGGTTGCAGGCTATGAAACCAGCTGTCCACAAGCAGTCACAGTACCACCAGGTCTTCATACTGTTTTTGCAGAGTCGACCTAATTGGGCCTCAAATAACACCAATGTACATGCATGGTAATTGGGGTTGAGGGTTGTAAATTAATTTGGTGTCTGAATTCAGTAGGATTTCTTTCCTTTTCAGTCATACTTCTGTCTTTCGTAATTGTTTTTTGGTAATTCAACTGGGTGCTAGTGGAACCCAATACCTGCATGACCTTTAACTGTACCACTAAGCCAATAAATTACAAGGGGACCGACAATCTATTTCTCAATTTTTTGATTTATGGATTATAAGCTTCAATTTCTTTCCCAGTTCAAATTTGAATTACTTGTGGACGGTGTTGATTGTTGAGTTTAATTAACGTAGGAACTTGAAGTCTTGAACATAGAACTAAGTGGTCTTGCGCACCTGCATGCAGTGAGTTCAGTTGGGATACCATACACATTCTATTGACTATTCTGATCTGCAGGTGCCGTTTGAGCAACTTTATGATTTATTTCTTAGTTACAATTTTTACATGGTAAAAAAGTACTAGACTACTAGTACTTCTCTTCATTCCAATCACATGGGTTGAATTCCATGTGGCAGAAAGTACCTCCGAACCCTCCATGACAATAAAGTTAGTGCTTTGACGTTTTGGCCATAACTGGCTCGGCTCTAGCATGCAGGGAATCACAATGTGGCTGCTTTCCTTTATACTTTTCTTCATGTCTTCAATGGCGACAAGAGCTGTAAAAACACATTGTCTTGTCCATCTTATGTGTATTTCCGACTAAATATATATATATATATATATATATATATATATATATATATATATATTGTTCTAGGCCTATTTGACTGGGCTATTCTAAGGGAAAAGAGAAGGAGGGGGCCGGAGGTAGCAAGAGAGAAGATAGAGATTTAATTGTGAGGTGTGTTGTATCACCTTCATTGTGCCTTTATCTATACTAAAATCCTTACCCTTTTAGGATTATAACTCTTAATAGGTAATCAACTCCTAATAGGAATAAAAGAGATATTTCTATATCCACTAAATATATATAATGATTATTTATTTGGCTGAGAATGGAATAATATTGTTCCTTTGTTAATTGTCCTCAACTATTGTGAATCATATGTGTACATGTATTATACATAAGTCGTAGCCCTATTTGTTAAATCATACACTTTCCTTTTAATAGAATAGAACATGATTAGGGATTACTTGTAGATATAGTTAATTTTATGGTTTTTCTAATTCCGAGTTCTCTGAAGAAAGTTGAGGTTCCATCATAAAAGCAATTGCCAATACTACTTATAAGCACATGCAAAGTCCATTCTTTTCGCGATTTGGGATTCACTCTCAACTCTCCCCATCACGTGTGGTGAAATTTTAAAGCCTAACAAATGAAAAACACAAACGGGGTGATGTGAAACACGTTTGACTACTAGGTTTCAGCTATGGGACAACCTGCTTTGATACCATGAAGAAAGTTGATGTTTAATCATAAAATATATTTGCAGTATAGGCAGTAGGGCAACTTTTTATAAGCACATGCAAGGTCCTCTCTTTTCTCGATACGGGATTCACTCTCAACACTATCATAGTAAGTTTTTTTAAAATTTTTTTTTTATCACTATAAGAAAGAAATTTGAACTTGAGACCTCAAATAGGAGGAAGAATATTACTCACGATAACTTATTCTTTTGTTGAAAAGTCTTAAGTTTAAGTTTTATTAACACTAAAGGTATAGCGTAGAACTTCCATTTGTACGTATTAAAATTTTCCAAGTCCGTACATAATAATTTCAGAAATCTTGACATCTAAATTTCGTTTTTTTTTTTTTTTTACCCTAATACATTGGACGATTTTCAGTCTATCGAGACAGAAATGGTACTTTCATGTCCTATATATAATTTGTTGGATGCAGCTGCATTCCTACCTCGAAGTCACTAGGATTCTACAATACTACATCTTTATATTGTGAGTGTCAGTTGTTTCTTGAGAGACTAGAATGCAGTGGAATCAAGTGTGCCCATCTAACCAAATTTCTTTACAATATTGGAGAAGCATTTGCATCTAAGTGATCTTTATTATAACTTTGTTCTTGTGAGTTAGTTTTTAATTAGAAATGTAGCTCTAAATTTTTTTTTTTTATATAGATATGAATCATGAAGCATATTGAGCGAATGTCTCTTATGCAAGGACATTAGTTTGTGCAGAGAGGATGTCAAAAGAATGAACGACAAGATTAAATTTGTGGAGACGGATAGAGGGAAACTCAGGTTTGTCCTTTCTACCGCAAGTCAAAAGGGCATAAAAGCAGACCGCACTAATAGCAAAATTAAACAAAATTGACCAAGTCATGAACAGCTAGCCTAAGCAGAACTCAAGCTCACAGTGTTTACTCAGTACTAATCTATTCAGCATAAATATTGAGCAACTGCTGTTCACAGTTCACACTCCCTAATCGTGATTATGCATCTTATTTAATTTAGGATATGTTAGGATGACCAAATTTTAAAACCAAATTTGCAAACTAAATGATGATTCACCAATAAGAAATAAGCACGTTAATCGACACTTAATTAATAATCCAATCATAAACAAACACATTTTTTGGTTTACAAATTTTGGTTTTAAAAATTTGGTCTCCCCTGATATTACCCTTTTAATTAACCCTGATAAAGATTGTAGTATGATAATGTGAAAGTATGAATAGTCCTTGATGCCAAAAGTTATGAATCCTAGGTGGCATACAGGCTGTAAATCTAGGTCCCAATAATTGGAAAGGGATCATCTCCGAATCTCTTCCACAAAATCCATCAAGTCCGGGGATCTGGACCGTTGAAATTTGATTCAACGGCTACAGTTATTATACCTGTTAAAGGAACTCCTCTGTTTGTAGCCGTTAGATCAAATTTCAACGGCCTGGATTCCCGAACTTGATGAATTTGGTGGAAGGGATCCGGAGAGGATCTCTTATTCCCTAATAATTAATTAGATTTTTGAATAATGTTAGGAAAACTAAATTTTATAAACTAAATTTTTTGTGCAAACTTAGAAAGTTCATAATTGATTCTTTAGCTTCAATTTCGACAACGGATCAACAGGCAAATGTCACCGGCGTAAGTTAGTTGTAAGCCACAAACGGGCTGGATTTTGAGAACGCTTGGAGAGTGAGCAAATGTTTGAGATTTGAATTGGTTTTGGAACCTTTTTCACGTTGTGCCAATATACAACTGTATTAGTATTTGATTACTTGATTTTTTTTGGGAAATATTATGGGTATTAAATTACGCAGTCGCAGTCAATAAAGTATCACACTTCTCACATTGTTGATGTAAAAAAATCCATGACATTTCCCGATCCGAATTTCATCATCATTGATCCCAAATCAGGTACTGCCTAAGCCATGATGTCATGCACAATTCTTTTCTTGTTAAGAACATATTTGATTAGTTTCATGTATCATATAATTTCTTCTAAAATTATTACAGCAGCTAAAGGCCTTACGGTAGTGACATGTTCAAATGATATGTGCTGTGTTGGTCTTACAAAAATCATTATACGAAATTCAATCAATAATATATGGATAAACTTGCATTCTCCTCTTTGCGGATGTGCTCATTCCCCATTTTGGGATGAGCTCATTTCCGCTTACGAATAACATATCTTGACCATATAAATTTCTTAATCGGAACCATTCAATTTCTTAATCTTCAATTCATTTGAAGATCACCCCTACAAAAAATCATTTCAATTGGAGATTATTTAATCATTCAAATGATTAGAACAAATCGACGGAGTAGGTACTAAGTAATATGTTCATAATAAACCGTCCATTTATTGGATGTGTTTGGGTGATTATACGATATTAAATTCGAATGATTTTTTGTAG
This sequence comes from Pyrus communis, assembly GCF_041283825.1. Lineage (NCBI taxonomy): Eukaryota > Viridiplantae > Streptophyta > Magnoliopsida > Rosales > Rosaceae > Pyrus > Pyrus communis. The sequence continues at coordinate 16,693,790 of NC_142566.1, forward strand.
AAATAATCTTCAAATGAAGATTAATAAATTGAATGATTCCGATTGTTGATTTTATTCGGTCAAGATAAGGTATTCTCAAGTAGGAAGATATGTAGGCATCTACCACATTGGGGGATGCAAGTATTATCCATAACATATTATACGATTCATTTTTAATTAGGCCTTTCACATCTTCTGATTATGCGTTGCTTGCTGAAAATTGAGAATCGAGTATCGAGTATCGCATTCCTTATGGCTAGCTTGCTGTAAAAGGCTAAAGAAATTAGGGTTATTACTGAAGTACATTACCGACACTCTTATCCCTGCCATCAACTTACCGTAAACATTTTTGACATATTATGGTTTCAGTCTTCAAAACGTGCCACTAATACATTGGCCTGCGCTAGTATTCTAACGCGAAAGCAAAACATCATGTAAACAAAGTCAAAGAAGCAACTTTTCAATTCATCCGAAGCGAAAAACCAAAACTTTCAATGCACAAATCAATTAAAAACCTTAGTTCTTTACCGCATATCTATATCGGAGCTTCAAGCTCGAGAAGATTCGGCTAACTGAGAAAGATCTCCTCGGAGTCTGAGCAAAGCTGCCGTATTTGTATGTATACAAGTCTTTTATAAGACTACGCTTCAGATAAATAACCAAACATAAAATAAAAATATAAAAAAAAAAAAACTTCAAACGCAATACTTTAGATGGACACTCTAGCTTTGCGAGCCGGATTTCTTCAGAGAAGGCTGCAAGTGAAGGCAAAATCTGGCCAATGAATACAGCAAAGAGATGATTCGGTACAAAGGAATCAACGAAAATTTTCAACTGAGAATCAGTTTGGACATGACAAATGAATTGAGAGATTTTTTTTCCCTCCAATTGAACTCTTCAAGTGTTACTTTTAAGTAAAATTGTAGCATTTTTGTATTGTAACTATATGGGAGGAAGAGGTAGCGAAATATGAGTCACACAAGACTTCAAATTTGAAGGGGCCCCAAAAATTTTTCCATCTAATATTATGTAATAATGTTCTATATTTTAAAAATATTCTTTTGTTAGCACATTAAAATCTCATTGTGCATTCTTTATAAAAGTAATTTTTTTTCCTTTCTAAATATAAAAGGGTAATACTAGGTAGACTAAAATTTTAAACTAAATGATGCCATCAATAGTAAATGAGCATGTTTATCAACGCTTAAGTAATAATATAATCATCAACTTACATGTCATTTAATTTACAAAATTTTGTCTACAAATTTAGTTTCCTTAGCATTACTCAATATAAAAAATTGGAGTACAATGAGATATTCTAATTGTCAATAATAACACCCTAAAAATGATGGTTTTTCAAATTTATTATATAAAAATGTTATATATTCAAGTAAAACTTTAGAGTTAGAGTTTTGAAGTTTTTTTTTTCTTTTCTATTTTTTTATTTTTCATGTTTGGTTGTTTAAGATCGAACTACTTTTGATTATTTAGTTAAGGTTATGTTTGTAGCTTTTTACTTGTAATTAATGATATTTGTATACTTGCAATCAATGAGTGTTAAAGTTTATTTTGATTTAAGTGACTGTTTTCTAACATCAATACTTTGTTATACCTTTTTTAAAACTATCTTAAGGATGAGGTCTTTTATAATTTTCGCACAAGGTCCCCGAAATCTCAGAGATGGCCCTGATATGGTGCCGCTCTAACCTAACTTTTTTTTTTTAATTTTTTTTTTTTTATCTAACGTACGTTAGATCACAAAAACAGTTGGGATAATATTGTCTGTATTACTATACTCCGCAATAAGAGTAGAATTCTTCAATTATTGGGCTTTTCTTTCTTAATTATTATGAGGATATGGGATCTTCGATTATGCATCGATATATGTGAATTTTGTTTGCTCTTTCCTCAAGGGTAAATTAAAGGATTTGGATCCTCGCCGGATCCCCTCCTTGGGGATCTTAAGGATCAACGCACGTGGACTGTTGATAAAAAATTGTGCGGTCACAATTAAACGTTTTTTATATTTTTAAAAGTAAAGCAGCTTCATTTTGAGTAAAAAATATAAAAAATAAAAAAATTGTAACCGCACGATTTTTTATCAACATTCCACGTGCATTGATCACTAGGATCCCCAGGAAGGGGATCCGGCAAGAATCCAAATCCTAAATTAATGTCTCGCTTGTAATAAAAAAAAAACAAAGATGACTGAGGAGCAATTCGTAGTTGAGCATTTTTCTTATTCAAAATACAAAAGACGAGTAGACCAAGGAGTTGGTGCATACAGAGTGTTATATCATATATATAATATTTGTTTTATTTTCTCCAATTAATTTTGGTCTGGTAAGAAATAAGATAGTTGATTCGGTCCCTCTTTCTACGCAGGTCATTTTCACGCTATATATATGGTTGTCATGCAATATTGTCGATCATAACAAGAAAAACATGAGTCTTCAACGAAAAGTTAACAAATAATTTGTGTCCAATCTTTTTCTCGACAAAGTGCCAACTTTAAATTCTTTTAAGGTCAGATCGGGCCGACTCAAATAATAGGTGGGTTATATATCACCTTTAGTTGTTTAAAAATGGTTCATCTTGACTTTTGCTTCTTGTTTGGTTGGATAATTAGTAATTTTCATTTTTCTAATCAGACGTTGTTGACATAGTTTGAAAACTGTGAGTTGATTTGTCAATACACTGAGAAATTAGCAATCAATATAAAATGGCCACCTATATTACATGTTGATGGCTTGAGTTGTATCGGTTGTTTCATATATATATATATATATATATATATATATATATATAGATGTATATATCTAGAGTGATGTTATTTACATATTATTTTTTATTTTGCACATATTTTTTTAATTTTCAGTTATCAAATCGAATAAATTAAAAAGATTAAATGACTAAAATTAACATAATGAATGTGAAAAATAAAAAGTAGTGTGTCAATAACACCACTCTATTTCTATACATAGCTCAACTATATTTTCAAAGAAAATGACGACTATATGAAAGCATAAGAAATAAAAGTCCACGCATTTTGGCGTTGTATTCTCATTAAGATTTAGAGCTTCCGAAAGTACTTCCATATGTCAAAGTTGGTCGATCTGTATCTTCATGTAAGTCGTCAAAACGTTCTTGAAAGAAAATTAGCTACGGAAAAAAAAACAAAAATTGAATAGAAGATTGGGGAGAATTGACTTTAATTTCTACCGGAGTAGGCAAGGCAGGTTAGACCATATTTAATTCATTAAAGTTGAAAATTTGTCACGTAAAGATTTCGGATGTGTTTTTGTTGACCTCAAGAAGATGAGGTGATGAATCTATCACCCCTGTACATTAACTTTTATCATACAACCAATTAGTTTTATCTCCTGATTTCGTTGTGTATTTTTTATTGACTAATTATATTTTGCACCCTTTGGGTTTGCAGTGATTTTTAAAATGAGTCTTGAGGTTCTACTTTTATTACATTGTACCTTGAAGTTTTGAAATTGAACACTTTTCATTTTTTGTCTCTTTGAACATCTAATCCTTCATTTAATTGAGGAGGTTTTTTTTTTGTTTTTTTGTTTTTTTTTCTTTCTATTTTTAATCAATGTGGTGCATATGTGGTTTACACATTAGGTCCATATAAGAGTCTCACACTCATCATGTTATCAATTTAATAAAGATCAAACAATCAATCTGGCCAAATGCATAAATTGATACTATGGCGGGAACGAATTCCACACAAGTGTAGAATTATTATGATATCCCTACAACCAAGAAAGAAAAGACAACTGAGACCTTATCACACCGGTATGGTGTGAATCAAAGACTCTCTAATGCCTAAGTTAGATTTAACTGTAGGAAGAATGAATCTCAAGCTATAGGTTTCTTGGCGAAGAAATAGTTACATTTTCATGTAAATGATCATGTCTTTATATAAGGTCAAACATAGGATTGAAGATGAATCACTACGGCATGCGTAGTGCTCCCTTAGTCGTTAGTTTGAACCCCACGTAATTTCACTTATTTAGCCAACAATTTTTAACCATGCGGAGATGTGATGAAGGGCACCAATTATGAGTCCATTTAAAATTAACTCTTAACTACATCGGGGATTGTGGCATATATATGGATGGTTTGGAGATCATGTTGAAGCTTCCTTATTCAACCCTTCTAGGCTATGATTAGGATTCTCTCTCCCCTCCTTTTTCCATTCCCTTTCAATTCCTCCTCTTATATTCTCTACTTTGTTTTTCTATTTCTATAAAAAATTAATATAAGATGTTGACATGGCTTAACCGTGACCGCTCAAATAAGAAGAGAGGGAAGGGGAGGGAAAAAAAAGAGGAGAGAGAATCTTATACATGGGTCCAACTGGGCTCATGAGATCCATTTTGGGCAATGCATGTCCAACTGAGCGCATCCACTTTGTTGTATGGTTGTGGCTCAACGCATCATTTTATGCGAGTCCATCACATGTTGTGTGGAGAACGAGAGATATTTTTATGTACTCAAAACAAAAGTCGGTAAATCACATGTTATAATAAAATTGGAGAGAAGATAAAGCTTTTAGTGGTTGTTGTATTATGACATGTGATGTACCATCTTGTGTTTTCTGAGTACACTGAAAAATCTCTGGTGGAAAACACGCTAGCCTAACAGAGGTATCACCTCGGCCAGGCGTGGTTTTGTGAGAGATATCTTCTCATTACATTAATTCTTAACCTGTGTGAGGGTTGGGGTTATTTTGTCATCCTTACTCGCTCAGTTAATATGACGTTCTCTTTGAAGCGGGTGAAATTTGGTTACTAAGAGAAAATTAAATCTTCATAGCCCATTGTGAAAATCAATCCAAACCTTAAGGGTGTGCAATATAATTAGCTATCTTCTTTCTATTCTTTGATAATACAATTACTCACCCCCTATGTTGTTATTTTTCTTTTGTCTTCTTTATGGTCCTTAGTTTTGATTTCGTTGTTATGAAGCTTCATTTGATGATTATTACTTTGGTAATGGGATTAGCCATTCACATGTTTTTACTCCATCATTTTGTACTCGGTTACTTTTCTCAAAGTGGTTTATGAACATTACCAAAATAGTGGTTTATGAATTCTTTTATTAAATTTGTTCCTACGCTCTAGGTAAATTACATATTTGATGCACCTGCACTGCATTCCAGGTAAAACACAAATTCAAAAACCGTTATATACCTAACCAATTAGGACAGCTCTATTACAGTTATTTAAACCTAAATTGTACTTTTTGAGCAGGTAATAAACTAGCATAAGTAATGGCCATCCACTGAGCCAGTAGAGAAGGGGATATTTTAGGTGTATTATTTATGAGATAAGAATTTACTCTTACGACTCATAGAGAAGGTAGAATTTTGCTTCCTATATGATATATGAAATTAGCTAAAATAGAAAGATTTCAATCTTGGCCAAATATGAAATATTTGAGGCATCTATTTCATAACAGTTCAGCAAGAAATATAGAGATTTGAGATTGAAGGATGTAAGAAAGCACAAAGAGATGAATGATTTCTGTTATTTCACAAGCTAAAGGAATACACTGAGTTATCTACTATTTATAGAAACTAGCTAGCTTACACATTAAGCAACCTCCTAACTGACCAATACACAGGATGATGCCATTTGACCTTACTAACTAACAGCACAAGATGATGCCATCTGTCATTACTCCATTTCAATCTTATCTGGGGAACCCCAGCTTGAGATTGGAACAGTGCTGAAAGAATGATGGTCCATGTAGGCTTTTTGTAAATACATCAGCTAATTGATCACTAATTGGAATATACTGCACTTGCATATCTCTTTTCTGAACCCGTTCTCAAACAAAGTGAAAGTTAGTTTCCAAGTGCTTAATCCATGTATGAAACATTGGATTTGAACATAATGCTAAAGTAGAGATATTATCATAATGCTAAAGCAGAAACACCTGCAAATCTTTTAATATCAACCTGTTCCATGCAACATCAGCTGCTGCATTGGCTAGAGCCTTATACTCTGCCTCAGTGGAACTTCTTGATTTGGATTGCTAAGACACAAGATTTTACCCCAGAAAAACTACATAGCCAGTAGTTGATCGCCTTGTATTGATATCTGATGCCAGTCAGCATCATTATAAGCTTGGAGATCCATTGCCGGTGTAGTAGTATAGTGAAGACCACATTCCATAGTCCCTTGCAAATATCTCATAATTCGTTTCACCAAATGAAAATGAACATCTGTTGGATATGGCATAAACTAGCAAGCATAGTTAACAGCATATGCAATATCTGGCCTAGTGAAGGTTAGATATTGCAAAGCTCCTACCAAGCTTATGAAGAATGTAGGATCATCCATTGGCACACCTTCATCTTTGAGTAACTGAGTGTGGGGTTTACATGGTGTATGAGAAGATTTGCAAGTTTCCATCCCTTCTTTTTTTAATAAATCTTTCACATACTTTGCTTGAGAGACAAACAGATTTCCATTTGGTTTATAAGTAATTTGAAGTCCCAAAAAGAATATAAGTGGTCCCATATCCTTCATTTCAAACACTTCACTGAGGTCATCAATCACTTGTTGAACTAAAACTGTATTTGAGCCTGTGATAATAATGTCATCTACATATAATAGTAGAATGACCACATTAGAACCATGTGTTTTCACAAATAGACCGTATTTGAATTTGAGACATTGAATTCAAAGAACTTTGAATTCCAAGCCCTTGGTGCTTGTTTAAGACCATACAGGGACTTCACCAATTCACAAACATAGTCAAGATGTGTGGAATACTGAAATCCTTGTGGCTATTTCATAAAAACCTCATCTTGTAAGTCTCCATGAATAAAGGCATTTTTTTTTTAACATCAAATTGCCTTAAGAACCATTTCTGTGAAGTTGCCAAGGCCAAAATAATTCTCATAGTGCTGTGTCGAACTACTAAGCTAAATGTATCATCATAGTCCAATCCCTGTTCTTGACTGAAGCCTTGAGCTACAAGTCTAGCTTTGTATCTAGAAATAGCTCCATTATGATCCTTTTTTATTTTATAAACCTACTTACTCCCTATAATGTTTCTGTGAGAGGGTGGAGAAACCAATTCTCATGTTCTTTGTCTCTGAAGTGCCAAGAACTCTTCAGTCATAACTTCTCTCCACTTATCAGATGAATCAGCTACCTTGAATGAATTAGGCTCAAAAGGTTGACATATGTTGAGCAATGCAGTATAACCTTTAAAGCTGATATCACTTGAATTTTCATGTGAAGATGCAGAGAATGCACTATAATCCTTTCTTTGAATAGCACCTGATCTTAATCTAGTATTCATAGAATGTAAAGAAGATGAAACTAGATAATTCTGAGTTGTAACATCATTAGTTGCACTAGGAGAATCAAGTGAGAGAAGTACCTCTAGTTGTGCAAGGTTATGGACATGCAACAAAGTATGAGTTGATTGGAGATGAGTGTTGAGTGGAAAGGCCTATATTTGAGAACTTGGAGCATTATTTTGAGAAGAACTGGAACTTCACTGTACTAAAGTAATATCACCACTCTGCAACATAGGATTTGAACCCAGCTAAGATGAATATGATGAACTGACTATCTGAGAGGACTGAAATGAATGAGTATGTATTTCAGGTGTTGAATATATTTCCCTTGAGTTTTAAGCCCTCTCTGTATCATTATGCTGATGATGTGCTAATATAATGGGAACAATCATAGGGTGTCTTTAAGAAGCCTTATATAAGCTATTCGAAATTGATCCACAACTATCACTGTTTTGAAAGGAAAAATAGTCTCATCATGAATTATATCCCTAGAGATGAACAATTTATTCTTCAATCTATGATAACACTATACCCCTTTATACCCTAAATAATAACCAACAAACACACACTGATCAATTCTAGCCTTTATCTTGCTAGAAGTGTGGTCTTAAGTATGGATAGATTATTGTTCCAAATACTTTCAAAGTTTTCAACTTAGGATAATGTATAAACAATCTAAAACATGGTGACTACATAGACAAAGACTTGCAGGGCATTCTATTTATAAAAAAGACAGCATGAGCACATGCATGATACCAGAAATTATGAGGCACTGATGCTGTAGAAATCAATGTAATAGCTATCTCGAAGATATGCCTATGTTTTCTCTTGGCCATTCCATTCTGTTGAGGTATATAAGGACAGGTAACAAGATTTGTAGCCAAGAACTTCTCAAATGCACCATTCATATATTCACCACCACCATCATATTGAAAATAATTTACTTTAGCTTAAAAGTGATTCACAATAAAGTCATAAAATTTCTCGAACACAAAAAACACCTGAGATTTATACACCAAAGGAAATATCCATGTAAACCTTGTATTTTCATCAACAAAACTAACATAGTATTCATACCCTTCCACTGATACAACTGAACATGGTCCCTAAACATCACTACTTATTCTTTCAAATGGATTTACAATGGTGTGAGTACTAGGAGTGAACACTTGTCTTGACATCTTGCCACTAAGACAGAACTTACAAACATGCTTGACAACATCAAGTTTCTACAAAACCTTAGAATAAGAAAGCATACTACTTAAAACTTCATTGGTTGAATGTCCTAGCCTATGATGCCACAGAGAAGTCTTCACAACTTGTCCCTAGAAAAGCTCTTTGAGATGATTGCAATAGATGATTGTAATTGAAAAACAACTACTTTGGAATGTAATACAAGCCTCATACTCCTTCATTTCATTAGAATTATCTTTGTTGTCTTGTCCTGCACCCAAAAACCAAATTCATCTAGAATTACACAATAGTTATTGCCTTTACACAAGGTATAAACAGATAACAGACTTGCCGCAAGTTAAGGAACATGTAACACAGTAAGGAAATTTAATGTTTTTGAAGTAGTGACAATAGAGGATGAAACAGTATTTTTCAATAGAAGGCATTCTCCACTGCCTTCAAATGGTGTTAGCATGTTGAGACTGTTCATATCTCCTATCACATAATGAGTAGCTCCTATATCCATGATCCATGCTTGGTTAGGATTGAATTCATTTGCAAATTGAGCTGTTATTGCAATGAGGGAAGCATGTGGATTGGATCCTGGAAAAGCACAGTTACAACTATGATAACAGTTGAGAGCAATTTGACATTTTTTTCCACATATTTGGCACTCAAGTATAAGTCCAAGAGATGTAAGTTGTTGCTCATTCCTGTAATAGCAATTTGGGGTTGTATGGCCTCTCTTACTACAAATTTGACATTCAGGGATCACAATAGACTTTTGACCATTGTTGTTATTCCAATTACACCATGATGAATTGCTCATATTATTTCTAGAAGAGCCATTGAATCCTCTATTACTCTTGTTGTTGAAACCACCATTATTGCAATTGAATCTTGGTTTTGAGTTGTACCAAAACCTATTGAATCCTTCATTGTTTCTATCACTATAGCCTCCATTGTTTCTGTCATTATATCATCCATTGCTTCTGTTTGGATGAAACTGTTGTGGAAAATTTCCTTGAATGAACTGCCATCTACAAGGACCAGTACCATTTGATCTTTGATTTTGGCCCACAAAACCAAAGTAGTTGTTTAATTGTCCAGCTTGTGAATTCTAGATTGATGAATATGATGATTCTTTAGAGAAATATTGTCTGTTTGCACCAGCTTCTGATGACTCTCCACTGCAATACATGCTTGACATTGGAAGCTGTCCAGATAAAGGTGTTTCTTCAGCTTTTTTCTTAGTACTCAACAACTAAGCTCGATATTCTTTAAGAGTTATAGAAAATTCCCTTGTCACAATTAAAATTCGAATTATGTTGTACTCTGGTGGAAGACCAACCAAATCTGCCATAATAAAATCATTATCAGATATAGTTTCCCCTACATCAAGTAATTGATCTTTAAGATGTTTGAGCCTCAAAAAATACTTCTCAAGTGAATATGTGCTTTTTCTGATAGTATGAAGTTTAGTTTTGAGATGATTAAGCTTTGCTCTTGAAACAGTGGCATATCTATTAGTTAAATATGTACAAGCTTCATGAGCTATTTTACTTCCCACAACACATTCAATAGCTTCATCACCTAGTGTAGCAATCAATAGACTTAGCAATGCATTATCAATTTTCACCCAATCTTTGTAAGTTGTAGTGAGTTCTTTTGTAACCCCACCTTCAAGTGTAATGACATAATTAGGAGGACACACATTAGTACCATCAAAGTACTAAAAAAGATCATATCCTTCCAACATTGACCTAAATAGAAAATACCACTTTGCATAGTTGTCATCTTGCAAATGAATTGTTAGCATACCCAAAAGACCATCAACCTTTAACTATGAAGATCCCATTTCTTAGGAACTCCAAGATTTACAACATAAGATTCACTATCAAACAGTACCGTTTCAAGCTTGATTACACTGAGAGCTTCATACTCTAGACTTTATCAAACACAGAAATTCACTATAAACTTTTCGTAAAGAATAGAGCTTTGTGCCCTAGACTTTCAATGTTCACAGAAATTGCAACACATTAACAGCTTTGAGCTCCAAATTTATCAACAATAGCAATATTTCTTCAAGAATTCAATCGACCCATTCTCAATTTCAAGAATTATACAAAAAAAAATTCACTTCACAGATGGCTTTGTGCCTCAAGATTTTACTTTCTTTTCAAGATTTATGAAGAAAAACTTCGTGCCACAAATTTTCTTAACATAAATTGCAGAATTGAACACACTTCAATACCAATCGAGAAAGATATGTAAAAGAACTTCAAACTTAGAACCTGATTCAACTCGTTCAGCAAAAAAGCAAATCACTGCCATTGTAGCAGACATCGAGCAAACTCTAGCAAGAAACGCAGCAAGCATCATGTAAGACGAGGTCTCAATCAAAAAACATGCGCTCGTGATACCATCATAATAGTTCATCAAGAAATCAAGGGATTTGAGAATTGAGATTGAAGAATGTAAGAAAGAACAAAAAGATGAATGATTTCTCTTATTTCACAAGCTAAAAGAATACACTAAGTTATTTGCTATTTATAAAAACTAGCTAGCTTACACATTAAGCAACCTCTTAACTAACCAATACACAACATGATGCCAACTGTAATTACTATTGAGTTCAAAGAAATTGATGAATACTATGTTCTAAGAAACTAATGAAATTTTATCATGACAATTAAATAGGTAAATGTTCTGATTGAATTGAATTTTTGTAAGGATGATCTATGAATCGAGACTTACAAAACAGACGGTTTGGATCGTTAAAATTCGATGCAAAGTGGGTCCTAGAACTAATCCACATTTTTTCCAAAAATAGAGATCATTTTCCTTAAAGGGCATATGATCATAGATATTCCCTTTCTCTAGAGGGCGCGCTAGCACTTTAATAATATAATAGAAAGTTTAGGGAGAAGAGCTTGATGTCTACTTCTCGAGCCTTCACTGTCCCGTTCTGTAACTTCCTTTCTTTCAGAGCTATAGCTAGATTATCATCCCCTCTCTCTTGACCAGACTAATCTCATCCCATCTATATTGATATATTGTGTAGATTTGGTTGATACAATGTCATAATGTGTATAAACCATCTATGTGTACACAATGTTGTTGATAATTGTAATGGATATTTTACAATGTGGTGTTACATATGTTAGACATACCATCAGTATATTCACCATATTGTTCACTCACTGCCAATATCCACATAGAAAGTATGAAACAGATCGATTGAAAATTGAACTCATAACGAGTTGGAATCAATTGTATTCAGTGAGGGAGAGTCGCGTAATTAAAGATCTTCTTGTCAGAGTTTTCCCTCTCTTCTTTTTTGAAATTATGTAGAAGAAATCCCTATTTAAATCAATTAGGAATATTTACACCATTATCTCAAGATATTATTTCCTATTTTATACCTTGAGAATATTTCTTCATAAAACCTTGGTCAATAGGATGCCGGCATGTGTAAGGTAAAACCCTAATACCATGGTCGGCCCCTCCTCCTATAAATACCGCCATCTCTACCAAATTTCAGTAAGCTTTAGTTACCCCTAAAAGCCCTAAACATTTACTCTTTTCAGAGAAACTAACTTAGGCATCGGAGATCCATTGGCCTAACCCCCCATCTCGTGGGCGTGTGAGGCTTAGACCTTTGATCAAATGTGTTGATTATTTTAAAAGTGCATTTTCGTCAAAGTTAAAGATGACGGAAAATTGCCTTGACGACTCCCACATCGAAAGGAGGCTGGCTGGTGTAGAGGTAGGCCGAGCGACATACTGAGGTAGAAGAGAGATTGAGATCGAGAGAAAAGGGAAGGAAACTTAGGAAAGTGAGAGGAATGATGCATAATATGGGCATTTTGGACTTTTCATGCGATAAAAAAATTATACACCAAAAGAGATTTAAAAATTTTCTATTTCAGCACCTTACGTTTGAAATCGTTCTATGAATTTATATATTATTTATGAATTTATAATATGTAGATGTCTTTTGGGCATTTTACATGTTCATAGTTGAATATTTGAATGAGTTTATCTAAGTATTTTTTATCTGAAGACTTTTTATTGGTGAATGCATGTATTTTGGCACTATAAATATTTGAATAAAAAAATGGTACAAAAAATTAAGAGTAACTTGGACTAAAGCTAAGAAGAGCTACAAGTTTTGGACACGAATCTAAGAACCCACCTGATTAGTGACAATGGTAATGAAAAATTCATGATGATGATGATAGAGTTTTAAGAGGGGAGACCAAGGAACTTTCCTTATGTATTTCAATCAAAAGGTGGGTATTTATAACAAAAGGTTTGTGTAAGCAGTGACATCAATAGAAGAGAAAGAGTAGTGTGGACTGCTATAAATACACACACACACACACTACAACCTCAATGCATAATGTCAAAAGGGTCCGCTCCCCTAACAAAAACAAATGAATAATAAACAAATTGATGAAAGTGTGATCTGGGTATACAATGGAAACTCTCCCCTACACTTTTTTTACCTTTTTCTTTTCATTTGGTTCTTTCTTGGTTAATAATATTCGGTTATGGTGATTTGATCCGAGTCATGCTCAGATCTGAATTCTCACTTACTGCATTTCTGTTTCTCCTTCATGCCAATTCTAAATATCCTTAACATCTCCTATTTTTCCTGCACGTCAAAGGGCATGATTTTGTAATGGAACCAACTTAAATGGAAATTTATTTGATCCAGCAGCCTCCGAGTAGTATGTGAACAAACCACATGCAGTAAAGCCTTTTAATTACTTAATTGAAGGGACATGCAAAAAATGCCAAATACAGTAATTTTCTTAAGTACCAGTAGTGGCAAAGTTTACAACCCAAGTGAATAACTTGTGTACAGTGAAGAGGAATAATCCTCGACGAGGAGAAGCAGAAAAGAAACATCCTCCTAGCATACAACCAAAAGCACTTCAATTTTAGAGCTACTTTTAAGGACATTCACACTCTCCCTCTCTCACACGCCATGACCATAATTAAAATAATAATTAACAACAATAAGTACTTGAATAACAACCAAAGGAACCTTGATTGAAGCCTTGTTGCTGGTAACCCCCAAGACAGGACAAAAACCCCCCGACGACCTGCTTGTAAACTTTTCCTCATTATATTTGACTGAAATTACGTAAATTATTAAACTACAGTTCTTTTGTTTAATTATTTAGTGAATTGACACTCACTAGCATAGAATATAATTTTTTTTTTTAATTAATCTCAATTTGTTTTCATCTTTAAAGTTAGCAATACTTGTTTGCACTTGCTTAAACAATCAATAATTCCTTGTGACAATCAAAGTCTCCATTATTCTATTTCCAAGGAGAAGATGTTAACAAATATTTGATATTGAATTAGCGGTGGAAGTTGCTAAAGAGGGATGATGGTGTTAATGCGGGATCTTTTCCAATCTCTAAAGACTCAGAAGGAACACAGGCCCAAAGAAAGCAAGATCAAGGCCCAAAAAAATTGGGAAATATTATCACGAGCAATACAGACGACCTCTACGTGGTCTGCTTTGCCTGCCAGCAAGTTTACGGGGACAAACCTACTTAGGCATTAACTTTAGGCCACGTGGCGTCTATCAAAGAGAACATAAGCCTATGAAAGGGCATAAAGGCTGATAGATATAAGCACTCGAATATCGGTTCCCACTAACCCTAAGGCAGTAAGCGTTGTCCCAAGGAAACATGCAAGTGTACTTGAACATATGTCACTTTGTTGCTACATGTCGTCCAAAGAACGGATGGGCGGCTAGTAGATCACATTTACGTATTTGACGCATTAAATGCACAGGTAGTGGAAGGCTCGAGCCCGAAGAGACTTGTGGCTCACTAAGGGCCTATATAAGGACAATGAGTACTCCTTATAATGGGTTGGAAGAATTAAGTGAGAAAAAAATTATTAAGCCGAGCGCTATTTGTAACCTCTTATTTAACATATACAAGAGACTCAGTGGACGTAGCCTAATTTTAAGGGGTGAACCACTTTAGTTCTTATCAATTCATCCCCCGAGCCTAGGTCTGGCAATTTCTAACACAACCCAATAACCCGACACGACACAACATGAAATTAACAGGTTTTCGGATGACATGATAACGAATCGGGTCGTTATCGGGTAACCCGATAAGTAGCTGTTAAAATAACAGATCAATCCAGATATACACATGGCTAACTCGTTACGCAATAAGAACAATATTAATTTAATAATTTTATACCACTAAAAAGAAATACTATAATTAACAATAGTAGGATTTGATCTTGAACTGAACTGAAAGTTAATATATATATATATATATATATATATATATATAGGATTAAATTACACAAAATTACCTCAACTATGAGTCAAACTATAATCTCATACCTCATGTTTTAAACATTGCAATGTCATACCTCATCTTACGAATTCGTTCAATGTCAAACCTCTGTTAGTCAATTCATCAAATTGACTATTAAATGATGATGTGGCACATATAGATTTCACATATTTGCTTACATGGCCATAAAAAAATGTGCCACGTGGCAAAAAATTAATTGTTTAAAATGTTAAAACAATTAGGGGATGTTTGTTTTCTCTCACTAAAGTTCATTGGACTAGACTGGACTAAGGGTTAGTTCAGTCTTGTGTTTCGTAGCAGCGTAGCCTAGGTTTAATGAGACTAAAAAGTACTCGCCTACACTAAAAGCTTCACTAACTGGTCCTAACGAGGTCCCCCAAAATTGGGTGGACTGCTAAGAACTTTATGTAACTTTGCCTTTCCCATCTATTTCATCTTCCTCACTTCGTCCCTCTGCTTAGCCGCTGCACGCATCTCAGCTTTTCGCCACTCGGAGAAATCCAAACCAAAACTACTTCTTCCTTACTTCGCCCCTCCCGTTGTAGGCATCTCGTTTTCTCGCCGTTTAGAGAAACCCAAAACAAAAACCCAAAGTGAAGAGACCACTTGAAAATTGGCCAGCGAGATCCATAAGGAAGGAAGGTCGTCGTTTGGAAGCTCTGATGCAGAACCTCTAACTCGAATTGCATATCTCCAATTCTTTGAAGCTCTATAATAACTCCAATCCTTTGAAACTCTGCACCATATGCAAAGCCTTTTCAAGAAACAAAAAAGAAAAAAAGAGCAAGAAAAAGTTCGAATACCCCAATGCCTTGAAGCTTTGTACCAGTTGTGGAGCAACTTTTCCAGAAGAAAAAAAGGAACAAAAGAGCAAGAAAAAGGGAATGTCAATGTTTGAATACCCCAATGCCTTGAAGCTTTGCACAAGCTCCATAAAGCCTTTGCAAGTGATCTCTTTATAACTCATTTGCAAATTACCACTTTGATGAGATAGTCTTCTCGCTGTTAAAGAAAGATAAGAACATCAACGTGCCAGACGAATAGTTTAAATTAGTGTGGACATTACCCACTGTGCTTCATCTTGATCCATACATAGCACAAGTATGATAAGAAAGTGCGAAGTATTATAGCTTTCAAAATAATGCTTCAGATCCATTTCTCTGATCTAGCTGAAAGGGCGACACCATATACTAGTTGCAAACATGTCTGCAAAGATAAATGTACCTAACAAAGGTCGAGTTAACATCCCCGAAAGGTGTGCCACCCCTGAAAGATGATTGGCTGCCTCTATTGGATGACCCAATACACCAACGGCTAATTAATCATTTTTCCTCAACTAGATGTATGATAGATCACTCGATGTGTAGGATTTACTTCCATAAAAAAGCAAAAATAGGGTACAAAATGAATCCAAACTCGATTGATGTCCCAATCATTTCTATCTCATAACACCAATCTGGATTATCATGAGACTTGAAGTTCTTGATCCAATATACTAGTTTGGGTGAGATATAGAATTGAAATGAGATATCATTGATGATGTTTCACTTATATGGTAGTAACCGACCTAAACAAAAAGCAAAGATATCAAACCATATTCTGTTGATTAGTGGCAACGTAGAACTGATTGGTGAAATTACAATCTAGGTTGAATTAGATACCAAATAATGTTTGGGCCTATTGTTCCTACACTACCCAAGGTAACCTTGTCATGTTACAAATGGAATAGGAAGCGTAATGGAGATGAATGAAATAGTGTGATGTAATGCATGCCTTATGGTACAAGGTTTTTCTCAAGCACTATGTGATTGATTGTAGAATTATGAATGTGGTTATAATGTTTATGTGGGGATATTGATATGGAGATTTACATATAAGCTTTCGAAGAATTACATGGACTAGTTCAAATAGTTCCATATCACAAAACATACTTTTAATTCAAATGAGTTGTTCACTTTACGGATTGAAGCAATTCGACGTATGTAGTATACCTATATAAGTGATTATTGATCAATCACGGATATGAGAACAAATTATGCCCTTGCTTATTAACTAAGAAGTATTCTGACTTGCTAAATTTGCAGTTTATGTGAAGGACATAAATCTCACTAAGACTCTGGAAGAGCTTGAGAAAATTGCCTCGCACGTGAATACGAAATTTAAGATGAAGGATCTTAGGAAAACTCTTTTATGCCTTGATTTGAAGTTGTTCTGATGGTAACCTGGTCCATTAGTTGAACTATACCCCAAATGTGTTACTTCTTTAGTACCCATTATTATCCACATGCTGGATGCAAATGAGACCTTTGAGGAGCTTGTGGAACCATAAGTCTCATATCTGAGTTCAACTTTGCACTTTGTTGCACTTAGCTCATTACATTAAACAGGACATCTCCTCCCTTATTGATTTGTTGGCAAAGATACAACACTGGGGCTACACACCTCTATTGAATTGGCATTAAAGGCATTTTTTCGCTACCATGAAAGTACTACGGGTTTAGGCTTATCCCTACGCAGCCCGAGCTGACCAACCTCCCTTATCCTTAGATTGATGCTTGCCTTGTTTGTTATGTTGATGATGGTTACTTATCAAGCCCACACAAGGCACGTTCCTAGACAGTTATGTCTTTATCGTTAGAGATACGGCAACATCTTGGAAGTGCATGAAATAGACCTTAGTTGTGAAATCTTAAAATCATTCCAAGCTCAATGCATTTCACTATGCCACACATTAAAGTTATGTTTGAAAGCTCTTGTTTAGCATATTCAAAGTACCGTTGGTTTTTCATCCCACCATTAAGTTCCAATGACAACCTATGAAGACAATGCCCCTATACTGACTAAACCAAACCATGATACATCAACCAAGCCTATGTTAAGCACATTGTGCCGTCATCACATCAACAAAGCATCGAAAGATTGAAGTCAAGAAAATGTGATCCAAGATAACCTTGCTAAACTCTTTAAGAAGTCATTGATGAAGCCAACCTTTCATAAGCTTGTCTGAGGAATTAGTATGTGAAACTATCTATTTGCAATGCTTGTAGTTCTCATTTGAAAAGTTTTGTCAAACTCAAAAGAAGTATCCAATAGTTTACTCACTTGACCTTAATTTATTATTTTTCCCTACAATTATGAGCATTTTTTCCATTGAATTTTTGCTACCTAACGAGGTTTCAATAAAGCACCTATCATGGACTAGTCATGTGCCTTTGTGTGTGTTCTACTTGCATCCTGAAAGTGTTTAGTTTTGACTTAATGCAACATCTTACTTTTCTCCTTAGAGTATATGTATTATCCTACCTTTGGTTTTACCATAGCCCAATTTTGTGAGTTATACTACTTATGCATTCTTTCGTTATTCTTTAGACTCATATTCATTCATTATGCCGATTAGACGAGACGACTTGATCAACTATTTCGACATTAGCACATGAAGACCTAATGCACCATTTACTTGAGTATTTACACACTCAAGGATGAGTGTGTGGTTCTAATTTAATTAGGAATATGATTGTATAAATCCTAGTAGATTATGTATAAGAATCCTATGAGATCTAGAAGATCTTTTCTTATACAACTTGTATACTTGGAGAGCAAGTTTCTCTCTCCTTTATTGGTATAAAAAAAAGGTACAAGGCATGAGGAATAAGTTATAACACATAAAATTACTCAAACCCTCTCTTCTCTATCTTGTCTCTGGTTGATCCCCCTCTTTCTTCCTCTCTCAATTTATACTACAACAAAACTAACTTAATTCATTTTCCTTAAAAAGAGGGGTGATGGGTTGGGGATAGTGCATATAACTAATAATCCATGTTTAACATAAAAGTAACTTAAATCATTTTTCTTGAAAAAAGTTACGAAATGGGCTCTATAAGATGGGTGTCCAAATTTGCGTCTAAAAATGGATGTCCCCCAATTTAATAGCTTAATGGTTTTGGATTTGTCTAATTTTTTGTAAGGATGATCTATGAATGATAAATTGAAAGAGACGATTCAGATTCTTGAAAAAAAGTTACGGAATAAACCCTACAAGATGAATGTCAAAATGTAGATCTAAAAACATGTGTCCTCCGATCTTTACCTTTGTCCGGTTTAGACACATTTGAAGTGCCACTCCATAAATGTTTTATTTGTCCATATATTATTGCAGAGTCGTTCTCTCATGCGCATGTGGATCATGTGCATTGACTAATATTGGTAATGTGCAGTGACTGCACATGACTTAGTAACGGCATGAACTATGATAATGGAATTGAATATTAACACCTTAATGATTTAGTAACGACATGAACTATGATATTGGAATTGAATATTATCACCTTATTAAAAACAATATATTAATGTTTTAGTTTCAAGGGTAAATTACATTTTGCACCCTTAAGTTTGGGTGCAATTACAACTTCTTACAACATCTTTGAAACATTACAATTTCATACCTTTGCTATTATTTCATTTCAATTATGTACAACCGTCTCAATTTCTATTAATTTTTCCATTATCTACTTACATGGATCTTACGGACCCATTATACTTGTGCCACATGGATTACAAATTAATAAAATAATTTTTAATTATAGAAAGTGCCCACTCTCTCCTTCTCCAACCCACCATTTCCTTACTCTTTCTTATCCTCTTGGCCTCCGCCCACCCCTCACTATCCTCTATCTTCTTCTCTAGGAGCCACTCGACTCCTTCACTTTCCTTGACCAGCTCTACCTCTTACGATTTGCGCCGGCATGGTGGTGCTTTGTCTTTCTTCTTCCTCGCCTTCTATTTGTGTTGCTATCATCTCAGAGTCTCCACCTTGCTAGCACTAAGCACTAAAATAGAAACTCCATTACAATCAACCCATATGCAAACCCAAAACAACCAAAAATGCTGGAAAATCTATGAATTTCAAAGATTGAAGCAAAGATTGAAAAGTGGTTCAAATCACAAAAATCCATCGTGACCCACCTAACTATAAGAACGTAGATCCACACCATCTAAGGAAAACCCACAGCTTATGCAAAAACCCAGAAGACGGGACAAACTCGACTGTGTTCGACCACTATAGGATAGAAGCCGGAGGCTGACTCAGAGGCTTCGATAAAGGATATGATCGAGATTTGTTATTTCTCTTTAAGGGGGCTTCGAATTTCCTGCAGGTCTGCTTCAATTTACCATACAAGCTGACGAAATCGACGAGGAAGAGTCTGTTGCAAAGATGCTGGATGGCGGAAGAACGACCGTTGCTAAAGTACTGAAAGAGCTTCGAAATCAACGTCACTGACCATAATGCCATTGTTAGAAGTCACAGAAAGCACAGAGAGAGAAAAAATGGGGTAGGAATGAGAAGCGTGTGGCAACGGGGAGGGAGATAGAGGTATGGTTGGATGAAGGACTATGGCTAGAGTTGAAGAGGGAGGGGTTGATGAAGAGGTTGAAGATAAGTATATAAGTAAAGGGTGGACCCACTATTATTTGAAAGCAAATTATATTTTAATTTCTTTTCCTTTTTATATTAACATTTCTAAATAAAATTACTTTTTTATTAATTTTTAATCCATGTGGCACAAGTATAATGGGCCTGTGAAATCCACATAACTAGATAACGAAAAAATTAACAGAAATTGAGATGGTTGTACGGAATTGAAATGAAATAATAGCAAAGGTATGAAATTGAGATGTTTTAAAGATGTTGTAAGAAGTTGTAATTGCACCCAAACTTGAGGGTGCAAAATGTAATTTACCCTGGTTTTAAATATTGATTTATATCAACAATATCTATCAAATACCTTTAAAATATCAATTAAAAATGTACGTTGTTTATATTAATTGATATTTGTTGTAGGCATAATTTACTGAACAATTATGGAGGCTAAAGAGAGGGGGTATGGCACATAGAAAGAGAAGCAAGAGATGTGTAATTGTTGGATGTGTTATCTCACCCCATTGTGCCTTTATTTATAGTAGTAGAGAAGGTTAAATCCTTACCCTAATAGGATTACAACTCTAATAGGATAATATCTAACCCTAGAGAATATTCCAAGATATCCCTAGATACACTAAGATTTACACAATCACATTCCTAATCTAATAGGATTGTAACATTCCCCCTTGAGTGTGTAAATACTCAACAAAATGGCAGCGATGAAGTAAGTACAGTTGATGAAGTCATCGGCACAATGAGCAAATACGAATCTCAGATCAACGAAAGAATGCATAAAAAGGTCAAACTCACAAAACCTCGCTATGGTAAAACCCAAGGTGGGAGAAAAACTTATAAACTAAAAAGAAAAGTAAGAAGTTGTATTAAGTCAAAACTATCCATCTTCTGGATGGAAGTAGAAGAGCTCACACGGGTATGATCAACCCAGGATGGGTGCCTCGTCAAAACTTAGCTACGTAGCAAAAACCCAATAGGCAAAATGCTTCTAATCGTAAGGAAGAAAAAGCACATTAAGATAAAGTAAGTATACTGAGTTTGACAGAACTTTCAAATGAGAACTACAAGAATTGCATACAAATAGTTAGGCATGTCAATTCCTTGAACAAGCTTCTAGAAGGTTAACTTCAGGAATGATGTCGTGTAGAGGTCAGCAAGGTTGTCTGGGATCGGCTTGCATGACTTCAATCTCTTGATGCTTTACTGATATGATGTAGACGCAATATGTCTTGGTGTTGACTTTGTTGATGTATCATGTCTTGGTTGGGTTGATACATGCGGCATAGTCTTCATGTATCATCATTGGGACTCAATGATGGATGAAGATAGCAAGTACTTCAAATATGCTCAACAAGAACTCCTAACCATGTCTCACATATGGCGTAGTGAAGTGAAGTGAGTCTTGGAACAAGTCAAAGATTTCACAACTAAGGTCATATCGTGGACCTCCAAGATAGTGCGATATGCCTTAAATGTAAAGACATAACCATTTAGGGATTTACCTTGTACGGGTTTGATAAGTAACCAATATCAACATAACAATCAAGGCAAGCATCATTCTGAGGATCAGGGGGGTCGAATTCACTTGAGTTGCGTTGGGATTAGCCCAAATCAGTTGTATGTCTCAGGGTAGCGGAAAAATGTCTTTAATACCAATTCAATGGTTGCGTGTAAGTATGGTGCCGTATCTTTACCAATAGATCAAAAACAAAAGAGATGTCTTATATAATACAATGAGCTAAGTACAGCAAAACGCAAATTTGAACTCAAATATGGAATTTTAGCTTTCATAATCTCTTCAAGGGTCTCATTTGCATATAACGTATAGAAGATCATAGGTATACTCAAAGGTAAAACCTTCAAAATGTAGTTCGACTGGTAGACCAAAGTACTGTTAGAACAATGCTTCAACTTCAGGTTAAGGCATAAATGAGTTTTCCCAAGATCCTTCATCTCAAATTTCGTCTTCAGATGCGATGCAGTTTTCTCAAGCTCTTCTAGAGTCTTAGTGAGATTCATGTCAACGACATAAATTGTAACTCTAGCAATTCGGAAGAAGACTTCGCAGTTTAACACACAATGGCATAATTCATCCCTAACTGATCAAATAGTCACTTGGATGGGTATACCACATTCACTTGATTGCTTTAATCCATAAGTGAATGCCTCAAGCAAGTTAAGAAGGTGTTTTGTAGTTTGGAACTATTTGAACTAGCCCATTTAATTCTTCGGGAACTTACATGTAAATCTCTGTATTACTATCCTCATGGAGAAACACTAACCACATTTCATAATGCTACAATCAATCACAGGGCATTTGAGAGAAACCTTGTGTCGTAAGACATGTATCATATCGTGCTATTTCATTCATCTCATTACGCTTCCTTTCTCACTTATAACACAACAAGGTCAGTGTAGGAACGATAGGTCCAAAACACAGGGTTACGTGGATTGTAATTTCGGATGTCTAATCAGTTCTACGTTGTCATTAATCAACGGAACACGGTTCTATATCGTCGCTTTCATCTAAGTTGGTAGCTACCATATAAGTGAAAACATCATCGATGACAATCTTATTTCAATTCCATTAGCTTATCCAAACTAGTATACTAGGCCAAGAACTTCAAGTCTCGGGAATAATCCGGATTAATCTCATGAGATGGAAATGATTTGAGATAGCGATCAAGTATAGATTCATTTTGTGTCGTGTCTTCCTCTTCTAGGGAAGTGAATCCTATAAGCTGAGACATATTGATTACCTATCCACCGGTGTACTGGACCGTCTAACAGGGGCAGCACATCCTTCGAGGATGTTGACTCGACATCCGTTAAGTACATCTATCCTTATAGGCATATTTGTAGCTGGTATATTATCTCGTCATTTTAGCTAGATCAGATGAATACGTATGGAGCACCATTCTGAAAACTAGAATTCATCACACTTGTACAGTACAGGGATCGAGATGAGACATAGTAGGCAACGCCCACACAAATTTACGCCGTTCTACAGGAACCCTAACCTTCTTATTTCCTCCTAACGTGGGAAGACTGTCTCATTAAAGTGATAATCCATAAAGGAGTGGTAAAGAGATCACATGCAAGGGTTCTAAGAGAGCTAGTGTGAAGGAGAATCATAATTGACAAAGATTCACATTCTTCTTTTGAGAACCCATATTGGTACGTTACGATGGCGCAACTTGGCATATGGAATGCACACCCAAATATGTAAATACGAAGCGTCAGGTTCGTATCCAGTAACTAACTATAACGTCGAAATGGTTGGGTGACAATAAGTTTTAAGGCAGACCAATATAGTTACGTACAAGATTGCATAGCCCTAGCAAAAACAAAAACTTGGTACGTTCACCAAAGTCTGGGTGATCATTTAAATTATGCTTTATGATCACTATGCGAGGCTATTTGGGGTGAACTTAGGAATTCGATGTTCAATTATAAACCCAAAAGACATGCAATACTTATCAAAAACCGTCGATATAAACTTTTCGGCATTATCCAGTTTCCCAGACTTTATGGGATAAGTAGGATGGTGAACCCTTAAAATCAACCAGGAGGTTTAGTTGCAATGTGTGTGGACAAACATGTGACCAGATTGTCGATTCATCAACCAAAACCATAAGTATTTATGTGGTCCGCATTTTGGTTGGACTAGTCCACATATATTCTCTTGAATCTACTGTGAAAAAAGGTTGATTTCGTATCTTTGAGATGGATGATTTAGGAAATCAATTTCCCCAACAAGCAGGCTTGGTAAATTGTGCGTGTAGGCACAAGATCCTTACTTTGGGTAAGGAGATACGTTGTAGCATCATTGTTCGACCTAAGTGTCCCAAAAGGTCTTGCTAAGGCAAGTAAACTAGGGGTGAGTTCAAAAAACTGAAAACCGAAAAAAATCAAAAACCAAACCAGAACGAGGCTTAAAAAAAATTGAACCAAAACTGTTAAACCAAATTGAATTGAATCTGGCCGGTTCGGTTTTGGTTTTTGAGGTTTAAAAACCAAATTGGACCGAACTGGACCCAAATATGAAAATCAAGTATAAATTGCTTCAACCCAACTTTACTATAGGCTTTATGTTGCTATAATTGTACCAGTAAGTTATTTATAGGTATTCTAATCATGCTTTATAAAATTTCTAAAGCTTACAAACCCTAGTCGTCACTTCCAATCCATTTCAGTTTTGCATTCTTAAACACACTCTCTCTCTCCCATCCGTTGCTTTCTTCCTCTCTACTTCTTCAGTCTCTCTCTCTCATTCCTCTCTCCAACTCTCATTCCCCTCTCCAACCTACCAAGTCCGTGGTTGTAACATGGATCTTACCTTTTCAATATATTACCACAAGAGGCATAGGGTTTGTGATGAACTTATTTGACAATCCCCATTTTTTCCCTCTCCTTATCTTACGCCTCTTCATATGGAGATCACACCAGACATTCATCTTTGTTCCTCCGGATTTCTTTAATAGTAAGCAATCAATTTCTTCCTTTTTTTTTGTTTTTTTTTTCCTTTTTCTTGTTTAATTCTTTGAGTGCTGAAAATGGTAGTTTTTTTATTTATTGATTAATAGTTTTTATCTCTTTAGTTTGTTGAGTATGCATTGTGAATTTATTTGTTGACTATGCTTTGTGAATTTTTGAAGAAAAATTGGCTGATGTTGTTCTTAGATTTGTCTTTGTGGACCCCTATGTGGTAAAGATCTTTGGTTTTTAGATCTTTACTCTGTATTAAACCATTGGTTCTCGTCTGTTTGGCTGTGTTCGGATAGGTGCTCATGGCTGGATGTTGCAATCGCGAGACGTCGATTGGTTGGTAGCAAGGGTTTGTGCTAAGGATGGTCGGCAGTAACCCACTACAATGGAACCTAGGTTTTCTTTTGTTGTACTTTATGGCTTAGGCCTTACTGTTTGTTAGATCTTTTGGCCTAGTTTGGCAGGTCTTCCTTTGGGCTAGTTTACCAATATCCATATTTTTTTTTTAAAAAAAAAAATCATGGAAAAAATCGAACCAAACCAAAACCGAACCGAAAAAAAAAATTAAACGAAACCAAACCAGCCCTAAAGTAAATTGCTTAAATCACCAAACTCTAGGCCAACCACATATGGCGTGTTCCCTAGTTGGGAGACAGCCCATTGGCCCCAAAGCAAAGTTTTAGGCTCATTTTTAGAGGTGGTGCAAAGATATTCCACTCTATTTTCTGCAGTGGTTTCATTCATGATCATTGTTCTCTCGAATATCCTTTAAGACTTAACGATGTTCTTCCTGAATGGGGAAAATATAAGGTTTCTTACATGGTAATTTAGTACCCTTCATACAACAAAGAGCATGCCAATGCTCTTAATCAGGTTGGATGGACCTGAAGTCGTTGCTAGAGATGTGATTTAGGCATAAAGTTAGTGTGCATAGTATCACATGCATCCAAACAACTAACTTTCCCACATTCATACCTAATCACATGTTTAATTGAATTCGATCACATGTATACAAGAAACATGATTCAATTAACTCATATTTGAGAACATTATCAATAAGATTATCCATAACAAAAACAAACACCAAATGTGAATCCAAGAACATGGAAAAATGTTCACAAAGTAAATGGTTTGCTGAGGGAATTCAGCTAACAAGGTCATCCATGTCAAAATTCTGCTCTTCTAACGATGTTCGATGAAGCAAAATTAGTTTCACATATTGACTACGAGAATGGTACTCCTTAACAACATTGGTAGAGGCACGAATAGGTGCATAACCAATGATCTATTCCATCGAGACAGAAGTAGATTCTACAGGGTTAAGGTTTGGAAATACTATCCCTTATTCTTCAATTTGTTGGTCTTAGGTGCCAAGGATCACACTTTGGGCATGATGCCACACCTTGGTAGACCCTGATTCTACCAAAGGTTGTAAAAACAAACTCAAAATTGGATTGTGAGAAAGACAGACCCAGACTTGAGTTCGATAGGCTCTAGTCGAAGTTGGAAGGGTCTATTCGGTAGGCCTATGCCTTTTGGTGCATCCCTACCGAAGCAGGGCATCACTATTCGGTAGACTTTGACTGAATTGGGTTAAGCCATTTGATAGACTTCAGCTAAGTTGGGTCTATATCGTTCGGTAGACTCTAGGCGAAGTTGGGTCTATACCATTTGGTAACTTCCGCTTTCTACACTGTTGCCTCATCAGCGAGTCAGAAACAAGGAAGGATGAGAAAAGTATTCTCGAGTCGAAATTTTATTGGATTTATAAACTTCAGAATCGTACTCATTTATGAACGTAATCATGGTGTGCTTCAGGCAATGTCTCACATGATTAGACAGTCCGTAAGAACGAGCCAAAAAGCCATGGAATCCTCGTTTGAGAGGTATTTCCGTTTGTAATGCTTCGAGCATAAGCCTTTCAATGAAGAGCATGGCGGGGGCTTATTTAGCTCTTACATGCCATTGTTCGCTTCAATTGTTTCTCAACTTCTTGATAGTCAAGTGCATATTCATGTCTTGTACCCATACAAAGTGGTTTCAGTTAAGAAACGTCTAAATCAATGAAATCAAATTTGTTACGGTTCGACAAGCCACTGAATTGAAGGAACAAGATTGTGATTGGTGCTATGAAAAATAAAATATCCATAAGCATCAAAGTTAGAACATTCGGGCTTTAAGACATGGTTTATATGAAAATTTTGAGTTTTCATGGGGGTATTGTTTTATGAAAACTACGGGTTTCAAAGGCACTAAATTCGAAGCTACAAGTTTGAGTTTAGTTATGAACTTCCAGTTCATAAAATGAGGTATGTATAAGAACATAGAATACAATATAAAAACTAAGTGTAGTGGATTTGGGTTACTTCAAGAACTCAAGTGTGAGTGCTTCGGGATTATGAAAGATAGTCAACGGTTCAAATACAAGAAATACAATATTGAATCTTTAATGTCCAAAAGTGAGTTTCATGCCAATAATTTTGGATTTCTTGTCAGATTAATGGACTTCTGGTCGCTTTTAATTAATTCAATAAATCGAGATCATTCGAGATTGATCGTGGAAGCAAAATAATGACTTTAGGTCGTATTCACTTTAGATGGCTTTGGCCCAAATAACTAAGAAACTATGGCCTAAATGAGGCTTGGCCGTAGGCACCACAACCTAGTTGGGTGAGGGCTAAAAGCAGAAGGGGCCAAAAAAATGATTAGGGTCATGAAGATCATGGCAGCCCAACAAAAAATTGATGGCTGCTGTCCAGGAAAAGAGGAGTCTCCAGCAAAGTTGCAGGTTGGGCTTGGGTTATGGCTACAAAACAGCCCAGATAGGCTGCAAGTGGCCGAGGGGACGAAGCCCAACAAGCTTTTGCTGGCGTTTGGTGTGGGCTAAGGGTTACAGGCCCAACTGGCAGAAAATCTTCACAGGGCGAATGCCTAGTGGTCTCGCACACCTGCAACAAAGCCCATGGGGTTGCTGCGGTCCTGGTAAATCGTGCCTGAGCTGCTTGGCTTCGGCTTAGCAGTGGTGCGGTTTCAGGCCACAACCCAGCCACAAACCACCCTTTTTTTATTTTTATTTTTATTTTTTTTTAATCTAGGGTTTGATAAAAACCCTAATTGCTTTTATTTTCTTTCAATTTTTTGACTCACAAATTCCGCGCTCTTTATAAATGCGTAATGCATGAACGTATATATATATTGACAAATATATGAACATATACAATATATATCGGAAGGTAAATATAAATGTAGAGGGTTCATTCATCATTGAGAATGTTTTCATGCTTCATGGTGATTTCAAATATCTTTGTTTATTTTAAGTGTACCTGATTGGCAAAAAACAACAAAAACCTTTGAATTTGTAGAAGATCCTTCTCGGAAAGTTGGAATTGCATCTCCAATGTGTTGTATCACATTCAACAAAGAAAAATCAAATTGAATCAATAGCATGTAGATCAATTTAATAAAAGAATTAATCATAAAAAAAATTATTAAAATGTAATACTCCCCTGATTGAAGAATAAACTCTCTTTAGTGCAATGTCAAGAGTGT
Organism: Pyrus communis; assembly: GCF_041283825.1. Lineage (NCBI taxonomy): Eukaryota > Viridiplantae > Streptophyta > Magnoliopsida > Rosales > Rosaceae > Pyrus > Pyrus communis. The sequence goes on from NC_142566.1 coordinate 16,722,114, forward strand.
GCTGGTAATGTGTTGTAGGCATAATTTACTGAACAATTATGGAAGCCAAAGAGAGGGGGTGCGGCAAATAGAAAGAGAAGAGAGAAATGTGTAATTGTGAGGTGTGTTATTTCATCTCATTGTGTCTTTATTTATAATAGTAGGGAAGGTTAAATCCTTACTCTAATAGGATAATATATACCCTAAAAAATATTCTAGAATAGCCCTAGATACACTAGAATTTACACAATCATATATCTGATCTAATAAGACTACAACAATATTAAGTTGTAATATCATCGTTCACCAAAGAGAAAAAACTGAATCGTCGCATACTGCTAAAAGCCCCTGATTTTTATTGGGCTATCCATCTTCGCATGGGCCGGACCAATCTTGAGATTGCTAGAATATAGAAATGGCGATACTTTAATCCTCCCTTGTTGGATATTGGATTACACCAACCCCTTTTGGTGGATGGATTAGAATTTGGTGAGCTCAACTCCAAATTCATGGACTAATTCAGAAATTCAATTCTTTTTGCCCTAAATCCATTTAGCAATTTAAGATGGACTTTTTCTTTCTTTCTGTTTTTTCTTTCCTTCCTTTCTTTTCTTTAATTTATTTATTTATTAGTATATGTTCACACACAAATTGTGTATGAAATTTTTTATTTTTATTTTTGAAATTGAAGGAGGGACGAAGAGAATGAGAGAGAATATAGGAGTGGGGAGAGAGGGAGAGAGGTTTAGTTTTATCTTCTTTTTTATTTTTTTTTATAAATTATAGATGTTAAAATCACTTGTGGGTGAGACTTATACAAAAACAGCCAAATTTTACCTTGTAAAATTTGCCCCTTTACTTTTTTGTTCTGATAAAAGACTAAATAGTATTTTCATCCTCTTTTGGTTGACAAAAAAAATTCTATTAATATGTAGTTTATATTTATACATGTTGGGAATGGACCTTTTTGCCGTACGTCACCCAGTCTATGATCCCTCAGTCACACTTCTTGCATGGTACTAAAACACAATTATGTGCTATAATTAATTTGTGTTCTAAAATAGGTGGACAACATTTTTTTTTCAATTACTTTAGAGTCTAATGTTAGGGTATGATATATAGTGAGTTTATTGACTGGCTAGTTTTTATTTTGTCGGAACACAATTACTTTATATTAAGTGCCTAGCATTCGTGTACTTGTCTTGATTGACCTGACCTAAAATTCGCTTTTAAGTGTGACCCACTAAAGACGTAGTCACGCTTAGACCTAGCATTCGTGTCATATTTTTCGTGTTCGTATCGTTTTCATGTCATACATGATATTTTAATGGGTCGTGTCATGTAACACCCGTTAAAATAAACGGGTAAATTGACCCGACCTAAAATCAACCCTGTGGATGCAAATTTCTTCCTCCTTGATCTTGGACAAAATTTCACCTTCAAAACAAATGACACCTTAGGTCAAGGCCAAGAGCCTCACGCGCCCATGATGAATGAGGGGGGAGCTTTGGCCGAAGAACCTCCGATGCCAAAGTTAGAATTTTGAGGGAAAAGTGTTTAGAGAATTTTGAAAATTTAGCAAGAGAATTGAAAGTGGGTTTTGAAGATAATGATAGGGCTTTTATAGGGGTGTGGCCGACCTCCTTGGGTGAGAGAGGACCGGCCACTTGGCTCTCTTTATGGGCTAGGTTCTTGATTTGTATTTAATTGGGCATAATTGAATAATTAACTAATTAATTAGTCAATTAATAGAATAGTTGCCTAATTGATTAGCTAATTAGTATAATAAAAAGGGAAAGATTTGGGAGTTACCATGTGGAAAGGATTTGATGAGGATGGATGAAATATGTTTTGAATTGTTACCTATTTTGGCCACTTTTGACTTGGTTGAGGGATGATTGCTCGCTGCTTGCGCGTAGGAATCCCAATGTGCCTCAAGGGTATTCTTGTCCTTTTCATCCAAAGATCCACGTGTCACATTGTGATTATTTTTGGCTCCACAAATGCCCCCACACCTGTTGGGCTGTTCACAGAAAAGGGCAACAGGTGTAGAAATTTTCTTGCTTTAGGAAACTTAGGACTGCTTCCTATTTTGATGTAGATTCCCTCTTTAATAAGAAATTAGATCCTTCTAGGAAAGGGAAATAAATTTCTCTCAAAGCCTATTTAAGTCCACCTTAAGTGGATTATTAAATCAACTTTGGAGAGCAATTTATTCTACTCTACAAGAGAGAGAGAGAGAGAGAGAGAGAGAGAGAGAGAAAGAACTTAGATGATATTCATTCCCCCTCCTCTAGCAATCTTCTACATCTTGCCCATGCAAAGGATCATCTTCCGTTGCTTGCTTCGTCTTCACGCTGCTCCAAGGTAAGAAAAAATTAATTTTTCTTGTCTTCTCAATTTTCTTGGGAGCTTTGGGGCTTGAAATTGGCTCGACAGGGGTCGAGGTGACTTGAAAAAAATCTTTGGAGAATTCACGGCATTAGGGCTGCCATGGGTGGCTTGGTGGTTTGGACTTGGCGTGGGCCAAGTTGAAGTCGAGCCGTGAGGCCTGCGGGCAAGGGAAAACAGGCCAGGCCATAGGGCATGGCGAGGACGCAAGGCTCCTGCGATTTGGGCCTTCAACTTTTTTTTTTTTTTTGGCCATGTGGCCTGCTTGTGCCAAGCCTTTTCCTCCTTTTTTTCTTTATTTTTTTTTAAGCAGTTGTCTTAATGAATCTTCCTTGCATCTTTGTAGAATTCCTTTGAGTATGTCTTCTTCGAACCACAAGAATAATGATGGTGTACCGCTGTTGTACCGTCAAGGTGGGTCTTTGAGCAAGGTTGGCTACTTCAAGGCTGCTCACTTCAAGATTAGTTTTGACAAATTGTTTAGAGATTTCCTCGAAGCTTATTGGCATGCCATTCCGTCGGGAGTGCGTGTGAAGTGGGTTAAGGATGGTAGCAATCATGAACCATGTAACGGGGCTCGGAGAGCTATCAAGTTCCACCCCTACTACTTTGTGTAGGGGGTTTACTTTTCCTATGCTGCGTTTTTTCCAAGAAGTGCTCTGCTTCATAAAATGTGCCCCCGCTCAATGTTCTCCGAATGCGGTCCGTGTGATGGTGGGATTCCACAATCTAAGCCAATTCTTTGACTTAGATTTGACCGTCAATGAATTTTGGTACTTCTTTGACATAGGTCACATTGAGGGAGTTATGCAGCTGCAATCTCGCCACAAGCTTTTTGATAACTCGAGTAAGGGAGATCATGACTGGGCTAATGAGACTTTGGAGATAAGTGGAGAATGGGAGTCTAATTCTTCCTCCGAGTTGCATGTTCCAATGATTTTCATATCTGGTAAGTGAGATGCTTAATTTTTTTGGTTGCTTTGCATTTGTCCGAAGCTACTCTTTAATTTTCTGATTGTCCCCTACTGCTTTTGTAGATTCAGAGTTTGGCTCAACTCCTAAGACTTATCCAGACATGAAGAAAGTGTATGTTGCTCTAGGTATCCCTTCCGATTACCGTGAATGGTGTTGGCTGCTTAGTCTTCTTCATAGGAAAAAATATAGGTTGCCCCAGATAGAGGAGATAAAATGAATCAAGGCTGAGGCCTTGGCTCGTCCTATCACTATGGTAAAGCCTTCTACAAATGAAGATGGGAAAAAGAGGTATTCCCCTCCTGCTCAAGAAACGCCTGTTGAGAAAAAGCTGAAAACTTCCTCTGCTGCTTACGGAGGTTCACCGGCTACGCAAGAGACATCTGCTGAGAAGAAGCCGAAGACTCATTCAACTGCTTGCGAGGGTTCACCGGCTGCTCTCAAGCTTATGATTGACTTGACTTTTTCTAAGAGCGAGAAAGAAGAAGCTACTGGATCTGTGTCGATGGCACCTGCCGTTTCGAAGGCTACTAGTTCAATTACTGATAGGATTGCTTAGTGTAGAAGTTCCTCTGTGCCTCCGGTGCATAAGTTTGTGCTAAAGCGTCCATCTGGGGTCAAGTCTGGTTCACCTTTGGAGAGGTTTGCTACTATGAAAAGTGACAAGGTGCCTCTGTCTGCTAAAATTGCACCAAAAATTGTTCACTCTACTGCTGAGACTGATTCGTCTGCTGAGAAGAATGAGACTGCTCGTGCAGGCAGTCGTTAGAAATCTACCAAGTTTGTTTCTGGGGAAGCTGCTGAGATTTGTGTGCTCTCAAAACCAAATCTGCTCGAGGATATGGATGTATGTGCCAAGTTTGTTGATGGCGCCAAAGGAGTTGCTAGCCTAAGTTCCTTTGCGAAGCATACAACCGAGTATGGGAAAACTGCTCTGCTAGCCATGATGCAGAAAACGGTGATTCTAGCAGTCAAGTCTATGTTTCTTGATCAAGAGGATAACAAGGCTACTAAAGAGATAGCGAGAACTGTGCCAGCCAAAGCTTACTCCTTGGTTAAGAAAGTTAAGAAATTGGAATCTAAACTTGCTGCTTTGAAGGGGTCTAATATCTCTACTCCCACTTCTCTGCAACTTGAGACTGCTCGCCAAAAAATCCTGGATTTGAAGACTAGGCTTGACGCGATCCAAGTGCAGTATGAAAGTGCAGAGAAAGAGATCGAGTGTTACATACCTCAGATTCAAGATCTTAAACGTGCTATCTCTGAATTCCGCTCCGCTGCTTATGCAAATGATGAAGAACTGATGGTTGTTTACAACTAAGTGATCCACTTCAAGAAGATTGTTGATAGGTTTGAGCCTCAAGTGTTGGAACTCCAAGGTGCTTTGAAGATCAACGACAATCTGAAGAAGGAAGTGAAGGAACTGCAGCGGGTTCATGCTAGTATATTTGAGGAGAATGAGCAGTTGAATGGTGATAAGGTTGGGTTTGAGGCTTCGCTTACACAGAGTCAAGCTGATTTCTACAAGCTGGGTTATGTAAATCATCTATTTAGGTGGCCATTTGACTTTGAGTTTTCTGGTCAAGACTTTAAGACCTTCTCTATTTCTCTAGAATACTTAATTGCCTTTACTTTTGAGTCTTCTATTGGTGAAGTAGTCAGAGAGGTTGGTGCCCAGGTTAGCGCAGCTGATGATGAAGTGCCAGATGGTGTCGCTGCTGAGGGCATCACGGCTGCTGAAGGTGTGGCGACCGAGTAGTTGTGGGATGTCCAAGCTGCTGAAGAGTAGTCTTCTAGGTAACCTTTAGGATTTTCTTTATTTTTGCTTGTTGCTTTCACTTTGCTTGAACTTCTTCGGTCTTTACTAGTTGTTTATCAATTTTGCTAGAAAATTTAATAAACTTGTTTCCTTCGCTTTTATCCATCTTCACTTCTTTTGTTCATGCCCTAACCTTTAGACTTTATAGACCAGTGGCATGCGTGCTGCTTTTCTATAAGCAACCAGGCCTACGTAGACTATGCAGCCGTAGCTGTTGGTGTAGAACTTTCATAAAGTTGTTAACCATAAGGTTGACAGCCGGATGCTTTACTTACATAAACAGACAAGTCCGCATAACCAATAGGCTATTAACCTTGGCTTTCTCCAATTCTGTAGGTCGTGTAGCAAGTATCACAACACTTTAGGACTTAATGTAGGCCGTTCCGCACTTGGCAGTAGTGAAGCTTATCGACTATGTAGCATGTTGGTAGTGGATAAGGCTTTGTATATGCATGTTAGCTTGTTTAACCTTTCACAAGAATGTGCAGTTGTATAAGTCTAGCGTGGCTTTACTGCTTGAAGGGCAAGCCGTAGGCAGTCTTCCCAAAACCGTAGGCTACCTTAGTGCATTCAATAGTAGCTTTAGGTTTCTAGGGTAGCCGTCCATAAGCGTACTGCGTAATGTACCCCATTCGTCTCTAGGACCCAATTCCCCACGGTTTAGGCCAAAAGACCCAAAATCCTTTAGTTAGCTAAGACTTGAAAAAAAACCATTACGGCTACTTCTAGAAATCTGGGCGCAAGCCATCGTGCATCTAGTTATACTAAGGTAGCCTGGCTCATCCACGTCTGGATATTCAGAGCGTAGAGTTTATCCTCTCGCTTTGGAAAGTAGACCCATATGGGTGTCGGAGAATTAGTTTACCCTCTCGCATTGGAAAGCATGGTTGGTCCCTCGAGGGGTGCAATTCCTGCGGTGAGTCCCTAAGAAGGGTACGATCTTCTTTTAAAGTGCAGGAGAGATAAGTTGTTATAGACATGTAGTCATGCCAAGTTATAAATTACTTCTGAATTCCTCATTGAAATACGAGAGAAATGAATAAATAACTTAGCTGTAAAAGACTACATAACAAATGGATAGTTCTCGGCTTATGAGGTGGTGCTCATTGAGCTGCTTGAGTCTTCAGGTCTTGATATAGTGGGAGGTCACACATGATACTTCCTTAGGTTGTAAGCGTTTCATTGCTTCTCGATCTCTTTATCGTTCATGGTGGCAAGGGTGTAATTACGTTTGCCGCCTACTTTGTTAATCTTGTACAGATTTTCCCAAATGGGATCTATCTTCTTGGAGTCTTCTTTGTGTGTAGTGATGAAAGCTTTTCTTAGCCATTTTATTGTAGCTAGAAATGAGCTACTGTTGGCAGGCTGCAATGCGAGTGACGGTTTGTTGGCTCTTTTCCTCTGCCAGATCTAAACTTGTGGCCATCTCCTTACTGTTCTGCTCAATGCTTGGCAGAATAGTGATGATTGTTAGCACAATGATGTTGGGAGGAATGATTGCTTCCGAACCAAATGCCAAAGAGAAATGAGTCTCACCAGTTGCTCGTATTTTGGTGGTGTGATATGCCCATAGGCATCTGGGGAGTTCGTCTGGCCATTTTCCCTTCTTGTCGGTAAAGGATTTCTTGAGGCATTCAAGGATCGTCATGTTGGATGCTTCGGCCTGCCCATTGCCTTAAGGATATCTCGGCGTGGACATATGCTGCTTGATGCCATACTTTTGGAAGAACTTTGCCAAATCTTTGCCCACTAATTGAGGGCTGTTGTCGGTGACGATGGACTAAGGGATCCCAAATCAACAAATGATATTCATCCATATTAAGCGTTCTATGTTCGTCTGAGTAATGGTCGTCTGGGCTCTGCTTTTACCCATATGGTGAAGTAGTCGGTTGCCACGATCAATATGCCTTTGCCCCCAGTAGTAGACGGTATAAGTCCTACCAGTTCGATTGTCCAGTGCATGAATGGCCAAGGACTCGTCTGTGGGTGTAGCTTGCTAGCAGGCAGTGGCAGGCAGTACTAGTATCGGATTTTAGCATTGGCAGCGGTAGCACTTTTGTACTAACTCATTCGCATCTTGGTGCATAGTAGGCTAGTAGTAGTCTGCGTTAAGAACCTTATGTGCTAAAGATTGGCCTCCGAAGTGGTTTCCAGAAATGCCTTCATGGATTATGCTTAGAACCTTCAAGTCATCGGGAGGCGCTAGGTAACGGAGATGTGGTCTGGTGTAGAATCTTCGGATGAGAATGCCATTCCACATATAGTAGCATGCCGCCTTTATTTGGAGCTTTCTAGACTCCAACCTTTTCGTGGGGAGTGTGTCATTGACCAGGTAGTCAATAATAGAACTTTGCCGGTTGGGAGTTATACTAACCTGTGACACTTCGGTTGCCAGCTCCGCCTCTATGCTTGGCTTGTCTAGATACTCCACCGAAATCGAGCGTTTGAGTTGGTGATCGAGGGCGGAGCCTAAGCTGGGTAGCGCATCTGTGTGGGTGTTGTCTACCTGCAGAACTTGAGTGAGAGTGTAATCTGAAATGCCTCAAGCTGTTTGCGTACCTTCTTTAGGTATTGTGTCATCCTCAGATGTTTTGTCGTGTACTTCCTAGTAGCCTGGCTGGCGATTAGTTGGGAATTAAAATGAATTATAAGCTTCTTCACCGCTAAGTTTTTTGCCATTCGGAGGCCTGCTCATAAAGCCCCATACTCTGCTTCGTTGTTGGATTCTTTGAAGCCTAATGTGATCGCTTGCTCAAGCATTGAACCGTATGGGGTGACAAGGACCATGCCTTCTCCTGAGCCTTTGTAGTTAGAGGCGCCGTCAATATGAAAATGCTAGAAGTCTCCATTAGATACAGCAGGTGCTGCTAAGGTGTGTTCAACTGTTTTAGGGGCATCATTGGGCTATTCTGTTGTGTCGCCTAGGCTAGGAATGAATTCTGCTAAGGCTTGGGCCTTTATCGCCCTGCAAGGTCAAAAAACTAAACCATATTGTCTTAGTTCTAACGCCCGCTTCATTATTCGTTGAGAAGTGTTTGGACCATGTAGGATTGATCGTAGAGGATACTGAGCCATGACGACGACTATATGAGCATGAAAGTATAGTCTGAGCTTTCGAGCCGCAAGAACTAGCACCAAAATTAATTTTTTGATCTTCAGGTATCTAGTTTCCACATCGAGAAAAGTTTTAGAAGTGTAGAATACTGACAGTTGGGCCCTCAACTCTTCTCGTATGAGGGCAGAGCTTACTGCTACTTTGGAGACTGCCAGGTAGATGTATAAGTCCTCCGTTGCTTCCGGCTTGGATAGTAAGGGAGATGATGTAAGATACTTCTTCAAGTCTTGGAAGGCTATTTCACACTCTTCATCCCATTTGCCTTGTTGTGCCCTCTTGGTAGCCTTGAAAAAGGGATTGCATCGATCTCTGGACTGGGAGAAAAAGTGGTTGAGGGCAATTGCCCCTCTGGTCAAGCTTTGGATCTTCTTCAAGGTAGTTAGAGACTTTAGCTCTAGGATCGCTTGGACTTGCTTGGGATGTGCTTCAATTCCTCGTTAGGTTACTAAGTACCCTAGGAATCGGCCTAAAGATACTCCAAACGTGCATTTAGTGGGGTTGAGCTTCATGTTGTACTTTCTGAGGATATTGAAAGTTTTCGCCAAGTTGTGGATATAGTCTGACCACTGCTTACCCTTTACCATGATGTCGTCGACATAAACCTCCATAGTTACCCCAATTTGCTTCTTAAACATCATGTTTACTAACCTTTAGTAAGTGGCTCCCGTATTCTTGAGGCCAAAGGGCATGGCCCTGTAGTAGTAGGTGCCTCGCTCCATCACGAATGCGGTTTTCTCCTTATCGAGCTCGTACATGGCTATTTGGTTGCAGCCGGCGTATGCGTCGAAGAAGCTGAGCAGCTGGTTCCTAGAAGTTAAATCTACCAATAGATCGATCCGAGGAATAGAATGAGGTTCTTTTGGGCATGCCTTGTTGAGGTTGATGTAGTCTACTTAAACCCTTCATTTGCCCTTCTCTTTCTTCACAACTACCACAATGTTGGTAAGGCATGCTGAGTGTGTTACCTCTTCTATGAATCCGGCCTCCAATAACTGTCAATTTTCACCTTAATGATCGCTACTCTTTTAAGTGCAAAATGTCTTCTCTTTTGGATCATCAATTTGGTAGCGTGGTCGATGTGCATATTGTGGCAAGCTACCTCGGGATCGATGCCAGGCATGTCGGAAGGTGACCCGGTTTTCCCTAAGGAAAGTCGTGAGTTCTTCCTTCTCAATTGGGCTTAGACATAAGCCGATTTTAGATATCTTTTCCAGCTACTGGGGATCAAGAACAATGTCTTTGGCGTCCTATTTTGGTTTCCATCCTATCTCGTTTGCTTGGGCTTCATCCTCTCGATCCGCCTGCTGCTATTTGGTAGCTTTTTCGTCCATTTAGACCTTGGTAGCCTGTATGGAAGTAAAGGTTCTCTTCTTTAACTCCTTCAATATTTGCATAATGTATCGTCAAGATGTGCCCTGTTAAGACTTGTTCTCTCCGACTCCTCCTCCCAGGATGCAGAATTGGATTTTTTTTATACTTGGCAGAAGTAACGCATTCAACTTGATCAACCAAGGTCTCCCAAGAATCTCATTGTAGGGAGATAGGTTGCTTACAATTGTGAACGTCTGTTGTGAGACAACTGGTGGTGTTTTCACATCAAATGTGATGTGGCCGATAGCAGTCGAGGTGTGCCCATTGAATCCGGTGAGTACCTCTGCTTGGAGTATGATTGTGCTTTCCAGGCCCATTTTCTGAATGACTGAAAGTTGAAGTAGCTTGACTGCATTTCCATTGTCAACCATCATTTTGTCGACTGTAGCATAGGCTAGTTGGACAGATACTACTAGTGCGTCGTCGTGTCGGAAATTGACGCCTTATGCATCTTGCTCAGTGAAGCCAATGACAGGTCCAGGTTGGGTGTCAACTGCTTGAACCTATGAAACTAGTAAAGTATGTTGGATCTTCCTCATTTTGGAGTTGTTAGTGGCCCCTAAGTGCTCGGATTCGGCGAAGATACCATTGATTCAAATCATCTTGGTTGGTGGCTTCTCATCATTGTTAACATTCCTTCTAGGCTGTGCAGCTGGCTTGCCCAAGTATCTGTCGACCTTGCCTTCTTTCACGAACTTCTTTAGGTAGTTATTTCAGGTGTAGCAGTCGTCGGTTGTGTGACTAGAACCTCACTGGAATGCACAGTATTTAGTGTGATCCAACTTGGAAGTATCTCCCTTTGATTGTTTCGGCAGCTTGAACCACGACTCGTTCTTAACGTCATGAAGGATTTGGTGGAACCGAATTGAGAACTTAGAGTAGTTCTTGGTTGTCAAGCCTTCTTTAGTAATAGGTCGGTCACTACGTTTGGCTTCCTACCTGCTTTTCTACACTCCGTCCTCTTTCTTTTGAGCCACTACAAACTCTTTTCAGGCTGCTCAGATGCCTTGTTTGCTCGTCTATCCCAAAGTGCATGTTTCTCTGCCAGAGCAAAAGAGTCTGTTATAGTTAGATCTTCTTTCATGATCATTTCTCCGAACAGTGGATAGTCTGTTGAGAGTTCTTTTTGGAAGACTAGGCTTGCTATTGAGTCGTCGCATCCAACGATCTTCGCCTTCTCTGCTTTGAACCTCTTCACGTAGTCACAGAGTGACTTCTTTGGGTTCTTCTTCACATTGAACAAGTGGTCGGACTTTTTCTTGATCGAGCGTTAGGATGAGTATTCTTTGGTGAAAACCAAGGAAAGATCATCAAAACTCCGGATGGATTGTGATGGCAAGGTGTGAAACTAATCTTGCACCTCGACTTGTAAGGTGGTGGCGAAGATTTTGCACATAAGGGCATCGTTACTCCGATAAAAACCATCGTGATTTGGTAATGCTTCAAGTACCGCTTCGGATCTCCATCTCATTTGAAAGATGTGAAGTGTGGCATGCTAAACTTGCGAAGAGGCTCTTCCTGTTCGATCTCCTCTATGAAGGGTGACATGCTTATGTTGGTTATATCCCGCCGTAGTGCTTCATCGGCCTCTTGGTTGTGTTAGAAATTATGTAATTGCTCATCGAGGAACCTTTCTACCTCTTCCTGAATTTGCCTTTGTTGGGGTAGTGGCGCTCTCAACTGCCCCCGGTCTTGACCTGTTGGTCTAGGATGCTCTTTTATGTTCTCAGCTTGTCTATGTTGCGGTGGCGTTGCATGTGGTCAATTCCTAGCTGGCGAGGGAATTCTTCGCAAGCTGCTGGTTGAACTTAAGTCGGATTGAGTGACTGTTTCTCTTCGTCCGTCGTGCTGCCTACTCCGATGTGATGTGGATGATGTTCCTCGCGGGCCTAATCATGAATGAATGATTCTCTTGGAAGGTTGTCCATGTTGATTATCGGAGCATGACCCCAACCTTGAATGTATACTCATCTGTGGGCCTAGTCAAGAGTGCGTGCTCCTCCGCGTGCTAAGATGGGAGTATACGCTATCTCGAGGGCCCAATCGAGAGTGTACGCTGCTCAAACACTCGATTCGTGGTTGGTCGAGTGGCTGCTTCCTAGGAGGCTGCTGGAGAGGCTTATCGTCTGCCTTTGTCTTACTTTGGGACACCTTGTTTGGGGCACATTGGATCTCGGTGCGTTGCAAAAGTTGATTCACCAAGATCGTCTATTATGCAAGGGCGCTCGTCAACTCTATGACTTGTGGGGACAAGTGTTGTTCACCATTCAGGTTGGAAGAGCTTTGGAAGGAATGTGCCTCCTTGAGCGGTGGAAGAGTGGTAGACTCTGGCCGCGAGATTTAAGTTGGGAAATGTCAAATTCGCTGAGAAATGTGGTGAGAATGCCCCCAGCTTGATGGTATGTCAACATGGTTGAGATAGTCTTGGGCCGATTTGGGCTGCTTGGGATGCCACATGAGCAGGTTAGGCCACGAAAGTAGGTTGCTCGGCGTATGGGGCACGCGAGTGCGAGCTTTGGGCTTGGCTTGGCAACGTGTTGGGCTCGCATTGGGCTTGGAGTGACATGGCTTGGGTCGTGGCTTTGGTCTCATGGGCCTTGTATAGCACGGCTTGGGCTTGGGCCCGTGCAAGTTTGGATGGCACGGCATGGGCTGTGGTACTAGTGCCATGGACCTTGCCGCGAGTAGTTGTCGTGGTGACCACAACGATGGTTGCCATGGTGGAGCCTTATAGTGGTGGTGCCGTTCCACTTATTGTCACATTTAGCCTCGTGGATCGCCACGATCCCATCTCTTGAATATTAGAATTTTCACTTGTTGAATTTTCTAAATTTCTAGCCATTGTACTTCTCTTTTACGTTTTATCAAAGAATTTTTACAAATAAAAAATTCTAATAATAAGAATAAACGAAAAATCTACAAATGGACAAGAAAATAGAAAAACCTTTGATAAGAGAGTCTTCTACAAGTGTGTGACTCTTCTCTCAATGAAAGCACCAATTTATGGATGCAAATTTCTTCCCCCTTGATCTTGGAAAAAATTGCACCTACAAAACAAATAACACCTTAGGTCAAGACCAAAAGCCTCACATGCCCATGATGATTTTTTTGGGGGGGGGGGGGGGGGGGGGAGGGGGCGCTTTGGCTGAAGAACCTCTGATGCCAAAGTTAGAATTTTGAGGGAAAAGTGTTTGGAGAATTTTGAGAATTTAGCAAGAGAATTAGAAGTGGGTTTTGAAGAGAATGAGAGGGCTTTTATAGGGGTGTGGCCGGCCTCCTTCGGTGAGAAAGGACCGGCCACTTGGCTTTCTTTGTGGGCTAGGTTCTTGATTTGTAGTTAATTGGGCATAATTGAATAATTAACTAATTAATTGCCAATTAATAGAATAATTGCCTAATTGATTAGCTAATTAGTATAATAAAAAGGAAAAGATTTGGGAGTTACCTCGTGGAAAGAATTTGATGAGGATGGATGAAATAGGTTTTGAATTGTTACCTATTTTGGGCATTTTTGACTTGATTGAGGGATGATTGCTTGTTGCTCGCGCATAGGAATCCCGATGTGCCTCAAGGGTATTCTTGTCATTTTCATCCAAAGATCCACGTGTCACACATTGTGATTATTTTTTGCTACACAGACCCGATAATATTAACAGGTAATATGACCCGACCTGTTACCCGTTAAGGAAAATATATTTTAAACCAATCAATAATCAAATGAAAAACATAATACTAAATATGTATATGCATACAATATTGTCACATCCAAAACATAAAAACACAATTTTCTTTTAAGTATATTTTCGCTTACCTAAATTGATCAAATGGTATAATTGAAAAATATTGGAATAGAGAAGGGGTTTTCTTGTCCACAAAAGTTCTAATAATATAAGTGAAAAAGAATCCAATGGTACATATTTACTCTCATTTATCTTACGACTGTTATTTAAGTAAAGTCTTTAATAGATTTTTAATTAATGTAGAAGTGTAAAAAATATAGAAAAGATATATAAACACTCGTATTAACAAGCATTACAACTTTCATGAAGAGCTTAACTTCGAAATTCACCAGTATAATCATATAAATCATAGATCAAAATTTAACCATTGATTGTTGTTTACATTTACGCTTCATTGTTCTCAACAAATTTTGTTTTTTCAGATTTTCTTTTTTGAAAACATGATCTATTAAAGGATGCAGGAAGATGAACGGTTTGGATCATTGATATTATATTCAAAGTTTTACGGTTAGTAAAAATATTGCTTGATGTTTATAAAGTTTCTACAAACTATATGACATCGACTCATATTTTAGTTAACCGTAAATATCAAAACGTGATATCAAAGATCTGAACTATTTATCTTCTTACATCTGCCAGATGATCATGTTTTCAAAAAAGAAAATTTTAAAAATGAAATTCAGTAAGAAGAATAAAGCGGTAAATGACAATCGACGGTTAAATATAAATTTAATGTTTATGGATAATAGTGTTGTATTTCGAAGCTGTCCTTTTCATGAAAGTTGTAAAGCTTGTCACTATGTGTGACAACCCGTTCCAAATTTTACATTTTTATTTTATTTTAAAAACGTGAATTTACGAAATTGCCCTAGAGGTAAGGACTTTGACTTCTGTTGACCATCGACTTGAGAGATGTGGGACTTATTCTTTTAGCATATCCTCGTAATACTCATTGGTACGAACGTATAGGCGAAAACCGTTTGCGAGTCCGGATTATAACGGTATACTTATGGACCATTGAAATTGGTTATTTAAATATTTGAATTCCCACCTTGTGGGATTAGTGGACCAACTAAATTAAAGGGACAAGGACCCAATTAGAAAATTAAAGTGAAGCTTGCAGCCAATCAGAAAAAAGAAGGAAAAAAAAAAAAAAAAAAAAAAAAAAAAAAAAAGGGGAAAAGCTTCCCGTGCACCCATACCCGCACCACCGCGAGTCCATCTTCCAAGGCCGATTCCGGCCAACTCCGGTGGAGTTTTTGGATGCCACCACCACCATCTTGAAGCTCTCATTCCCCTCTACAAAACCCACCCAAGAACCACCTTGATTAACCATGGTATGAGGCGGTTTGAGGCCACGAAAGTTGACGAAAATCAATGGTGCTCCGGCCACCCTTCTCGATTTTCCGGCAAATCGGCAAAGCAATGGCCGATGCCACCACTTGGGCTTTGTAGCCCATCATCCCAGGAGCAAAACCCAACCAACCTTGACCCCGTTGGACCACCGTAGACGACGAATCGATGTCGGGAAGTTTTAGGCACCCGCCGGCTTCGTGGGCAAAATTGACCATCTTCCGTCCACTTTTGGACTTCGTGGCAGGGACCAATCATTCAGGACGCCTCAATGTGTGCGCTAGAGAATCATAGGGTGGACTCCAGGTGAGTGGATCTTTTCCTTTTTATTGTACATATTGTTGAGAGTTCTATTGACACTTTTAAATTGATTAGGTATATTACCTTCGTATAATTATTGTGAATGCTTGAAGTACCTATATGAACTACGAATGGCTTGATCCCTGTCTAGGGTACGTAGGCAGTCTAACGAGACGTTAGATGCAGCCATAAAATATTTGAGACAAAAGCCTTGCTTGGGAAATTGAGTAATGCGAAGGAAATTGGTAAAGGCAAGTTTTAGTTTTATGAATTAGTTAGCTAAATTAGTGTTAATTGGGTCGTCATGGATAATTATCCCTGAAAATAAGTAGTTTGGGAGTAGGGCGTTATTGATTGTACACTTCTCACTGTATTGTTTATAATTGAACATGCTATGACGTAGTTGAGTAGTAGATTGCATCATGATATATCCATATGTATATTACTTGCATATAATTATTGGGAATGCTTTCAAGTGCATAGGTGAACTCAGGACACCCAGGTAAGTTCAGGTGAATTTATGGTATTAATTGAATCGATTGAGTTATAGCATGACTACAGTTATGTGTTAGGCAACTTTGATACTATCGTACTGGTTGCCATGAGTTCCACATGTTATATTGAGATGCATTGAGAGCTCATAAACCTGCACCCCGGTGTTAGTGCTCCCGCCCGTGGTCAGGGCACAGTCCTTCACGTGATGTTCACTTCCTGCACCTTACGCTCACCTTGGATTCAAGGTAGGTGCACAGTCTTGTCGTACAGACCACTTTAGGTGGTTCCGACTCGTAGGTGACCCGCGATTATTCGCCCAGTCTTCACGTGATCGTAGCACTTGAGCGTATTTATTTACACCCAGTCCTGTCGTACAGACCACTTTAGGTGGTTCCGACTCGTGTGCAGGTATACTTATTGAGCTATTGGCTAGCCAGGATTGATGAGATATGGATAAGTCGTACAGGTCACTATAGGTGACTCCGACTTATATGCTAGCCAGGATTGATGAGATATGGATAAGTTGTACAGGTCACTATAGGTGACTCCGACTTATATGCTAGCCAGGATTGATGAGATATGGATAAGTCGTACAGGTTCACTATAGGTGACTCCGACTTATATGCCAGCCATGATTGATGAGACATGGATAAGTTGTACATGTCATTTTAGATGACTCTGACTGATATATCACTTTGTATTGATTTAGTTCATTTGGCCTACTTATTAATGTATGGTGGAGTTGATGGCAAACCGTGGTTTTGGTCATTTCTGAGTATGGTTTGGATATATGTATATATGTTGTACTGTCTTATGGAAAACGATACGGGTTTTACATTTAGGGGCATTACTTTTAGAGAGGTAATAACTTTGGGAAGCTTGGTTTTATTGCTTACTCACACCTTCTGTTTGGTGCCCTCCAGGTTTTAGCTGCTAAGTTTGTATCGACAAGAATCTGTGGCGAATCTTAGTATTGATGGATATTTTTGAGGGTATGATTCTTACCCATACTACTGTACCTTACTTATGCTCTGACATCGCGTGTAAGATGGGTTCGCTCCTACTTGTAGCGCACTCTGGTATTTAACCACTTTTAGATTCAAATTCATTCACTTTTTATACACTATCACATTTTATGGCTTCGTCACCTTCCAGGTGTCGGCCAGCACAGCTCGATTCAGGGTCCAAGTGGACTTTCTGGGTCGGGGTGTGTCACTATGAGTGATTATATATATTTTTTTTACATTTTTTACACTTCTACAATAATTATTATTAATTTTTTTTTATTTTGCCCTCAAATAAAAAACATTATTCATGAGGGTTTGGAGGATTTTAAAAATCTAAATGATAATGTAAGTGTAACCATTATATACTCGTGAAGGAATAATGATGAATTACGAGTGTTTATATATTCTTTCACATTTTTCGTACTTGTATGTATGTCTTCTTAGTTCTTGCCTATACAAATACTATATTAGTTTATTTTAATTTTGGACAACAACATGTTAAGTAAAATTTATCCTAGTAATGATAATAAGGAACTCTCATAATAAAAATAAATAATGACTAAAACTTTTTTTTTTTAACTTATATAGAATAGTAATACAAAACTATATGTTTAATATAGAATATATTGTATATATTAATATGGCTATTGTATTTTATAATAATTCTTTTAGTAATTAAACTTTAAAATTATCAAAATCATTTTTTTCTTAACGGGTCGAAACGGGTTACTCACGTGTATACCCGTTAAGAATCCATTATTAACGGGTCACTCGATAATGACCTGATTAGTTATCGTGTTGACCTGAAACCCGTTAGTTTCGTATCGTGTCCAAAACTGCCGGGTCTAGTCACACTAGAGGGGATATGTTGAAAAATTCTACATCATAAATTTGACAAAACAAATTGCATATATAATACATGGTTTCATTCCCAATTACACAACTCCTTTTATGATAAAAGACAATCTTGTTGGACAAGCAAAAGATTAAGTTGATAACAATATCAGTATTCGACCATTTGCCCCTCAATTTGAAGTTTGGCATGAAATCATAGTGAGTTAATTGAATTGGATCTTTACTTTGACCAGACCCACATTACTAAGCTTATACCAAATACGTAGTATTCAGGTGCCTGTCTTGACTGATCCGATGTGAAATTTGCTTCAAGTGTGGCTCGTCTCTTTGAAATTTAACCATTGTTCCATCTCCCTAAAATTTACATTTTCTTCCTATTTGAACACCAAGCACGTTAAGTTTGACTACAAATTTGAGAATAATGACCGGAGTCTACTGCTAATATCTTGGGTTTTGCTAAAGTCTAAAGTTAAGCTAAGCCTAGTGCACCATCTTGGGCCTTGGGATTTGTCGGTTAGGAACACAAAACCCAGTTTAGACTTCCTCTTTCAACGGCTTTTTATCTGCTCAAAGCAGTAATATTTGGCTACTCAATGATGAGTAAGAAATTTTTATTCAAATTATTTGTGTTTTATTCATAGAACTTCGTGCTTAATTATAATTGGAACTATTCTCAGTAAAGATCATATATGCAAAAAATGAATTAAAACTAATGTTGCTTTGTCAATCAATTGTAGCAAAAAAAATAGATGATTTGTAGCGAAGAGATATATGTTTCGTAATGTTTTCACTGTTTTCATTCATCTATTTTTATACAATTTGATGACTGAACGACCTTAATTTCAATTGATTTTTTGCAGAAAATCTTTACAGAGTGATTTATGATATGAATTGCTTTGATCATAAAGACAAAATATTATTCAAATTAAGCAAAAAGTTATTGGCAAAAAGAAAAGAAAGAAGAAGCAAAAGGTTCTATTGAGTACCACCAAATTAAAAGCAACTAAACATGTACGTTCATGGAAAATTGAAAATTGCAGTACTACACCAAATACTTTGCTCCGCATATTCAGCATCGATCTTGATGGGCAAGACAACAACAATTTGTTAGAGTAAAATGAAAATATTAATCACTCCTTATATGTCTAACAAATATACAAATTGTTGAAGGAACAATAGGAAAAAACTTGTTCTTATTACATGCTAAGATCTGATTTGTTTGTAAATAAGAATGTCTCATCCTCAATATGCAGCCAACTAGTAAGCATTTCCTTTGAACTTTAACCTTCTTTGGATCACCATATTCCAAGAGGCCCCATGCTGAAGTGGCAGTCGTCTTGCAACATTTGGCTTTTGAATACAAAATTTGAAGGTTGATACCTTATGTAAGGACAATTGGAGACCATCGTACTTCAGCTGTGACCCTCACCAATTCATGCTCTGTTTTAAAAAAGAGCATGCAATAGTAATTTATCCAAAATTATCTCCACATACAAAACAGCTTAGACTTTAGGGCCAGATTTATTTACTTTGGACATGCATGAGCTTTCATGGAAGGTGCCCTGCTGATAAAAGTTTATGGGGGTGACCAAATCACAGTACACCACTACTTGAGCGGGATATCAGGGATATCTCAGCCACATTGGGAGGCAATACCGAAAGTTAAAATTTGTATGTGTTACAAAAGGAATACACCGCCCTTGACATTGTCTTGGAATCAATCAACACCTTTGTTGATACAATAGAGTGGGGGAATCAAACTCGGACCTTTGCGGTGGTGAATGCTTGTAAATCAACTGTTCCAAAATCCCTTGCAAACAACACCTTCTAAGTACAGGAAGAGATTAATTTTCTAGGAACCCAACTAGAGAAAAGTAAAACAGAAAGAAAGAAGAACAATTAATTTGTACTATAATAAATAAAATAAAATAAAATAGAAAATCAATGCTTAACACCGATTGTTGATTTGTTATGTTGTGCAACATTTATAATTAGAATCATACGTACATATAAATACAATTCATCAAATCAATAGTTGTAAGGAATAGTCTGATATAATAACATGTCATTGTTTGGTAAAAGAAATTCCTTTACTGTCGTACTTGTTTGGTAAAAGAAATTCCTTTACTGTCGTACATGACATTTTCACACAAACTCTCCAAGAAGAAATGGGTTAGCTAGCTATTATTCCTACAACCAAACAAAAAAGTGATGGTATCCTGTCCCAGTTGATTCATTAATGATAATGACCTATACTGAACTCTCAAACGAAATAGTCATCGGTCAAGAACATATCCTGCAAATTGATCCTTTTGAAAAGAAGGCTATTGAAGAAAACGCATCTGCACGTAGAAACTTAAAATATCGATCATTTCGTTCATTCCTGTTGGCCCCTTCAAGCTTCACTACAAAAAGCTCATCTAACTTCATATATACATGTAATAAAAGTTTGTGCACGGAGAAGAAAAGCTGCGTGTGCACGTAGAAAGAAAGCTTTTTTCTTTTCTGTAATATGATTCTCAAACATCTAATTATACTTAATTAATAATGTAACCTTCAAAGTCCTTGTACTAATTAATATTAAATAAAACCTGCATGCTAAACAAGAGAACACAAATTAAACAACCAGAGACCAAGAAATAACAAAACATGTCTATCATATTCTGTAATGAAGACAAACCTCTCGTTTGCTCAATCATTTTCACCAAAATTTCAACAGAGAAACTAATCCATCTGTGGAGCCTTATAGGGCCTAATGTAGGATACACAAAATTTCTTGGTATGGGAAGTGGGTTAGGAGGCACCAGTGTGAC
The DNA here is from genome assembly GCF_041283825.1 of Pyrus communis. NCBI lineage: Eukaryota > Viridiplantae > Streptophyta > Magnoliopsida > Rosales > Rosaceae > Pyrus > Pyrus communis. The sequence continues at coordinate 16,742,324 of NC_142566.1, forward strand.
ATCAAGCAATGAGCTATTTTCATGTGATGTGGCCCTCCTTTGTCTCCCTCCATGTATTCATGACCTACGGGAGGGCATATCAGGTTGCTTTTTTCACTGAGGTTCGAGAGAAACCCTAAAACCCTACCCTCCCCTCAATATTCATACGCCTGCAAAATTCATTTATTTTGATCTATACATGCAGGTGTTTTATGTTCCCCTCACATGTGATACCCTAGGGTTTGCTCATGTGTAACCCACATGTTACCCATACCCACGTAATTAAAAATTTCATATACCTGCTTCCAAACGAAAAAACTGCCTCAAATAATGGCAATTTAGATATATTTACTTCTAATTAACATTTTAGAGTACTTAATTTTTTTCTACCTTTCTTGTCAATGTCACTATATGATGATGATAGTTGTAAAGTAGAGACATTGTAGGGTTAATTTAGGTCTAATGGTAATGGGAAATGTTTGGTGTCTGTTTCTTTGTGGAGGAACATCTGTCAAAAGGTTTTCATGTCTGAATTTTTCTCTCTTCGTGTCTGCATGAAAAGCCAATTAATTAGCTGTTTCCTGATCACTTAGACTGCTTTGCTAAAGTACTTAGCCTACTCATCATACCATAAAGGTGTTAAGTAAGTACTCTAACTTTGTGGATCATACTAAATTAATCTAAGAGAAAAATCATTTTCTATTATATAAAAATAAAATATTTCTATTTGTACTATCTCAGTTGATCATGTGTGATACTAAAAGAGATAACACAAATGAATTTTTTGGTAATATTGTAACAATCCATATATGAAGGAAAGATTGACAAAAAATGAAAATAGAACATACAGATCTCCGCTTAATTACCTACAATACTAACAAAGAGACGATTAAAGTGTTTGTTTGTTCATAATTAAGAGATTTGATTAAGTAATATATAATTTTAGGACTCCAATGTTTTAATGGAAATATTTTTACATCTGCCTCCTGAGATCTCATTGGCTGTCCTAGTTTGACCCTTGACCACAAGCAATGGAGATAATTAAATATGCTAAAAATGCTCATGGTGTGAAACAGACGAAACAGTGAAAGATCGACTAATTAAATTATGGTGTATGGTAGACCTGCCTGAGATCTTCAATTTTAATGGGAATTGGATCCTTTTCGAGGCAAACCCTCGGAATTCTTCTGACCCACAAACACGAATCGTTAAATTTTGATCTAACGGCTACAAATAGAGAGTCCTTTTAAAGTTATAATAATTGTAACCGTTAGATCAAAATCCAACAGCCTGTGTTATTGGGTCAGGAGGATCCCGAGAATTTGCCTCAGAGAGGATCCAATTCCATTTTAATGCATCTCAGTGTTACTAACACACTGATGAGTTATATAAACCCAGAATATTTGTACATCAAAAACCAGGTTTTATTGAGGAACACATGCACAGAGTCAACAAAGATCGTGGAAATCGACCAAAATTCCGACTTCTATATTTTAATTGATATTTTATAGGAAAAATATTTTAATTGATACATATAAATTATAACTTATTATTAATGAGAGCTAACAAATTAAATCCTATCACATGCAAAGATCATGGGCCGTTTGGGAGGTTACTTATCAGAAATTTGTTGTAATAATCGAACAACCAGAATGAATCATTATAAATCTGATATAATTTGAAATTATAATATGGATGGTAGGTGAATTATTTAAATTGAAATATGTCCAACCAATTTTTTATTTTAATTTTTAATATTTCCCTTTTCTTTATGGAAGATAATATTTCTTTCACTTTCTAATTGATACAGGTCAACGAGGGGTGGCAGCATTTTGTTCTCGTCACATGGCATCGAAATGGCTGTTACTTGGAGTTCGCATAATAAGATGAAGAAAGCTGATCTAAATTATTAATTAATCTGAAATTCATATTAAACAACACAAATTAGGGAATCGCGGCTTGGATTGATGTGTTGCCTATCAGTATGTTCTATATTTTCAGAAAATAAAAAAAGAAATGCTACAACACCTTATTTTTAAGAAGGAAAAAAAAAAAACAAAAAGTGTTGGTACCTACTGTTTTATTAAAAGTTACATTATAATAGTCAAAGTTTATTTTTCAATGATACATAATTATAGTTAATTTATAAAAATAATAATAATATTGTTTATAACACTACAATGTTGATGGTGGACATCATATTACATTAGCAAAATATGATGTTATGCGTAACATGATTACATTACAAAAACATCATTAATTCAAAAAGTATTGTTGTTTTTTAAGTGTACCATAAACTAATCTTTCAGAAATTGTGGCGTAAAGAGTGATATTTGATTCTCGATGTTTGAAACTAACTAATTAATTAAATTTACTTCTACTATAATGTCAAATTGCTTTGCCACTATAATATGATATGCTTATAATAATCAGTTAAATTGTGTGGGTTGCGAGGAACACAAGTTTAGGGTTGTTAGGGCAAGCATGCGGAACCTAAAATGGCTATTAACCAAATTTAGGGTCGGATCAATTTGTTTACTTAGTAGAAAGAGCAAACACCAACAGTTTTTCTCCCAATAGAGAAAAAGAATTCTCTTTTTTTTTCTTTTTTTTAGTTTTTATCTTTTTCTCAAATATTCTCTTTTGCATTATGATTTGTCTCCATGCATAAAGCGAATTACATTTGAGAGCAGAGTCCTTAATGGGCAAAACCGCGTAAGCTATCAACAGAGACATGAACTTTGTAAGCACTCATCACTCCCAGAAAGTTCAAGACTTTTTTAGCTTTCTTGCAAATAACTCTTCGATCCCCATCAGCGTGCGTAGTTGCTGACGATCAACTTTGAATATCCACAACAGTTCCAACTTTAGTTAAATTATTATTCCATTCTCGCTTTCCTTTTCAGTTCAACATGCATTATCATACAAAAAGAAGTTCGTGGGTCTCCATGGCTTTAAATTATCTCCTAATTAAATTGGTCCACATAAGCTTAAGCTCTACAGATTAGTGGCATTCTTTTGGGGCTGGTATTATACAATGGAATGTCATCATGAACTAGGTTCCTGGGACTTTTTCGGATGAGCTACCCCTGAGCGGGATTAAGTATTCTCCTGTCTAGTGCTCCTTCGGACTAAAAACGAGACAGTAAAATCGATGATGACCTACATTTTGGTGTTATATCAGATTAAAAAACAATTAGTTTAATACTCAAATAGTAAACTGTAATATATATAGTTTAAGATCTTAAATATTCCCTGCCTATCCAAAATTAAAATAATTTAATAGTAGTGCTCAATCTTAAGATGTAAAATAATTTACTTTTTCTAATACAATGATTCATTTACAAAAAAGGGTGGAGGATTGAGCTGAGTCGCACAATGAATCAACTTACTAATCCTTATGGATCTGCGTGTGACAATTGGCTCATTTTTAGTGTTTTACTTTTTTGTTTTAATTTTACTATTTTGGATATTATTGTTTTTTATTAGAATATGTCTAAAAAAAAAAAAAAGAGATATTTGTCGATTTGCCCCTTGAACTTGTATAGAGGTGACAATTTCCCCCTTGAACTTTAATTTTAGCCGATTACCCCCTTGAACATTTATAATTAGCCTCCTAAAATTTTATAAATAGCCAATTTCCCCCAAGCGTTAGATTTTAAATTTTTCATTCAATTTTCATCCATCCAATTTTCCATTCTTTTTGCCCCCCATACAGTTGTCATGTGTTGTCCGTGTGATTAAAATGGATAAAAAATTGGATAATTTTTTTTTTTCAATCTAGCGTCAAGAGGGAAATTGGCTATTTATAAAAAATTAAGGAGTAATCGGCTAAAATTAAATTTCAAGGGGGAAATTGGCTAATTATAAAAGTTCAGGGAGGAAATTGATAGCTCCATACAAGTTTAGGGGGCAAATCGATAAATATGCCTTTGAAAAATAATGAACTTACTAACCACCTTACATGGTGTGTTTTTTTTTTTTTTTTTTTTTTTTTTTTTTTTTTTTTTTTTAATTCCAATAGAAGAAGGGTAATTTGGGTATTATGAGAGCTTCACCTTTTTTATCTTCTCTCTTAAAAAAGGGGTGTTGATAATCCCACCCCATTGTCCTATTTCCCCATATTTTAATAAAATCTCAAAAGTATTAATAACATGTTTATAATTTTATAAAAAGACTTTTAAACCCCTACCCCATTTCTCCCCCATTGTCTCTCTCCGTCCCCGTTTCTCTGTTATGTTTCACGTTTCATCTCTCTCTTCTCGGCTTTTGCACCGACCACCATGGCCGGAAGCACGAAGGATCAGGAGGAGCACGCCAAAGTTGTGGTGGTGGAGGAAGGGAAAGAGGAGTGCCCCTCTCCTCTAGGGCAAGTCACTTCTTGTTTAGGGCTTAAATTTCAATAGTGGGTGAGATATTATAATGCGGTGGAGAAATAAGACAATGGGGTGGGTCTAGTAGCACTCCTAAAGTTTGTACCATTTAAAATTCATGAATTAATTATGACTTTAAAGTGCAAGAGTAGATGAGATCCCATGAGCCAAACACTTAGTGACATAGATAAAGTGAGCATGGTAAAAATGTCCCATAGTCATAGTCGTTACTCTATGTGTTGACAAGGGAGAAATTACTTTAGAATACCAAATCTTATATGTTTGGCATCAGAAAATCCAATTTTTCTTTAATAATTAGAACTATTCAGTACTACGAAAAATGAACGATCAGGATTGAATTGAGAAAATAATATGTGTGCTTACTTACCAATCTAATAGATATAAAACCAAAATACTGAAGACTTACCCTAGAAAATCAATTTTTTTTATTTTTTGGTCAAACCCTAGAAACTCATAAAAATCCACTAGAAAGCATGATTTGCTAGTGAAATTTTGGACATTAGTTATGGGAATTTTGGTAAAATAAGAAGCACGCGCCCCTACTGTTCCCTTCCTACCTCCACCCCTGCTCGTGGATGTCACTATATGCTAGACAAGTTAACGAGTTGTATCGCAACGAATAGGGACCGGATATTCCCAATTGAGCCCAAAATGACATAAACTTAGGTTATAAGCCTTTTTTGAAACATGCCATGCTAAGAAGATGTACCAAATGATACCGCACTCTGTATCACATATTAATGTTGGTTGATCGTTACATATCGTTTAAAGATAATAACATGTTCACTTAGAAAAAATGAGTCCACTCCACCCCATGAGATATTTCAACCTGAAAAAAAAAAAAAACAAAAAAAAAAAAACAAAAATTATAGCCCCTTTATATATGATACAGTTGGTGTCTGCTCTTGATGGAGAAACTTTTTGGTGTATTTGGACTATTATAGTATTATTATCTCACTCATATATCCTAGAATTGGAATATTCAACCATGCACATATCCATACTATAACACATGAAATAATCTTCTCTTCATGGCAAAAGGGCTAGCTACAATTTTATCTTAAAAGATGGAATGTTATTTGAAACCCTAGCACAATATTTGGCTTTCTTTTCCCACAGTATGGTCTGAACGCACACAAATACTTTGATTGAAGCAAATCATAATCTTAAATATATTAAAGTTTGACTTTCCTACACACACGGCTTTGAGAATGTAGACGGCATTCAAGCATTAGTGGAGATCTGCCGGCCAACGTCGGCAGCGTATATATGATATGAGTCGGTCACCTTCTCAAGCCGCAAACTACGGTGGCGCCACTACGTATGCTATATGGCAATTGGCAAGGAGCATATGATTATGGGAGTTCACACTAGGATATAGAATCTACAAGATACACTAATCACATTGTATTGAATTAATAATACATCATAATCACAATGGATTAATTATAGTTTTCGAAGACATTAAGGAAATTTGGTGCCCACGCAAATGACTGAAACTAGTTTTACAAATGAAGCTAAAGCCACTTCACATCCACAACACGGACCGAGTGCGCACTTCTCTACATTCGAAAAAAAAAAACAAAAACGTAAAATAAAAATTCAACCAATTAACTTTTGGCAAAAAATAAAATAAAATTTGTTTGGTCTAAAATGCAATTTTAATTTTTTGTGGTTTCTTGTACTTAGACCAGGCTACCTCTCATCGACCAGGAATAGGGCTGCGGTCGTCGAAGGATAGCCGGAAAACCCACTTGGTGAGTGACCGTCTTCTCAAGTGGCTTAATTGGCTGCTTTGGCTGCGGCCAGTGACGTCGGGGACGTTGTAATATTCCCCCACAAAGGCCTTCAGTCTCTGCATTGCCAAGTCCAGTGTTTCCTCGGACAAGTTTGCAAAGCAGACACGAAACCAACCAGGTTCCGTGCAATGACATGACGATCCAGGAGAGATATTGAGGCGAACTTCGTATACAATCTTTTTCCAAAGCTCCATTTCGGCTTCGAAGGTGTTGGACCTAAGCAAGTGGCTCATATCCACCCAACAGAACAAGCCAGCATTGCCCTTGAGGCAGCTGATGCCGGCCTTCTGAAGGCCGGAGACAAGCTTTTTCTGACGTTGTTTGAGTCTTTTTTGGTTCTCGGCTATGTAGTTCTTAGTAAGTTTCTTGTCGGATAGCATGGCGGAGAGAAGGTGCTGAGTTTGAGAAGAGACAAGTCCAAAGCTTGACATTTTTGTAGCAGCGGCCACAACCATGTCGTCGTTGGAGTAAATCGCCCCGACTCGAAAACCCGGAAGACCAAGATCCTTAGAGAGGCTATAGACAACGTGAACTCGCTGCCAAACTTCGGAATTCTCATCACATTTTCTATCTTTGAGAACTTCCATGACGCTTATAAAGGATGCGGAGCTAAAAGCTGTGCCGGAGTAAATTTCGTCGCTAATAAGGTGGATGCCTTTGTCTTCAACAAAGGAAAGGAGGAGGTTGAGTTCGTTTCTGGTCATTGTGGTCCCCAATGGGTTTGATGGGTTCGTGACCAATACGCCTTTGACTCTGAGATTGCGTTTTTCGGCTTCTTGGTAGGCTTCTTGTAGAGCAGGTTCAGTAATTTGGAAGCCATTGGAGCTTGTGCAGTGAATGGGTACAATCTCGACTCCAGTTCGCCATTTGAGGTCTCTATCAAATCTGTAAGAAACGTAATAAAATGTTTTTAGGGATGAATTAATGTTTAGTTATTTCTTATCATGAAATGAAGTTCACGAGTCACTTCAGAATACTAAAAAATTGGTAGGTCTCAAGTTCAAATCGTTTATAAAACAAGAAAATAAATTGAAAAGGATAATCAAGTGATTATTAAGATACGTACCCTGGGTAGTATGGTGTAGGAATAAGAACAGCTTCACCGGGGTCAGCGAGGCAGAAGATGAGGGTCTCATTGGCTGAAGTTGCACCGGCGGTGAGGACTAAGTGATTGGGATCAAAGGTCACTTTGTTCCCTCGGATTTCTGCCATGAAATCTACCAATGCCTGTAAGAAGAATGATCAAAAGCTGAGTCAGATATGCAACTGGCTAGAACTTACTTGTTAGAGTAGTACCTTTGAATTGCATTAACGAAAAGTGAGCACTATATTATATACATAAGTTTACCCTTTTGAATGCGGGAAGGCCGTGATAATCTTGGAAGAGTGCAAGCTCTGCAAATATGGATTCTCCATTTTTCTTAAATGCAGCTGCGTCTGGATTCTTAGCGAGCCATGACTCCAGAAGATCAAAGCAGAGCTGGACAAAATTGAAATAATGAGTACAAAGTTTATATGCTAAATATTACTATATATAGCAACAAGGGCGGAGCCAAGTACAAGGCTCCCCTAGGCTATAGCATAGGGAGAGTTTGGTTCTTCAAGCTTAAAAATATTAATTTTTAGGTTAGTTTATGATTTTTAATTGTCATATTTCACAAAAGAAATGAAATTTTTTTATTAGTAAGCCTACTTTTAAGAATAATAAGAGGTAATAGATATTAAATAAACTCATCACTTTAAACAATATTATATTTAATAATAATAAATTAAAACTTCCATATCACAAGTGGTTTCTTATTTTATTCACTTGAAAGTTTTGAAGGCTAGAAACCTAGAAAACATAGTATAAAATTTTTGCTTCAAATTACTACATTCAAGTTTTTATTATTATATAATTTTATGTAGGCAATATAGGATTAAAAACTTGATTTCGTAGTAATAATTTTAGCTTAGCTCAAATAATTTATGGCTACGTCATTGTATAACAACATTTATGCATGTTTGTTCAATTAATTAAGCTACTAAATTATAATAATTATTTACCTGATTTTCTGCAAGACCCATCTGAATAATCCCGTTTGTGTTGTGGACCTCATGGTAGGGGTTCTTCTCATACTCTTGCCAGCCTAAGAAGTAGGAGGAGTCTTGGCCGTGAGAGTTGAACGTAGCGTTTCTGGATAACATGTGCATTTTGGTGACAAGCTATAACACAAAAGTGTGAATAGGAAGAGATAGCAAAAGAAGAGAGAGAGAGAGAACTTGAGGTTTTTGTTTTGGTTTTGGATTACAAGTTTGAAGTGGGATATTGGATGGTGTTGGAGTGGAGAGGTCTATATATAGCGAAAAAATAATCATTATATTTTAAACATATATAAAGGATTTGTCTAACAAAGGAATGCCACGTCACACTGAGTAACCAAACAATTAAGACAAACAAGGGAACATTTATGCTCTATAACTATGGTGTAGGTTCACCATACACTTAATTATTTGTCATGTACTGTCTTTTCACCTAATTCTAGCTAACTTTTGAAGTAAATGTTACCTTTTCAAATTTGAAAAATATTAACCAAGGTTATGTGAAATGGCACGTGTCAGATGATTAGGTGTATGGTGAGCATACACCAAAGTTTAGAGTGGTGAGCAAAAACAAACATTCATTATTTTTCTTAAAAAAAATGTTAGGGAGATCATGTTTTTAGATCATATTTTGTAAAAGGGAAATTCATCATTCAAAGGGAAGTAGACTACTCAAGAATATCAAATTTCATTTATTTTCTATCAAAATTGAATAAAAGATTTCAAAAATATCTAATAAAATAAAAAGAATAATGTATCGATGAAATGTTGCTTGATCTTCTTTGGGAACTTGAGTAAGGCATAGTTGTGTTTAATAGAATACCCCTCTTTATCTTTATTTGGTGTAACTATTTGAGGTTGACGAGGAAATTTTTACATCCATATTTAACCAAGGAATTCAATCATCATCAACCACATCATGTGATCTACAAAACATGATTCAAATAAATGACATCTCTAGCATCACCCCTTACTTAATATTTGTGATTCATGAATTTTGGTCATGTAAAATCATAAATTTTGATCAAGTAAATATCAAGGATAACACGATAATTCTACGCGCTTTTATATCCACCGTCCAAAGCAAAGACATTGATCAAGCAGGACCTCCACATTCCCAAAACCCAAAAACCAATGAAGTTTAGTGTTTACTAATCTAAGATTAATTAATTAATTTTTGTCACTATTTTCTTGAACTAGGAAGTGTGTTCCACCACCTACAAACTTGAGTGGGGATTACGAGTGTACAAAGAAGCATTAATCAGACTGTAACTGAAAAAACAAAGAAACAAGAATTAAGACTGGGGTCTAATTTTGTTTAGAAAGCCTTGCCGACAGCGAGTATCATAGAAAAAGGCTAGAGTGACCCACAAGGTCCTTGAAAATTTCGACCTACGACTGTGCCCCCTGGTCCATATGCTTCTTGACTCTAGTAGCCATAACTAATTTTGTCGGCCATTTTTCTCCTCTATTTTTCTTTTTATTTTATTTTATTTTATTTTAACCTTTTAGTTCGTTCGTACAAGTTCTTGTGTCTGATAAGTCCATTACGCTAATAGCCAAACAATGTTTTGATTTGAGTCATACTCGAAAAATTCGGTAGGAACATAAAGGGCATCTCTCTTTTTTCTTCATTTAACATCATCTGACACACCCCGACCCAGAAAGTCCACTTGGACCCTGAATCGAGTTGTGCTGGCCGACACCTGGAAGGTGACGAAGCCATAAAATGTGATAGAGTGTAGAAAAAGTGAATAAATTTGAATCTAAAAGTGTCAAAGTACCAGAGTGCGCTATGAGTGGGAGCGAACCCATATCACACGCGATGTCAGAGCATAGGTAAGGTACAGTAGTGCGGGTAAGAATCATACCCTCAGAATTATCCATCAATACTAAGATTCGCCACAGATTCTTGTCGATACAAACTCAGCAGCTAAAACCTGGAGGGCACCAAACAGAAGGTGTGAGTAAGCAATAAAACCAAACTTCCCAAAGTTATTACCTCTCTAAAAGTAATGCCCCTAATTGTAAAACCCGTATCGTTTTCCATAAGACAGTACAACATATATACATATATCCAAACCATACTCAGAAATGACCAAAACCACGGTTTGCCATCAACTCCACCATACATTAATAAGTAGGCCAAATGAACTAAATCAATACAAAGTGATATATCAGTCAGAGTCATCTCAAATGACGTGTACAACTTATCCATATCTCATCAATCATGGCTAGCATATAAGTCGGAATCACCTATAGTGACCTGTACGACTTATTCATATCTCATCAATCCTGGCTAGCATATAAGTCGGAGTCACCTATAGTGACCTGTACGACTTATCCATATCTCATCAATCATGGCTAGCATATAAGTCGGAGTCACCTATAGTGACCTGTACGACTTATCCATATCTCATCAATCCTGGCTAGCCAATAGCTCAATAAGTATACCTGCACACGAGTCGGAACCACCTAAAGTGGTCTGTACGACAAGACTGGGTGTAAATAAATACGCTCAAGTGCTACGATCACGTGAAGACTGGGCGAATAATCGCGGGTCACCTACGAGTCGAAACCACCTAAAGTGGTCTGTACGACAGGACTGTGCACCTACCTTGAATCCAAGGTGAGCGTAAGGTGCGGGAGGTGAACATCACGTGAAGGACTGTGCCCTGGCCACGGGCGGGAGCACTAACACCGGGGTGCAGGTTTATGAGCTATACTATGTCTCAACACAATCGTACTCACTACCATCACTAACATCAACATATACTCACCTGAAGCTTACCTGGGTGTCTTGCGTCCACCTTTGCACTTGAAAGCATTCCCAATAATTATATGCAAGTAGTATACATATGGATATACCATGATGCAATCTAAAACTCAACCATGTTGTAGCATTTTCAATTATAAACAATACGGTGTGAAATGTACAATCAATAACGCTCTACTCCCGAACTACTTATTTTCAGGGATAATTATCCATAATAACCCAATTAACACTAATTAACTAACTAATTCACAAAACTAAAACTTGTCTTTATCAATTTCCTTCGCATTACTCAATTTCCCAAATAAGGCTTTTGTCTCAAACATTTTATGGCTGCATCTAACCTCTCGTTAGACTGCCTACGTACCCTAGACAGGGATCAAGCCATTCGTAGTTCATATTGGTACTTCAAGCATTCACAATAATTATATATGAAAGTAACATGCCTAATCAATTTAAAAGTGTCGATAGAACTCTCAACAATATGTACGATAAAAAGGAAAATATGCACTCACCTGGAGTCCACGCTATGATTCTCTAGCGCACGCATCGAGGCGTACTGAATGATTGGCCCCTGCTACGAAGTCCAAAAGTGGACGGAAGATGGTCAATTTTGCCCACGAAGCCGGCTGGTGCCTAAAACTTCCCGACATCGATTCGTCGTCTACGGTGGTCCAACGGGGTCAAGGTTGGTTGGGTTTTGCTCCTGGGATGATGGGCTACAAAGCCCAAGTGGTGGCATCGGCCATTGCTTTGCCGATTTGCCGGAAAATCGAGAAAGGTGGCCGGAGCACCATTGATTTTCGTCAACTTTCGTGGCCTCAAACCGCCTCATTCCATGTTAATCAAGGTGGTTCTTGGGTGGGTTTTGTAGAGGGGAATGAGAGCTTCAAGATGGTGGTGGTGGTATCGAAAAACTCCACCGGAGTTGGCCGGAATCAGCCTTGGAAAATGGATGGTCATGCATGTCGGGTCACGGTTTTGGGGGAGCTTTCCCATTTTTTTTTTTTTTTTTTTTCTTTTCTTCCTTCTTTTTGATTGGCTGCCAACTTTACTTCTTCTTTCCTCCCTCCATTTTCTGATTGGGTTTCCCCCACAAAGTGGGGATTTAATTTAAATAAACATTAAACCTTGAATAACCAATTTCGAACGTCCGTAACTATACCGTTATAATCCGGACTCGCAAACGGCTTTCGCCTCTGCGTTCACATCCACGAGTATTATGAGAATATGTTAAAAGAATAAGTCATACGTCTCTCTAGACGATGCTCAACATAAGTCAAAGCCCTTGCCTCTAGGGCAATTTAGTAAATTCACGCTTTTAAAATAAAATAAAAACGTAAAATTTGGAACGGGTTGTCACAATCTACCCACCTTAAGAAAATGTCGTCCTCGAAATTTAAAATCATCAGTCCAAAGTAGAATACTCAAAATTAAAGAGATATATGTATGTAAATACATACACGAGGAAGACACAAAGTGATAACGACTACATAAAAGAGGATGACATTCCGTCATGATCGGAGTGTAGTGACTCTTCTTTCATGCCTCCAAATTCCTACTATCCTCCCATAAACGTGTTCAAAGCATAACGCACTTCGAAATTAAGTATGTAATAGTTTTGGATCAAGCCCAAACAACAATTAACGAATTAAATAAGTAAGCACAAATATTAACGTAGAATAATCTACTCGTTTACTTGCTTAACAACCCAACGAATAAGTTATTAATATTACGGTCTGCACCCCGCAAAACTGACAATTCACTGTTGTTTTGATAAGCAAGTAACAATTCCCGATGGTGCAATATTACCATCTTGCCTCTCAATGGGAAATACACATACCAGCCTCCATCGTACTCATTCACTACCTTCTGAGGCAACATCGTCAATAACATAAATTTTCTACATCACAATCTAAATCAAATATTTGTTCGCAATAATCTGCTGTAAATCACAAGCTGCACATACAATATTTGTATTATATTTCGAAAGATACCATACTCCTAAACAGGAATGTAACCGTAGTTACCCATAATTCTAACAAAAGTATACGTCTATTAAATATGCACTGTGCGTAAAATCTTCATACATCAACTCCAATGATACCATAGTTAACCCGAAATTGTAACTGTGGTTACAAGTGACTAGAATGGAAATAAGGATATACTGCAACCATGCTACTGGTGGGACAAACAAGATGCAACTCGTCCACAAAGGTCTAAGTAACTCATTTCAAACTAATCGTTAATCTAGGAGTAGAAATGTAATACTGAACAACTTCTAATACTCAAAACCTTTATAACGACTTCCAAAGGCTTGGAAGTGAAACATGTAACACGATGAAATATAAATACACCAAGATGATAATCTTGTCAGGTTTCTGTTTGTTGAATTTGTATAGAAGTCTAGGAGTAGTTTTCTCAAAAAGTCATCGTCATCTGGACGCAATTAGAAAATTGTAGTTGCCCAAGGAAATTTGAACTCTATATCCTCAATATCCCCACAACATTAATCAAAAGTAAGGTGCATCTAATGTGAGGATTCATTTAAAAACACATCAACGGGAGCCTCGATTTTATCTCTTCCCTACTTCCACATTTGGTCACGTCACAAAGAGAACTTCTAGATCACATCACCCGAAGAGATTGACTACATCCCACTTCTATCTTAGTGGTCTTCACAAGTGTCTTGTTGTTGAAATTTCAACGCCTATTTTAAGGAAATAACTATTGCCAATACTTCAATTTTTAGGGCAAGAAGAATATCGTTTTCTACTTAAGTAAACAACCACCAATTGGAACATCATATAAGCGTATCATTGGTTTAGCATCACGATTAATGAATATCACATTCTTTACATATACAACATATCTCGAACTGAGCATATAAAAAGATACTTCCTAACTCCATTCATACAAAATGATTAAAATCATTTGAACCATTTCTTGATAGATTAAAGGTAACTCTACATCAATACTCATATTTCCCAACTAAATAGAATAGGACATGCTGGAAGTGTGCGAGAGTAGATACACGATAGTGCACTCATAGATGCTAATTTAATTCTACTATTGCCTCTGACAGAACTTAGCTTGTTCCAAAAAGTAAATGTAATAAAAAGTTCTAAGATCAATGAAGATTTGGACACACTTTTCTACATAAAAGTCCCAAACAATATTCCAATGAAATTAGAAATTGTTAATTCTAGGTCATAAGTATGATGGTTCATCTTTAGCTGTTCTACCACCGAGAAACATAAGCGTTAACCTACTAAGAAAGGCTGAATCTGAATTGACTTGTCACATCAATCAACAATCACTATGCATCATCAAAATCTCCACCGAGAAGTGTCATCTAGCCTTCGAAATAAGGTGATGATTGTTGGCTTTAGGTCAATGAATAAGATGGTTCGTTTCAAACGGTTCTAATCGTGAAAAATAAAAGCAATACTCAGTCATGTTACCATACCAACTTAACAATGTGGTGGTATCCGCGGTAAGATTTTTGGGATATGACACCAAAAGTATACGTCCTCGAATTTACAGTACTACTAACCAACACTACGACACGAACTAAAAGGTCTTCACAGTTTCCTCGACACTCATAACAATCTAACAGTGAGATATCATCCCGCATTTCGATTCTAATGTCTACTTATGGAAGTGATCGAGAGGTGGTTAGTCAAAGGGTTTTCGTTTGCCTAGATAAGTGATAGGGTAAAAACAACAATCATGAGTTTACCGTCCTATTGCAAAGCTTATTCCTAAGCTTCCACGATCCTAATTTATTCGGCTCTAGCGAAGTAGTTCATTGATCCTAGGAGGATTTGATGATTGCTTTTTGGATTTCTACAACTCCCAGGATATGACAACTTACATTCGCAAGCCTATTCTCACCCATTTAATGAGTACAACTATAAAAGCAAAAATCTGGGAATAGCGTTGATTGAAAAATCTCAATGCTAGAAAAAGACCTTACTTAAGATCTACTTTCAAAAAAACTTCATCGACAGTTGATCTTCCTACTAAAGATCCAACATGAACACAAGTATGCTTGAAGATATTAGTGCTAATAGGGACCAAACAAATAATTATCCCTCAAATGATCTTCCGCAAAATGTTACTAAGAAATCAAGACTAACTAAGATTTCCAATCTCTAAATGATCAATACTAACGGAGGTAGGACAATGATAGAATTATTTGGTAATATCTCTGGTGATACATGATTATCAAAACATTTACTTAGGCCATCAACTTGCCTCACTTTTATACCTTTCCTCCACAAGGAAAATCTTCGTTTCAATTCTAAGGACAACCGCCAAAATGATTTTATAAAATGTCGTCAAGACCACAAAATTGTCCAAAACTGAAGAAAAGTTAACATATTTTTCCATATTCGACGAGGTGGCATCATTCGAACGTCAAACACAAAAACCAAGAGTGCTCACATCACGCGTGTGATGAACACAATACTGCCCAACATATGCTCTGATACCAGACTGACACACCCCGACCCAGAAAGTCCACTTGGACCCTGAATCGAGCTGTGCTGGCCGACACCTGGAAGGTGACGAAGCCATAAAATGTGATAGAGTGTAGAAAAAGTGAATAAATTTGAATCTAAAAGTGTCAAAGTACCAGAGTGCGCTATGAGTGGGAGCGAACCCATATCACACGCGATGTCAGAGCATAGGTAAGGTACAGTAGTGCGGGTAAGAATCATACCCTCAGAATTATCCATCAATACTAAGATTCGCCACAGATTCTTGTCGATACAAACTCAGCAGCTAAAACCTGGAGGGCACCAAACAGAAGGTGTGAGTAAGCAATAAAACCAAACTTCCCAAAGTTATTACCTCTCTAAAAGTAATGCCCCTAATTGTAAAACACGTATCGTTTTCCATAAGACAGTACAACATATATACATATATCCAAACCATACTCAGAAATGACCAAAACCACGGTTTGCCATCAACTCCACCATACATTAATAAGTAGGCCAAATGAACTAAATCAATACAAAGTGATATATCAGTCAGAGTCATCTAAAATGACGTGTACAACTTATCCATATCTCATCAATCATGGCTAGCATATAAGTCGGAATTACCTATAGTGACCTGTACGACTTATTCATATCTCATCAATCCTGGCTAGCATATAAGTCGGAGTCACCTATAGTGACCTGTACGACTTATCCATATCTCATCAATCCTGGCTAGCATATAAGTCGGAGTCACCTATAGTGACCTGTACGACTTATCCATATCTCATCAATCATGGCTAGCATATAAGTCGGAGTCACCTATAGTGACCTGTACGACTTATCCATATCTCATCAATCCTGGCTAGCCAATAGCTCAATAAGTATACCTGCACACGAGTCGGAACCACCTAAAGTGGTCTGTACGACAAGACTGGGTGTAAATAAATACGCTCAAGTGCTACGATCACGTGAAAACTGGGCGAATAATCGTGGGTCACCTACGAGTCGGAACCACCTAAAGTGGTCTGTACGACAGGACTGTGCACCTACCTTGAATCCAAGGTGAGCGTAAGGTGCGGGAGGTGAACATCACGTGAAGGACTGTGCCCTGGCCACGGGCGGGAGCACTAACACCGGGGTGCAGGTTTATGAGCTATACTATGTCTCAACACAATCGTACTCACTACCATCACTAACATCAACATATACTCACCTGAAGCTTACCTGGGTGTCTTGCGTCCACCTTTGCACTTGAAAGCATTCCCAATAATTATATGCAAGTAGTATACATATGGATATACCATGATGCAATCTAAAACTCAACCATGTTGTAGCATTTTCAATTATAAACAATACGGTGTGAAATGTACAATCAATAACGCTCTACTCCCGAACTACTTATTTTCAGGGATAATTATCCATAATAACCCAATTAACACTAATTAACTAACTAATTCACAAAACTAAAACTTGTCTTTATCAATTTCCTTCGCATTACTCAATTTCCCAAATAAGGCTTTTGTCTCAAACATTTTATGGCTGCATCTAACTTCTCGTTAGACTGCCTACGTACCCTAGACAGGGATCAAGCCGTTCGTAGTTCATATTGGTACTTCAAGCATTCACAATAATTATATATGAAAGTAACATGCCTAATCAATTTAAAAGTGTCGATAGAACTCTCAACAATATGTACGATAAAAAGGAAAATATGCACTCACCTGGAGTCCACGCTATGATTCTCTAGCGCACGCATCGAGGCGTACTGAATGATTGGCCCCTGCTACGAAGTCCAAAAGTGGACGGAAGATGGTCAATTTTGCCCACGAAGCCGGCTGGTGCCTAAAACTTCCCGACATCGATTCGTCGTCTACGGTGGTCCAACGGGGTCAAGGTTGGTTGGGTTTTGCTCCTGGGATGATGGGCTACAAAGCCCAAGTGGTGGCATCGGCCATTGCTTTGCCGATTTGCCGGAAAATCGAGAAGGGTGGCCGGAGCACCATTGATTTTCGTCAATTTTCGTGGCCTCAAACCGCCTCATACCATGTTAATCAAGGTGGTTCTTGGGTGGGTTTTGTAGAGGGGAATGAGAGCTTCAAGATGGTGGTGGTGGTATCGAAAAACTCCACCGGAGTTGGCCGGAATCGGCCTTGGAAAATGGATGGTCATGCATGTCGGGTCACGGTTTTGGGGGAGCTTTCCCATTTTTTTTTTTTTTTTCTTTTCTTCCTTCTTTTTGATTGGCTGCCAACTTTACTTCTTCTTTCCTCCCTCCATTTTCTGATTGGGTTTCCCCCACAAAGTGGGGATTTAATTTAAATAAACATTAAACCTTGAATAACCAATTTCGAACGTCCGTAACTATACCGTTATAATCCGGACTCGCAAACGGCTTTCGCCTCTGCGTTCACATCCACGAGTATTATGAGAATATGTTAAAAGAATAAGTCATACGTCTCTCTAGACGATGCTCAACATAAGTCAAAGCCCTTGCCTCTAGGGCAATTTAGTAAATTCACGCTTTTAAAATAAAATAAAAACGTAAAATTTGGAACGGGTTGTCACATCATCACTCTAATGTCCTTTATAATTAGGTATACAAACAGGGAAAACACTAGAATCATTTGTTATAAACCTTGTTTTGTTTTCCCTTCCATCTAGAGGAGAAATTGGATTTGCCATGAGACTAATAACTATTAATTAGGGAGTCTAAAAATTGCTCTTGAGGTTAAGTTAATTTTTGTTAAGATTCCATGAAATTATATGCACTATATATATATATATATATATATATATATATATATATATGTTTCAAAAGATTTAATATAAGATTATTTAAGAATAATCAAAACGGGTACTTAAAACCAGAGATACCGATTACTGATAAACTTTTGCAAAAATAAAAATACATTAAACAAAAACAAATATGTACCAATTAAACAACTAATTTCCATCACCCAACTCATAATTATATAGAATTATAATAACAAAAAGAAACAGATACTATATCTAGAAGCCAAATTCGTTATTTTGGGGTCCATTTTTTGTTTTTCAAAATCAAATAGTTTAATGAAGGATAATACTTGTGTTCCTCTTTGGGGGAATGAGCTCATTTCCCCACATGTGAATAAAGTATCTTCATTACAGAAATTTCATAATCGGAACCACTGAATTTTTTATTCTTCATCTGAAGATCATCCCTACAAAAAATCATTCAAATCGGAGTTCGTGTAATCATCCAAATGTACTAATAAATGGAGGGTTCATCATGAATATATTATTTGGTACCTACACTGTTAATTTATTTGATAAAGTCAGATAACTAAATGAACTCCGGTTCAAATTATTTTTTATAGGATGATCTTTAAATGAATCTTAAAGAATTGAAAGGTTCTGATTGTAAATTTTTTACAGTAAAGATACGTTATTTGCAAATGGAGGAATGAGTTTATCCTCAAAGCAGGAATGCAAGCATTATATATTAACAACATGATCTGTTGATTATAAATGATTTTATTACCAAATACCTTAAATGGTTTTCCTTTCTGTTATTCCAACTAACTTAGTATATGTTTGCATAAAAAATAAAAAATAAAAACTAAATATTATTGCCAAAATCTAAACCGTCTTTCAAATCCTTTCATCCAATGAATATTTTAATTTTTTTCTCCTAATACATGGCCCATTGGTAAGTTGAGCAGCAAATCGTGATTGAACAACCGAAAATTGATCAATTTTTTTTAATTCATGAGTCGGGGCATCCTAATTGGACTGCCGAACTTGAGCAGCAAATCTTTGGTATTCGTTTTTTCATGATAATGTCTTGCCTTGCCATTTGGACGGCGGTGACTCGACGTTTGCTATTCAAACTTTGCAATGCACTGATGAAGGTATAACATAAAAAGTACCAAATATCACTTAATATTACGGTCTAATTGTATTTCTCTTAACTTGTAAGTGAGAGATTTTAGATTCAATTTTCGCAGAAACGAATTTGAACCATATTATTATTAGCTTATTATGAGGCTTAACTTATTCCCCACTCTCTTAATGTAGATTATAATATTGTTTATTAAAAGAAAGTAACAAACAAATGTAAATAAATATAATTAATTAGGCTGAAAATATGCTAGTGATGGTTTGATTAGGATGTTATTAAAGCAAACAACAATTATTATTCATAACAACTTCTAACCCATAGTCCGCCCTTTGTTTCTGCTACCTGGTTTCTAAGCCTTCCCATTGTAATTCACATAGATTATTAGTCCCTACTCCCTATAGTTGCCGCTTTTCAGGAAAGATATAAATTGAGTTAAAAAAAACTTCACACATGAAGTCACCATTAACAAATGCATTTATGGGTTTAAAAAGTGATTAACAGACAGTTGTTCGTTGTTTTTCCATTTGTATTTGATGGAAGCAATTAATTAGTTATAAGGCAGAGTAAGGCGATGGTGATGGTGATGGTGATGGTGATGGGTCGTTTCACTCACTGCTAGCTCCCAGATTTCCTTCGCTGTTTTTGGCATATATTTTATTTGCTTGTTAGGTTTTGACACCTCACTGCGGTATATAGCTGCATTGATCCTCTCTGGCTTAGAGGTCTTGCTATTGGAAGAGTAGGTGGGTCTGTCAGTATCAAAGAAATTAGCAACTATGAAGTAACCCTAGTATTGACTATACTATATGTATATATAGTTTGAACAAAAATAAAGATAAAAATAAAAATAAAATAAACAAAAAAAAAAATTGGATCTATATATACAGATTCTTTAACAAAAAGGATCCTATTTTTTTTAAAAAAAAAAAAAAAAAAATAGGAACACCCTCTTAACCGTTAGATTTGGTTTTAATGAAATTGTGTGGTTGAGATTGTGCGGCCTATGATTTAATCTCAACCACATAATTTCATTAAAGTCAATTCAACGATCAAGAGGGTGTTCCCATTTTTTAAAAAAATAATGGGGATTCCTCTTGTTAAAGGATCCGTCTATATATGTGTGTGTGTGTGTGTGTGAAGATCTAGTTGATAATCTGAAACCAACGTTTCACAGCCCTAAGAGCATTTGCAGTCTTGGATGTATATACGTATGTACAGCATATAAATTTCGTTTTTGCGGGAAGCAAGTTTAAGGGATGAAAAATAACCATTTAGATCGAAAGGTGTAAAAAGCGATTTACAATTTACATTTTTTATATAAATTTAAATTTACATCTCATCAATTAGACCAAAAATCATATTTACGTCTCTTGAAAAAATAAATGAAATAATATATTTTTAACTTCTCAAATTTTGCATATTTTCATTGGAAATTTTCTAAGATTCACAAAACTGGGGAAGATCTAGTTGGAGAAATATGCTATAATTAGATTAGAATAAGGATACACTCCCTTTCACCGTAGAGAAAGCATAAAAAACCGTTTCAATCACGTGAAGAACTGTAGACTTTGATTCTTATATATAAAATATATTGTGTGATCCATTTCAGATTTTGCTTTAGTAAACCCCAAATGTAAATATATTGTTATTCTTTATTTGAAGGTCATTCTTGTTAAAAAAAAAAAAAAAAAAAAAAAAAAAAAAAAGGTCACATTTAAACTATTAAACCATTTAGTCGTTCTTGTAGAAAAAAAGTTAAATTTGAAACTATATTTTAAACCATTTAGTTATAGCAAAAAAAAAAAAAAAAAAAAACTAACATGATTATCAAGAAAACCAACAACTGTTAAATTGAGAGGTTCGAATTTGATGAGAAATTTTTTCAATATCTTTAAGAGACCAAAAAATTGCTAAAAGACAGTCGGGGAACTAGAAAGTACATTGCAGCGTGGGCATAAAGGGAATCCGCCGGATCAACTTATCTGAGGAACCCTTATAAGATCATCAAATAATTCAGGTCCTTTTAATGAAAGAGCTATTCACACTCCTCCATGCATTCACCTTTCACAGACGACGAATATCCAGGGAAACAGGATGTGAAGATTTGACAAGCTACCTCAGTCTTTCACTCAAAGCTCCATTTTTTTTTTTTTTTTTAAAACAAAGTTGAAATTTTACATTTCTTAACAAACTTTGTCGGATTCTAATATCAATGTGGTGAGATTTATCATTTTTTTTCATTAGAGTCTAATGTAATTAATGCTCTGAAATTGAATGTAATCAATTATCCTTGCATTATATACTTATAGTCCAGGTTAATTAAGATATTTATCCATGCATTTAAAACCATAACTGAAGTCCGGCCGGTCTCTCATTTGGCTAGAATGATCTGATTGATGCAAATATATGTGACAACTAGGGTTGGGCCACTTTGCTGGATTTAAGTATGGTTATGGGACGACAAGTAAGACACGATTAGATCCTTCGATTCCCAAAATCAACTATTACTGTTTTAAACAACCAAATCAATTCATGCTATTCTCGTATTAGCCATAGCTAGCTGAACACAGATAGAATAAGATGAAGAGGGAATTAGTTAAAGAATGATAGGAGCCACGTGGTTTGTAGTGGAGAGGGGGTTATTAGGGCATGTGAAATCCTCGTTTAAGTGCCCCCCACCACACCCAGCGAGCTATATATAAGCTAAAAATACATTAACAGTTGGGGGACAGTGAGAGGCCTGGTCCATGTTGACAACTAACATGATGCTCACGTTAGACCATTCCCAGGAGACATTGCCATGGACCATTTGCCCCCTTTTCTTCAATTACGTAGGTCCCTTTGTTAACCAAGCTTGATCATATGCAGAAGAAGAAGAACATAGCAGACTTAGAGAGAGAGAGAGAGAGAGAGAGAGAGAGAGAAAGAGAATTCTTAGAGAAGAAGTAATCTATTTGTTTTGATTATTTTCCTTAACTGTTTACATATACAACTAATGTTGCTTACAATATAAGCTAACTGTTTAACAAACTACTAAATGCTTGTCTAATCTTATGACACTTGTCAAGAGTATAGCCCTTAGATTGGTTACTCCTTACACCCTTAATTATTCATAATTTCGTAGTTCTTATATTAACTTGGGATACTCTTCTTCTCCTAGAATCTAAGGTTCAAAAAATTGTGGTCATTTACTGTTCGATATTAATCAAATCATAGAGCAGAAAGTGCGACAAAAAAGTTAAATGGTCACCTAACTACCATTGAATTAAGAGCAAACGGTGGGTGAACAGAATATGTCTGTGTGTTGATTTGTTACGTTCTAATCCATTTTTACATTTGCTTGTATATATCATCCATTTTATTATATGTTATAGTTTTATAATATTAACCATTTGAAGGTCAACGAAAGCAACGCATACCTGCCATGTGACTACACGAAGCAGAATGTACGTAATTCAACCCTAATGCGTAATGCGTACTTTGACACCAAAAAAATAAAAAAAAATAAAAAAACACCCTAGAGATGGCCAAACTGAATAGCCCAAGTCTTCTCCACAAATCAGAAAAGGAAAGAAAAAAAAGTGATCGAAGTTTTCTTGCTCTTGGGACCATCGACTTTAGCCAAAGTCATCAGCAATTGAAGGAGATGAACTGTTCTCAAAATTCAACTCGTTTTGATGTTAGATGCGTTGAGTGTAACCGCTTCAAAAGCACAACTTATCCGTTCATTGGCGCTCATAGTTGGGAAGTAAGGAATTGTTTTTAGGAGAAAAATTTATATGGATTATATTCACTGTCACTATAGCATTCTAGCTAGTTTAACAACGTAATGCCATGTAGAAAGAAAGTTACGTATGACATAATATTAGTGACTCAAGTTGTCATGGTGTGGCATTGAAACATATTCCATATAAGTTCTTGTTTATTGGGGTTCAGTTAATATATGAAATATTAATTTTTACTACTCATAATTTTTTTTTTTTTGGGTCAAAAGACAGATTTTATTAGAATCTAATTAGAATGTTTATATCGTCCGCTAAGATATTGAAAAGAAAATCACAATCAATAGAGTCCCATGTATGACAACCATCATACTTGTCAAATATAGAATTTATTAGATTCTAAGTCTGAGTTGTACTTCTCGATATGTGAATTCTGATAAGCACAACTCAGAACTCAGAATGGTTAATTAGTGCGTGCGTGTTATTGTGTACGGATGACTTTGCCGGCAAATTTGAGTTAATTAGATTCAAGTAATTAAGGCTGACTATTTCCGTTTTGACCATTGATTGCTACTTATCTAATTGGGTATGCATGACCGGAGCTAGTCAAATTAATCATCTGCTGTTGGTATAATCTAAATGTTGATCTTATCCCCATAAAATGTTGATTCAACTTATTGAGAAATTCAGGGAATCAAGGAAAAATATTTTCGGCTGCGAGAGGAGATCAAATTCACTTACACACATTCATGAATTAATAGTCCTCTTCATATATCTCAGTTACAACGTTAACGTATATATATGGTTAGCTAATTATCTCAGTTACAGGAGATCATATTCACAGTCATGAATCAGCTTCGTGTATATCTCAATAAAACCATACATAAATAGTTAGCTAATTATGTCAATCGAGTTAAATTTAAGATATACATATATATATATATATATGTGTATATATTTATGGATCTATCTCCTCCCATGCATGGCATGGACGTACGTACGTGTTCATACTCTTACCTTGCATGTGCATGCAATGTGATATACAGATATAATGGCGACAAGACAATTAATTATATGGTATGTGTGTCGCTACCCATTTTCATGCATGGTTCTCATTCTCTTCACCTGCATATAACCTGTATACGGTAGAACCTCAACTTGCTGTAAGGTTTTCAAGGGAATGTGAGTTATAATAAAACTATGATATCGAATATGTTATGAGAACTAGTTGGACTTATATTAATAACGGACTTACAAGTATTTTAATCATGATAAAATACATAAGAGGAAAATTATTAGAATTAAAGATAATGGAATAAGAGTTGGTTACAAACTCTTGAAACTACAAACACAATTGCTACCACGATAGGAGAAGTAGTTGTGATCTCCCGTAAACAATATAACTGCAGTATGGTCTCTCTTCTCGGACATGAGGTTTATATGCACTAGCCCTATCGAGAGCGAAACCATTATGAGTCCTAGAGAAGAGAAGATCGCTGCAAAAGTTTTGATACAGTAACTTTGCAATCCATTCAAAAGAGTTTGCGTTGGTTGCCTAATCTCATGGCTAATCCTCCAAGTAAGTCTTGCTTCCTGTATTTATATATTAATACTACATGTTGACAACGATATAATATATATAAATGTAGTCTTGTCTAGTGATCTAGTTGATCAAGTTCTACAAGTATCAAAATGCCAACACTGACATATGTTCACAATTACTGAGTGCATTTTGAACTACCGAGTTTTACCATCTTGAGGAGAATCATGTTCAGAGTATATCTCACTTACGTACGTTCCAGAATATACGATGGATTGCTAACTGATATTAGATCCTATGCTCTAAGATACAATAACCACATAGATTTCCACGTCATCAGGTATAAATAAATTAAAGGGTGACAATAGTTGTCAATTTTCCCTAATAGTTATAGGGAGGTTT
Source organism: Pyrus communis (assembly GCF_041283825.1). Taxonomy (NCBI): domain Eukaryota; kingdom Viridiplantae; phylum Streptophyta; class Magnoliopsida; order Rosales; family Rosaceae; genus Pyrus; species Pyrus communis. The sequence goes on from NC_142566.1 coordinate 16,767,382, forward strand.
GAAAGTAAAATAGAAAATGACCTGCACACTGATTTTCTTTTTCTCTTTCTCCGCACCCTGTTTATTCATATTCTTTGTTTTTTTTTTTTTTTTTTTTTTAATTTATTTATTCAATTTAAAGACTATATAAGGATGTACAAATGGACTAATATAAAGCGTGTGCCAAAATTATTTTTCAATTAGAGATGTGTGAATCATTTTAACGTTTTACTCGGATTAAAGGGATATACAAAACAAAAAAGGATTACGTGAAAGCAAAGAAGAAAGAATTAAAAAAAATAAAGGAATCAATTACGCCTCATTTAATATAGAAAAACAGGACTGAAATTAATATCCTACCTTTAAGTTGGCCATAATTTTTCATTTCTTTCAGAAAAATTTGTAACTGTACAATTGCTATTGATTTTGGGCACGCTTTTTTGTGCCTACTGAGGCCAATAGCCACCAGTTCTCTTTCATTTCTTTTACATACCTTAAAACTAGTGGTTTTTTCATTCCAATACAATCCTCTATGCCAAACAAGACGTTGTGTTTTTCTAAATCCAGTATACACTTTTGCCACTTTGAAGGTGTGTGAACATTAGAGTTAGGGTATTAACAAAAACTTTCAGAGTTATATGACTTTAATGCTAAGATATTTAGCTCACACATTAGGACTGTCATGAGTGTGGGATAGAATTATGATTCCCTAGTTGACATAATATTGGTCATCTTAGCTAAACAATAACAAAACTAGATAATAGTATTTTTATTAATATCAATCATGATGTATATGTATTCCTCTATGTCAATGTTGACTTATTTATCATAACTGACATGTCAATATATGGATTTCAACTAATTGTGACCCAGAAAGCAACCTATATATACACGGTTGACAAAAACAAATTAATCAGTAAGCATAGCTGGTATCATCCTTCATCCTCCTTGCTATATTATTAATTCACTCAAATCAAGTTATTCGAAGCGACACCCCCACTAGCAATAGCCTACATCTAACAAGAAGCAATTTATGATTTATGAACGCAGGACCACTTCATTTATGCTATATAGTCTCAGTCGTTCATGGTTCTTTCAGACCAGGTCAAGTTTTGTCTTGATAATTATTGGCCAAGTGGGTCACTGAAGGTAGCAGTCAAGCATGGAGTGTGCCTCAATTCTACATCAAAATGTCAAGTTTCATGAACAAGTTTTTTGTAATTATTTGCTATATAGCAGCAGAAATCCAAAGCATCCAAATAACCAGTAATCCCAGCGGCCCAGCCGAGTAATGCATGAGTTTTCTCCTTATTGCCTTTCAGATGGGGACTCTTCCAGCCAAGCTTTGAGAGTGAGAGTTGCTTACTTTGTTTTTTCCATTACGTCAATGTTTTGATAGCTGGCTAGCTAGATCGTACGTGTATATCCGCTCTTGTAATTTCTCTGACTTTGAAACAGGACTATTGCACGTTCTCCTCTTATGTAGATGAAGTACTGAATTAAAATTCGTGAACCAAAATTGTTGAATAACAAAAAAGAAATTGACATTGTATATCGAGCTATTACTCTCTAATTGGACATGTGTTGAAATAAGTTAATCTCACGCAGATGCTTTGGCTTCATTGAGGCATTTAACGGAGTCGAATCAACCTTTGGAGCCACTGGCTTTTGTCTGCGGTTGTTTCAACTTTTTGATACAACGATAATTTATATGGAAAGAGTGAGAAGTTTAGACTAAGACACACAATAATGGGTCAATCACAAGAATGTGATGTTGAACTAGCGTTGAACTGAAGAACTTTCAAGTGGAAGTGGAGAAGATAGCCACTAGAACATAGCGCTAGTGGCCTCTGTTTTCAGGTTTAATTTTGATCGTTTTGGAGATGTTGGTGCCCTAAGTTTATCTCGTAAGTTTCTCCTTCTAGAAAAGAGAGTTAAAAATAAATAAAAAATAAAAAAATAAAAAAATAAAAAAAAAGCCTTTGGGCTAATGATGATATGCTTGAAGTCCCCTTAATATACACTCTGGATTGCTGACGGGGGGACACTAGTATATGTTGTCTAGACTAGTAACCCTGAAATATATTCACAGGATAAGATCCCATAGACAACACTGGACCTCCATAATAATAAGTTTCCATTTCCTGCTCCTCAGGTGGTATGTTGAGGACGGTTGTTCCAGTTGGGAACTTGAAAGATGTTAACACTGATAACAAGATTCAATTTTCTTTGATATTCACCCATTCAATTTTCTGTACAAAGTAAAACTAAGGGGATATATTGAAACATCAAATTTGTTTAGCAACTAGATATCCAAGGCCCCCTATCATTTAAATCAAAATTAAACCATGCTATTGTCTTGCCATGAATATCATCATCTTGTATCTGCAAGAGATTAGAAACCTCAAGTGCTCGTATCGTAAAATGTTAAGGCCCGTTTGATAACCATTAGCATGCGATCACGTAGGCCCATTTGATGAGTTTTAGCACGCAATCATGTTGGTGTAAAGTAAAATGAAACATAAAGCACAAAAAACAAGGTTGATGGTGTTGGAAGTTTTTGAGTGGAAATTTCCTTTCATCTCATTTGTCCCACATTAGTCAAGTTGAGAAGTTTTACACACTTTATAACATCTTGTCCATCATACAAAGTGATTGGAAAGATGGACTATTTGGAGCAAATTTGGGCTTGAACCTTGGGTTTAGGCTTTGGGGAGTATTATGATTAATATATATTTAATTATCAAAAGATGGGCCTTGGGGTGTTATAATTTATATATATATATATAATATATTCAATAATTAATTTTTAAATTAATTTCAGATTTAATTTTAACAGACTCAATAATTAATTAATCTTTTTATATTTTAATAGACTCATCCTTTCAGATAAAATTTGAGAGCGTTTGAGAACGTATGAAAAAGTCTGAGAAAAAAATGAAGCCTCACACCCTTTGCATTGAACAATCGCCTCCCAAAAACATGCATGTTGCGAACATGCATATGATCACTATAAATACATGTATCTGCATATCATTCAAGCCACTAAAAATCATCTACCTTTCCATTCAAAGCATACCAAAAGAACCACAAAGATATTTGCTAGACTAGTTTTTCGATGTTGGAATCTTAACTTAGAAAGTGAAGCAAACGTCTATCGAACTAAAAACACAAAGTAGGAACGAAATCTTGTTTCAAGAACATTGCGGTATGCAAACCTTGATAATTGTTCTTACCTGTTTAAGATTAATTTTGTTTTGCTCATACTCTGCCAAAATATTAAGTTGCATTTGTTGTTTACTAATACATTCAAATTTATTTCTATATATAAAATTTGTCATTGATTGTTGATAAATATCCAACAGATGGTTGATGCTGCAGGGTTTCCATCTTAGTTGGATCTGCTTCTTTTGGATCTTCTTCGAAGTCATTGACAACAACATTTTCAAAACCTTCATCCTTAGACTTGCTCACAATGGTATCATGCATGTATTCCTTCTCCACCAGAAATAAACACTACAGTTGAGGGGTCATGAGGAGGTGCCACTTTCACAGAAACATCAGACTCAAGCACATGTAAAGGCATTTGAAGAGCAACTGGGGAAGTAGACCAAAAAACACAATCAATGAGTTTAGCTAACTCATAGTGCATGACCTTGCTCTTAAGAAACATTTTATGTTCCTGTGTTATGACTTAGCTAAACCAAAGAAGGCTACACATATCTACAAAGCGCAGAAACATAGATCTTCAAAATGAAAGAGGAAATTGTAGTAATGGTCACTCAACTTTAACCCAATTGGAGTAATGGTCCCTCAACTAAAAATCCATAAATATTGGTCCCTTAACTCATCAAAACGTGCAGCCATAGTTCTTTTCGTCAACTCTATTAAAACTTTTGTCAAAACGAATCACGTGCTATGCACGAGAGGTTGAATCAAGGGATAAATATGGAAAACCAGATGAGAAAAATTATAGCAATGGTCCCTCAACTTTAGCCTAATTGAAGAAATAGTCTCTCAACTTTAACCCAATTGGGGTAATGGTCCCTCAACTTTAATCTAATTGTAGTAATGGTCCTTCCGACATGACTTATTTTGACAGAATTATAACTAAGTTGACAAAAATGACCATAACACATTTTGATGAGTTAAAGGACCAATGATCAGGGATTTTTAGTTGAATGACCATTGCTACATGTGTAATTATGTCGTTTGGGATGCCCAAAAGTGAAATCCATTTCATATTTTCTGTAAAATTGCTCTCGCATCTGTACATTTCAAATCCTCCACATAATTCAACCAAAAGCATAAATGTACTTTTAGAATGTGTAGTGCCCTCAATCCTAGAGTCATCTTCTACACCAGCAGGTTCAGATTCAAATCTCTAGAAGTGAAGACACCATGGTTTAAGGCATTGTCAAAAAGTCCACATGTCCATTCAAGCAACCAAACAAGTCCATCTTCCTAATTAGCTCCTACAATGGCTTGATTTTTCTAGCCCTTTCTCTTTATGATGAACATTGGAAGTTTTATATCTTGATCCCTACAAATGGACTTTTCAAGAAGCTCCTTAAACCAGATTTTGGGTCGAAAAGAATTGATGAACTTTATAGTGATTTTGTCTGCAACTAAAGACTACAAGCTTGTTGTATGCGCCGGTTATTGGTATGACGAAGCAAAGAGGGAACCTACCTTGATGTTCTTAACAAAGCCAGTTCTTGGAAGAGAATTCAAGCCAACCTTAATAAAGAACTTGATGTCACAGGTGTTTTGTTAAATGAGGCACTTCATTGGAACTTGGACAACTATATCTATCATTGCTTCCAATTTGACAAAGAAACACCATGAAAATCCGTTTCCTACTTATGAGCACGAAGCCGATAATTCCGTCTGTTTCGCTTGCCACAGACCCTTTTTAGGATGGTAATTGTGTATAAAGTGTGTTAAGAACAATCATGTTGAATTTTGGATCATGAGAGAATATGAAGTGAACCATGTACTAAGTTCTTAAGTTTCTGGCTAATGAATATTTATTTCTCGTCTATATGGAAAGAGCTAGAGTTGTGGGCCACCATGTTGCGGATCTATTGGTAAGACTTGATCAGCGGGTTAAAAGGATACTTGACAACAATATCATTCGCAATGGCTAATATAGTCTCGAGCAAGTAAAATCTGTCGTTAATAAGTTTGATGGGACTTTACTTGATTTTAACGATCAAAAGACTTGATAAGATCTCATGATGCAAATATTCTCGATTGCTCTTGTTATTTATGTTCTTAATCAGAACCATTGATTTTTCCTTAATATTTATTAGTACAATACTTCTTTTTCTTCATATCGGTAATTAGTTTTAGAGTGTTTACTTTATGTTATTTTGTAATAATGCAGTAGCTATCAAAAATGTATCATCCACGTCATTGAGTCACTCCCTGTAAGTTTATGTTCATAGAACAATTTGCTCTTCTAGGTTTTCATTTATGACTGGAAGTGTGACAAACGTCCACATAAGTCAACACACAAAAACTAATTACCCAATGACTAAAAGAGAAATTTGTTATTTGAACATAAACATATCAAAAGAGTGACCCAATAACGTGAATAAAACCATTTCAATAGCTACTGCATCATTACAGAAAATGATAACTATATGTATGACACCAATCCAAGGAATAACAAGAACTAAACACACTAAAACTAATTACCAATTGAAAAATGAAAATATTGTTCTAAAAAAAGATTAAAGAAAACTCAATAGTTCTAATTACGAACATAAATAATGAGAACAAACGAGAATATTTACATTATACCATCATGTTAAGTCGAGATTATATTGGCTAGTGTGAACGATATTGCTTTCAAGTATTCATTCAACCCTCTGATCAAGCCTTACCAACAGATCCGCAATAGCATGGTGGCCCACAACTCTACCTCTTTTCATATAGACAGAACATAAATAAAAATTTGATTGTGTTATCAGTAGCATTAGCCACAAAATTAAAAAACTTAGTCTATGATTCACTCATTCATGTTCTCTCATGACCCAAAATTCAACGTAATCGTTCTTAAAGCCTTATACACACAAGTACCATTCAGAGCTCAAGTGGGGGAAATTGAAAGCATATCAACTTTGCTCTCATAACCAGGAAACATAATTTGATTTTCTCGATTCAACAAAGGTGATGACCCCTTAGCTTGGATCTATAAGGCCGAGCAGTTCTTCACATTCTATAACACTCATAACTCTTAGCATGTATTAACTACCTCATTCTATTTAGAAGGGGAGGTTTTACAATGGTCTCATTAAATGGATTGTGTCTATTCAACTCTATACTGGGATGATATCACTAAGGATTTGTGCAGGGAGTTTGGGGCATTGGAATTTGAAGACAGTGTCGAATCTCTTTGTAAATTGCCAGACAAGTACTCTTAAGGATTTTATCACTCAAATTGCACCGCATTAGTGATTCAGGTCCTAGTTTACTCAAAAGTTGTTTCTTAGAAGGGTTGAGAGAGTTGAAATTTGATGTTAAATTGTTAAAACATGTCATTGTGCATAAGGCAATTGCCATTGCTGTGTAACTTGATGCCAAACACATTGAGCTAAAAACACCTCAACCTAGACCATTTCCAGCCACTAAGCATCCATCTATTAGTACCACTCCTCCCTCCTGCACTGTACCTAGGGCTAGTAACTTGTTACATTATATGGAGCTTCGTGAGTGTGCTTTTTATGGCACCGCTACTAGGCAAACAGTTTAAACTATGAAAGTGGAAGGTATATTGCAAGTTTAACTTGTTACAATTCTTTTAGACTCATGTAGCACTCATAATTTCATTAACACCAAGTTATTGAAGCAATGTGGGCAACAAGCTCAATCTACATAGCCCTTTGAGGTCATGATAGTATATGGGGGGAAAGGTGAAAAGCTCTGGTTACTGCAAATCTATAGGTTTAAATATGGGTGAGTACAATTGATATACTGATCTATATTCATTACCCTTAAATGGTTGTGATATTGTCTTAGGTGTTCAATGGTTATCATCAATGTGTTTAGTGCTCTGGGACTTCTAGCTACTCATTATGATTCACAAAAGGAATCAACATTTTAAGTTGTCCAACAGTCCTCCAAAAGTCCCACTTATTCAAGAAATCTCTCTACAACATCTTGACAAGAAAATCTATAACTCCAATCTAGGTTTATTTTTGTACTGAAGGGAAGATAAAAAATTTGAGACATGTGACCTCAATTCATAGCAATTATAGGAATTGGAACACTTACTGGGAGATTTAAAGATTTTCTTTTTCTTTTTCTTTTTTTGCCCTCTAAGCCACCACCCTCTAGAGCTCATTACCATCATATTCCTTTTAGTGTTTGGAGCTAAACCCTCAAATATAAGGCCTTATCACTATGGGCATTTACAAAAATAGAGATAAATAAGGTTGTCCAAGAATTGTTAAATGCAGGATTCATAAGAGCAAGCCATATTCCTTTCTCCTTTCCAGTCTTACTAGTTAAGAAAAAAGTAGGTACATGGAGAATATGCATTGATTATAGGGAGTTGAATGCTCTCGCTACCAAGGACAAATACCACATTCCTTTGATGGATGATTTGTTGGATGAACGCTATGGTGCAGTTTACTTCTCTAACCTAAACTTAAGGTCTGGTTACATCAAATTCGTATGAAGTAAAAAGACATAAGCAAAACAGCTTTTAGAACTCATGAAGGATCCTGTGAGTTCTTGGTAATGCCTTTTAGGCTTTTTATTGCTCCTGCAACGTTCCAAATTTTGATGAATGACTTGTTTAAGCCTTATCACAAAAGATTTATCCTTGTTTTCTTTGATGATATCTCAATCATACAACAGAATCAACTCCACCTTGAGAAGTCTAAGTGCCTATTTAGTCATAGTAGTGTAGAATGCCTGGGGCACATTGTATCCAAGGATGGTGTTGCTACAAACCATCCAAACTTGAGGCAATTTAGGAGTGGCCTATACTAAGGAATGTCATAGAGTCAAGGGGTTTCTTTGGATTTACAGGATATTATAGGAAGTTTATACCAGGGTACGGTAAAATTTGCAACCTTTCTACAATCTTACCAAGAAAGATGGGTTTTGTTGGACATTGGAAGCCATTGTTTCTTTTGAAAAATTGAAAATATAATGGTATCCTTTCAGGTTTTAGCATTACCATATTTCTCTCATACTTTTGAAATAGAGTGTGATGCTTCTAGCAATGGTATTGGTGCAGTTCTACAACAAAATAGTAAGCCTATTGCATTCTCTAGTCAAGCTTTATGTCCTATGAACCAAGCTTTTTCCACTTATAAGAGGAATTCATTGCAACAGTACATGCAGTAAAAAAATGGCAGAACTATCTCCAAGGTAGGCATTTTGTGATTAAAATTGACCATAATAGCCTCAAATACTTCTTGGGGCAAATAGCTAATACACCCTTCCAACAAAAATGAGTTTTCAAGCTGTTGGGCTTTGATTATAAAATTCAATACAAGAGTAGTGTTAAGAATATTGTAGCACACTCTTTATCTAGAATACCCTGAGACAATCCAAGTTCCTCTTATGAAGTTCACATGTTCTTCTTTAGACTTGGCATCCATATCATATCCATACTTAGGGTGTTAGATAAGCTCAGAAGGTATAACAAGTACGATGATTAGATCACTGCAAAAACCACTAAGGTAATAAATGACATTCACAAAAGAACCTTCTATCCTGCACTTGAGAAATATTTTATTGACAATAGCTTCCTGTGTTATAAGATGATGGTAGTTTTGAGTTATTCTCCTCAATGGAGGTTTACAATCATGGAAGAGCATCACAACACTCCAATTGTAGGTCGTCAAGGAGTGGTTAAGAATTATCAGAAGATAAAATGGGTTTTTATTGGCAAGGAATAAAAAAAGACATTAGAAGTTTGGTAGTTGAACGTAATGTGTGCCAACAAAACAAGGTTGAAATAACCGCCCCTCTTGGATTACTACAACCATTGCCAATTCCACAAAAGGTATGGCCAGACATTATTATGGATTTTATAGTGGGTTTGCCTAATCACAAATAGAGATCATTCATTCTGGTGATTGGTTATTGATAGGTTGCCTAAGTATGCACACTTTATTTCTTTCTCACATCCATATAATGTGCCACTGTTGCCTACTCATTCATTGAAAATGTATTTAAACTTCATGGAATGCCAAGCTCAATTGTCAGTGGCAGATATCCAGTGTTTATAAGTACTTTTTGGAGAGAATTTTTCAAAATTCATGGCTCTCAATTATGTACAAGCTCTGGTTTTCATCCCTAGAATGATGGGCAAACTGAGGTCATGAATACATGCCTTGAAACCTACCTGAGATGTTTTGGAGGTGAACAACCAAGGAAATGAGTGTAGTGGTTACCATGGGTTGAATGGTGTTTTAACACTACTTACCATGCTTCTTTAAAGTGCATTCCATTTAAGTTAGTATATGGTCACCTTTTCTCATTGCTCTATATGAGTTGGGAATTACTTGAGTGGCTTCTATGGAACATGACTCTCATTGAAAGGGATGGATTGCTAACTGTTCTCAAAAGCAATTTGGAGTTGGCATAAAATCTAATGAAGGACAAGTAGATAAGAAAATGACTGATAGACATTTTGAAGTAGGTGACAAGGTGTACTTGAAGCTGATGCCTTATCAATTGCAGTCCTTAGCTAGCCATAATTATAAAAAACTACAAATTGGATTTTATTGTCCTTCTGTGTGTTTAGATAAAATTGGTACTGTGGCCTATAAACTTATGCTCCCAAAAGGTTCTAAGATCCATCCTATGTTCCATGTAAGTTTTCTTAAGAAGTAGGTTGGCTTTAATGTTGTTCCACATGTAGATTTGCCTATAGTTACAAAAGATGGACTGATTCATAATGTAATATTTTTGTAAAATAAGACAAAAACTAATTTTTTTTTTAATTAGTTTTTGTTTACTCACCAGTAAAAGTACAACAACACCACTGAGGATTGGTTGTTTGTCTTTTTTTCTCTTCTGTTTTTTATCGATTGATTCCATCAAGTATCTTGTTGTTTCCTTGGCCCAGTTGTATTGATTTATGTTATTGATGGAGTTGCAATTCTTAGCCAAACTCCAAGGGAGTTTCCCCGCTAAGCTCCCAAGCAGATTTGTATTGAGCAAATATAGAATTATAAGGCAGGCTGCATCTTGATCCCCTTTTGTTATCCCAATATCAAATGCAACTTGAATTGCTTGTGCAATTTCTCTTCTACTAATTCTTTGTCATTTCTGAGAAGTATTTATCAATAAATATGTTTTCTTTTGGCTTTGGGATTCTTAAGTCTCTTATTGACTGAAGGGCTTATATGCCTCAGTTTGGGATCCCAAATATGCGTTAGACATCATCAGCATTTACTTTGCAATATCTAGTTTTGAATTTCAACATTCTCTTTTCAATGTCAAACCAGTTCACTATATGTATAACATCTCAGTCTAATTTCTTCATTTGTAATTCACCTTTTAGGTAAGCTTTCACTAGTCTGTCAAAAGGTGACTTATATATGAATGCCAAGACTTCTGATTTTTCTTCAAGATTTGGCTTGAGCTCTTGTATTAGTTCTACAAAGGCCAAGAGATTCAGTCTTATTTGAGCATAGATCTCATCTGTTGCCCGACACTTTACGGCAGGATATTTTGGAGCAAATTTCTTTTTTAATGTAAAATGTTTTACTTTTGTCGTCATCTTCATAAAAAGAAAGTTAAACAATCGTGAGTATAATAAATTATCAAATAATAAGAAGTCATATAAATGACAAGCTAGATGCAAAGGGTGGATGCTTAGCACACAAGCTATATGCAGCATCACTTAGCACACAAGGTAGATGCAGCATCACTTAGCAAACAAGGTAGATGCAAAGTTGGTTGTTAACGCACAATATAGATGCATAATTGTGCAGAACCAATTTACAAATAGAAAGTAGAACCATAATTAATTTACAAAAATGCAACATCAATACAAAGTGCAGCATTAGTTCAAAGTGCAACATCGAAGCTAGAGGCTAATGTTTTTAGTCACAAAATTTGGACGCATATTCATTTTCTTTTTCAGATTTTTAAGAATCAATTTACAAGCAGAAAGTAGAACCAAAATTAATTTATAGAGTGCAGCATCAGCATAAAATGCAACATCAATTCAAAGTGCAGCATAGAAGCTAGACAGTTAATGTTTTTACTCACAAAATTTAGACTCATTTAGACCTGGCATTCGTGTCGTGTTTCCCGTGTTCATGTCGTTTTTGTGTCATACCTGATATCTTAATGGGTCGTGTCGTGTAACACTCGTTAAAATAAACGGGTAAAATGACCCGACCCGATAATATTAATGGGTAATATGACCCGACCCGTTACTCGTTAAAAAAAATATATTTTAAACCAATAAATAATTAAATAAAAAAAACATAATACTTTTTTTGAGTGAAAAAAAAGGTTGCACGCCCAAACTAATAACCCTAAACCATTCCTCAAATTTGATCTTCTACCAACATGTCAAATTGTGATAGACTGATAGTCTATAATGATAGATAATACGTACCATATTGTCACATCCAACCAAAACATAAAAACACATTTTTCTTTTAAGTATATATTTACATATCCAAAATAAGAGCATAATAAAAAAACATTAGAACATTACAAAATATCAAATGTTCAAAAGATTTGCAAAATTAAGGACATTGGAACATTAGAACATCTTGCACATTTTCTTCCAATCAAACCCTTCAATTTTCCTCAATCACCATGGGAAAAAGTATTGGAACTTTGGCTTGATATATTATCTTCAAGGGTTATATTGATGATGTTTTCATTGAGGTTTTCCACATTAGCACTCTCTTCCGCATAAACTAAACATAGAAAAATCAAACATTGTATGTAAACCATTCAAATTATGGGTACTAAAAATAATTATGAAAAGAAATAAAAAATAGTTCTATATTATATAAATGATATACTACCTCCTTTTCCAAAAAGCCAATCTCGTGTACACAGCAAAGCTGGAACCGTGTCTGGCAACAATGAAGTACGATATTGATCTAGCACTTTACCCCCAATATTAAAAGCAGATTCTGAATAGTTGAAATAGGAATTGTTAGCACATCTCGTGCTAACTGAGAAAGTATCGGATAATGAAAACACTCCATTTACCACCAAGAAAGAACATCTATATCTTGTCTTCTATCTAGTCTTTTATCATCCAAATACTTCTGTAATTCACCTTTTTCAACTGAGTTTGGACCATTGTAATTATTATCAAAATCCTACATCATAAAAATAAAAAATAAAAAAACATAAACATCATAAAAATTATGCATAACCCAATTTCTAATATAATATTAATAGTTTTTAAGTACTATGTATAAAAAGGAAAATACAAACTTTATGTTACCTCAAAGAGAGCATCTCCACCTTCTGTTTGATGATTAGGCGTCGAGTTCATTGGAATATTTGAATAATTAAGATGAGCAGATATTTCCGAGTACACATTAAAGAGAGCAGTCAATGTGGCATAAATATTTTTATATTCCATAGAATTCACGCCATAAAGCTTTGTGTAAGCCCAATCCACAAATGTAGCTTATAATGAGGATCCAAAATGATTGCAATTGACATAATCAAACTGTAATCTAACCAATACTTCTGAAACTTCAAGTGCATATAATTCCTCATCTTATTCATGAAACTATCACAGTCATCAATGGCTGCCTTAATTTGAAGCTGAATTACGAACACTTTAGGGAAGAATCAATTTGATGTGGGGTACTTTGTTCCAGAGAATAAGCATGTAACATCATAAAAGTACCTCAAAAACTTCGAAATTTTCACCACTTTATCCGACTCTTCAGAAGAAGGACAACTTTCAAAATTTGAATCACTCAATCATAAATTAATAAAAGCATATCGATAGAAAATGACACTATCTAGCATAAGATAGGTTGGGTTCCATCTAGTAGGGACATCTTGTCTCAAACCTCTCTTACTATCCAATATCCCTACTTGCCTAACACATTCTTGAAACTTTAGTTTCCTAGCCTCAAAACCCTTTACATACTTGATGTATTCACGAATTGTTACTACCGAAGAATCAATTTCTTTAAGTCCATCTTGGACTATCAAATTCAAAATATGAGCACAACAACGCACATGAAAGAAGTCACCGTTCATCAAGAGAAGACCTCTAATATTTAATTGATTCCTCAAAATGTTAACAAAACAAATATTTGAAGAAGAATTATCCAAGGTAATAGAAAATAACTTCTTCTCAATCCCCCACTCAGTTACCAACACACTTATTTTCTCACATAATGCAACACCGGTATGGAGAGGAGGCATGTGACAAAAACTTATAATCCTTTTATTCAATTTCCAATCATTGTGTACAAAGTGAGCAGTAAATACAAGATACCCATCAGTGCACTAAGATGACCATAAGTTTGATGTCAAACAAATTCTACCTTCAACCGAGCCTAACAAATTATGTAGTGCTTGTTTTTCAGTTTTGAATATCCTCAACACACAAGCTTTGACAGTATTTCGACATAGTAGCTTAATATTAAGAGATATATATGCAAAAAAAGCCTTAATTCCCTCATGTTCAACAAAATTAAAAGGAAGATTATGCTTGATGATTGCCTCTACTAATAAGCCACTAAATACCAGAGGATCAAACTTTTGGGAACACAATTAAGATGCCGACATAAACAATTCAACATTATTCTTTGCAAGGCATGTATTTAAATGTCTTTTCATATTTCATGTCCCATGATGACTATCATCTATCATTACTTTCTTACAATCTTTGCATTGAGCACGACATTTACTATCTTCAAAAATAGTATCCAATTTAGTAAAAGTGTTCCAAACAGGAAATCGAAGTTTTCGCTTACCTATATTGATTGTTCTAGCCTTTTTCTTTGCAAAACTTATATTTGTATTGTCTATACTTTCGCTTCCAAGATCTTTTTTTGTTCTCATTATAATCTCCACAGACTCCTCATCATTTACTGAATCTGAATCTTTAGCATTCATTGCTTCTGAAACAAAATGGGTATAAATTAATTAATAGCTTTTCAAACATGTAGGATATTATATTACTAACAATAACAATGGATATTACTAAGCAATAACGCATTCAGCATTAGACAAGATAATGTTCTGTGCAGCTGCTCCTTTGGCAGTGTCAAGGCTTAAAGGTAATGTTCGAAAGTTATTAAATCGATAAATTGAGCTTATTCTTTTCTCTGAGTCAAAATGGTCATACACACATGACATACCTTATTTCTTGAATCCAAATTAAAAAGAAGCAATGAAAGACAAAAAAATTCAAACAAAATGTATAAAAATAAAATAAAAATATATTACGATGAGGGAGATTAATCTGAAAGAAATTGGAATATGTAGAATTGGCTAAGCATTTAGTAGGCATACAAATTAAAAAGCAATAAAACTGGGGTTGAAGTTTTGCCAGAATTCCTCTTCCTAATAAATTATAATTAATTCATAATTAACCCGGACACTTAAAAACAATTTTCCAAGATTTAATTTCTATCCCTCATTTTCGTTAGGGTCACAACAATGATCCAAAATAGTACTCTCCAAAGCAGCCACTGCTTTCAATTCAGTTACATTTTTTTTCATTTCCATGAATGGAGGAATAAAGAGGAAGAAATACTTACGTAGAGAAATAAAGAGGAAGTAGCCGTACGAATGGAGGACGAGAAGATCGTGGCTGTCGAATTAAAGCTTTTTGGAAGAACAGACAACGGGAGAGAGGGGCTAGGAAGAACAGACGGCGCCGCGGCGGGTCAAGACTCGGGAGACACAGAAAGGGTTACGGGAGGGGAGAGAGAAAGGGATTAGAATTTACTATTTAGGGCTGGGCAGCCTAGGCTCAGTGGGCTGGCTTAGTGTTGTTAGTGACTTTTGTTTTTTTTTTTTGTTTTTGAAGACTACTAATGGCTTTTGTTTTGATTTGATCAGATCAGTAAGTCAGTGACCATTGAGTCACTGACCAGTCAAAGTCAGATGGAAATAATGGAAAATATAAGGGGTTTTTTGTCCAAAAAATTTCTAATAATATAAGTGAAATAGAATCCAACAGTACAGATTTACTCTCATTTATCTTACAGCTGTTATTTAAGTAAAATCTTTAATAGTTTTTTAATTAATGTAGAAGTATAAAAAATATAGAAAAATATATAAACGCTCGTAATAACAAGCTTTACCACTTTCGTGAAGAGCTTAACTTCGAAATTCGCCACTATAATCATATAAATTATAGATCAAAATATTTACGCTTCATTTTTCTCATCAAATTTTGTTTTTTCAAATTTTCTTTTTTGAAAACATGATCTATTAGAGGATGACAGAAGATGAACGGTTTGGATCGTTGATATTATGTTTAGAGTTTTACGGTTAGTGAAAATATTGCTTGATGTTTATAAAGTTTTTGCAGACTATATGACATCGACTCATATTTTAGTTAACCGTAAATTTCGAAACATAATATTAAAGATCTGAACCGTTCATCTTCTTACATCCACCAAATGATCATGTTTTCAAAAAAGAAAATTTTAAAAATGAAATTCAGTAATAAGAATAAGACGTAAATGACAATCGACGGTTAAATATAAATTTAAGGTTTATGGATTATAGTGTTGGATTTCAAAGCTAACCTCTTCTTGAAAGTTGTAAAGCTTGTCATTATGAGTGATTGTACGTTTTTTTTTTACATTTTTTACACTTCTACAATAATTATTATTAATTTTGTTAATTTTTCCCTCAAATAAAAAACATTATTCATGAGGATTTGGAGGATTTTAAAAATCTAAATGATAATGTAAGTGTAACCATTATCTACTCGTAAAGGAATAATGATGAATCACAAGTGTTTATATATTCTTTCACATTTTTCATACTTGTATGTATGTCTTCTTAGTTTATTTTAATTTTGGACAACAACATGTTAAGTAAAATTTATTATTCTAGGCTTCTTAAGGGTATTGAGGTGGGCCTGGCCCACGGTTTCCTTCTGGTAGGCCCGTTTGTCAAGACTGGCCCTATGATGCTAGTGGAGTTGGTTGACTCCTTGACTGCTGCTGGTCTTGTGGTCATCTTTTTAAAAGCACAACAAGTTATTACATGAACAAAAGAAAGATCCTTTGACCCAAGACTCAAACATACCTATTTCTTTTTTTAATTTTTTTCTTTTTATATTCTTTGGCACTTAATTAAATTAGAAAATAGGTTTTTTTTTTTTTTTTTTTTTTTTTTTAACAAACAATAGTAAGGGATAGAGAGGTGAGGCTAAGCCTCATACAGTCATACTAAGCCAACTATAATAATATGGTTCAACTTCGCCTTTAGCGAGAATTAAACACCTTTCACTTATAAATAAAGAAAAATACTATTAGATTGTACTACTAATACTAAGTGGCAGATTAGAAAATAGGGTTTTTTTTTTTTTTTGGGAAGACATTAGAAAATAGGTTTTGAATCGTAGCAAAAATGGTAGAGATCGCCATATCCATATGCATGCAGCATGCGCATGGTTTTATATTCAAGTGTGAGAACAAAGAAGCAGCATGTCTTAGAGAGAGAGAGAGAGTCATAACCCTTTGCTTGACAACCTATGGAATTTCCTCCTTCAAGGAAGGAGAGCTCCCTTATCCTAGTAATGATAATAAGGAACTCTCATAATAAAAATAAATAATGACAAAAACTTTTTTTTTTTTTTTAAACTTATATAGAATAATAATACAAAACTATATATTTAATATAGAATATATTGTATATATTAATATGACTATTGTATTTGATAATAAATCTTTTAGTAATTAAACTTTAAAATTATCAAAATAATTTTTTTTCTTAACGGGTCGAAATAGGTTACCCACATGTTACTCGCGTGTATACCCGTTATTAACGGGTCATCCGATAATGACCCGATAAGTTATCGTGTTGACCCGAAACCTGTTATTTTCGTGTCGTGTCAGAAACTGCCGGGTCTACTCATATTCATTTTCTTTTTCAGATGTTTAAGAATCAATTTACAAACAAAAAGTAGAACCAAAATTAATTTACAAAGTGCAGCATCAGTACCAAATGCAGCATCAGTTCAAAGTGCAGCATCGAAGCTAGACAGTTAATGTTTTTACTCACAAAATTTAGACGCATTTTCATTTTCTTTTTCAGATGTTTAAGAATCAGTATACATATAAACTAAAAAAGCCAGACTGAAACATCTAAAACACTGAAATTGTTTTTTCACGAACTGGAACACTGAATTTTTTGTAAAATCAATTCGATAATGCATGCATTTTTTACAGCTTTCTTTTGCAAAAACAAGTGCAAAAACACTTGATAATGCATCCAAAACTTTGATAATGCATTCGTTTGTGACAGAGTTTGAATTATAATCATGCAAAATGACGATTTTGAGTAGTAGAAAAACATTTGAAACACTGATCTTTCTAAAAATCTGGCTGAACTTTGTGAATCACTTGCTGAAAATCCAGCTTGAAAGTGTTGAAAATTTGAAATGATAGGCTTAGAGAAGAGGAACGCTAGTATTGAATAAGGGAAAAGGAGAAGGAACTGGTTAGTTTTTATGATTTTTATCATGTAGTGCTTAACGTGACCGTTTATTAACGGTTATAGTCGAGTGGCATATACCGTAATTTTAGTCGGTCCGTTTCTTTCTGGGTTGGGCTTGGTTTTCTGTTACTGGGTTTTTTGTCCCTCTTTGTAATGTTTTAAAAGGTGTGGAGTTGTGTGAAATATGGCATATATTTGTGTCTTTGTAAGTAAGGCTCCATATTTTCTATACAGCCCCGTGTATTCGTTTTTTGTTTATATTCTAAAGTTTCTGTGGTAATTACGTACAGATGGTAGTGCTTTGGTCAATTCATGATATCTTCTTTTTTATGATGCACAGGGCTTAACCACAGTGCCAAAAATTTGCTGGAATCAATTGTGTTACTATAAATTACCTTTATTGATAACAGTACAAAATATCTTCTGCAAACTATTATTTCAATTATTGGTAAAGATTAGAATACAAAAATGCATGCTAAATGTACCTATAACGGTGTTTAATTGTTAGAGAAAGAAAATTATGACAAATTTTTCTTTTTTAATTTTCAAGTTGTTAAAAAATTGTAGACAGGTAAAAAAAGAGTAAATGGGTGAAAAGGGGTAAAGGGGTTAAAAACGGTTAAATGGATACGCGGTTATGGGTATAGATATAACCTTTAGGCAATTACCCAATGGGTAAACGGTTATGCAGGTAAGAATTTAAACAGTTATGGGTAAATAACTGCGGTTACCCACCAGCCATAACTGTTGCCCATCCCTAGTCATGTGTGAAATGAAGAGAGAAAGTTTTTTTCTTGTTACAGCCAAGGTCCAAGAACAGTAGAGTCATTGGTGGTCTTCCATGTGTTCCTCTTTGTTTGAAATTAGATATTTTTTCTTGGTTCAAAGTTTTTGCACAATACATATGCACAACCATGGTGGTTTTCTCTCTTCCACCACTTGCCCAGACCATTGTGTAGTCCTCCGAGGTCCTCACAGGCCCTTCTTCGAACTTTTGGGTGGTCTTGAGACCACCCAAATCCATGAAAGGATGCCCCCTAGTTGTGGATCTCACACTATATCAAACTTCACTAATTGTAACAGTCTATTTTTGAAGTTGAACCTCATAGGTTATCCTTACAAAATATTAGTCAAATCGGGAATATTTAAGGCATCTAATTGAGTTTAAAGAAATTGACGAATATTATGTTTCAAGAAACATTGAAATTTATCATGACGGGTAAATAGGCAAATGATTTCGGATTGAATTGAATTTTTGCATGCATGATCTATGAATCGAGACATACAAAATAGACGGTTTAGATAGTTGAAATTCGATGTGAAGTGAGTCCCACGACTGATCCCTAAATAGAGATCCCTCCTCTTAAAGGATTGTGTATCTGCAATCAATTCTCATGATTTAATTAAAGAGTGGGTTACAATGTAGTTGCAACCCTACCAACAGATTTAATTAGATGTCTACCCATCTCACTACATATTTTTGTATATCTGAATAACAAACGGTTAGGACTAGTATGTGCAGTTTTTCTTCAATAATCCAGACTACTCAATTGTACAAAAAATGAATGGTCATGATTAAATTGACAAAATATTATTCAATCGAATGGATATAAAACCGGATTACCAAGTAGTCTGGACTATTAAAGAACTTACACTTGTATGTGACAACTTCTTTTCAAATGATTACAACCCGAAGAAGGAACTCTTCTCATTCTCTCATCTTTAAGGCCATATCCAACCGAATGGGCTATGTTTAGCCCTCGTCTAGATTATAGCTCTGCAAGACATTATTTTGTAACAAAACAGTGTCAGGCCATATTTATATACCATCTCCAACCAAATGAGGCTATTTTTTAGTTTCCTCAATAATTTATTATTTTAAGTTTGTTCTTTGGTTTTATTGGTTAATTGAATTAAACTACTATATTAAAATAAGGTTTCCAGACATATTTTGAGTGCCACTTGAAAATTATTGAAAAAATTAAAGGAAAGATTATTGTAAGAGGTAAGATAGGGGTGTGTATGAAAAGAGTTTCTAAGGTGAATAGAATTTGAAGAATTGAATAAAATGAGATAAGATTGTATGGAATGGTGAAAATGATGTGAAAAATGGTGTATGAATGTCTTAGTATTTACAGGAAAAAATTAGAATTTTTAATTTTTTTTTAAATTTCAACTTAAAAATAAATAAAAAATCCAACTGGGCCCAACTGAATGGGCTGACTAAGGATAGCCAACCTGCTGGCTATATGGTTAGATTTTGGCCCGGTGAGTCCTAAGGTTTTTTGGCTTAAACCTCCATCGAATATGAGTTTTGTGTCAAAAAAGACTATCATTTAGCTTGTGACCCTATAGTCGATCAAGTTGGAGATGGCCTAAAGTCTCCAAGACAAGGTGTGCTAATGTAATCGCTTTGGTCGTTTCCTTGCAAGTCGATTCATTTTATGAATATTTTGAAAGTAGCATGAGTTGTTGCATGGAACTGAATACAATTGTCCTAACTCTACGCTTTTGGAATTGACATGTTAGATGAACCAATTCTCTTGTAATTTGCAAAGCTTTCGCCACCTTCTGAAAACATGCATTGCCGACAGAGACCTCTTTACAGGCAAAGCCCTCCACGCACTCTACGTCAAGTCCCTCCTTCCTCCTTCCACATACCTTTCCAACCACTTCATCCTCCTTTACTCCAAATGCGGCCGTCTCTCCGCCGCTCGCAGCGCCTTCGACCACACCCAGGACCCCAATGTCTTCTCCTTCAACGCTATCATTAATGCTTACGCGAAAGAGTCGCACACCCACATTGCACACCACCTGTTTGATAAAATTCCTCTGCCGGACTTGGTCTCTTATAACACTCTCATTTCTGCTTATGCCGATAGGGGGGAGACTGAGCCGGCGTTGAGCTTGTTCGCTGGGATGAGAAGAATGGGCCTCGACATGGATGGATTTACCTTCTCTGCTGTGATCACGGGTTGTGGTGATGATGTCGGTTTGCTTAGGCAATTGCATTGTGTGGTGGTGTCGGGTGGCTTTGATTCATATGTTTCGGTGAACAATTCGCTTGTAACTTACTATAGTAAAAATGGGTTTCTGGAGGAGGCGAAACAGGTGTTCTTGGTGATGGGAGAGGTGAGAGATGAAGTGTCTTGGAATTCGATGATTGTGGCATATGGCCAGCACCGCCAAGGGTTGAAAGCGCTGGGGTTGTTTCAGGAAATGGTAAGGAGGGGGTTCGATGTCGACATGTTTACATTGGCTAGTGTTTTGACTGCATTTACGTGTGTGGAAGACTTGTTGGGTGGACTTCAGTTTCATGCTAAGTTGATCAAAACTGGTTTCCACCAAAATTCCCATGTTGGGAGTGGCTTAATTGATTTGTATTCAAAGTGTGCTGGTGGCATGGCAGAATGTGGGAAAGTGTTTCAAGAGATCCCTTTTCCAGATTTGGTTCTTTGGAACACGATAATTTCTGGGTATTCTCAAAATGATGAGTTCTCTGAAGACGCTCTTCATTGTTTCCGGAAAATGCAACGTGTTGGTCACAGCCCTGATGATTGCAGCTTCGTCTGTGTGATTAGTGCATGCTCTAATTTGTCATCCCCCTCTCAGGGAAAGCAGATTCATGCCTTAGAAATCAAATCTGAAATCCCTTCAAATAAAATTTCGGTGAATAATGCTCTTGTTGCAATGTACTCGAAATGCGGAAATCTTCATGATGCAAGAAGGTTATTTGATAGAATGCCAGAGCATAACACTGTCTCTTTAAATTCAATGATTGCAGGTTATGCACAGCATGGGATTGGAATAGAATCACTACAGCTTTTTGAACATATGCTTCAGATGGATATTGTTCCTACACGAGTAACCTTTATCTCTGTCCTTTCTGCTTGTGCTCACACTGGAAAAGTAGAAGAGGGTCAGAAGTATTTCTATATGATGAAGGAGAAGTTTGGGATTGAACCAGAAGCAGAGCACTATTCATGCATGATTGATCTTTTAGGTCGAGCAGGCAAACTGGGTGAAGCTGAGAGATTCATCGAGACGATGCCATTCTGCCCTGGCTCCATTGGCTGGGCTACATTACTCGGTGCCTGTAGAACACATGGAAATATTGAACTAGCAGTAAAGGCATCCAATCAGCTTCTTCAGCTGGAACCTCTAAATGCTGCTCCATACGTGGTGCTGTCTAATATGTTTGCTAGAGCAGGCAAATGGGAAGAGGTATCAACAATTAGAAAGCATATGCGGGACAGAGGAGTGAAGAAGAAACCAGGTTGTAGTTGGATCGAGGTGAATAAGAGGGTACATGTTTTTGTGGCTGAAGAAATTTCCCACCCGATGATCAAAGAAATTCATGAATACTTGGGGCAGATGTCGAGGAAGATGAAGCAAGCGGGGTATGTGCCTGATTTAAGATGGACCTTGGTAAAGGACGATGAATCGGTGCAAGGAGAGAGGGAGATTAGGTTAGGGCATCACAGTGAAAAGCTAGCGGTTGCATTTGGGTTGCTCTCGACGAGAGAGGGAGAGCCTTTACTTGTGGTGAAGAACCTGAGGATTTGTGGGGACTGCCACAATGCAATCAAGTTTATCTCTGCCATTGCTGGGAGAGAAATCACTGTGAGAGATGCCCACAGGTTTCATTGCTTTAAGGACGGACATTGCTCTTGTGGGGATTATTGGTGACAATGTGTGAACACCAGTTCTCTTGCTCCAGAAGATGGAAGTTCCGGCTTCTCCAAACACGATGTCATTGAATTTTCTTACAAAGCGACTTAGCGTATCAATAGAGGATGATTCTTGGGCCAGATTTTTACGAGATAGAAAGTTACATTCAGAGTCAAGGTCTTTTTGGAAGGGATTCCGTATCCCCTTTTTCGGGTTAAATGTAGCAACAATTGTGGTTACTTCTACTTGTACTGGAATTACTTTAATTTTTCGCTACCACCACATTGTATTTGTCATTACAGTTACATTCTTATACAGCTATACAACGGACCAGTATTCAAGCCAGACTAACGAAATTGCTAGTACGGAAATCAAATTCCCGGATACAATCATTTTATATCAAACGGAATACAGATTAGTTGGAGGCCGAATCCAAATCACCCTATGTATTCAATCAACTATGTCAATCAATAGCGACAACTATATCCTTCACAACAAAAGTTGATGTCCTTAACGACGTGTCTTAAAAAAAAAAATAAAAAAAAAACCCAAAAACGAAAATTAACCCAGTAGAGGGGTTGTTTTTATACGACAGCTAAAACAAAATTTCCCTTTATCAGCCAATGTTGCATACCAAAACTTCTGAATAAATGATGCTCTGATACGTATTAGTGGTATGAGTTAAGGTGAAACAATTGGCAGCTTGGCTGGTAAGATTCCTTTGATGTGGCCTGCTCGAACTTCTTGGTGGCAGCTTCGTTTTCTTCTAAACTGGTCTGGACAAAATAGCGTATCCACCAAGAGGAGCTCCGCATTTTGGCCTAAAAGAAAAACAAAGATATATTGGTCATAAGGTCAATCGGGCAATAAAATGTCACGACTAAACAACCCAAAACAGAACAGAACTTATGTACGTGGAACAATTATTAAAGATCGTTGCAATAACTCAAAAACCAAAGTGATCATGAATGCTCTCTCTCCAACATCTCCTTTAATTATTTCAAGTTAGAAAGAAGGATCAGGTCACTGCTTCATCTATCCGCTTCATTTACCAAAAAATAACCATGCGCTTGGATAGGATCATGCGTAAAATTTTAAACTCAAGCAAATAATAAGCATAACGAGTAATGAACATCCAATACAAACGGTGAGTGACAACATCCTATAGAGTAGTAGTCCAACAGTTATAAAGTAAGCATGGTGACATTATACAGGCAGCATATGATCACTTACTGGACGTCCGAATTTGGATAGCTCAGAAACCTTTGCTTTCTGTTGTCCAGGGAAACCTAAACATGAAAGTAAATGGCAATGAAATTAGAAATTATTATTACCAAAAGTAAAAGATCAACAAATGTTTATTAGTATCTACGGGAATATAAAAAATAAAAAAGTTAAAGAACATTGAGTCAACAGTAAATCATTATGGTCAGAAACACTTTGGTGTCAATGTATTTCTGATCCAGTATCTTTACTAGAATCTAAAGACAAGGGATGTAGAAAAGTTAATATGTTGACCGGGGATGTTCATGTGTCTCCAAGAGTACAACTGCTAAAAATCTCTAAATTCGTTGTGAGTCATAGCACCAACCAAACAGGGAATACTAGAGGGGACCAAATGAATGTGAATCTTTTGACAAATTTATTACATGAAAATCTAATCAGTTATGAACACAAATTCCTACTACCAAACTATATGAAGATTTTATAACGTTAACACAGAACATGCAAAAGGAACTATAAAGGTAAGTACCTGCAAAAATAACAAGACCATCAGAAGACACCCTTGCCAATTCTGGAAGAGTCCTGTTCAGATATTTCGGAGAAAGGTAATCTAAAGCATCTGACACAATCACAAGAGAAAAAGACTTTGCTTTATAGGGTAAAGGGAACTTTATATCGGCCACCCGCACAATGCCTTTGTGCACAAGACTCCTGCAAGTCCTATCAGCATCCTCTATCTCATATGGTTCCACACCCCATGCTTCTGTTTCCTCATCTTTCAACAATGCAGATACAACTGAACAAGTATCCGGGCCAATATGCAAAACTTTGTGCATGCTGCCACTATACGCTTTCTTTAGGAAAGGTATTGCTCTCTGAACTTCTAGCGTGCATGAGAAGTCACCTGATTATAGAAGCAGATGGCAAAATGCTATTATTACAAGTGTGTGAGAGGTAATTGCTAAACACTTGTAAAAAATACAAAAATCATCAAAGAAAAGAAGCGCACTTCACGCCAACGAATAAAGTCCAAAGTCAGAAGTGATAACATGTACAACACAAAGTGAAAAGACCAGCAGAAAAGGCCCCAAACTCACCTTCAATCCTACTAACTATGTTGGCACCCCCGTGGACACCTGAATTTTAAGAACAAACATTTCAATCAGCGCATTCATGTGTAAGTATCAAAATCTTAAAAATAGAAAGCAATTAAATTCCAAGAATCAACGACCTCTATATAATGATTGCATAGCTAGCAGATCAAAATTAACAAATTCACATCATTAAATGTAAATGGGGTAGTTAATAACTTAATACATTCAATATAACACAAACCTGATCCCTTGTAAATATAGCCGATAAGAAGAATGGCTCCCTGAAAATTCAACCAAAACCCAACAAAAAAACACAATTACAACGCGAAAATCGTAATCATTCGCATTCTTCATCATAATTTAAACATGATTTTCTGAACAATGTAGGAGCTACCCACTGAACAGAAACTTAATTACAATGAATTGGCATACAAGGAAATAGAAAAATCGAATCGGAAAAAAAAAAAAAAAAGTTACCAGCGAAAATCGTAATCATTCGCATTCTTCATCATAATTTAAACATGATTTTCTGAACAATGTAGGAGCTACCCACTGAACAGAAACTTAATTACAATGAATTGGCATACAAGGAAATAGAAAAATCGAATCGGAAAAAAAAAAAAAAAAGTTACCACGACTACAAGGCCAATGGATAACAAAGGCGACGACTTCGATTTAGAATTGAAGGCTCCCGAAAACGGAAAGCTCCCATTGCGGCGCGTGGTTCCCACCGCCCTCCTCGACATGAATGCTGCTTCTTTAGAAGGAAACGAATCCGAAAATTACTGCACAAAGACAACATTAATTAAACATTGTAGATTAGATCCATGTCCACTATTATGAACGTGAATCGAATCTCGAGTTCCAATTCGTTTAGGTTATTCTCACATTTTCCCGCGAAACAAACAGAAAGTCGAATTTTGCAAAATGGTGGAGAAATTGAATTGGATTTTGGAGTTACCTCAGATTCAGATCGACGAACGAGAGCAGCACACTGGGGATTTGATCAGCGGTAATGGCTTTGGATCTTAGATCTGCGGATTCTTTTTCTTTCGGAAAACAAAATTGTTTTGCTTTTGGCTGGAGAGAGAGAGAGAGAGTAGGAAGTGAGTGGGAATGTATCTAAATTTTATATGGCTGTATGGCACGCGGCATTGGCATCGTGTGTCGGCGGGGATCTTGTTTCTGTGCCAGCAAATGGTTAAGGATACCTTTGACCTTTTATTCTAAAAAATTTACAATATGGATTTGTTTACGTTAATTTGAGCGATATTTTAATTTAATATAATTATGAAATGGAACTTTGGATTTAGTTGTGAATTCAGATTAAACTGCCTACGTATCTCTAAGATTAAAGAATAAAATCACTAGTATAGTTTTAGAGGAGGAGTGGTGATGTGTGCAACATTATGAACCATCCTTGACGACTAACCTATGACAATACGTGTAGAAAATGCTTCTCCATGTCTATGCATATACGAACAACGTGTATGAGAGAATATGAGACAATTCCTTGGTAAATAGTATTGGATCATAATTGACTTTTTGGATGATTAAAGACACACAGAGATAAATTAGGGTATTTGTAGAAATCTTGAGATAGAGCAATCCCAAGTCAGGCAATAGACTATATAAGAAGGAAGTTAAGATAAGATATTCAATCCTCTTAGGATTATGATTACATTGCTTAATCTCTAAGTAATCCTAATTTGACTTGAATTAGACTTCCTTACTTGGGAGACAAGTAATATTCTTTAATTGGCTTCAAGCTAATGGAGTCGTGCCGGACTACCATGACCTGTAGAAGTCCAATATGGAATACCTATATAGCTCTGATCTCACTTTGAGGGTTTTCCGATCATTCTAACCACCTTGGTCAACATTTTGGGTGAACCAAAATTCATTCATTTTCTACTATACTAGCCTTTGAACTTGAAACCTTTAGGATCAATGGTAAGGAAAATTACCACAAGATTGGAAGAAGACTAGTATACTTTGAGGTAAATGACAACATCTCAAAACCACGCTTGACTTAACCACATATATATATATATATATATATATATGTCAACAAATATGAATAGTTTTTTTGTGATCTTATGGTTGCAAAACTTACAAATGCTTGAAAACCATGAAACTAATGGATCCCAAAAGAATATGGGATACAAAAATGACGTTCAAAAAGCAACATATAAACCTACTTGTAGATCATTTGGAGTTGAAGTTTGTTTTTAATTAAAGTCTAGATGATGCAATGTGAGTCATTGGAACATAGTCCATGTGCATCACTTAGATTTTGTTTTAGTGAGTTATATAGCTCATGCCATGTGTAAGAATCTCATAGGGTGATTTATTTGGATGGTTGGATTTGTTTGCTGTTGATGTAAGATAGAGAATGCTCTCACTTTTTAAAGTTAACATTTACTCATACACTTCGTGTGAAGAATCAATGAATCATCATCATACACTTCGTGTGAAGAATCAATGAATCATCATATTCTGTTAATTCTCTATGCACGTGGTTTCAGACTAGATCTTACCTAGAATTTCCAATGAAAACACCTTGAAGGGCTCTTGGGATATTTTGCAATAAGAATTCAAAGGAGACAAACAAGTTAGAACTGTAAAATTGCAAGTTTGTAGTTTCTTTGATAGGGTTTGAACAAAAGTTTGATGGGCATGCTAAGAACTCCATTGAAAATACATTCTAGACTAAATGTAACTTACAAGCATCTCAAATCTAGTGGGCCTTCTAGAAATCAAACAATTCAGAAGAACTGGTAGAACAAGGGAAAGAAGTGGGATAATAAGTCTAACTTTGTTTACAAGCAAACTGCTACTCAAGACAAAACCAAGTTTGCATTATGGAAAATGTTGGTTTGAATGAAAACCCAAATGCATAAATTGTGGGAAGTTTGGCCATATGCCTAGAGATTGCAATTGGAAAAAAAGGCATACAGAAGTTGAACTATGCCAATCAACTTGAGGATACTGGAACACTTTTCTATGTCTGCAATGTTGTGACTGAGATAAAAGTGAACATCTACTGGTACATTGACATTGGGTGTAGCAACCATATGACAAAAGATGAAGTTTGTTGATCAATGTGAAGAGAAATCTCACTTCCAATGTGAAAATGGGAATTAGAGATATTGTAAAAGTTGCTAGAAGAGGCACTCTACTGATTGAAACCAAACTTCACAAAAAAAAACACATTCAAGAAATGATGCTTGTTCCTAGATTAAAAGAAAATCTACTCAGTGTTGGTCAAATGATAAAGCATGGCTACTATTTGTTGTTTGGAGGAAATGTAGTGAATGCTTTTATGGGTGTTTTTTAGATAATATTGTGGTTAGAGTAAAAATGAGTGGAAATATATGCTTTCCTCTAAAAATGATGCCTGTAATTCAAACGGTATTGAGAGCTAGTATGACACATTGCTTTTAAACTTGGCACAAAGGTCACTTAAATGATATGAGTCTCAGATTGCTTCAAAAGCAAGAAATAGTTCATGGATTACCACAATTGGAGAAATGAAAAGGGTGTATGTGAAGGGTGCATGCTTGGCAAGCAACACAGAAATACATTCCCAACTGAATCCACATGGAGAGCTAAGTTCCCTCTAAAATTGGTTCACACAGACATTTGTGGACCAATGCAAATTGAATCAAATTATGAAAATAAATATTTCTTGATGTAAAGATGACTATTGTGGGAGGATAAAATCTGGCTTCGACTCACGAGCAATACCAATCATCCAAGGAGAAAGTGTTGTGAAAGGTAAAAAGCCCACAAGAAATATACGGACACAAGGGAACGTGCCTAGATAACTACCCCACTATGGAGAAAAAGTGGGAAAGGGCGACAGGTCGTGGCACTTGTTCCCAAAACATGCAGTCATATAACGGATGACCATTAAAGAAGTAGGGAAGAAGGACTGGTCGTGGTGCTTGATCCTTAAGCATGCAATCCTATAAATAGGGAGAGGAGCCAAAGAACAATGTACGTGAGGATAACCTGAGAGAATCCAGAGAAGTGAAATTAATCTACTAACTTGAGCATCCGAGTATCTTTCACAGGTACCTCGCCAGGGCAAGCCACGAAAGAGGAAGATTATTTTAGGACACCTCAAAGAAGGATTCGGCGAACGTGAGGATTGTGATTAACATATCTATGGAGGTATTTCTTCTCGTAGGAAATCTCGCTCCAACAGTTGGCGCCGTTTGTGGAAACGAAACAAAATCGAGCTACAAACATAATTGGATCCGCACAAGAAGTTCTGAATCATTCCGAAGATGCAGGGACTCGATCGGTATATGCAAGGTCTCAATCCCAAGGTAGTGAACCCAGTCTCGCCATGGAACAATTTAGAAGGCTAACAAGGGAATTACGTGAAACAAAAAAGACAGCAAAGGAGGCATTGAAGAAGACTGAAGCGAGAAACGCAGTAGAAGATGTAACCGGCACGAAGATACAGCGTGCAAAAGAGGAAGATAAGGAAGGTAGCTCTTGTAGCGTGCCATCCAGTAACCGTGTTGAAGTGACGAAAAATCAGGGCGAAAGGGGATCACAGGGGAAAAAGATCGAAAAAGGTAAAAGATGTAGATTTGTGAGAACAAATTGAGAAAATTGTGAAGGGATACAAGCCACAGACCCCGGCGAAGCTTGCCTTAGAAGCTGCAAGAGGGATTCGCAAATCGCCGTTCATAGAAGACATCCTGAAAGCTAAAAAACCTGCCAAGTTCACCCAACCAAAGTTTAGGCTATTGGAAGGCGCGACTGATCTCGTCGAACACATTTACCACTTTCAACAACAAATGACACTTGAAGGCCCTAAATCCACTTGTCAGTCTTCGTTCGTAAATCACCTCGTCCCTAAATCCACTTGTCAGTCCACTTTCGTAAATCCTCGTTCGAAAATCCTCGTGGGAAGATGTCAACCCTCATAACAAAGCAAGGACTTCAATAAATTTACCTTCATTAAGTTTATTCTTAGAAAAAGCAAATTCCACAAATTTGGCCTCAGTAAAAAGTGCTTCAAATTTAGCTTAGCTTAACGAGTGTAGTTTCAAGGCCCCATGAGATTGAAAAACTCAGTTTTCCCCTCTTTCACATGAGTAAAAAAGGGAAAAATAGGGCACTGGGAGGATAAAATCTGATTTTGACTCACGGGCAATACCAATTATCCAAGGAGAAAATGGTGTGAAAGGTAAAAAGCCCACAAGAAATATATAGACGCAAGGGAACATGCCTAGATAACTATCCCACTATGGAGAAGAAGTGGGAGAGAGCGATAGGTCGTGGCACTTGTTCCTAAAGCATGTGGTCATATAACAGATGACCACTAAGGAAATGAGGAAGGAGGACTGGTCGTGGTGCTTAATCATCAAGCATGCAATCCTATAAATAGGGAGAGGAGCCAAAGAATAAGGTACGTGAGGATAACCTGAGAGAATCCAGAGAAGAGAAATTGATCGACTGACTTGAGCGTCGGAGTATCTTTCGCAGGTACCCCACCTGGGCAAGCCACGGAAGAGGAAGATTATTTTGGGACACCTCAAAGAAGGATTCGGCGAACGTGAGGATTGCAATCAACATATCTATGGAGGTATTTCTTCTCATAGGAAATCTCGCTCCAACAACTACCCAAGAATGACATGTGTCTATTTCGTGAGACACAAGTCAAATGTCTTTCAGTGCTTCAAGAATTTCAAAGCAATGACAGAATTGCAATGTAGCTACAAAGTGAAGTGTCTCCGAAGTGATAGAGCTAGAGAGTTCATGTCAACTGATTTTATAAGGTTCTACAATGAAATAGGAATTCAAGGGAAATTGACAATAAGATATACGCCGGAGCAAGATGATGTTGTTGAAAGGAAAAGCAAAATTGTGTGGAAATGGCAAAGCCAATGCTGCGTTAGAAAAATCTATCATACCAGTTTTGGGCAGAAGCTATAAACACAACAATATATCTTCTCAATAGGTGTCTCACTAAGGCACTTGACAAGATGACTTCCTTTGAAGCCTGTAGTGGAAGAAAACCAAAAATTAGCCATCTCAAAAGAAGAAAACCAAAAATTAGCCGTCTCAAAATCTTTGGTTCTTTGTGCTATACAGTGGCGGATCTAGGATTTTAAACTCGGGGGGTCCCAATAATAAAGGTTAAAAAATTTATAGACAAAAATAACATTGAAAAGTTAAATATAATACATTTTATTCAAAAATCATTTGCATAACAATATTACAAGCTATAAAATCCTAATTCAAGCGTCCACGACGAGGTTTCATGGTCTGAAAATGTTCCATGATAGCTTCATTACCAATACATGAAAAAACATCTTTCTCAATGTAAACAACTAAGTTGTCACTCAACCATTGATCTCCCATTTTGTTGCGAAGTGGACCCTTAATGATATTCATAGCGGAAAATGCCCTCTCCACTGAAGCAGTTGCAACCGGTAAAACCAAAGCCAACTGAACAAGCAAATATACATATGCAAATGTTCGATGCAACCCTTTCTCCACCATTTTCTTAGCAAGCTCATTAATTCCCCGCAATTGAGAAAAATCATTATCAGAACGCACAAAATGAATGTAAATATCAAGTTGATCTTGAAGTGCCGATCTATCTCGATCCGTGAAATCTTTAGGATACATATGAGCAAGGCGAACAAGCTTCTCTTTATCAAAAGCTACAAATGAATCATTCGGACTCAAGCATGCCAAGCAAATAAGCAATTCGGTATTACCTTCAGCGAAGCGATCATCTAATTCTGTAAGTTGGAAATCAATGACCTCGAAAAAGAGCTCCACTTTGTAATGATGATGATTGGTCTTTTTTAGAGCCTTACGCAATGACTTCCCTTGAATGACATATAAATCATCCATATTAGGCACCTCAATTTCATGTTCAACACAAAATGATGATACTTTATCAACCAAAAGATCAAAATTTTCATCATTCCTCATGCAACGTAGTTGTTCTTTACATGTCTTGACTAAAGCCATTGCATTCACAATCTCTTGATCTTTTTTTTGCAATGCTTGTGACAAATCGTTTGTAACTCCTAATATGGATTTCATCAAAAAGAGGAGGAACACAAACTCAAAAGATTGTAAATCTTTTAATAACCTTTTTGCTTCACCAGCACTATCATTGTAGCAATCTTCAACAATCATGTCAAGCACATCCACCACAGATGAGAACATTGTAATCAAACTAATCAAAGCACCATAATGTGAATTCCACCGTGTATCCCCAGAACGTTTGAGACTAGTTTCTTGATTTAACCCTTGCCCCGTTTCAAGACAATCATTTTCAATAGCTTTCAAGAGATTTTCTTGTTGTTTCTCTCTAAGTGCATCACGACGCTTACATGAGCATCCAACAACATTTGCCAAACTATTAGTCAATGTGAAAAAAGCGGCAACATCGGAGTTTTTCTTTGCTACGGCAACAAGAGCTAATTGTAGTTGATGAGCAAAACAATGAACATAGAATGCACAACTTTCTTCATCCAAAATTTTTTTTTTTTTAAGGCCATTGAACTCACCTCTCATATTACTCGCACCATCATAACCTTGACCTCGTAGGTTGGAGTAGCTCAAGTCATGTAGTTTCAAGAACTCATCAATGGACTTCTTTAGTTTACTTGAAGTTGTTTCGGTAACATGTTGGACTCCCACGAACCTTTCAATTACTTGACCTTTGTTGTCCACATAACGCAAAATCACTGCCATTTGCTCCTTTGTTGAAATATCACGTGATTCATCTACCATTATAGAAAAGAATTTACTCTCTTTCACTTCTTTCATAATAGCCTTAATAGTTTCGAAGGCACATGAATTGACAATATCTTTTTGAATTGAAGGAGCTATTAGCTTGAGATTTCCCGGAGCATTTTCCAACACAACTTCCTTTATTTTCTCATCATGATCTGCAAGGAATTGCAAGAGCTCTAAATAATTCCCCTTATTATTCGAAGTGTCACTTTCATCACGGCCACGAAAAGGAAGGCCTTGTCGCAACAAGAACTTAGTGCAATCTATTGATGCATTCAAGCAAAGACGATATTTCATACACTCTTCTTCTGATTGTTTGATCACAACTACTTCAATATGTGTCTTTTGGTTCATTAGATAACTAGCCGCTTCTCTAGCTTTATTGTGGAAACTACCAATAGGACCAACATGTTTGTCAAAACATTCTCTTGCATTCTTCCATTTCTTAAAGCCTACCCCAGTGAAGGCATCGCTTCCTAATTGTGAAAAGTTGATTTTAAAGAGATAGTAATGAAGACAAAATGCCGCATCTTTAGATATACTATACTCCAACCAATCATATTCTTCAAACCACGAAACAACAAATCGTCGCTTTTTCTTTGCATGCAAAGTGTATGGGAACTCATACTTTATAGGCCTACAAGGTCCCATTTGCAAATATGCTCTGCGGACCTCATCTTGAATATTAGAAAGATAGTCCTTCATTCGAATTCTTTTTCCAGGGTCTCTCTCAAGATTATTAAAATCAATGTCACACTCATTTTGTCTTGAGCTCGAACTACCCGAACAAGTAGATGGTGCTATTGGCTTTGGCTTGAAAAATCTTTCCATATTTCTTATTTCTAAACTACACATTTAACCAAAAACACAAAACATATACCAATCAACCAATAAACAAAAATTCCATCTAAATTTCAATTATAAAATGAGTATACAAACATAAAACACATCAACAATCATATCAATAATAGACTAAAAATCTCCACCAATATCTAATATAATTTAATTGAGATTAGATTAGAATACCAAAAAACTTACTTGAATTTGGAACCAAATAGTGGTGGCTTGGAGAATTGAAACAAGTGGAGGTATAATATTGGAGTAATGTAATTATAATATGGGATTGGGTGGGATTAGAAATTTAGGGTTTTGGGTGAGTATAAGAAAGATGGGGGGATTAGGGGGAAAAGCAGTGGAATGGGGAAAGGAGAAGTGAAACGGACTTCGGGACGGGAAAGATGGCCCATGTGGGGCTAGACTTTCAAAAACAATATGTAATCATGTTGCAAACGGTGGACCAATTGCAAACGTTTGTCTCATTGGTTTAACAAAAAAAAAAAAAAAGGCCAAAACACTGCATTTTGGACCAATTTTTTTAAATGCCATGTTTTCTTTCTTCTCTCCTGTTTTCTTCTTCTCCGTTGCAACCTGCAACCTGCTGCTGCAGCAACACAGACAGTCTGCACAAGCCTCGTGTTCGAGTACGAGGGGTTCTCCGGAAAATTTCTAGCAACATCCCAGGACCCTCTGTAGATCCGTCCTTGGTGTTATATGTTAATGTTCCGTCAAACTTGACACATACTTGAAAGCAATAGCTACAAATGCATAGTTGTAGGCTATGACACAAGTGAGAGGCTACATATTATAGAATCTAGTCACTAAGAAGATTCTTCAATCAAGAGATACACCATAAATTCTTACTTGGATTGGAATCATGAGAATGAAAAAAATGTCAATGTTCCAATGATTGGTGAAATTGAAAGAGAAAGAGGTACATAAGTATGTTAGAAACTACATAATCTCTAGACACATTGTTGGCTACACCACAGACATGTCAACAAAGTGGCTCTATTCTATTTGTTACTGGTTCTACCTCACAAGCCAAATCAAGGATCTCTCATAGCCATGATCACACTCCATTGAAGTGGAGGAGTTTAAGTGATGTGCTAGCTCAATGAAATGTGTGCATTATGGAACCTGAGAACTATGAAGAAGCAACACAAGATGACTCTTGGAAGAAAGCTATGCAGTATGACATATAAATTATAGAAAAGAATCACACATAGAAGCTAGTTGATAGACCATCTGATAAGCCTATCATTAATGTCAAATGGGGCTACAAGACAAAGCTTAACTTGGATGGATCAATACAGAAGAACAAGCTAGATTGGTGCAAAAGGCTATTCTCAGAAGCTACTATGTCAAAAAGTCCAAAAAGAAAATCATCTTATTTTTCTTCAAGCTCTTCACTGAATCAAATACAAACACTACCAAACAAGTGGTCTATAGCTACTATTGTAATGCTCCCATTTTTAGTACTAACCAGATGCTATTATTACTATTCGGTGTACTTGTTTTTTTTTTTTTTTTTTTTTTTTTTTTTTTTTTTTTTTTTTTTTTATCAAAAACAACAAAATTTCATTCAAAATCCGGAGGCTAATCCAATACATTAGAGAGAAGACTCCCCTAAAATCTCAAATAGTATCAAGAGGTTCCTCGAATCAAGTACAAACACCATTGTTAACGACAGTTACTTTTGCCATGTGATGAGCAACTTTATTTGTTTGATGGCGTACATGGGACAAAGAAGCTCCAGTGATCAAACACATGAGGATGTTCAATTTATTTGGTCATAAACTAAGGATTTGAATCCCATCCGGATCCAAATTGTAGGGATCCTTAGGATCTTCACATCTTATCCATTCATCGTGCATCATGCAGTCATAAATTATTTGACTTTTTTATTTAGAATTAAATACAAATAGTTCTTGAAGAAAACTGGTCGTATGATGTACGACGAATAGTTAGGACGTGAATCCCCACAAAGTGGATCCGAAGAGAATCCTCTTCCATAAACTAATTCATTGCTTACGAAAATAGTGATTCTCTCAACGTTAGGCAAATAGAATAATCAACAAAAGAGATATGTACTTTGTTTAATCATCTCAAATTGATCGATCTTCTGTTGGCGTTTCGAATTTGATCAATGCTTCCAAAATTCTTTTCCCTAATCCCTGGCAATCAAGATTTTATAGTTTACACGCATATATATAATTTAAATTTGTAAGCTAATTTGAGCATAAACGTTCATTCTATAACCAGTTAATAATTTATCAGAAAATGATCCTGAAATGGAACATAGAAAAAATTCCACCGTAATAATCATGTTTGAGTTTGACTTATAATGTAAATCATCATTTTTCTTGTGATATTAGATCAAGCTTATGGATTATGAAATTGAGAAACTTTAAAGTGTACTAAGAACATGTTAACAAAGATTTTTTTTTTTGTTTTTTGTTTTTTTTTTTTTTGAAAAACGATAGTTTTAAAGGGTTAAATTTGTTAAATATTAGAGAAAATAGATGGTGGGGATCGAACCCACGCTAGAGTCTCCATAAATATTATTACTTTCTGTTACTATTTTCATAAGCACCAGGTGCATAGGCATTAAATAGAAAGAACAATAAGTTGCATGTGAGAAAAAGTGTGAGAATATTTAAAAACCTTGTAAAAATATTAATTTTCTGTTGTAAACTATTTTATTAATTATCTGTTGTATCCTATTTTACTGAAGGGAGAGAGAGGGTGTGGCGGGGAGAGAAAAAAGGTTGAGGAATTTTTGTGATACTTGCTTCCGTGCCTTTATTTATAATGAATTGGATAAAATTTCTTGCCCCACAAGTAATACACTCATAAATGGATGACATCTTCATGTATCCTAAACACAATCTACTAATAATTTTACACAATCACACATGCGTTATAATTAATACTACAACATTTTTGAAATGTTTGAGATTACTCTGATTCTAAAAATTACGAACTTTAGAATAAATATTAGCAACTTTGTTTCCAAGATTGTTAATATATATATAACTCCACTATATGTTTGTCGATAATAAATATATTTATATTTTTTAATACAGATGTACAAGATTGTTGATATTTTAGTTTCAGTGATGAGTTTGTTAAGGGAAGTCTCACGTTTCACTAATATAGGTATGAGGATGATAAATATTTATCGTGAATTCTTTAATAATTTACCATCATTGTCGTACATGTTAATTTGCTGTGGTAAAAATATTTATATATATTTTTCCATTAAAAAACACCAGAGAAATCAAGCTACACAATAATCTCAACTAATTAATAAAACACTTATTGACAATCAAAATTCTATGAAATTACCGGTTTAACCCTCTAATTAAAACTGAACATGAATAAGAAATATAAGGCAGAAATGCAATTTCACACAATCAAATTTTATTGTTTTTTTTTTCAAGGCCTCACCAACATGTAATCCTAACATACCTCTAATTAAAAAATAAAAAATAAAAAAAATAAAAAAAATAAAAAAATAAAAAAATAAACTTCTCACCCCCACATTCTCTAGCACTCTCTTCCTCTCTCCTTCTACATCAAAAACAAATGTGTGTGCCCATATGCTATTTAAAATAACAGAATGCCTATTAAAAACAAAACGCCCATAAAGATGTGCCAATTAATTACATCATCACTTAAACTATATAGCTTCTAATCCAAATGCTAATAGTTGGTCTTTGAGTTTTTCTTGTTAATAAATGTTTTATCCTTTTTGGATTAAATTTATTTTATTTGGATTCAATATCCTTTATCCTATCATTCTGTCCAATTTATTTTAACTACAGCTTAATCCGCTCATGTATATAAATTTAGCATGTGGATAAGACCAAAATTTTGACCTTTGTAAATTAAATAAAAATAAAAAATAAAAAATAAAAAAAACCTCAACCAGCTTAAGTAGTTAAATTAGATACAAAGAAGAAGAGTCAAACTGAAAGTCCTACCCAGTTACAATTTCAAATGATTTTAAGTA
Organism: Pyrus communis; assembly: GCF_041283825.1. Taxonomy (NCBI): domain Eukaryota; kingdom Viridiplantae; phylum Streptophyta; class Magnoliopsida; order Rosales; family Rosaceae; genus Pyrus; species Pyrus communis. The sequence goes on from NC_142566.1 coordinate 16,804,648, forward strand.
GCAAAACCTTCAAAGAAGTTGTTATATTGGCTACAGATACAGAGATCAGTTAAACTCAAACTCAAACTCTAATCAAATCCTTTTATCTTTATTTTCCTTATCTAATTTAACGACTTAGGGTTTTGCAAGTCTGCGGAGGGTTATAAATAGTACCTCTCATCCACCATTCTTTCACGTTGTTGTATATCTCTGAGTTTTCTCTTCTTGTTTTCGTTATTTCCAGTTAGCTTTTGGTTTTTAAGTCAGTTTTGAATAGATAGTAAAAGGTAAGCAGGCTACAATGGCTGGAGACGGTATAGCTACGACAACGAAAGGTGGAAAAGAATACCCCGGCAAACTCACTGGTAGGGTTCTTCTCACATGTATGGTGGCAGCTACCGGTGGTTTGATTTTTGGCTACGATCTCGGAGTCTCAGGTACATATATAACATGTTTTATGCTTATGAATCCTTTAACTTCCAGATTATATATCACGCCATTGTTATATAATATGAGCTGTTGATTTTTAAGTTTATGCAGCAACGTTTAGCGTCCTGTTATCAACGTTTTGAATTATCATATCGGAATATATTTCTTCTTCAGCTTCAATCATAAAAGATACCAACAATGCACTATACGAGAAAAACTTTTTAAATAAATTAAACACAATCAACCGAAATCACAGATAGCTTCAAAAATTTTAGAACTGCATGCCCTGAATTGTTCAATTGGAAAATTAGCCGACTGTACCTATATATCCACACTCAAAAAGTTATGATTTTGTGTTCGTATAAACTAATTAAAGTATCTGACATTGATTATTATGCAGGTGGTGTGACATCGATGGATTCATTCCTGAAAAAGTTTTTTCCAGCGGTTTATAACAAAGAATCCTCGGTCAAGCCTTCCGACAATCAGTACTGCAAGTTTGACAGCCAGATGCTGACGCTCTTCACATCGTCACTGTATGTAGCTGCTCTGGTTTCATGTGTTTGTGCATCAACTATAACCAGAAAGTTTGGTAGGAGACGTACAATGTTTTTGGGTGGAGTTCTCTTCTTGATTGGTGCACTCCTCAATGCCGGCGCTCAATACCTTTGGATGCTTGTTGTTGGTCGAATACTCCTCGGTTTTGGCATTGGATGTGCCAATCAGGTACATTATGAATTATGCCTTAATGTTTTTTCTTTCTAAGTTTAGTATGATCGAGGTCCTAAATGTGGTCTAAATTCAATGTTTTTTTTTAATGTTACTTAATTTTATCTTAAGTTTTATTTAATTGTTTCAATTTTTGCGTGCAGTCTGTGCCGATCTATGTCTCTGAGGTAGCCCCACACAAATACCGTGGTGCTTTAAACATGATGTTCCAATTGTCAATCACTATTGGAATACTTGCTGCGGGTGTAATTAACTATTTCTTTTCTGAGATCAAAGGAGGTTGGGGATGGCGTTTGAGTTTGGGCGGTGCTGCAGTCCCTGCAATTATGATCATGATCGGTGCATTAGTTTTACCGGAAACTCCAAACTCTTTGGTTGAGCGTGGTAAGAATGAGGAAGCCAAAACTCAGCTCCTCCGAATCAGAGGCGTTGACAATGTTGACGAGGAGTTTGATGACCTAGTTGCGGCCAGTGGTGCATCCAAGTTGGTAACAAACCCCTGGAGAACCTTGTTGACCAAGAAATACAGACCTCAGCTTGTCTTTGCACTTGCAATTCCTGCCTTTCAGCAACTCACCGGCATGAATGTGATCACATTTTATGCCCCCGTCTTGTTCAAAACAATGGGATTTGGAGGTAGCGCTTCTCTCATGTCCACGGTGATTACCAACGCTGTTAATGCCCTAGCCACCCTCGTTTCGATTTTCACTGTCGATAAGGTTGGAAGGAGGGCCCTTTTCATTGAGGGTGGTGCTCAAATGTTCATCACTCAGGTTAGTTCCTTTTCTCTATGTTGTTCATATTTTTTCTTTTCCACAGACAAAATAATTTAGCTGTGTTCTATTCTTTTTCTGGCATTAATAGGTGATTATTGGAATTGTAATTGCTCTTAAATTTGGGATTAGTGGCAACCCTGGTGTATTGTCTAAGGGGTTTGCTGATGGCTTGGTGGCCTGCATCTGTATATATGTTGCTGGATTTGCTTGGTCTTGGGGACCTCTAGGATGGTTGGTGCCAAGTGAAATCTTCCCCCTTGAAGTAAGGTCAGCTGCTCAATCGGTCAATGTCGCTACCAACATGATCTTCACCTTCGCCATAGCTCAAGTTTTCACCACAATGCTTTGCCACTTGAAGTTTGGTTTGTTCTTCTTCTTTGCGTTCTGGGTCGTGGTGATGAACGTTTTCATTTACAAGTTTTTGCCAGAAACTAAAGGTGTTCCGATTGAAGAAATGCACACTATTTGGCAAAAGCACTCCTTTTGGAAAAAGTATGTTATTGAAGACGAAGCTATTGCCGTCAAGGGAGGGCATCACGTCTAGACCTTTGCTCGGCTTTATTGTAGGATTTATTTTTAAATTTTTGTTTAGTATGAGGTTTAATTTCACTTTGGAACATTTTGTTGGATATTTATTGGGTTTATTTTCTGTAAGTTTTTTTTCCTAGTGAAATAATATTGGTTACTTATTATAGAAGTTTATTTGTTTCTTCAATTATTTGTTCTAATGGTCGCTTGCCATTGATGACCAATGGCCGAACATTATGAGGCCTACGCAATTCTCTTTGTAAAACAATCAGAGAGTGTGTGCAAATATTGTTTCTCTGTTTGATTAATAAGTGGTTAAAATTTTAATTAATACATCTAGCTCATTGGTTAACGATTTGATTAATGGTAAATTTTGGGTTTAGTTGGTTTTCACTAGATTGACCACAAACTGATCCTTTTAACTGTTCATCTAAATTCAATCCGTTAAGCTTATGGGTATAATAATTGTACGCGAAGTGACCTGTTCTATTAATGGGTTAACCATTTCACCAATTAAAAACAATTTGTCAATTTATTTAAAACGTTCAACTAGCAAAGATGTTAGTAATTGATTTTACGAAATAAAATCCTACCTAGAAAAGATCTTCTAAAAACTAGTAAACATAATAGAATAAGATAACTAGATCCAATTCGATTATGTTCTGTCAAACAGATTCAATTTTCGATTATGTTCTGTCAAACAGATTCAATTCATCTACAATATCCGAATACAAGGTTATGCTACTACTACTCCCGAAGTCGTTGAAGCTAAGTCGAAGGAGGGATCGGGCTTTTCACTTTGACGAAATTACAAAATCACCTTTTTTAACGGTTATATAACAGTTTCGCGGGTGGATCCTAAACCAACCATTAAGTGACGGATCATTAACGGGTCCAACCATGATCAACCCGAACCGTTAAGAACAACCAAATTATTGATTTTAGCAGGTGAATTGGTTTGGTGAACGGATTGCTGCAAATTGTTACCTCTAATGGTACATCCAGGATTCGGTTCTTAAATTGAAACAAAAATCACAGTCATTTCCATAGATAAAAAATCATATACGCATTGTCAATGTTTGCCACAAAAAATGACCGTAAACTGTTGCAATTTTTTTTTTTAACAACAATCAATAATTTATACTAAATTTATCTAAACTATGAAGAGGGCAGGAGTTGAACCGGGATTGCAGTGAGTTGAAGAAAAAAAACACTATCTAAAATAATCTCAACCATTTTTCAGTAAGAAAAGCACTTTAGTTAAAAAGTAGGTATGAACTTTTTTCCACAGAAGGCATCCACCACAAGACAGAATAGTTCACGGTGCTTCGGAGTAAAAGATTTTTAACCGTAAGATCTTAATCATTGTATATTTTGACTAGGATTCTAACAGTTAAAAAATCCTATAGCGCCATAGAAAATCACCCAAGGGACGTAGTATGTCTAGAGTCTAATTGTCCCAAGAAAAAAAAAGAAATAAACATGATCAAACAAATATATACATGTGAAATTTTGGTTAAATCAAGATGCTCGCAAAACCTTCTGAAACTTAGAATCTTCTCATTTTATTCTCCCATCAGGTCCAATATTGCTTTTGCTTCATGAGAAATTCCTATATAGTTGTCGAATACCTGTCAGCTATATATAGCCTATGGCTTTGCTCGAAGATAGCATCAATGAGGGAAAGAGTACCTTAACATTTATTATTGTTCAACTGCTGTGGCGGCCTCCTCTGTACGAGGGGGCCTCCATTTCCGATCAAATGTACCCCTTTCCACAACATTTTCCTTTGGGAGCTTCTTCAGCTTCTCATCAATGAGCTCCAACAACTCTTGCAAGCCAACTCCCATTAAGGCAGATGTTCTTACATGTGGACCGGACTGAACTGGTGATTGCACTTGCTTTTCTGTTCCCCAGTCCTTAGGATATTCACTTTGTTGGTCATCCGTAGTTTTCAAGGCTGTACATGACCCACCTTGCCCCCAAGGATCTTCAACATCTTCTGATGCCAACCAACCATCAGAGTAATCACCTTCTTGGTCATCGATAGCTTCAAGATTCTCCGATGACAGATCGTTTTCTGATCCTGAGAACTCACATTCCATATCTTCTTCTCCCAAGAATTTGCTAGTCTCACCATCTTCACCATCAACAAGACACTCGGAAAAATCTGCGCTGTCCTCCTCATGGTCAATCTGAGGAATTCCAAAGGATACAGATAATAAATGCATCAGCGTTTTTTTTTTTTTTTTTTTTTTTTAACTTTTAGTTCCATTTTGGTAAGTTTACAAGTGGAGAGACCAACAATACCTTATTCCAAACTTCTATCATGTTTTCAAGCTTTTCCTTGGATACGCCAATTTGTTCAAGAACTTGTAATACAGTCGATCGATGCTCATCAAGATTAGGTGCCGTACAATCCAACACATGCTGAAAGGATACAAACCTGAAATGTTAATCTCTCTGCTACTGTGTTTTATCTCTCTTTCATATCCTATCTGTTGATGTACGATACCAAACAGAAACTCAGAGACATATCATTAGCAGGAAGTTGATCACATCGTATTAATTTGTATCATAAAATTTATTTCAAATGTACATGTGGAAAAACCTGAAATGAAAGGACAAGTAATTAATCGTACCACAAGCAGATCAGCTTCCACAACTTCTTCTAAAGTTGCATGAAATGCTTCCACTAGCTACAAAAGTAAGTTTCTATGAGCAGTGAACAGCATTAGTGATAAGACACAAAATAAGTAAAGTAGTTTGGACATGCTTCTGTATACCTGCACTGGCAAATCTGATATAAAACCGACCGTGTCACTCACGAGCACTTTCTTCCTGAAGATTAGATACTTAGAATAAGCGCAAAATTTGTTCTAGAAAATCATCCAAGAAACAACAAATTATCAAAATTCCAAAATACAACGAATGAGAAGTAAAGTTATCATTGCCGGTTACCCTGAAGGAAGAACAACACTTCTCAATTTTGGATCAACTGTAGCAAACAATCTGCAAACAGACCACATCTTTGTCAAGATATTAAAAACCAACATCAAGGCTTAAAATACATATGGTTATACATGACTAACATGTTGTGTGAGTAGAATATATTACCGAGAATCACTGTACAGATCACTGTTTGAGATGGCACTAACTAATGTAGATTTCCCCTATCACAAGAAGTGAGAATTAAATGTTTAGATAATTGGTGCAAATTGAACAAGAAACAAATAACAGTTGGTTAGACCACATACAGCATTTGTATACCCAACAACAGCAACAGTAGGTAAACCTTGACCATAAGATCCTCCATGATTCTTGCGACCAGCGCGTTGCACAGCTCGAGTACGACGAACATCTTGAATTTGCGATAACAGACTATTCCTCCTTTCTGAAATTCTGAGATTATAGTCCAGTTAAGTGGAAGCCATATGCAATAATAGTCATCTAGACTCCACACCTTGATCAATAGCACTCTTTTTTATATATAAGAAACGAAGAGTAGCGACAAAACTTTGAGCTTTAATCTAGAAAAGAAAAGAGGTACCAAAATGAAACAAGTCAAAAAGAAAAAGAAAGGAAAAAAAAAAAAAAAAAAAAAAGGAAAAAGTAAAATGAAAGAAAATTGTATTAGTTGGAATCTAGTGGTTGATATAGGCATAAGACCGTTTGATAATGAATTGGCAGAAATATCACATAACACAAATTTTAGTAGCAGTAACTTGTCAAACCTATGCAGTTATGAAAAGCTAGTGCTTATTCTTCATAAGCTCAAAGAAATAGCCACTTGCAGTGAAACTTTCATAAAACTAGAGCATCCAGAAATAAAGAAACAGAACATATTAGAGTCAAGGAATGAACCTTCGTCGTTGAAGCTGAAGTTCAGTTTCTCCTGCACCACTGATGAAACCACGTCCTCCACTTCCTCTCCTGCAATCAAGACCTATCTAGTCAAAATCTTCTCTAAGTATGGACCGAACAACTAAGTAAATTCTTTGGTGTACTTAATTTTTTCAAATTTAGACAAAACATTACCCTCGGGCACTAACAACTTCAGCTTCTCCATCCATTCCAAAAGTAGAGCGTCCAGCTTTGCCACGCAGTCGTACAAGTCTTGTTTTCTTATACATTAGAGCCGCTAATTCAGCCTGTAAAATAAAATAAAAAAGGTGCCATGGATCCTTCAAAGCTCTTCACCTTCACTAAAATACTAACTCCTTAACCAAAGATAGCACCAATACCTGTAGCTTTCCCTCCTTTGTGCAGGCATGAGCATTGAATATCTCTATTATAAGACCCACGCGGTCCAACACCGCCTTTCCCAAAATTTTCTGCCATTCAAAACAGCATTAGTAAAGTTAATACCATTTTTCAATTTTCATCATATACACTTTGGTGTGGGACAAATAAGATCCAATTTTTCTCAGGCACGAAGAAAAACTGCATATGTACAATTCACTTGCCTCCAAATTCCTCTGCTGAATCCCAGACAGAATTGTATTTATAAATACAGCATCTACTTCACCCTGTTAAGATTACACAAATTTAGAGCGATAGTCTACACTAAATTAATCTAAACTATGGGAGCAATAAATAACTTCTCCAACATTCCACAAATACAAATGTAATCAAAACTGATCAGAAAAACAAAACAGAACAAAAAGAAAGTTCTTACCTTTTGCTCCACAGCATTCAGATGGCATTTCACAACATCCAAAGTCCCTTTTCCAAAATATGTATCTGCAAAATCCAAAATTTAATCAAATGGGGTTTACCATTTACATCAAAAATTGAAAAAATAAATACATTGAAAAAATAAAATTAAAAATAAGGACAGACCTGCGCGGGTTTGGCGTCGAACAATGGGGTTTTGAACAACAACATGGGGAGGAATTTCCTTATCGAAAAAATCGATATCGAAATACCCATCTCGCTGTTCTTCAAGAGAATTGGCGAGGCAGAGAGCTTCGTTGAGCTTGGCCTGCAAGAAGGTATCGGGGCGGAGGCGGGGCTGGACGACGAAGAGCTTGGGAGGGACTGTTGGATCTCTGTTGAAAACCGAAACGGCCTCGCTTTTTTCCTCCTTGTCTTGCTTCGACGACGACGAGGAGGAGCCGAAGGAGTGGGAAGTCGGAATCGAAGGCGGTGATGGGGTTTGGTTTGGCGTGGAAGTTGAAGTGAGAGGGGTTAGAGTTTGGGAGAAGGACCTCAGAGGATTCCGCGAGAGAGAGATGGTTCTCAGCATTTGAACCCTGTGAATTTTCCAGCTGCTGCTTCTTCTTCGATTGGTAAAAAAACCAGTGTGCTTTGAGTTTGATCTGCAGAAGTGAGCTCTGGCGAGGAAGACGGTAGTTGGGCCTATTATTTGGGCCAAGAGAAAGCACATTGGTGAGGAAGTTGGGCTCTTTATGATTGTTTCATCTCTCGTGGTTGTAATACATGAACGTTCCACGCACTTGAGCACCAATAATATCATCTTTATCAGCATTGGCGTAACATAGCACAATTGAACCTACTTGACATATCTATGTTCGGTAGACGCTTAACATAATATAGAGCAACAAATTATCCAAATCAAGAATTGTTAACCATTGGTTAACGTTGTCTTAGTTTTAGCCTTTCACTTAATAACATGATTTTGCTCGACGGATTCCCAATATTTTGTCACCTAAGCCTTATTTTTATTTTCTTTTTTGTTTCATTTTATACTTTGAATTGATTAAGAAAATACCAACATTTCGCCGCATAAACCCTTTTATTTTCTTTGTATTTATTTTTTATATTTTAATAGTAAAAATATTTTTTCCTTTTCTTATTTCTTAGAAAAAGTACTTTGTGCGGCGATATATACTTCATCGCCTAAACCCTATTTATTTTGTGTTTCTCAAATTGTAAAAATATATTTTCTTTTTTCTTTTTACTTTTTATGAAAAAACTTTGTGCCATGAAATCCTATTTATTTTCTTTTTTATTTCATTTTATATTGTATATTGTATAAGAAAATAGTATATATTTTCTTTTTTATTTCATTTTATATTTTAAATTATAAACGATAATCATTACCTATTTTAATTTTTTTTTTCCAAAGCCTTTGCGCTATGACATCCCAATATTATGGCGCCTAAGTCCTATTTATTTTCTTTTTTGTTTGATTTTATATTTTAAATTGCAAAAAAAAATCATTTCCTATTTTATTTTTTGAAAACCTTTTATTTTTTATTAATTTATATTTTAAATTTAGAAAGGAATTATTCTTATTTTTAATTTTTTTTTTTTTAACTTTGAGTGACAATATCATAATATTTCGTCCGTAAGCTCTATTTATTTTCTTTCTTATTTAATTTTACATGTTAAATTGCAAACGAAAATTATTTTATTATTTAAAACACTTTCTACGATGAAATTCTAATATCATGGATGATGTAATTCTAATTCTGATTTACAAAACTCTAGTACGTATAGGTGATAAAATGTAATTCGATTAATTAATGATTAACATTTACACATATAGTGCAACCAACATTTGTAGTTTGCCAATTAACTCCTCCACAATTTTCTCAATGTATTTCTCTATTCTCTCACCTTTCCTCTTTCTTTCCCTCTCTCCAAATCTGACCATCTCCCTCTCTATCGTTCTCTATCACACTCACTATCTCCTCTCACTCACACTCAATCTCTCTATCTCTCACTCTCACTAACTCACTCTCCCCTCTCTCTTTCACACCTCACTATCTTCTCTCTCTCTCTCTCTCTCACAATCTCTCCTATCTCTATCTCTCACTCACTCTCAATCTTGCCAAAAAGTATTCTCTCCCTAAATTTTAATTTTTTTCCATTAATATGAGTTTTTTGAGTTGATTTTGAGTTTAGGGGTAGGGTTTGGGGTCGGGTATAAGGTGATGGGTGGAGTTTAGGGTTGGATTTTGGGTGGGGGTGGGGTGGGTGTAGGCTTTAGGTTGGGGTTTGGGGGTGGGCTCTCGGGTTGGGTTGGGTTGGCTTCGGGGGTCGGCTGTGGCCTTGAAGGGTTGGGTTCTACGTAAGTTTTTTGTTTCAAGGGATAGTTGCTTAGTAGAATTAAGTTTTTATTATAATTTGGTTGTTCTTGTAAATGTTGGTTGGTTGCTTGAAATAAATTGATATAAATGTTCAAAACTTATGATGAATGTTATATTTTTAGGGAAAGTTCCGCCAATTTTTTTTTATAATTTTATGTTGGTTCTTGGTTATTTGACCATGCTTGTTTTCGCATGGGACTTTGAAGGTGGAAGTTGAGGAGTTGAGGATCAAGATGCTATTGCACCATACCCAACCCAACACCCCCCCCCCCCCCCCCCGGCCACCACCAGAATATTATTAAGATTTTACTATACCTCAACTATTGGTATCACGATACTTTCATACCTCATCTTTTTAAAATGATAATGTCATACCTCATCTTACGAATTTGTGCCAATGTCATACCTCCATCAGTTTTTTTGTTAATTTCTCAGTTAAATGCTGACATGGCTTGATTCAGGACCCACTTTCTATTAAAATATTATTAAAAACTAAAAAAAATCATTTAATATATTTTTAAATATTAAAATAATAAAGAAAAGTTAAATAAAATTAAAAAAAACTTCCCCTTTGTGCGCCCTCTCTCTTCTCCCTCATCTTCATCTCCCTTCCTCTTCTTCCTACCTGTTGCAACAAAGAAAAAAATAAAAAACAAAACTTTGATCCTCTCCCCACCCTCCGGCGCGCCCTCTCTCTTCTCCCCCATCTTCATCTTCTTTCCTCTTCTTCCCCTATTTGCTTCAACCTAGAAAAAAGGAAAAAAAACAAAAACAAACAAAACTAACCCCCCCCTCCGCGCGCCCTTTCTCTTCTCCCCCATCTTCATCTCCTTTCCTCTTCTTCCTACTTGCTGCAACCCAGGAAAAAGAAAGAAAAAAAAAATATACACAAAACTTTGTCCCTTCACCCCGCGCCCTCTCTCTTCTCCCCCATCTTCATCTTCTTTCCTCTTCTTCCCTCTATCTGCTGCAACCCAGAAAAAAGAAAAGAAAAAACCAATTGTCTTCCCCCACACCCACCCTCCACACCCAACCTCGCACCCACCCTTTTCCCTCCTCTTCACGCCCTGGCGAACGGGACCTAGGTTTTTTTTTTCTTCTTCTTCTTCTTCTTCCTCCTCCTTCTTCTTCTTTCTGGGTTGTAGGGGGTTGGATTTTTTTTTTTGGGGGGGGGGGGAGAGGAAGAAAATGGGGAGGTGGGGAAGAAGATCAGATATGAAGAAAATGGCTTAAGGCGAGAGAAGAACAGGCATGAGGAAAGTGGCTCAAGGAAAGACAAAGGGAAAAAGAAGATGAGGAGGCGGAGACATTCCTAAGATAGTGCCAATAGTTTTGGTCCTTATGGTGGTGCATGGACTCAGTAGAATATTTGTTGGCCCGTGGACAATAGTTTTGGATGGTTTTTTTTATTAAACTTTGAGCTATTTTGGTTAAATACATTTTGGGATGATTTTTGGTTAAATATTTGTTGGCTCAAGCCCTCGGGTTTTTGAACTTTAATCCTTGAAGAATATTAAAATTTAATAAAAAACTGGTGTTAGATTGAATATTAATTTTAGTCCCTTAATGTGTACTTAATTCAAATTTATATTATATGTTTATTTTAATATTTATAAGATATCTTATTTAATGTCATTACATTAAATTTTTAATTTATTATTATACACATTTTAATTCATTAATTTTATTTTACTTCTTCTAATTAGTGTACCTAAATGTCCATATCATAATATATTTTACTAAATTAGTGTACCAAAATATCCATACCTAAATACATTGTAATGAATTAGTGGCACATAAGAAAATATGCAAAAACATAAGTGTACTGAAAATTCCGTACCTAAATATATGATACTAAACTAGTGTACTGAAATGTCCGTACTTAATATATGATACTATACTAGTGTACCAAAATATCCGTACCTAAATATATTATACTAAAGTAGTGTACCGAATGTCGGTATCTAAATGTATTATACTAAACTAGTGTACTGAAATGTTCGTACCTAAACATATTATACTAAACTAGCGTATCGAAATGTTCGTACCTAAATATATTACAAATAATTAATGGTGCATAAGACAATATGCAAAAATATAAATGTACCGAAAAATCTCTATGAAAATATTTTCTTATAAGATACTTACTATAATGAGAATTAAAATTTATAATATAATCTTAAAATTTTATTTATGAACACCATAAAATTGTAAATAAAAAAAAACATTAATACATATATTGGCATTAAATAGAGTCTAGGGACTAAAATCAATTTTTAATCTTGTATAAGACATTTTTCTAAACTTCATCTTATTTAAGGATTAAAATCTAGTTTTCTATTTTATAAAAGTGGAAACACAGTGCAACTATTGCCCAAAAAAGAATTATTGCTGCTAAACGCCCTTTAATTTCTAGGCTCAGGCCAGTAAAATATAACAGCAAAATTAATAATAAAATGTTGTCATCTTTCCCTCTCAATGATAAATATTTTTCCAAATTAAGAATTGCAGATTCATTGTGCTCAGTTAACCAAATCTGTCAGCCAAACACTTAGTTGTACACACACAGCACTTGAACATTTTTATCCTTCTACATATCAGAAGAGTTTCTTCTTCTTATCCCAAGAAAACTGTATTAGGCTCTCATTGTTCCTAAACATAATTATCTTGCAGTGTTCTGGTATGGAGTCTCTTATATCAACAATATTTTCCCTCCTCCTTCTCTTCGGTTCAACATTGGGGGGACGGTACAAAGCAACGAAAAAAGCTTTGGAAAACGATGTTTCAAGAACCATCATAGTCGATAAGAGCGGTCGAGGAAATTTTACCACAGTGCAACAAGCCATCGATTCTGTACCACCAAATAACTCTCTGTGGATTCGTATCCTCCTTAACCCTGATGTGTATACGTAAGTAGTATTCTTTTTAATTTATTTTCAAGCTGCACATTAAAATCAAAACTAACTATGTATATGAAATTCTTATATGTAGGGAAAAAGTTATGATTCCAAAGGAGAAACCATACATCGTTCTTGAAGGAGACCCTAAATTTCCCGCTACAATCGAATACGGAGATGCAGGCAGTGTCATTGGCAGTCCTACATTCAAGTTGTTCGCAGATAATTTTGTGGCGCGAAGTATAATATTCAAGGTTAAGCATCTAAGATTGAATGGTGTGTGTGTGTGTGTGTGTATATATATATATATTGAATGTTATATACACACACACACTAAGATAAATTCAGGGTTAAGCATTTTAAGTTTGTAATTCTGGTTCTAATTAACAGAATTCATATGACCATCTTATCTTGCCGGATCCGGATGGAAGCAAAACTACTTGGGCGCCTGCAATCTTAATCTCTGCAGACAAAGCAAGTTTTCACCACTGCAGTTTTATTAGCTTGCAAGATACATTGACTGATGATGGTGGCCGTCACTATTTTTACGATTGCTTTATTGAAGGGGCTATAGACTTCATTTGGGGCAATGGCCAGTCAATTTATGAGGTTAAAAATCCTCTCTCTCTCTCTCTCCCTCTCCCTCTCTCATTATTTTAGCCAGAGATGCGCTAGGCCGGCTCGGTTGTCTACACGATCCCACATGAAACGGTTCATCGTGACTTACATTTCTACATGACTGAGCCTAGCGCTACTGATCTTTAGCACAATGTTCGTGTATTTACACTCGATTACATGACACATTTGTTTGCAGAAATGCCAGATATTTTCGATAACAGATCGAATAGGGATTACTGGTTTTATTACAGCACAAGGCCGTAGAGTCGCAAACGAAACAACTGGTTTTGTGTTCAAAGATTGCTATGTAAACGGAACAGGTACTACATTTTTAGGAAGACCGTGGAGACCTTATTCGAGAGTATTGTTTGCCTCCACCTTCATGGAAAATATCATCACCCCTGAGGGTTGGTCCCCGTGGCCGCCTGCTCCTGTGTAAGTCTATCTCCGTTTTTGTTTCAATACAGGATCTCGGGTGCAGAGATGAACGCTCTTAATCACTTCAACTAAAAACCGATATGTCAGATTACAATTAAACTGTCCGAGTGTTCTCCTTTTACGATACTGAACAGGGATTCGGTTGCGTTCTCGGAGGCTAATTGTCAAGGACCTGGAGCCAATTTGTTGGGTCGTGTCCCATGGGAGAAGAAGCTATCAGATGAAGAAGTGGCATATTTCACAAATCCAGCTTCTTTCATAGACCAAGAAGGATGGTTGAGAAGTCAACCAAATTAAGCCCTTGAGCTAGCGCCTTACCTTGTGTAACATGTCTTGCTAATGGAATAAAAAGTACCCTTCGTTTAGTATGAAGTTTGAATCAAATCAGCTTCGATATATTCAAGCACCAAATATTTTGTTCCGAGAGACGCCAAAATGTGGCAGAATTAAGCTCATACAATGAGAAAATCTTAGATGTAACCGGTTGTATCCCATTCCGTGATGAGATGGATATTGGAGCCGAAAAGAAATGGCTGCCATTTCTCATGTTAATGATGGCCGATCGATCTCTGTGATTTGGGAGCGATCATTGGATCCATATATTTCACAACTTCTCGTTCAAACTACAAAGATTTAGATTTACTAGGCCAACTTCTTCTTCGGGCCCTCCGTTTCCTCCCATCATTTTTCTCCTTTACCTTTTCCTTCAAGTCCCGCTCTCCTCGCCTTTTATACATCTTGAAAGTGATTTGTCTATCTGCAGCCATCTTCCTCACCTTCTCTGTGATCTCAGCTGCTATCTGTCGGTTATATAGTTTCCTTAAACCGCGCATGAGCTTCGCGAAAGTATCTGGCTGCGGCATTACATCCGCCTCCATCATGTCCAGACAGTAGGAACAAGCCTCCTTCACATGCCCCTTTGAAAACAGCGCATGAATCCAAATTGTCCATGCAAACACATTGAGATCACATCCTTTGGTCACAATGCAACTCCAAACATCTTTTGCCATTTCTAGCTTCTCATCTCTCAACAAAGCATTCATCAGCTCCTTCAAGGTACCATATTGTGGGCCAGACAGAAGACCTCTGCCGACCATTTCTTTAAAATAATCACAAGCATCAATCAAACAGCCTTGCCCAAGAAACCCATGAATCATAATGACAAAGGTGTCAAGCCCGGGACTAAACCCAGCTGCTTCCATTTCGTTCCAAAGTCGAACACCTTCTTTCACCTCCCCCAATTTGCATGCCAACCGGATCACCGTGTTGTAAATACCAAGATCAGGACTACAACCGATCTTTCTCATCTCCTCCATCAATTCCACACACTCCTCCAGCTCTTCCTTCTTCTCATGAGCTAACATAATATACATGTAAGTCATCTGGTTCGGCAAAAACCCTTTCTGTATCATACCATCCAAAATCTCGTAACTCCTCTCAATCTTTCCCCACTTACAAAACCCACTAATCAAAGTAGTGTAAGTCACAACATCAGCCTCACAACCACTCCTCTGCATCTCCACAAACACCCTCATTGCCTCCTCCATCTTTTCTCGACTGCAAAGCGCCTGAATCACAGTCGTGTACGAAGCTGCATTGGGCTCACAACCCTTCCTCCTCATCTCCTTCAAGAGCTCATTGGCATCAACCATCTTCCCAGCCTGAGAGTACCCGCTCAGCAATGTGTTATACACTACAATGTCAGGCTCAAAACCGGCTTCCCTCATCTGCACCAACACGAATTTCGCCTCCATGAGCTTCCCTTCTCGACACCAACCATACAACAACGACGTAAAATGCTTAATACTCGGAGTAAACCTCACACGCATATCCTCAAACAATGAAGCTGCATCTTTAACACTACCATTTTTACACAAGGCATCCAACAAACACCCGAAAACATACTCATCGGGTTCGCACCCATACTTCGGCATTTCGTCGAGCACCTCAACTGCTTTCTTCACCATCCTCGCCGCCGCGAACCGCCGCATCAGAACCACAAAAACTTCCTGGGTAATCAGCTGCGGATTCTCCCTCCTCATCTCCTCAAGCAGCGCCCAAACGGCGCCGAATTGGCGCATTTTGCTCAAGCTTTTAATCATGGCCTTATACACCTCGTAACTGGGTCTGTAATTCGGCTGCTGCGCAGCCCACACGAAGAACCTATACCCGAGGTTCCCGGCGTCGCCGCACCGGTTCAGCACCCGCTCCGTTAACCCCGACCTCAAAACGACGCCGCATTGGTGCAGAGCAAGCTCCAATTTCGGGACCCTGGTGTGGAATTTCCGTAGTATTCTGTAAATCTTCTCGACGTCGGCGGAGAACTCGCAGTGGGTCGGGTCGTCTGGGGATGTATCCGCGTCGGTGTCGAAGCGGGCCAGCCCGAGGCCGGATCTTCTCTCGGTGAAGGCATGGGGGTTGTGGGTTTGCTTGGTGGGTTTGTGATTGGTGTGGAAAAGGTTTGAGGGGGCGTTTGGTTTGAAGGAATGCGAGAGATGATGGTGTTTGGTGCAGAGAGATTTGGTTTGCTGATACAACCTCTGCATTTTAATCCGGTTCCGCAACCCAACCCAACCCAACTCAACTCAACTCTCTCGTATCACCATGTCCGTTTTCGTGAAGCTTTTTTCCTTTAAACTGTGCGTTTGACATTAGGTCAATTACATGTTCTAATTTGATCATTTCTTGTATTTGTTTTTTTTGTTTTTCTCTTTTTATTCTGCAGTGTGAATAATCTAAATTTTTTCTTTGAAAAACTTCCTTACGGTGAAAATTTTATTGAAACAGAAAAAAAATATTTGTGATTGTTAATAATTTCAGCTGTTTACCTTCTACTTTTTCTTTTAAAAATTTATTTCGTAATATATCACCCAAATCAAAATTCATTTAAACATTACAAAATGAGAAGAAAAACAAATAAGGTAGGGCATAAGGTCAATAGCACCCTTTTTTAAAATATAAGTTCGACGTTTAGTGATATTTGTTCTGTTTGTAGGTAGAAAGTCTTAAATTTAACTTATATAATAGCAAATTGAATACCAAATTATTGTTGGCCTATATTGTTTTGTCTCACTCCTCACCTTTAATATTAGGAAGTTTTAATGAAAAACTTACAGTACTGTTCACTTTAACAAAAAATCATATTTTTACACTAAAAAGTCAATCCTGGTACTATTCGCTTTACCTTTTATTTCGTCCTTATCATTAAAAATCAAAATTTTCAATCTTTCATTAGTTTTCCTTTAATATTATTATATTCAAAAATAAAATAAGACTTGGTCATTAAAGACCTCTTTGGGATTTATTCCATTAGGGATACAAGTGTTTTTTTTTTTTTTTGAGAATTGTTATTGGCATTCCAAAAATCTCATTCTACACTCCAAATTTTCTATATTTGGAAAGAAAATTACACTTGTGATGAGTGTAGAATGAGATTTTTGGAGTGCCAATAACACTTCCTTTTTTTTTTTTTACAATAAAAATCATTTTTCTTTACTGGTAAGTGAAACAATTCTCGCCAAAAGCAAATTTGAATCATATTATTGCTAGCCCATTGTGAAGCTTAGCCCATTCTCTCACTTCCTTAATGTAAATAATATCATTTGTTAAAATAAAAAAAAAAATCGTTTTCTACCAAGTTTGCAAGAAAATTTTAAGAAGTGCTTTTGGGTTGTAGAATAACCTCTATGTGTTTCTTTAGAGCAATTCCACCCCTAACACAAATGCGCCAGCACCTAGCGCATTTATCCACTCAGTGAACAGTGATAGACCTCAATAAACAGTATAGGCCAAATGTATCTCCATCCCTAACAAAAAATAGCCTAGTCCATTTTATTAAAATATGATTAAATAAAATGCATCTCCAATTGGACCTTTAAAATAATGACATTTTTCCCCTCATTTGACCAGTTCTCTCTCTTTTCTCTCTCTCTCTCTCTCTCTCTCTCTCTCTCTCTATTTATTTTCTCTCCCTGTCTTTCTCTTTTCCAGCTCACTCCCGTGAGCTCTCCTTCTCCTTCCTCTTCAAAACCTTCAACAAATCAAACACAAAATATTATTTTTGTCATCCCTAGAGCTCAAGGAACCCAACCATGGCCTTGCATGCGGCATCAATGCATGGTGCGAGGTCCTACCATTGAAGCCGAGAGCTTGGGATCTCAATCTCTAACCCAGGTGATGTTTCTATCGTTGTATTGTGTCATTGAGCTTTAAATCCTGTTGTGTTGCAATTTTTGTGGTTAATTTGAGGGCTTAATTCCCTGCATGTGATTTCGACAAAGGAAAACGGACAAACTCCAACGAGTTCAAGGTCCAATTCTAGGTGAAATCTCTTGCATTTCACCTGGGTAAGTTCTCAATCCTATTCTTATGGTTTCTAACTTATAAATCGTGTTGGAAACCTTTGCGTTGATGCAAACATGTTGTCGGTGCATTTTTTTTCTTCAGATTTTTAGACGAACTCGGGCCATCACGTTCAGGCGATTTGCCTTCTCCCTTCGTGGCTCATTCCCTCCCGACACCCTTTCCCGCCTCGACCAGCTCCGTTCCTCAGCCTCCACAACAACTCCCTCTCTGGCACAAAAAATTAGAAAGAAACAAAAGTGACTGACGTCAGCCTGCGTCATGTAGGCCGTCCATGGGTTTGTCGATTATGGGCCGGTCTCTTGCCTGGCTTGGGCTGGGTGCCAGCCTATGGCTAGAGTGCAAAGCTTGGGTGCCGGCCTATCAGTTCCCCGTTGGAACTGCTCTTAGGATGCACTACTAAGTGCTTTTTACAGAAGCAATCTCAAACGAGTCCTAAATTTATTAACCATTATGATCAAAATCGAACTTTCCATTCCAAATATGTCTAATTTCACCATTGTGTGTGCATGTGGAAGAGTAAAATGTCCTTTAATTTGGCTCTTAAATCAAGTCTAAAAGGAAATATTTACCGTTACAAGTGATGCACACATAGGATTGAATGCCTAATGTTTCGTTAATCACAATGGTATTATTAATAGTTGTTATCTACCTATAAAATTTGACTTATGTTCATTGGTGGTTGATTGGTATGGTTTGGCAAATTGTCCCAGTATATAACTGAAAGTTTGATAAATTAACGACATGGATATGTTAAGCCAAATGTGGAGGACGATATTGGTGAATTTCCAAATGTGATGAGGGACAAAAGCAAGAAGTCCGGCAAACATTCGGAATATTATTGATTAAACAAAAACGAATATATTGTCTTAGTCAATGTTTTAAAAGATGCTAAACACTAGTTAAACGTGTTGTGCCTTGGCTGATTATCTTCACCAACATACAAGCCCACAGTTGAATAGTTTAAAATACAAGAAATAAAGACACCGAGAAATTTACGAGGTTCGGCAAAAACCTGCCTACGTCCTCGGAGAGATATTGCTCTTCACTATGAGAAAAACAGTACAAGTTACACATGAGTTAAATCGACATAACCCAATCTCATATCCCTTGTACACCCTCTCACAGAATTTTCCCAAGAGCCTCACTCTACCCCAAGAGTTCTTTCACAAGAGATTTTTCACTCTAGCTCTCTAGATTTTTTCTCACCCTTGCCCCCTTGTTTAGCCAAATGCTCTCACCATCTCTTTTTATGCTTTTCTTCATCCTAGCCAAATAATTATGGCTTTGAAAAAGCCACAAAACAAGGAGCAAATTAAGCCACTAAATAAGCCACAAAACAAGCCACAAAACAAGGAGCAAATTAAGCCACAAAATAAGCCACAAAACAAGGAGCAAATTAAGCCACAAAATAAGCCACAAAACAAGCCACAAAACAAGGAAACATAATCCTCATCATGATGTTCCCTCATCAATTTTGTTTTGTTTCCTAGCCTAATTTGGCCACTATCCAACAATCTCCACCTTGGCCAAATTGTACCAAAGTCCATTGGCCTTACGTACCAGCATGCACACTCTGAATCAACCTCGTTGGTCCTATTCCGATTCAGTCACTGCCAATGCATGTGCAGCTGCTGCAAGCAAAAAAAAACATTTAGCTTCAGACAGGATCTCGACACATCCTCGTCTCCTCCAGCAGGTTTTCCTCCTCTTCATTGTCTGCAACTTGGAAACTTGTCAGTGCACCCATTTCTAGCAACACCCGTCGAGCCAGACAAACATTCCTCACACTTCTCATTCTTCAGGACCATCTCATCACCTGTGAATCCCATAGCTCCACCTGCTGCAAAACCCCTGCAACACTTGAGACTATACATCACCAGGAGATGTGTTGCTTCGAGTACCTAGAGGGCATACTCGAAGTCTTCCGCCACAAAATTGCTGCTACCTGGACCAAGATCATCCTTTCTTTTTCTCAAAGGACAATTTATCCTTTTATGCCCGAATTCTTTGCAGTCATAGCATTGTGGTCCCTTGCCTTTGGAGCTTGATTTGAACCTGCTGTCTCTCTCAAATCCTCATCCCAATTTTCTTCCATGATTCCAACCTTGAACAGCTAAAGCAGTCTCGTGCCCACCATCAACAATGGTCTTCCTCTTTTGTGTATCATAAGACACCAAAGAAGCCTGCACCTGCTCCAAACTTACTGTATCTTTTCCATGCAATAAGGTTGTCACAAGATTCTCATATGAATCTGGAAGTGAGGTAAGAAGTAAGAGGGCTTTATCTTCTTCCTCAACCTTAACATCAACTTTCCTCAATTGATCCAAGTATCCATTGAACACATTCATGTGGTCCATGAGATTCCCGCCTTCATCCATCTTCAGCTTGTACAGCTTCCTCTTCAGATGTAACTTGTTGGTCAAACTCTTAGCAATATAGAGTTTTTCCAACTTCTCCCACAGTGCAGGCGCAGAATCTTCATCCATAACATTGTTGATAATGTTATCAGCTATGCAGTGTCGAATCGTGCTAACACAACGCGACTCCAGCTCCTCCCACTAGTCATCTGTCATTTCTTTAGGCTTCCCATCTTTTCCCTTCAAAGCTCTAACCAAGCCTTGTTGAGTCAAGACATCCTTTACTCTCATCTGCCAGAGAGTAAAACTGCCCTTCCCATTAAACTTCTCAACTGAAAACGACATGTTTGTAGTCATCATGGTGAATAATAAATCTGAACCTTCAATGAACCAAAGCTTCCAACAAAGCTCTGATACCAATTGTTGTGCCTTGGCTGATTATCTTCACCAACATACAAGCCCACAGTTGAATAGTTTAAAATACAAGAAATAAAGACACCGAGAAATTTACGAGGTTCGGCAAAAACCTGCCTACGTCCTCGGAGAGATATTGCTCTTCACTATGAGAAAAACAGTACAAGTTACACATGAGTTAAATCGACATAACCCAATCCCATATCCCTTGTACACCCTCTCGCAGAATTTTCCCAAGAGCCTCACTCTACCCCAAGAGTTCTTTCACAAGAGATTTTTCACTCTAGCTCTCTAGATTTTTTCTCACCCTTGCCCCCTTGTTTAGCCAAATGCTCTCACCATCTCTTTTTATGCTTTTCTTCATCCTAGCCAAATAATTATGGCTTTGAAAAAGCCACAAAACAAGGAGCAAATTAAGCCACTAAATAAGCCACAAAACAAGCCACAAAACAAGGAGCAAATTAAGCCACAAAATAAGCCACAAAACAAGCCACAAAACAAGGAAACATAATCCTCATCATGATGTTCCCTCATCAATTTTGTTTTGTTTCCTAGCCTAATTTGGCCACTATCCAACAAAACGATGGGTTGGGACCTAGCGCTTAGGCTCCTAGATGGGAACTTAGGCAGATGGATATAAATAAATTTATTATTTATCATATAATTAAATGTCTATTTAGACTAAAAGTATGAGCATAAAAAACCCGAACTATTGCTAACTAGCAGCCGTCCCGTCATCCACCTCTACAATTGCAAATCTCTAACTCCTCTCTCTCTCTCTTCTCATAGATCTTCCATTTTCGTCAACTCCTCTTTTAGCACACCGAGAGGGAGGCCGACAAGACGCAGAGAAGTTTCTTTATTTGTGAGTCGCCAGTATCACAACAGGGCTTTTTTTTTTTTTTTCCACATCGCCGAGGCCGCTAGCCCGCCCAGATGTGTGCCTGACGCCGCTCAATGGTCTTCCTGATTTAATACACGATACTGGATTAAGCCCGCTTTTTAGAACATTAGTTCCGGTGTAGAACTGAAAGTTTGACAAATTGACGACATGGTTGACATTGATATGTTGAGCCAAATGTGGACGAAGATATTGGTCAATTTTCAATTGTGAGAGACAAAAGTAAGAAGGCCAGCAAACATTTGGAATAATTTATGATTAAAAAATGAATTAAAATTTTCCTTTTTTTGTGAATACATGGAATATTTTGTACATTAAGAAGTGGATAAATGATATAAAAAAGGAACAGTATTTACATATATGATATTTTATACGAATCTTTACGTGCTTTGACATAAAAAAAAATTTACCTGAATAATCGTTATTGACGAGAATTAAACTTAAATTTCATCACTTTCAAGCAACCACAAATACCGGCAAACGATTTAAAAATTTTAAAATGAAAGGAAGCTTACACGGCGTTTAAACGTACGCCCGAATGGCGGGAACCAACGGTTGAAGCTTCTTCTTCAACCAAGACCTGCAACAACCATCAGATTTTACCAATGCAGTGGCCCTCTGTACCCAAAACAGATGCGCTGACCAGACTGCGCTACACCTCGCGTCTCATACCCCACCCCACCCCCCCCCCCCCCCCCCCGGGAGCATATAGACCCACCCGATCGATGAACACTTGAACCGATGAAGTTCCACTTCTACAAAGAACCCACAAAAACCCTTACCCAAGTCGCCACTAAGCAGATCCTCAAACTGAACCAAACGCTCGCCAACCTCACTCGCTCGCACCGTTACTCAGAGGCCCTCCAGCTTTTCACCCAAATCCACTCCTCTCCGTCCGTAAGACCGGACCACTACACGCTCTCTTCGGCCGTCACCGCCTGCGCCAATTGCCGCGACGTTGCTTTCGGAACCCAACTCCATGCCCACGCCATCCAGTCTGGCCTTAAAGCCTACCCTCACGTAGCCAACACCCTGCTCTCGCTCTATGCGAAAGCCGAAGACTTGACTTCTGTGAAATGGGTTTTCGACATGATTGAAAGCCCAGATGTTTATTCGTGGACCACGCTGTTATCGGCTTGTTCAAAATTGGGGCATGTGGATTATGCCTGTGAGGTGTTTGATAAAATGCCCCAAAAGGGTAGTGTAGCGATTTGGAATGCAATGATTACCGGGTGTGCAGAGAATGGGTTTGATGAGGTTGCTATTGATTTTTTTTGTGAAATGCATAGGATGGGTTTTATGCATGATAATTATGGTTTTGCTACTGTTTTGAGTTTGTGTGGTTTGGGGGTCTTAGGTTTTGGGAGGCAGGTGCATTCTTTAGTGCTTAAAACCGGGTTTTTGGGTAGAAGTTCTGTTGTTAACGCTCTGATAACTATGTATTTTAACTGCAGAAGTGTTTCAGAGGCATTTTATTTATTTGAAGAAGCGGAAGGTGCAATATATGATCAGATTACTTTTAATGTGATGATAGATGGTTTGGTGAGTGCCGGAAGAGATAAAGAAGCTTTGGAAATGTTCAAATTGATGCAAGAGGCATGTCTTAGGCCTACTGAGCTGACTTTTGTAAGTGTCATGACCTCATGTTCAACTGCAAGAGTTGCCAACCATGTACTTGCCCAAGCTGTTAAGTCGGGTTTCGAAACTTTTACTTCTGTGAGCAATGCAGCAATAACCATGTATTCTGGTTGTGGAGATTTGCATGCTGCTTACCAGGTTTTTCAGACATTGGAGGAGAAGGATCTCATATCATGGAACACCATGATCTCGACTTATGCTCAAGGGAATGACAGTAAATTAGCCATCTTGGTCTACCAGCAAATGCAGAGGGCAGGGGTCAAACCAGATGAGTTTACTTTTGGAAGTTTGTTAGCAAGCTCGGAGTTGATTGAGATCTTGCAAATGGTTCAAGCCCTTGCACACAAAAATGGGCTTATCCTTAAGATCTACGTTTCAAATGCATTGGTATCTGCATATGCTAAGCTGGGTCTGATTGATCTGGCCTATCCAGTATTCGAAGATATCGAGTCCAAAAATTTGATCTCCTGGAATGCTATTGTTTCCGGATTCCTGTTGAATGGATTGGTAAAAGAAGGGCTAGAGCAATTTTCTAATCTACTAATGTCAGAACACAGGCCAGATGTGTGTACCTTGAGTATTATTTTGAGCATTTGTTCAAGCACATCAGCATTGAAAGACGGAAAACAAGTTCATGGCTACATTCTCAAATTTGGGTTTTCGCATCAGATGTGCTTAGGTAATGCCCTCATCACCATGTATGCTAAATGCGGGGTTATAGATTGGTCCATAAGAGTTTTCAATGCAATGACTCAAAAGGATACAGTCTCTTGGAATTCCCTGATATCTGCTTATGCACAGCATGGGCAAGGAAATGAAGCTGTGCGCTGTTTTGAGGCAATGCAAGACGCATCTGCAGTCAAACCAGATAAGGCCACCTTTACGGCAGTCCTTTCCGCTTGCAGCCATGCTGGTCTAGTTGTTGATGGTACCCGAATTTTCAATTCCATGATTCATAATTATGGCTTTATACCTGAAGTTGATCACTTTTCATGTATAGTTGACCTTCTTGGTCGTGCTGGGTATCTTGATGAGGCGGAAACTGTAATAAACAGCAAGCAAATTGAAGCACATCCAAACATTTGGTGGACACTAATCAGTTCTTGTGCAGCACATGGAAATTTAAGGCTAGGACGAACAGTTGCTGGGTTTCTCCTTGAAACTGAACAAAATAATCCGACAGTTTACGTGCTTCTGGCCAGTATTTATGCAGCTGCTGGTCAATGGGAAGAAGCAGCTAATGTGAGAGAATTGATGAACAGAACTCGGGTTCCGAAGATTCCTGGATTGAGTTGGATTAAGTCATAAAAACATGCAGGGTCGACTGGAAACCAAACCAAGCCTCGTCGTGCCATTCTACAGTACTAATCATAGTTGGAAGCCTTACAAGATTCATGTTATTTGACACTCAGCACTGCCATTGATGAAGTTAATGCTTCCGTGATCAACGAATGAAGACGTAGCAGTAAAAAGGTAAGCTGAATCGACAACTCTTCCCATCGTCTCTTAGTCCAGTGTTCATCTATAAATAATGCACAGAATGTAACACAAATATGTAACGTATATTTCTTCATATTGTTTTCAATTCGAACATCTCACATATACTTTTACATTTCTTTTTTCTAGCCATACCACTATAAGATATACAAATTTGGAAATAATGTTACAATTCATTAGGGAAAATACAATTGGATTTCCTCTTTATCTATCGTCAACAAGAAAGAATTTGCAGGTACCGACTGGTTTATCTCGACTCTTGACAGCAACAAGTCTGAAGCATGCCACTGCCTTGCCCTCCCCCATCATTTTCTGTAGCTTACTCGGCAGGAGGAGCTCTATGATAAGCTGGAATAGTAGCTGGAAAGAACATCTGTCTCACTCCTTCAGCCTTGATGATGGGAAATATTATACCCGAAGCACTCTGACAAAAAGAAAACGCTCTTTGTTAAGAACCAGAGAAACTGATTGAAATCATGTATACTACTATGACGGCCGTAGGATCTGCTCAGTTGGAAAATTAGGTATCTACTATCTAGCTTATACGGAAGTTCATTTATAAAGCTTTGCCTTGAGATCCAAGGTACTTGTAAGAACCAACCAAATGGCTTCACATGGTGTACAATTTTCATTCACATAATGAAATTCCGTTGTTTGATTAGAAGTCATCGATATCAAATGAGTCATTTTTCATTTTAGGCCAGGAAGAAAAACATGATTCAACATTCTATAATCATCTAGGAAAACTAAAGGGGAAAAGAAAAACCCACCGAAAGTAATCTAGCTCCAATCCACACGCGTCTCGGTGAAGGAAATGGTAGTAGCAAACGACCAACACCGTATACCGCCACAGCAAAAAAATGAAGAACTAAATTCAACGGACGAGGATTTAGACCAGAGAGCAAAGCCACTGGTCCAGTTGAACAGGCACCTCCAAGGCTTAGATAGTCAAAACAAGCTTGGCGCATCTCCGTCCTTGCTTCATCAGGGGAGGCAGAGAACACTTTGTATAGGGCACCTGCCAAGGTATTTATCGTAGATGCAACCGGCTGTGAAAACAACGCTAATTATCAGTAGGATGAAGATGTGATAATAACATCTCTAATACAGGCAATGCAACCTTGAAATCAATTGTTTTGCAGCCAAACAAGAAACGGAATTGAAACAATTCGATTTAGCAAAGTATAAAAGGATTCTGCACATCGATATTAAACCGGCACCCATGAGCAACAGAGCTTACCTTGCGCAAGGTATAAAAGGATTCTAGGTATGTGCACAACGAAGCTGCATCATGTAGGTTCCGCAGAGGCTTAAGAAGATCCCTGAGTACAACAATATCAGAAAGTGCCACAGTCATTCCTCCGCCGGTTAAAGGATGGCGCATATTGAAAGCATCACCCAGCAAAAGGGCTCCTGGAGTTGGCTGTGGATTAGCTGGCATGCTTTTGTTTGGCATTGTTCTAATATTTCCCTTATCAATTGCAGCAACGAAGGCATCATGAAGTTCTGGTGGAACCTGAAGCAGACATTTTCTTCGTTAATTCAAAATAGAAGAAGCCGGTTCAGCCCAAAAAGGAACAGAAACTACTGTTGAAAAAATAGGATCAATCAAAATGTTTCAATGTTTGAACTCAAGACCCCTAATTTTGAAACCGAAAGGTACCTGTGGAGCCACCACAGTCTTCAAGTAGTTAGCCATTGCACCATTGGCAATGGGAGGTACCCTTTGGCCGGGCACATCGACCAAACAGCGGACCTCTGTACTGCTGATTTGATAAAACAGGATCGGAGAGGGATCCGCTAGAATAACATGCCCATGATTTGCAAATGGGAGTTTGCAATTTTCCAAGATTAATCCCACGAACCAAGAGGGCACTTCAACCTGCAAAAAAAAGTAGATCGATACCATCTTTGTCAATGTAGGAAGTGCGGGTTCCAACAGAAATCTCTGATCCTCGGATATGAAAAAATTAATGAGGGTTCCAGTTAAAGGTTTCTGCAAGTGCATCGGCATCCTAATCAAACCACGTAATCGTTGTATTAGAGATTTGAAGAAGCAACTTTACCTGAGGCTTGCAAAGAGTGCGGCGCAGATTTGAGAAGCAACCATCACAAACAATCGTAAGAGGAGCGTGCGCTTGAAGTTCTTGACGATCCTTGGTTTTGTATCGAACCCCCTTAATTGTCCCATTTACTTCAAGCAGGGACGTGACAGTACCTTGCTCCAGTTGTACACTTGAAAGAAAACAAGACACAAGAGGATGCAAGGGGGTCAATCATCGCTGCATTAGGAAAACGGAACATTCACTGAAAAAATGCTGATAATTTACATGAAACCAAACATCATGGACTCAAGCACGACAACATAAGCATTCAAATGAGGAGGCAAGAAACTTACTTGGGAAGCTTTGCAGCTTTTTCCCTCATCCTCTGTATGAATCGGCCATTGTGGAAACTTCTCCCCGCCACATCGGAGTGGAACTGTTCCAGAGGATAGGTCAGCCGAGTGTTCTTCCCATCCTTAAAAAGAACATAACCGACCACTCGCTGAGCATCGATTTCCTCCACACAATCTGAAACCAATGCTCATACATGTTACTGTTATTGTCAGATTTCGCAACCGAAACCAATACTAAGAAAAGCAGCATATTCAACATTTAAATTTCAAAAAGCCAACTTAAATAAGAAGAGGAACAGAAAAAACTCCAAGAATTAGCAACTTTTATTACCTTCAAGACCCAACTCAATCAATTTGAGGTACCCTCCTGGCTGGAGCAGCTCGCCGACGATTCGATCTGGCTCCGTCAAGTCTCTTTCAATCACATGAACATGTCTTCCCTCCTGGGATTAGCAACAGATAAGTAAAACTTTCTACATTTCTACAGAGAGCATTGACATGCCAGTCTTGACGATGAACCGTCAACTTTTTATTTATTTGCAAAGTTGATAAAAGTAAAATTACAAAAACTTGTGTACAAAGTTACAAACAAGAGTTGCGTCATCGACTTTAACTTTTCTAAGTGCATGGCATGCCAAGATCGTGACTTTTCAATCGGTCAGTTAACAGTACTATTCACAACACAAAAAAGTTAAAAAAAACAAGCGTTCTGAAGCCGACACGCTACGCCACCCAGATTCACAAACAACCAAAGAAGCTGACAATTTCCCGAAAAATAATAATAAATAAAATCAAAACTTTAATTTGGTTTTCTTTTACCTTGGCGAGGGTAAGGGCGAGAGCAGCGCCAGCAACGCCGGCGCCGACGACTATTACATCGGTGCCGGAGCCGTGAATTGGGGGGAATTCTCCGTCGTCAGAGCTGTTGATGCTTTTATCCTGAACGATCGTCGTATTACTCTTGTTCTTCTGAGCATTGCTCTTGGCATGGCCGGAATTCCGGCGACGGAGAACAGAGAGAGCGAGAAAGCCTAAGAGGGAGGCGAAGAAGGTCCAGAGAATGTACGGATCAACCGCCACGGTTGCCGCCATCTTAGAAGAAGACGCAGATGAGAAAGAAGAAGACCCAGATGAGAAGGAAGAAGGCCCAGATGGAGAAGCCGGCGACCCAGAAGAAGAAATGCGGGAGTGGGTGCAACTAGTAATGTTGGGCTTTCTTCTGGTTCTGGTTCTGGTTTTAGAATTATGGGAGGAGAGAGAGATTGGAGGTAGATGATGAGGGATGTGAATTTGAAATTGATTGTTGTGGATGACGATGGAGGAGGAGGGATGTGGGTATGGGCATGGGCATGGGCGTGGACGTGGACGTGGGGGGTTTTGTAGGAGCATTTTTGGGGTGGTTGGGTGAGGAATTGAATGCTCATTTTGCGTGCGTGATTACGGAATGTGCTCGTGTTGTCATTTGGAGCTCTCTCTCCCTTCCTTTATTTCTCTTCCTCCCGCCGCCAGAGATCCAAGAGTTCCTAATCCCTCGAATTCATCGATTCGGAGCTTTCCAGTTGTGGAGAGGATAGGGATTGCCGCCGGTGGCTGCGGCAGTTGGCGGGGTTGGGTGGGTGAGAGGATAGATGGCTGGGTTTCTTGTTTTTTTTTTTTTTTTTGGGTAAAGGGTTACTTTATTACTAAAACACAACATAATTACATAAACCATACACTTTAAAAAATAAAAATTTAAAAATTTAAAAATTTAAAAATTTAAAAAAAATTTACATAAACCATACAAGCAATGGATGGCCGGGTTTGTTGTTTTGTTTTCCTTCTAAAATTTTAAATTTTCAGATTTTTTTTTTTTTTTTAATTCATCTCTTGTTAAAATTCTATTATGTTGAGGATATGTGTTGTGACATCCCACATCGTCCAGGGGAGTGATCCTTAAATGTATATTCCCATCCTTACCTAGCATGAGGCCTTTGGGAAGCTCACTGGCTTCGAGTTCCGTAGGAACTCCGAAGTTAAGCGATAAGGGGGCTAGAGCAATCCCATGATGGGTGACCCACTGGGAAGTTGCTCATGAGTTCCCAAAAACAAAACCGTGAGGGAATGGTAAGCCCAAAGCGGACAATATCGTGCTACGGTGGTGGAGCGGGCTCGGGAAGTGATCCGCCCTGGGGCGGGATGTGAAAATTTGGTATCAGAGCCTAACCCTGGTCGCGTGTGTGCCGACGAGGACGTCGGGCCCCTAAGGCGGGGTGGATTGTGACATCCCACATCGCCCAGGGGAGTGATCCTTAAATGTATATTCTCATCCTTACCTAGCACGAGGCCTTTTGGGAGCTCACTGGCTTCGGGTTCCGTAGGAACTCCGAAGTTAAGCGAGAAGGGGGCTAGAGCAATCCCATGATGGGTGACCCACTGGGAAGTTGCTTGTGAGTTCCCAAAAACAAAACCGTGAGGGAATGGTAAGCCCAAAGCGGACAATAACGTGCTACGGTGGTGGAACCAAAAACAAAACCGTGAGGGAATGGTAAGCCCAAAGCGGACAATAACGTGCTACGGTGGTGGAACGGGCCGGGAAAGTGATCCGCCCTGGACGGGGATGTGAAAGGTGTCAACCTCTCAGATTAATCATAAAAAGGGCACAGAGAAGTTTGAGCGTAGAAGATTTGAACTGTCCAATTCGACGTGTAACTTCATAAAACGTCACTAGAAACTAGGACACAAGGACTACCAGAACGAGGAAGACTTAAAGAGAAAAGTTTGTCAGTCTAATAACGTATCATTATGTATAAATTATACGACAATGCTGAAACCCAAAAGTTATTCTCTTAAAAAAATGCAATTTTTAGACTTGTATTATTTACGTTTTAGGAAAAGATTAGAAAAGAAAGACTTGTCCGTTAACGAAAATAAAATATCAGTTGTCCAAGTTTGTAGAACATAGGAATTAGTGGCATCATACAAACCACAAAAATGAATTCACATAGTTCTGAAATATTAAATATTTGAGAGGTGCCCCTAACTATAGTGGCACTAGTAGCATGTAATTTTGTTTGGTTTAAGTTCATTAGTCCTCTTACTAATTAAGAAAATTTTAACTAAAACTAGCAAACTGTACCCTTACTGGTGTGAATCAGAGAGGTTAAATAAATTTACTTGTTTTTTATTTTTAAATAAGACCTGATATTTGTACATGATTGTGAGAGTGGCGTAAAAATAGTAAAATTCATGTTATTATGTAATTATTAAATTGTCCATACTTTTAATTTTCTTCAGTTTTGAGGGGAGGGTTAAAATTATAATTTCTTAGAATTTCAATTGACAAAAAGATTAATAACTAGTGTATATAATATCCTAGTGGATGAGTGTGAGTTTCCACCCATGCCTTCAGGGTTCGAAATTCCTCTCTCTCTTCTAAATAATTATTATAATTTTGAATTCTCCCCCTCCGGTTTATAATAATGAAATTATAAAAAATAAAAAATAATCCTTTTGAAAAGAAAAGTAGCATACATAATTCTAATATCATAAAATCATATTAACTGAAAATTAAAGTTCCTAAAAGAAGAAGGGCCAAATCGTAAAACCATGGACCACAAATTATTAAGAGCATGCAGCTTTTTAGTTGGGCAGTCCAAGGCTACAATTCGAGCCTAACTCAACACAAAAGAAAAATAGAGAAACAATTTCGATACTTTTTATTTTATTTTATGTTTTGTAATTATTTTTTATTTATTCAATACAAACACTGGTCTTCTCAAAATAATAATACAAATACTGGAAGAGCCAAATACAAGGCTCCGATGGGCTAAGCATAGAAGAAGTTTTAGTTCTTTTTTTTTTTTAGGAAATTGGACTTTCATAAAACCAAGGCAAAAGCCAAATTACAAGGAGAGAGCCACGAAGGCTGACAGAAACCAACAGAGAGAAAGCAAGAGGGATGTAAGGGTTACAAGACGTAGCCGAGCACCGACAAACACGTCGATCCAACGCTTTCTAACCAAAACAACTTACGGGGGCATGGGAGACCGTCCTTGTTGAGGATTCCCACAAGTGATGATGGAGGTATTTTGACCCACACAGAATTGCGTATCCCTGCCACACAATGCGACGCAACAAAGTCCGCCATAGCATTTGTTGATCTTAAGATCCAAGACCAGGTACAAGCCTAGAAAGAACTTCCCAAAGCCAAGATAAAGCTTAGAATGAGGAGAACTTCCCAAGGAGTACAATCCAAGCCAACATTAAGATAGGATATCACCAGCTTGGAATCAGATTCAACAACAATCTGGAGCTTGTTCCTTCGACGAGCAAGGGCACACCCCTCCTAAATCACCATGGCTTCCGCCATCAGAGCACATAAAGCAGCAACTTCCACCCGAGCCACCTCGATGCATCTGTAGTGAGCATCACGGATAACAATACCCGCAAAACGCCGAGAATCCCCCGACCTCTAACTAGCATCGACATTGACCTTAACCAAATTTAGAGGAGGAGGGGACCATGGAAGGGACCAGATAGATGCCCGCTGGAAGGAGGACGAAGGCAAGCAGCGCGTTGCAAAAAGAAGCAATCAAACGCGTTCCTGATGGCAGCAATTGTATTTAAGGGCAACAGTTGGTAATGTTCGAAGACTGACATGCACCTGGATCTCCAAATGAACCAGCAGGAGAACGCAACCAGTATGAAAGACCTCGCCCTCTCCAATTTAGATCCATTAATTCCCATTTCCCACCCCAAGAAGCCAAGCATTAAATGATGAAATGAAATTCTAGTCCAATCAAAAACCAAGGGGGCCATCAAACTAAACCGCTTCCACCCATGGGCATAAGAGGATGAGGTGTTCAGTTGACTCGTCATGTTCACCGCAAATTGGACATGTAAGGGAAGGGGAACATCATCTCCAAAACAGGTTCCGAGAAGTGGCAATAGCTCCATGATCTCCACCACATAAAGTTCCTCATCTTGGGAGACGCCTGTATTCCCCAAATCAACTTCCAAACATTCGAGTTAATTGATTCAATAGGACCTGCACAAGGTGGTCTTTGCCCAATGATCTATCGATAACCTGATTTAACCATGTATCTCCCAATTTTGTATGCCGGCCAAACCAGACGGTCAGGCCTCTCGGGATCACCAAAATGAGAACTCTCAATTGCCATTTTATCCGTCATCGAGATGACATTACAAATAAGATCCAAATCCCATACACCAGCCTTATGATTAATGATTGACTCTACCGTCTGCTCCAAATTCACCACACCATTGCTAATGGGGATAAGATGACCAACCACAATACTTGGGACCCAGACATCTCTCTATAGTCAAACTTGCCTACCATTGAGAACCTGCCAATGAGCACCCTTAATAATTACATCTCGTCCCTCCAGAGTACTAGACCAGATCCATGAAGCTTAGCCTACCCTTTTAGCCTCCAAGAATGAGGAATTTGGGAAATACCGATCTTTAAATACCCGAGCCCTTAATGAATTAGGCTCCTGGATAAGACGCCAACTCTGTTTGGCAAGAAGAGTGAGGTTGAAGTCCCCAAAATTCTTGAAACCCATACCGCAATTACACTTGGGCATCCCCATGCCCCGCCAATTAACCTAGTGGATGCCCCTGGCCTTATCAGAATTCACCCACCAGAATTTCGCGATTACCCTGTCAATATCTCTGCAAAGCCTATCTGGGAGGCGAAAAACGTTCATTGGGTAAGTTGGCACCACTTGAACCACTGCCTTAATCAACACCTCAAGACTGGCATGTGAAAGAAATATGTTCTTCCATCCTTGAATTTTTTACAATACCCGATCCTTAATATAAGACAGAGTCGCCATCTTAGTCTTACCCTACCCCGCTGGGATTGCAAGGTAGGTTCCAGGATCCTCCACCCTTGTCATGTTCAAAATCCCACATAGCTTCTCCTAAACAGACGGGGTTTATTAGCACTGAAATACACAACCGATTTTTGGGTGTTGACCTCCTGCCCCGAGACATGACAATAAGTCTTCAACAGCCTGTCCACATTTTTGCAATTTCACCTTGATGCCAACAAGAAAATCAGGGTATCATCCACAAATAATAAGTGAAATAATGTAGGACCGTGGGCACTAATCCTGATTCCTTCGATAAAACCTGTCTCAAAAGCATGCATGAATAACCGGGACAACACTTTGCTGATGATAAAGAATAAATACGGGGAGATTGGATCCCCTGGCAAAGGCCACGAGTTAGCCTAAAGCAATCACCCGAACTTCCATTCGATAACACCAAAAACTCCATAGTCGTGACACAACTCATAATAAGCCCTACCCACAATCGGCTATACCCTATTTTCAACATAGTGGCTTCAAGAAAGTCCCATTCAACTCTACCGTAGGCCTTGTTCATGTCTAGTTTGATGCCAAGCTCGAACTTCGTCTTGGTCTTTTGGAGCTTGAGGAAATGGAATACCTTGTGGGCGATGACAATGTTGTCCTGTATTTGGCGGTCTCCCACAAAAGCATTTTGGCTTGGTGAGATGATCATGGGAAGGAGGGACTTTAGTTAGTTGGCAAGAAATTTTGAGAGTATCTTTAAACTTACAAATACTAATTATCTAGGTTATTTTATGATTTTTAATTGTCACAACCCACCTATCAAATGAAAAGTCTAAATCCTATTTTTAGAAAAAATAAGAGTTTTTTTTTTTTTTTTGAACAAATGATGTTATATGCCAAGGGAGAGGAGGTGGGCTTAGCCTTACAATGAATTAGCAATAATATGATTCAAATTCGCCTTTGGCAAGAATCGAATCCAAGACCTCTCACTTACAAATGAAGAGAAATATCACTAGACCGTAGTACTAAGTGGCAGAAAAATAAGAGTTAAATAAACTCATCACTTTAACCATGCTAAAATTTAATAATGATAAATTAAAACTTCTATACTTACTTTATTCATTTGAAATTTTAAAGGCTAGAAGCCTAGAAAAAAAAAAATTATAAATTTCTTACTTCAAATTAATTTCAAATTATTAATTTCATAGTGATAATTTTAGCTTAGCCCACCCACCGAATAATTTCTGGTTCCGCCATTGAATACAAATGTTAAAGATCAAGATGAATGTGTAAGGAAGGAGAAATAACAGTGTGAAAATCACTTCTTAAAAATGTGTCAATTTATTATCAAATTGTTCCTAAAATAGCAAGTGTCACGCAGTAAACAAATTTTTATAACATGTCTTTTTTCGTTTTTGGATTGGATTGTAGACAACTTATTTGACGAGTATTTATCATTAATAGCAAAATTTAACACCCAATTTTATAAATGTCACTTTTTATTTTTAAAAAAAATTCAAATATAACAAAAATGTAAAAACTCATGTGAATTGACCTAAAACCCCTCAAAATTTAAAACCCATTTACACAAAAAAAAAAAAAAAAAGTCAAAACTTGTGCAAGTCAGTTTATGATTAACTGTAACTCATTGAACATGGAAGGTCAATGGAATTCTGGTGGGAATTGTAAAGAAGTAACTCAACCGCTCCAAACTTTGAGCTCGTCTTACTCCGAAAATAATAGAATTATAGAAGAGGTCATAAAGCAGATGAAAAACTCTTGTGAAATTCTTGAACATGGCTTGTCCGAATACGAAATCGATGGTCATCCATCCATATATGGAAGAAATTCAAGAAAGTCGGGGATTCAAGATTGCAGTCACCGGTGTCTTCCTGGCATTCCTAATGCCTGCAAAGAATTGTTGTTTCACCATTTGCTGCAGTAACTGAGGCTAAACCGGTTTCAATTTCATCTAACTTGTATATAATTCTTTCAATTGTTCATCAATTTGTCCATTGGGCTGACTTGCTAGCTTGTAATTTTGGACTCCACCTTGTGTTCAAATGCGGCTGTTGATTTTTTTGTCGTCCATTGTGTCTCACATTTGCTCTTTTGGTTGTTTGAATACCAATGGAGGGACCCTAAGTAAATATCAAAGCCTACTAGATGACTTTTATTTTTTTTTCGAATTATTTGTGTTTTCCTCTATAGCTGGGCATTGATCAGCTGTTGCATTTACTGTATTTAAAATTTTAAAATTACCCTTATGTTTTAACCCAAACTTAATTAGACCCAACTATGGGAGAATGATTTTTTTTTTTTATTTGTCAAACGATATAATTGTTAGATTAGATGTTAGATTAAGGAACCGACGGAGTTCAAACCCACCCTGTAGTGCAAGGGTAACACTCATCTCCACCACTGTGGTAGAAGGCTATTTGCCACCGTTGGAGAATGATTGGGTTAGTTTAAAACCTAAATTTTGGTAGGCCAATCTTTTAACTCTAACCTAAATTATGGGTTAAATTTGCCTCAATTTTAAATTTTAACGCAAAATTTATTTTATTTCCAACCATTAAAAAATGATCGGGTTGATTTAAAACCTAAATTT
The DNA here is from genome assembly GCF_041283825.1 of Pyrus communis. Taxonomy (NCBI): domain Eukaryota; kingdom Viridiplantae; phylum Streptophyta; class Magnoliopsida; order Rosales; family Rosaceae; genus Pyrus; species Pyrus communis. Next base: position 16,840,100 of record NC_142566.1, read on the forward strand.
TAGATTTTAATCCAACAATTAGAAATGATCTTCTTAAAAAAAAAGCTTTAAAAGAGTATAGGCAATATACACATAAAGATTTTATTTTAATTTATAATACATTTTTTTTCTAAACTTTGGGCCTTTTTTTTCAGATAAAAAATCGAATGTCGGCAGGATGCATCTTCCATTTTGATATTGGACCCCAAAATTTGTGTTTTTTTAATTATTTTACATTTATTTGACAAAAAAACTCTCCATAGCTAAAATATTACAACCTTCCGAACATTATTAGGAATGAGAATTTTCTCCGAATCCTCTTTGTAAGGATTTCGGGAATTGTTTAATCGTGTATGTTCATCGTACATCGTGCAGCCAGTTTTCGTCATGTACTGTTTGTGTTTAATTTTAAATAAAAAATTTAAAATATTCTCTGACCGCACGATGTACGATGAACAGACACGATTAAAGGATCTCTGGAATCCTCACAAAGAGGATCCGGAGAGGATCATCTTGGCATTATTAGCATTTACAAAAATCACGGAGCGGCCATTGCCACTGATGACCCCAATGGCGGTGCGCCTCTATGTCTACATGTTTGTTAAAATTGATTGAGTAAATAACCTTAATTTTAATTATTTTTTTGTGTAAATTTGATCTTTATATAAAAATTTATAATATAAATAGTTTCGATTATGAACAAAAAAAAATTGTGAATCGATCATAAAGTATATTAAGAAGTAACAACTACTCAATCTTAAAAGAGCCATTGATTGCTATATATATCACGAGAGAGAATTGGAGTATCATTCAAGTGTGGTCCTCCGAGTAAATGTAAATCGGAATCGTACCGTAGTCGGTTACCTTGTGAGTTGAGACTTGTCTTTGTACCAAACAATTTTGTTGTTAAATAACAATTAAATGTAGACAACAAAAGTTGAACCACATATTAAACAAAACAAAAATAAAAATAAAAATTGCTGAAATTATGCAATTGCAAAAATATCACTTGTGTTGTGGCCAATAATTAGAGAGAGAAAGATAAGGCGCGTCAAAGACAAAAAGAGAGAAATGAAGAATAGGTTTGAGGAATTCAATATTATTTTTCAAAATTTAGGCCTTTATTTATAGTAAATCAAGAAGGTAAGTAAAACAATTGTAAAGATAAAGCGTCTTCTAATATCCTAAATACAATATACTAATAATTTATACAATCACATATGTGTTGGAATTAATATCGCGACTTTGACATTTGATGCTGAAATAATCCATTTTCAACATTATATCATCTTTCTTTCGTTGATATCAGATCAATATATCGTCAATAATTAAGTTTCAGCAACCAAACGTCAATCATTTTACCTAATTGGAGGAAAAAACAATCCACGCATCGTCGTTATTTGATTGTGATCAATTCAGCAAATTGAGATTTGTAACCATTAGTTCAATCAATTTTAAACCAAATACAAAATTTGTGGGTAAGATTGTATAACTGGACAAAGAAGTTGAGCCCACCTTTAAGTACACTGCAGATGGGTGGTTGAATAAAGCAGGTGTTTAAACAACCATAAATTATCAACATATCTTGATACAAAATTGAGGGAGTTGGTTGCTTGCTTCTCTGTTTAGACAAGTACATAAGGATGAAATCAAAAGATAACTTACGCCTTTCTCTTCTTTTGTCTACTTTCTCTTCTTTTGTCTACGGTAGTCATTGCCATCTTTACCTTCTGCCTTCGACCCGTCCCTACGAGCTCTCTTTTGTCCCTGGCATCAGATTAATACAAAATACATTAGCAACCAATTCCTGTATCTGCCCATTAGTAGTTGGGACGAGGCTTCGTTGCTTTGTTGTATATGTCTAAGTGAAACGGATAAGACTTAAAATCATGAAAGAATTTACATATAAACAAACGCTAAAGTACCTCAGTGGTGAAAGTCTTGAGGGGGTCCTTGTTCTTTTTGGTTTTTTTCTTATATCCATTGCGGCGAGCGGGGTTGGGATTTCCCATTGCAGCTCTAGCAAGCTTAACGGTCTTGCTGGCTTCTTTAGTAGTTGCGTCCAACAGATAATCAGGAACATCACGTAGGTGAGGAGCGGGGGGCTTCTTGCTGAGAACCTTGTCATGTTTCAACAGATCTGCTCACAAATAATAAACATTAGTAATGGTTTAATCTTGTACCTTGAAATCGTACTGAAATGGGTATAATGACACTTGATACATCCAACTAACAATACCTAGGTCTCTTGGATTAACTTCAAAATGCGATTTCAACCTAAACATATAGAAGCAGACCGTTAGAAAACAAAAACATAAGTCATCGTAGAGAGGTTAGTGAAGAGAAAGCGAAGGCTGGAAAACAGAGAACTAAAAAAAAAAAACACGAGCAGTTACACCCAATGTTTAAAGGGCCACAGCCTCATACCGAATCACAGATAAAGAAAGCAATAATGGTATATACTTACTTTTCAGAATTGAGAATTTCATTTCTCAAATCTTGAGCTCGCGATTCTCTGACAGCAATCTTTGTCACACTCTTTGCAACATCCTACAAAAGTCGGTGTTTATCATCAGTGATCTTGCGGCTTTGAGCATACATTAGGCTTCCAGTCAGTGTCAGATTAGGAATTTGAATGATGCAAAACAAGGTGATAGAAAGTTGGAAATTTATGGTTAATAGGACGACAATGTCTCAAGGGTCCACTCAGGAAGCGAAAAAAGTGAGATGACCAATGAAACCTTAATGCAAAGACAAAGGGAACCATGAAAGATAAATGAATCAGAACAATCACCTCAGATCTATATCTTAAAGACTCCACTGCGTTCTTGGTCAGTAAAGGAAATGGAGCAATTAAGTTTGAATCATCTTTCTCATCATCCCCCAAAAAGGATTTTATTTCTTCAAAGATTGTTATCTCATCTGGAGACACCTGTTACAAGAAACAAATATTAAAATGAGAATGTTTCACAAGATAAGATCATCATAATTATCATTATCAACTCTCTCTTCTATGGAGGCATTAAACATACACGTCTTGGGCAAGATGAAACACACAAACCTAAATTTATACAGAAATCTTTTTAGAACATATACTGTTGCATCACATGCGTGCACAACAAACAAAAGTTTGTACAAGCATTTTGGGTTCGCTGGAACAGCCAGCTATGGTTATATTTGACACGTCCCAAGGAGCTTGAAAACTTCCACAGAGGATGCATGGGGTTATAACAGGGTTCAGGGTGTGAAATTCAGATTATTTGGTTTCCTTAAAAAGGGAAAATGGAGTGGGGCGGGGTGTGTTAAAGATGTAATGATCATCGAGTAACAAACTCACAAGGGAGATAGAAGCACCAGTACTATATGCCCTTCCTGTACGTCCAATTCGATGAACATATCCTTCAGCACTTAGAGGCATATCCAAATTTACAACCTGCATCAAAGAATGAAATGTTGGTATGGTTAAACAGAATGCTAACTGAGCATGGTATTTGATAATATAATTTTTAAAACACAGAAAACAAAGAAATCTTTCATTAATATAAAAGGAATCAAATTTTCATTAAAGGTGAACTTGGTCCACCGTAACCGAAAAAAAAAAAAAAAACTTAAACTAGCAACTCAAGGAACAATCATCGGCTCCTGAAACAGCAGAAGCCCACCATGACTTGAATTACCAAGACATTCTATCCAATCACAACATGAAAAAGAGACATTTGAATAGGGGTATGTAATGAAGAAATCACAAGTGTAAACAACATGAATAAGGAGCACTATGGCAAGCCAATACATAACAAAATAGAAAACTGTAACTCTTATATAATACCCAAAGGGATATACTGACATATATTGTGACATTTAGGTGCATGAGTTAAATAAATTATATCTTCCCACCTCAGATTGACAAGGCACAAGAAATTGGTTATCGACTTAATGAATTCTAGGACAATGGCTTAGGTGGCCAACGTGATCGTGGAAAGAAGCTTGAACCTTTGACATTCTTAATTAAGTTACAAATGTAAATTTTAGCCCTATGGGACTCCTAGCTATAAAAATAATGAATGAACTGAAGAAAAACTCACTGATCCAGAATTTTCACCACTTTTCAGCTATAACTATTTGATAAAATAAGATTAATATTTCCTCCAGATTCTCCCTCCAAATAATAAATGGTCAACTTTGCAACTGGTAAGTGATAGATACGTAGTACAGTTATTGGGACATTGTACACTCTTTCAAGATAGTAATTTGAAGACACACTTTCAAAGTAACAGATATTCATAAATATTCTTGGGAATGAAAAACCAGCAATTAAAATGTGAATTTGATTTTACCAAATCAATGCTATCGAGTTCAAATAAATCATCCAGGATGCATACATGATATCCTAGAACTAACCCGGTCAGAGTTTAATATAAAGAATGATAGCCCGCAAAAAAACACCAACAAGAATAGTAATGACATACCGTGTGTACATTTTTGAAGTCAATTCCCCGCACCACTCCAAACTCAGAGTCAGCTTTATGTTTAGCATGCTTTCTAGATTTTTTTAGTTCAATACTACTCTCCGCCTTGTCTTCACTCTCTTTTGATTTGCTGTTATCAGTCGCAATCAAATAATCAAAAAGCCCAGCATTGAATTCCTGTTGACAAACTACAGTTGTAAGGATTTCGTAAAACATAATTCTCCAAATGGTAGATGGTAGACCTGAGAAATAACTCTAACCCATAACATAGGAAAACACAAAACATGAACAGACTGGAATACAAATAGATTCGGATATTGGCAAACCTCAAGAATGTGCAGACGAGAATTTTGTGGCAACTCTGAGTTTAAAACAGCTGATCTGATTCCAAACTGCAAAAATGGACAGTAACAAAGTACATAAAGCAGACAGATAATAAGTTATGATTATGCAGTATAAAGGCAGTTAGACTTATATAACTTAGACTTATATAACGGCATAAATCAACCCCTCCCTCCCTCTGAAGGATTGTGTTTTAGAAAGAAAAAAAACGTTACGCATCTGAAAGAAATTTAAATACCTTTTCCAGAAATAGTTTTAATCTGAACCCCATGTCAATTGTATTAGTGAATATCAGAACCTTTTTCTGAACCAGCTCCAACTTCAAGAGGGACAGTATGTACAGTAACTTGTCACGAAAACTGCATGATATCTAAGGAAAAAAGAAAGTTAATAGACACATGAAAGTCTCATTTCAACAAGAACTCAATTGGCACACATAAAAGATACACAAAGCAATGAAAAACACACAAAAACCCATAAGATCACTGTTACCTAAAGAGAGGGAACTTATACATAGGTGATAGCGTAAACGAAAGATGACAAACTAAACTGAAGTAGACATGCCTTAAAAATAAAAATAAACCGTTTTGGGCAAAACAAAGCATAGTATTTATACCTGAAAAATCTAAATGGTTATAGAGTTTACATGTTTCAGTAATTTATAGTATGAAAAAAATATACAGATTGACTGTGCTAATAGAGTTTACATGTTTCAGTAATTTATAGTATGAAAAAAATATACAGATTGACTGTGCTAACTGAACTATTACTTCTATGTTGAATGAGTCATGAATCATAAAGCACTTTTGGCAAAGATGGTGAAACAAAAGAATGTTGGGATTATGTGATTTCCTGTTAAAGGCATCACGAGTCTTACCCAGAACTGCTGAACATTTTTCGGGATAACATCATCCTTGATATCTCCAACTTCAGGTAAAGTCAAAATGTAAGAGTTATGCAGAATCAGCTTCTTCAGTTTTTCAACATCATCACTGCCAAGTGTCAAAATGTGCTAGGTATCGCATCAATAGCAGATTGCAAAGTAAAAACCTCAAGTGAAAAAAATGATAAAATCCACCTTTGATCCATCTAGAGATAATAATGGAACCAAATTCATCATCCTTAACATCAACTCCTACGTTTCTAATTCTGAAAATAAGATTGGTACGAAAATAAGATTGGTGCAGATATTCTGTAAATAACAAACCTTGCGGTGGCAGACATAAGAAGACATTGACAACGCTTAGGGATGTGAGGTGTAAATGCTTTTATATCTGCCTCATAACCATATGACAACAGAAGATCTGCCTGAAACAAAATACAGTTTAGTGATCGGTCAATGGGATAATACTAAGTAAACAATCTTCAAAACTTGGCAATGGGAAAAAGCGAATATCGTAATAGTACCTACCAGCCATAGATTAGTGCAAAAATTATAAAGTCAATGCACCTATAAATTCTAAAACCATGTAAAACAACAACGTAGCAGAATTTTCAGGTAACAATTACAACTCTAATACAATATTTGTCAATAACGCATAGGCATAAGCTATCAGGTACAGAATCAGTGTAGGAGCAAATAGTCTTTGAAGGAGAACAAAATTATTGGGGCAGCAAGCAATGAATATGAATTCCATCACTAAAGTAAAACTGACAAATATGATTGTGCATCTGTGCCAATAACTGTTCCCTCACCTCATCAAGAACGAGAATTTCTAGTGAATCATCAATGGAAGCTGGTTGAAGAACACCATCTGACAAGCATTTCTTTATGCAAGCTGGTGTAGTAACCAGAATCTCAGGTAGTGCCGCTAAAGCGGTCTTCTGCAAGAACAATTGTAGATAAGATAAGAGTCAGCAAAATGGTTTTAGAATCACCCATACGTGTTCGTTTCATATAATTGGTAAAAGGTGAACACACCCAATCAGGAGCAGGCATGCTGCTTGTCAACTGTACAACTTTCAATGGAACTCGACAGAATTCAATCAATGATGAAACCTCTGTATAAACCTGCATATGCGCCACAAACATTGGCATTCAATAATCAAACACACAGAGAAATACAAAAGGGCATAATCAGTTGGAACCGGGTAATCAAACAAAATCCACAAACCTGCTGAGAGAGTTCCCGAGTAGGCACGAGAACGATTGCACTCGGAGCAAGTTTCTTCTTTGATTCAGAAGCAAACAGCTTCTGAAGCAACGGAAGCAGATACGCAAATGTTTTCCCAGAACCAGTCTTTGCCCTAGCAACCACATCCTTACCTTGCTGAAACACATTTCCAAATACAGCAAAAACAGTAAAATTAACAACGGTTTCAACCTCGAATTCAATTTCCATTTCCAAATTTTCTCCGAATCCAAACAGAGAATAAAATCAAATTAATTTGGGGAAAGAAAACTTACAAGGATGAGAGGGATAGCGACTTGCTGAATGGGCGTGGGCTTGTGAATTTTCTTCTTGTTTAGGGCACGGATAAGGCGACCATCGAGCCCGAGGGTTTCGAAGGTCTGGTCCTCTTCTTCTTCGTTTTCAATTTCCTTGGGCGGCTTTTCTGTGGTTTCAGCCATGGGAGTCTGTAGTCTTTGAGCTCGAGCTCTCAGGGGTTTAGGGTTTTGGTTTTGGAGCGAGCAAAAAGAATAGTAAATAAAAGAAGGGCATTTTTTTCTTTGGTTTTAATTCGTTTTTGTAGAAATTGAGAGATGGGCTATGTGGGCCAAATTCAAGCGTTCAGAAGTTTCAAGTGCTCGGCCCATTTTGTCAAAAAACAGAAAGAAAAGAAAGTTTGTGACCGCGCATTGCCCTTCGTAAATCGTACCCATGCTTTGCCAATTTGCCATCATTTAAAAGATTATTAACTTTTACCAACTCACCAAAAATTATTCCTAAAGGTAAACTAATACCCTATAATTTGCCCATATACACATTGGCTCCTGCAAACTCTGGTGCAAGCTCGATCCTTATTGATTCTTCCTCCTTCGTAACAATTAATAACTTAACTCACTAACGTTATCGTTTATCAATAAAATATGTTGAAGCTCCACATATTCCATTTGAGCTAAGAAGTAGTGATTTTTCTTTCATGATACGTATCAGTAGCATGACCCAAAAAAATAAAACATTGGAAATTTTCTATTTATGCAATGTAATATGATAGATAATTAAACTGGTCATTTTCTTTTTTGCGTAAATAATGTTTAATTATTGTTTACAATATAGAGAATTGTGATTATTGACACTGCAGAAGAATCAAGTATGGTCCAACTCCAACCCACCGGTCCTCCCGACCACGAAGCATGGATTTTTTGAACCAACGATATTATTTATATTAAGAGGGATGGAGTGGCTTAGTCTCACAATGAACTAGTAATAATGTAATTCAAATTCGCATTTGATGATAATCGAACTTAAGACCTCTTACTTACAAATGAAGACGAATACCATTAGACCCTACGTAGTACTAAGTGGCCATAAAGCATGGATTAAAGTTGCAACTACATATATTTTGAGAATAATTTTTGCGCTTCTCTTTTCACTTATTATCTATCTTTTTCTTTCTAGTCAACGTTGGACGCAACAAATAAAATAAAAAGATTTAAGAGACAAAATTAGGAGAGGAGTGCAAGGTAAAGGAACATCACTTGAGATTCTACTCAAGTGACAAAATAGACAAGCCATGTAATCTTAAGGTAAAAAAAAATCACTGTGTTAGAAATACAATCTGGTATACCAAGTGTCATGATATAATTGGTTAAAATTCTTTCATCAAGTTTTCAATTAATTATTTTATTACATTGGGTGTGCCAAATTGTGATCAAAACACGTTGAAAAATCTCCCAATCTCAAGTGGCAAAATTAAGGAAAAATTAAATGGGAAAACTGCACAAGTTGAAAGAAACACAATCAACCCATTGCAAGGGCCCCATCCCCATGATGTAATGCATGCCATTCTAGGAGGAGGACCCCCGTTCAATGAGAAGAATGAAACCTCATTTGACCATCTTCTGCTTTCGGTGTGAGTTGAAAAACATAATATTTAGCATCTCCACAACCATTGGATCAGATCATATCAGATCAGCTACTCTTTGATTAGACACAGACAAGTCTGGCGGGTCTACCTAGTGTTTTGGATGTTCAAGGAATTTGACATACTTCGATGATTCCTTTGGTCACTAAATTCCTCTCCGTAGGATCTTTGTCCAATTTAGTTGGATTGAGGTAGTAGGAGTATATTCAATTGAGATTTTAACTAAATAAGTTCAAAAGGGTTTTAAAATGTAATGTTATTCGATTAGAATTTTAAAATAGCATTTAAAAGTATAGAATAGAGGTATCAATCAATAATTCAAATGAGTTCACCAAAATTCATAGAATTTTAGATGTATTTAAATAAGATTTTGCCACTTAGTACTACGGTCTAGTGGTATTCATCTTTACTTGTAAGTGAGAGGTATTAGGTTCAATTCTCGCCAAAAACGAATTTGAACCATATTAATGTAGATAATATTATTTGTTTGAAGAATAAAACATAAGATTTTAAATGAATTTATAAAAGTTCCCGACATGTATTCAAAATATCATTGATTTGGTAAGATTTTTTATTTTTTTTAATTTTTTTAGTACATCGATATTTTTAAACTAAGGAAAGGGAGAATTTGGCTAAGCTACACAATGGGTAATCTAATTTGATATCGAATTCACCATCCACAAGATTTGAACCTAAAACTTCTTACTTTTAAGTGAAGAGGAATACCACCAGACCGTAATACTGAGTGGCGATTTGGTAAGATTTTTAAAACTGATGGATTTTATGAAAGTTTATAGTGTAAATTAAATCATAACGAATCTTACATTTTTCCTTGAGATTTTGTTTTAGTTTGTCTTTCCATATTTCTCATGATATTTTTTTTAGACTTATCACTCCCACCATCACAATCAATTGCTCTCCCAATTCACCATCTTTACCCCCAACTTCCTCTACGTCACACGACATGCCGCATCCAAATCACAAAAGTCTCGTTTATCACTTCCATTCATTCAACCACAATTAGATCCGAGTCTCCCTACCTTACTACTGAGTACTGAATAACCAAGAAGTTTGATCATCCCTCCATTCTCTAAACAGGAAGTTGTCTTTGCATAAAAACACAAGCCCACATGTTTATGCGACTGTGTATCCTACGATGTATCTCAATGTACCGGTAATTGGTTGCAGGCAGTGATGGCTAGTGACTTCATCGGAGAGAAATCTGGTAGTCCCTAAGCATTGGTTTTTTAAGAGGATAGATCGTATGGTAATACCATGGTTTTTCACATAATTAGTGGTGATTTCGACCTCTAATTTGTTTATCATATGTACTTTTGATGTTGAATCGTAGTAATTTCACGACATCACAAAGTTATTTAAGGTCAATATTGAAATTTACAAAGTTTATAGAAATCCATCAGACTCAATGATAAAAGACTCAAACTCTATTTAAATCCACTTAGAATTCACTTGAAATACATTGAGTTTATAAAACTCAATTGAACTCCTTCAAACTTCACGGATTTACAAATCACTCAAAATTATTTTAAAATCTCATTTGAATATACCCCTCTTAGCTAACCACGTTTTATATGTTTTAACTTCACACATTACTGGAACATAATTTTAATCCTAAATGTTGCTACGTTCAGTTATCCACCCGTTTAAGTACGAGCAATTTAGTCAGTATTCACCAATGCACACCTTACAAACGAACCGTAGCATACTTCAAATTTCATCTAGCATGGGAATGTTGCTTAAGAAAAGGGTTCACGTTACCACCAACCCCGCGAGTAATTAGCAAGAGATTAGAGCTTTACTAGAATTTAGAATTCAGAGTTTGTAATAAAAAGTGTCTCACACACATGCAATGCATCGATTCAAAACAAATCTAGGAGTATCTTAAGGTCACTAATTACATAGTTTAACCAAAAGAAAACAAAGTTGAATCCTAAAAATCCTCACCTACGAGCCTTAGACCGACGCTTACAAAAACAAAAACATAAAAACTGACATCTTATCAACGATAAATGAGTTTTTACTTGCAATTACAGTCTGACATATGAGAAATGTTACGAGACTCTTTTAAAGGGGATTTTTCATAGACTTTCTGTTACCTCATGATGTTTTTAACAGTGTTTATGAGAAATGTTAAGAATATTCTCTAAAAAATAAGACTCTTCATAAATTATCTGACACCTCATGTTACAATGTTTTATAATATTGACATGAGAATTAACTTGAAACTGTGAGGTGGCAGAGATGGAGAGTTCCACTTTGAGAGTTTCCTTAGCATTTCTTATGTTTTATAATATTAGAACAGAAATTGTGCCAAAAATATAAGGTGACAAAGTGTTTATGATGAGTCCCACTTTTAAAAAAGTCTCCCTCTTCTGACATATATACACAAATAACTTACAAAGAACACAAAAATAAGTATATCACAGACATATCAAACTGTAATTTGCAGATAAAAAGAAAACGTCAATTATTTGGGTGGGGACAAAATGGGCTGGAGCCTACAACACACTTTATAAGTTTATTCAATTAAGCCACAAACCACAATAATGGGTACCACTACGGTCTATATGCAACATGCTAAATAATCATCACAGTGAATTATTGTTAAAATTTCAGTGTAATAAGTCAGTCTTTTACTTTCATTTATTTAATTAAATTTATGGTTTTGTAAACTGGTACAATAATATCAAACTCCAAGTAGAATATAAAGGCGCAGAATGTTGGACAAATGATCACTAGATTTAACGCCTTTGAGAGCTTCAGAGGTCGACAATTTCCACACCATGTGGTTCTGTTGGTCTCCCTACCAGCTCACAATACTCAAACACTATAAACACCAGCTTGGTTGTTTTAGTATATTTTAGTTCACTGCCAGACAAAACTTAAAACTGCATGAAGCAGTTCGTGAAAACGTTACAGTGTGTGATTGGTTTGAGATGCCGTTAAAATAACGTTTTGAATTGTAAGTAAGAGACAGAAAGCGAAATGAAAAAAATGCAATATGTGACTGAAGCACTGTGTTTTGAATTGGGTTTTTGTACATTGTTGGATTGGTGAGAACGTTATAAAGAGAATCAAAAGCACCAAAAAGAAAAAGGAAAAACCAAATAAAACCCAAAAAAGAAACCAAAAATTCTATCACCAGTGAAAGAAAACCAAAAATACATGAAATTTTTTAGCTCAAGGTTTTCGATTGGGGGTTTAAATTACCAAATTAGCCTCTTCTTCTCCGCCTCAGTAATCAGGCATGAGGTGGCTGATCTTCCCTTCTTCCAGCACCATCTTCCGCTCTGTAATTTTCAACCAAATGCAGACGCCGGTAAAGCTGAGCACCAAGCTCGCGAACCCACTTCCCAATCCGATCCCGACGATCGACAGAACCGAAAGCCCTTTGCTTTTCAGCGGCGGCAAAGGGTACCCATAAAGCTCCTTGTTCCCCTGGAACGACGTCGCATTGAATCTCGGCAAGTTCCCGCTCCGATTTCCCAGCGAGACCGGAATCGGGCCCGCGAGCTTGTTGTTGGAGACGTCGAAGGCGGAGAGGCGGACGAGGAGGCCCAATTGCTGGGGGATGGGGCCAGTGAGGGAGTTGTCGTGGAGGTCGATGACGTTGAGGTAGGCGCACAATGTGAGCTGCGGCGGAATGGGACCGGATAATTGGTTGGAGGAGAGGTTGAGGACGGCGAGGTTGACGAGGTACTGGAGGTCGGAGGGGATGGGACCGGCGAGGAAGTTGGAGGAGAGGTCAAGGGCCTGGAGGTTGGTGCAGTTGGCGATGAAGGGAGAGATGGAGCCGCGGAGGGAGAGGTTGGTGAGGGAGAGCTTGTAGATGCGGCCATTGTTGCAGGTGGCGCCCTGGAGGTAGGAGTTCAAGCCGCTGCAGGGGTTGGCGAAGGTGGATTTGGTCCAGTTCTGGAGGGATTTTGTTGGGTCTTGGAGGGATTCGCTCAGGTGGGTTAGGCACGCCTCGTCGCTCGGATCTGATGTGGTGGGTCGGAAAACGGCGACGCTTAGCAGCGTTATCAATAGCACAGCAGAAGCAGAAGCAGTTCTAGCAGGAGCAGAACCCATCTGGGCCAAAATGTCAAATTGTGGAAAAGTTGGTTGCTTTTGGTAAATTTGAGGGTTTGGGATTTTGGGTTTTGGGGGAAAACAGACAGGGATTCCAGAGAGAGAGAGAGAGAGAGAGAGAGAGAGAGATTGGTGTCAAAATTTTAACTTTCTAATGTTAGAAGCGTACAGGTTGGGAACAAAAGTTAGAAAGAAAAAGAGGGAGATGTTGGTGTTATTGAATCCTGCTATATTCTGTTATGGAAGAGCAGATTAGAAAATGTATATAAAAATTTTAGAGAGGGAGAGAGAGGAGAGAGAGGGAGCTGAGGAACTACTACTGTTTGCAATTCTGTGTGTTTGTGTTAGAGAGAGAAAGAGACGAGGAGAGAGATGGGGAGAGTGGGGGAGGGCACTAAGTTGGAGTGATGGCGATTGGTGGTGGTGAAAGCTAAGTGTTTGACACGAGGGAGGGCTGGGGGGTGGGTGGGCCAAAGGGCTGGGGGAGAGGTGGGGCTCGGCTGTGGTGACCTGCACGTATGAGGGCGCAAGAAAGTGACAATACGCCAGGGGCATTTTAGTCATTTAGAGAGTCAGTTTCTGAGGAACCAGGGTCCAGCAGGGCTTCTCTCTATGCCACCGATCGATAGCTGATACGGTCGAGGGAAGAAAACGACAGACGGTTTGATGATGGTGAGATTGGGAGGAAAGAAGAGAAGGGCTTATTGATTTATCCACTAATTTCCTCGAATTTTTCTGACGCATGTTTGATCGTTAAATTTAATTTTGCATGTCATCTCTAAACGTACTCTAGAATTTTCGCCTACTAATTAGATGTTTGTCACTTGCACATATGGTTTGACAAAAAAAAAAAAAAAAAAAAAGGAATTTTGCACAAATAGATTTTATGGTTTTGTGACCATTTTGTAAAAAGCAATGGCCCTGCTGCATGCATTATACAGAGCTGGGTAGGACTGCCCCTCTGCCACTCCATATGGTTCACCTGCAGCACCATGGAAGTGTAAAATATAGTACAATTCTTACCTATCGATTGAAAAGGACAATAATAATGGGAAGCACAATTGATTGATATTTAGAAGGAAAACAAAGCAAAATGTGATTTGCAATCCACAATGAGCTTCTCAAAACTCTTGGTTAGTGATTTCACTCTTCATGTGATTGTTTAAAATGAGTGAGGATCCTGGAAATCGTCAAATCATATTCGTTAATCGTGCATTGTGCGGTCATAAATCATTATAAATTTTTTTATTTAAAGTTGAATATAAACAGTACCTGACAAAAACTATGTTGATAAATTTTTTTTAAGGCTAAATACGTCGATTTGAACGTAGCGTTTCTTAGTTGATAACGTCGATTAGATTTTAGTTTGAGTTGTTTTAAGATTTTAGTTGTTTTGGAGTTTGGGAGCTTGGTTTGAACTTATGCTTAAACTATGCTTAAGTTTGCTAATTTGAGTTTTTTGCGTCTTTTGTCAGCTTTAGTTTTTCTTTAAAGCTAATGTACCAATTTTGTGTTTGGTTTCAACGTCTTTAGTTCCGTCAATTTTACTGGATTTGTCATGCAAGACCTGGGATCGTAGAAAACCCAAATCTGGAATGCGAGCTAATTAAAATAAATAAAGAAACTAAAACGGTGTGAAAAATAATTCCTCTTATAAAATTAACCAAGAAGTCTTTATAATGTTACAAATAAATAATAATACTCCTATTCTTACAACGATACAAGAAAATTCCATGTCTTCCATCTAATTTGACATCATCCCGCCTACCCCTTTGAATTGCCTAGTCCTATACTTAGGGACTTATTCCTTCACAAACATATGATTGACAAAACTCAAATATCAATAGCATAATTTAAGTACATAATGAAATTATATGCACGAATGCACTCGTTAATTCATATAAATAAACAACCTGACATGTATGTCCCATACTACATATTTTACCACTAAAGTAGTGACCTGGAATGCTCAAGTACACGAATGAACCCCATAAGTCTTTATCGTTAGTCTCAAATTACCCAATAACGGTCACGTGCACATTGGGTTGACCTTAGACCAGGTACCCACCAAGAGCTGGGCTCAACTATACAAAATCTCCTAACCACTACCTTGTTTTTCCGAGTTTCTTTCTAGCAACAACTTCATTCTCAGATCATGAATGATTATCAAGTTTCATTACATTTTCCACCCAACACAGATGCTCAGAAACCAATCCTCAAACCAAATCACAATAATAAGGAACAATCATACTAAAATAACATTCAGAAACATTAATAAGATTAATAAGATTCAAATCACATATATATAAGCAATAATCAAACTAGTTAATAGAAGGTTTCCCAGAACGTCGTACCTTTCCGAAGCTAAAACATAACTCCATCTGATGCATAGCATCGAAGACACTGCTTCATCAGCTTTTACGTTCCTAGTCACAAATAAGCTATTACTATAGTAAGTAGTACCTATATAAGCAATATCATTTCTATACAACTTAGGGCTCATTCCTAAACAACTTTTATGTTGTGTGATGAGTTTGCCAATGAATTTCAGTCCTACAAAACTTCGGTTTGTGTGGTGAGTCTACAAATTTCATTCCTACACAATGTTGTGAGATAATTGATAAATCTATTAAACTTAATTCCTATATACTTTCAGACTATGTAATGAACTAGATAAAATCATGATTGACGTCTGATGAGAATAAGAAATCATGCGCAGGATTATTTTTTTACCAACTTTGAATCGGAAGCATTACATGATTAGGAACCTTTATTTTGTGCTATTTAATCTGCAAAAAATTAGCATGACACACTCACGAAGGCACACTAGCAAGTAACACAAGTTGTCACCAAATGAAAGTTCTCTTCTTGTCATGCTTGGAAATTTTCATGTAATAATCATGACTTGTGTGGCCATTACACACTGCTTGTACTCAAAGCCTTCCATTTTGGGGGCGTGCAGTCATCAATGTGCATCACATCTCCTACTCAATAAAAATGTGACTTCTTATGCCACGAAAAGTCTAAGTCGTCGTCTCCCAAAATAAGGATTAGTACTTCTCATCAGGTTCTCTGTGAGATTACTAGATTACATGTGTATGTTTTGGAGCTATTTACATGAAGTTAGTTTACCGTCATGGGAAGTCCTATTGAGAATGAATCTCACATTGATGAGAGAAGGGGCCTTACAAGTTATCTCATATTGACAATTCATTTTATAGTGGAACCACAACTTTTTAATGGTATCAAAGCAGGTCGTCCCACGTGTGAAGCACAACAGTCACACTTGCTCCATATAATCCCGTTTGTGTGGTCCATATGTTAGACTTGAAAATTCGCCACACGTGAAGAGAAGTGTTAAGAATGAATCCCACATTTATGATAAGAGAGATCTTGCATGTGCTTATAAGTAGTTGGACAACTTCACATATTGTTAATTGATCTTATAATGTAACCTTAACTTTTTTCACATCCTAATCATTAAAACAATGACATGTATTGAAAAACTTACGCATGGTATTATTTTGTTAGAGCAGGACGTCACGGTGGTTGTGATCCTGCTCCTTGTGGATCCCTTTGGAATAGAAATGTTAGTGGGGTTGGCCTAATTAGTATTGACTGCTTTTCTTACTTTTTTGAAGATGTGGTCAAAATTAGGGACTCTGCTTGACACAAAAGCAATGCAAAATCTAACATGTTTAGGCAATATTATGCTTAAGATGTGAATATTCACAAAGTAGTTTACAAAAAGTAGGTTTATTGCGTACAATATTTGAACACTTCTGTATTCTAATTTCTAATCGGTGGATTCCAGTTTACATAACTCTCTACTATTGACTATCCAGTTATTGACGTAATCTCAATTGACTTACCAATTCCTTTTGCTTTCAACGCACCTGCCAATTCTTGTTAGGCTTACATAATATTTAATATAATTGTAAAAGCTATGTAATAGGAGGCAGATTCTCTGCTGTTTCACTTTTCGTGCTCTCCTTTTTTGTGTGATCATGGTTATGCCACATTAACATTTTATATTTTTTTTCATAGAGATAATAAGTCAAAAAGGAATAGTAATATAAAATGTTAACATGACTTAACCGTGATCACACAAACAGGAGGGAACGAGAAGTGGGAAGGTAGAGAATCTGCCTCCTATGTAATAAGTAGGATATTCACATTAAAATATACTAAATTGGGATTGGAAGAGACTGACTAAGATTGAGTCGCATACATCCTTAATTGAGGATTTAACGGATAAACTAATGGATTGCACTTGCCAATTCTAGTGATACTTCTCTTCAATTATTAATAAGAGATTTTAGATTTGATTTTTGTCAAAAACGAATTGAATCACATTATTACTAGCCCATTATGAGGCTTAGCCCACTCTCCCATCTCTTACTGTGGATAATATTGTAAAGGTCTTCTTGTTTTAATGTAATAAAATATTAATATACATAAATGATGATGGGATACGGGCATGTTAACAAGTACATGAGCTAAACCACCCAAACATGAATGAGGATCCTTTCTAGATCATCTTTGTGATGAATTATTGGATCCTTTAGTCGTACTTGTTCATCGTAAATCGTGCAATCAGTTTTTGTTAAGTACTATTTGTATTCAATTTTAAATACAAAATTCAAAATAATTTCTAATCGCACAATGTACAATGATGAACACGATTAAAGGAGTTTTGGAATATTCACAAAGAGGATCCGAAGATGATCCTTATTCCCCAAACACCAACAGGATCCTCTCCGAATCCTTTTGGTAGGATCTTGGAGATCCGTAAATCGTGTCCGTTCATCATATATCGTGCTGTCAGTTTTTATCAGGTACTATTTGAATTTAATTTTAAATAAAAATATTTAAAATGATTTCTGACCGCATGATGTACGATGAACGGATATGATTAACGAATATCTGGAATCCTTACAAAGAGGATCCGGATTCCCCCAAACGCACCTCATTATTTGATAAACATGATTTAAACTTTGGTTTATCTTCCCTCATGCGCTGGATACAATGATTAATAAGTGCACGCTCCCTACACCTAGTTACCTATCCCACACACGTTAAAATCATATAAAACGACTACTGTTTGACCTCAAAGACACGAGGATGGATGATATGTTTTATATTTTTATTTAACGATATTTTTCACACTAAGGTAGAGAAGTGGATTAAGCTTCACAATAAACTACAATAATACGGTTCATATAAAACGACTATTGTTTGACCTTAAAGGCACAAGGATGGATGATATGTTTTATATTTTTATTTAACGATATTATTCACATTAAGATGGAGAAGTGGATTAAGCTTCACAATAAACTAGTAATAATGCGGTTCAAATTCTTTTTTGGCAAGAATCAAACCTAAAACATTTTACTTACAAATAAAAAGAATTATCAGTAAATCATAATACTAATTGACAACTCAATTATAATTTTAGGTAACTAAAAATTACTCATTTCATTTTCTCATAATTTTCAACTGTTTAAGATAGATTAAATATGTATAATTACTCGAAATCAAAACACACCAATTAAGTTTGAGAAAATTGAAAAATAATCATTTTTTAATTGTCAATTGTTAAAATGGGCAACTTTCGTTATGTTATCGGTATTAGATCGTTACGTCGTTAATATATGATCGCACCAGTTTATGGAGTTGGGCTTCTTAAACTTGACTGGAATGGTCCCATCTGTTCGTGCCGATCCCCAACAAGGGTGCCTACAAACCAACATACTGTTTGTGCTGCTTAGAATGGGTCATGTAGACCAACTGAAAGCGAATGGTGCTAATGGAGTTAAGGGGCCAAGGAGCTTTGTGTGGCTCAAATAGGGGCCTTGGACCTTAACTTTTAAGTCAGGCCCCTTATTCTTATGGCCCTCTCACCTCAACTTATCTAATTAAGCCCAATTTGGTCCCCCCAAACAGCAAATATCTTTGTGCTGGGAGTATCTTGGTGTCCAAACTCATGTCACTTCCACACGAGGCTTGGGTGGGGTATGTTAGATACTAGAAGACACAATAATATTGTGCATTATAAGAGACCATGTGGACAATTTTAGAATTTGTTTGAAATGGATAACTCACTATATTCAATATATGTTATAAGGAAAAACCAATGGGAAGTTTTAAATATTGTTTAAGCTAAAGGTGGAAGATAAATTTTTGCACAAGAAAACATTTTTTTTTGGTTGATCTATGATACTCATCTCTTCCAATTCTATTATTTTTGTGAGTCTTTTTGTTCGTAGGGCTTGTTTAATTCTTAGCACTAGATAACTCGCAAGATTTAAAGTACGTCCAAAGAAGAGATGAAGATATGTTGTCAAAGTTGCAATTATAAGATAGAGTTAGTCATGAATAAAGTTAGCTTTTCTTTTTCTTCAAAAGGAAGCTAGTTGCTTCACCACGACAATTTACCTTTTCAGAGCCACTGGGCCATTTCCGTGGTGGTTGAAAGAAAGTTAGCCTTCAATCCATATAAAATGAGAGAGGATATCAAACAAAAAAGAAAAAAAGAAGGAAAGAGAGAATGTCCTAATCACTGCCAAAGCCAAAAGCCAAAAGCCAAATGCTTGTTCTTTTCCTTGTTAGCATTTTGATTGAAACCAAATCTTATCAATAGCCCTATAGTCAACAAATATATATCTACCATTTTGTATCGACCGTAGATCATAGAGCATGGGATGGACATATTGCAATTAAGAAAATGTGGTCGTGCATGATTGAGTTGGACTTATGTTTCGACAAGCCCTTTGTCTCGAGTCTATTTAGATGTTGATTTGCAGATGAAGCTGAGACACAAACATTTGCTTTTGCTTTTGTGAGTAAAGAATAAGAGGAGAGAATGTGCAACAACTTGGCAAGGTAGCAACCAAAAGCTTCAATTGGTAGTTGGTTGTCATTGGACCTTAAAAGGTCCCATTTACAGCCATATAACAAATATCATGTTTCTGTTTTATAGCTCAAATTATTGATGCTTATTATAGTTCTTCGAAAATTCTCCTATGCGAATGTGGATTGTGAGCATACATGGGGGCGAGTTTACATGGATTCGGCTGGTTTCGGGACCATTCGAAGGCCAGGAAAAATGTGTGTGAGGGTCTTTCAGGGATCTTTCAAACGTTAGATAAGGAACATTTATGTGCCCATCAAGTATTTGATGAAATACCTTCTAGGAATAGGCCCGTAAGTGCTCGACAAATTTCCTCGTTGAAAAAAGTTTGTGTGATATTGTCACATATTCTGTCTAAATAAAACTTGAATGTTTTACACTTGGACTCCCTCAAGATTAGAATCATAAATCCGCCAATGTGCAGATGAGTTGTGCATGACTTATAGGGTGCCCTTGTTGCGCCGGACTATCTCGGACTGGACTAGCTTCAAGGACTAAGTTAGATTAGCTTAGACTAGACTAAGCTGAACTGACTTAGTGAAGCGTTTGGTGCAATATCGAACTAAGAAGCAAGATAATGAAAATAATACTATCGCTAGTTTATTAATGTTTGCATGGATTGAGATTAAATTATTGTTTTATTTTAATTTTTTTCTATTAAACATATTATCATAATTAAAATTATTGGATGAGAGTGATACTCTCGCAACCGATCCATCCGTCTTCTTCTACTTCGCACCTTCGCCATCTCCCTTCTCCTTCACTACTTCGCACCCTCTCCCTTGGGCCTTCACCTTCACCATCCCACCTAAAAGCTAAACCCATATCCAGAACAAAAATTGACAAAGAGTCCACCGACTCCCTTCCCTTCTTCTTGTTCAATTTCACTCTCTCTTTCTCTCAACAAAATCACCATGGTTGTGGCTTTGAAGCTCCTGAAGAAACTTCGAGCACCACTCACCAGCTCCACAATCCTCTATCGCAATCTCAGCCCACGACTCTTGAGCTGCAGAGCAATCTTTGCCATTCCGGCTCGACTACCACTAAACCTTGATTCTCCTTCACCGTTGTGTTTGAAGCAGTACAAGCTCGTCAAGTCCGCCACCATTGCCGAAACTTGGTGAGAGCTTCTCCTTTTTAGCATACAATTTTCAATTTTTCAAATTGAATTTGATTTTGTTATGCTATAATTGCGAATTCATGACCAAGGAGAAAGAAATTCATTACCAAAGGAGTGAAATATTGTCATCTTTATGATTGTGACTTCAATCTTTTGATCAATGGGTATGTGCAGAAGGGTGATTTGGAAAGTGCCCAGAAGGTGTTTGATGAAATATTAGCACTATCATAATGTTTTCAAGTAGGTGGGTAAATGTTTAATTACATATAAGAACTAGTAAGTGCTACTTCTTTGTTGCTATACCTCTCATCTTCTCCAGTTGGCTTGGGAATTTTGTTCTGATCCAAACTTGATAAAGGACTGGAGTAGATCAAAGTGATCCTAATTGATTGTGCATCTTTGATGTGAATTTTTTTTTTTTTTAAATCAAGTTCATCTAAGTCGAGATGTCCGTATAAGGATATAGGTTATTTGGTGGTACTATGATATCTTTGTTTTAGGAAATACAAGGCATCTCCTTTGTAGCTGTCCCATGATGATTCATCTCAAATTAGTATGCTTATTATGATACACGAAGCATTGATTGGTTCTTTTCTTTTTGTTCTTTTACTTTGTGTATATTCATAGCAGAGATTGATTCTTCAACTAAAAGTTTATTGGTTTGGAAATGACTGAACATTCAGCTGCTAGATTTGTTAATTGATTTGCTGATATGTAGTGCTCAGGCAATAACCTACGGGAAGCCAATACTGAGATCTATTGTTCCTTCTCTTTGTACTTCTCACTTCCAAATGAATAAGAAGAATATCAGGAAGGCCTTGAAGAATGCAGGCCTTAATAATACCTTATCAAGTAAGTTTGCTCCAATGTTCCATGTCGTAAGAGTAGAATGCGTACGCCAAACTAGGCCAAACGAAGAACGGCACAAAGTGCAAAGTGAAAAAAAGTTGCAATTAAGGAAGAAAATGATGACTGAGTGAGCCTCCCCAGCCGGCAACTGCACAAATTTCATGGCATATTGTTCATTTGTAAAAATTGAAGCAAAACTAGAATAAGCAAATGTGAAAATTTTGACTTGAATTTTGAAAGCAATCTGGTAGTTTAGCATTGCTTTGCAAGCTGATAGTTTCTTATTTTGCTTTTCATTTTTCTTTTGATTTTGGGCTATGAGGATGGTGTAATTCCTTCTAGTGGATCTCTTCTTGCTCTTGACCCTACAATTTGATGCTACTTTTGAATCATGTATTTCTTTCGTTGGCAAAAATTTTGGTTTATATTTTAAGGAGTCAGCTCGAAATCAAGGGCTTTCGCTAAGAATGGCTAGCGAGGTGTTTAGTCGGGGCAAGTCCTTTTTAGTCTCATTAACTCTTGTCTGTGTAAATAACAAACACCAGACTACACTATCATTTCGTCTAGTCCAGTCTAAGGAATGATGGTGAAGGCAAACAAACATACCCGTATAGTATACGGAGTGACTTGAATGATGATTTTGCGCTTGAATGTTAACGACATGTTAATGAACTTCAAAGTTGGTAGATATTATTGATATAATGTTGATATTTGATCGAAATTATTGATACAACGTCGATATATAGCAACAACAATATGTGGATATAATGCTGTTAATATGGCTTGTTCATGTCACTTGAGTCGCTCTGTAGTTTGAATTCGATTCATACGCAGCCCATGCACACAACTCAAATGCGAAAGGATTGAGTTTGGAAAAGGAGAAGTTGGGCCCCAAAAATGGGGAAGGAAAAGGCCTAAAAGTAACCTAGATGGTATTTAGATCAAGGTAAGAAGAACTGAAGAAGAGCTCCCAAAAACCCTAACTATATTAGTCTAGTATGGACCTAAAATTGGAGCCCACGGAAGAAGCTATAACAAAGGCCTATTTTATACACACTAACGGCACTAATGTCACTTTAAACCGTGAAATCAACCAATATTGACGCTGCCATCATCACCTACCACCATGGCGCAAGCCGTGGAGCTTGGATTTCTTGTGAGGAAGGACTTCTCATACTGTAAAAGAAAAAAATGGGAAAGTATCTATAAAATTACTAACCAAAATATCATAATGTGTAATCAAAATAATCATATTTATCTTCGATGGGTTTTCATATTTGAAATCATTACATGATAACCTCATCATCTATACTATTAAAATAATTATTAGAATCAATAAAAATTTACAAACCCTAATACTCAAGTAAGAGGTAGAATAAAGTACAAACAAATAAAAATTATAGACAATAATAGAGATCTACAAATGTTATTGTTGCTTATCGAATGGGTTTGTAATTTTTTTATAACTTGAATAGATTTGGAATTTGGAATGATAAAAAATAATAAATTTTGAGAATGAGATAAGAAATAGCTTCCAAATTTCTGGGTTGCACCGTGAAATAATTTAGATTAGAGTGTGAGGCAAGATCTTTTATTTTTATAAACAAAAGTGAATGATGAATTTAATTTTAAAGTTTGATTTGTAAAAGGACCATAACAAGAGATAATGTCTGAATTTAATTAATAATAGGAGGGCTTTAGAGGTAAAGAAATCGGGATAATACACATAAGCATATAGATACAAATATAGATATATTTTTTCAAGGTCAGGATACGCCCAAAACCACCCTGCTCCCTTGGTGCCTCTGCCAATGATGGCCACCACAACCAACACTATCTCTACCATGACCATCATCACCTCCACCATCTCCACATCCATCATCCCTGTGGCATCCCAACAAACCATAGCCACCACCAACCCAACCATCCTTCGTCACCATCAACATTTTCGTCACCACCATACCCCGCCGCTATTGTCTGTCCCCTCCCCATCCAACTATTCCCACCACCCATATTCCACCAACATTATCTATCAGTTATTACAAGATCATTACTATCAACACAAATGTGTTATCTTTTGATAGTAGACACTGGTACTACACACACTTTCAATGTTTTCTTTCTCAAAGAAATATTTTCGGATCAAACTATCAGACGCATTCTCAAATCACAAAATGAAAAAATTATTATTATTTTTGTTTTACCATTATCTTTGAAATTAAAAAGAATAGGCGAAATGCTTTTGAGTTGACTGCAAATAGTTCGGAGAGGCAAAAATACCTCAAATATGGTAGTTGTATGTTACCTCGTCTAATTTCGTCTCATTGATCTGACGAATTTTATGCTTTGGACTTGGTTGCGAACAAAAACAAACAAAGCCACAGGAGTAAAATTGCAACTTGAAAGCCAAAAATACAAAATTTCCTTTCAATATCGCAAGAGTAACTCGACCATAGAAAGCTTTCAGAATATCAGAATATGAAGTCTTACAACCGTCCGTCCGAGAAAAGGTTCCACCGACAATTTCATGACCAAAACTCACATCGACAAACAATTCTGCTCAAATCGACATATAAGTATCATCAAGACCTACCAAAAGCATTGATAATATCAATAATATGGTTGATATGTAGACAGTTGGTAACATATCGATATGTTTGTTAATATTAAGTGATTGAACAAGTCACATTTTTGGGTGCCTTTCTCTCACCAAAACTTATTTTTCTAATTTCCAATCGAAGTCGGTGATTTAATTATAAATACAATAGCATCTGTAGGAAAAGTTCAATTACTTCCAGGTAAATTTAGATATGCGAATCCATATATATCGGAGATAATGTTGTGCCACTATTTGAAATGCCTAGCAGATCTTTATTTCCTTAATATTTTCCTCGAACGGCAGCAAAATGTTTGATAAAATGTTTCAAAAAAGCTGGGGTGAAAAAACATTGTGATCCCATGCTGTTTGATGTGAAATTGATACAAGGGCGGTCTCTTCAACGCAAGAGAACAAAAAAACATTTAGCTTTATAAATCCCAAGAGAAAAATTAACATTTTGTAAAATTATTTGATGTAAAAAACACAATAAAAATTCCGAGAACCGAATACCG